>NC_083868.1:146791811-147416811 GCF_032452875.1 Bos javanicus | reverse complement strand
TTAACATGAATGCCCCTACCCCTTTCCTAAAGGAAATTAGAACAAATATACCCTTTGAATGATTCCTTATTGTCTACTGCATAAAGAGGCTGTGTCCTTTTATTAAGAATTTTGCATTTTCTAATCCACAGACAACATTTGCAGAAATTGAGACTGATGTTTTAAAACTGTGGTTACATCTTTAAGGAATATTTGATGGTGTAAGATGGGGAGAATCAATTATGAACTATAGTACTGATGGTGGTGGTGGTTTAGTAGCTAAGTCGCGTCTGACTCTTGCGACCCCATGGACTGTAGCCTGCCAGGCTCCTCTGTCCATGAGATTTTCCAGGCAAGAATACTGGAGTGGGTTGCCATTTCCTTCTCCAGGTGGTCTTCCCGACCCAGGAATAGAACCCAGGTCTCCTGCATTGCAGGCAGATTCTTTCCCAACTGAGCTACAAGGGAAGCCCATAGTACTGATAGAGTCATAGTAACAATGGTAACACATAATAGTTGTTTATTTGCTGAGCATCAACTTTATGTCAGGGATGGGGCCAACTACATACGTATGCTGGTCAGGAGAAGTATCACAATTTCTGTTATGAATGCAATCCTTCCATAGAGGTGGGCAGGGGCTGATGACGTGACTCTGACCCTCAGCCACACTTGATTGGCCCAGGGCGGTCACAAGCCCAGGGGACCAGTGAGTCTTCTCACACCACTCTGGGGCTGACTGTAAAGGGTAGACTGCTTCCTCAGGCTGTCCTTGGGCTTTTCACATCACAAAGGAAATATGGCACTGGTGAGAGATGATGCTTAAAAGATACCAAGAAGAGACATGACAAGCTGGTGATGCAAGGAAGTGAAACTGTAAGTAAAATGAAGAATCAGAGACTGAAGGAATAGAACCTAACACCTGTTAGTTTAACAGTTATCTGAGTGCCTAAAAAATGTGCCAGGCTTTGTGCTGGATGTTAGGAATTTAAAAGGAGACAAGATACACAGGTCCTTGTCTTCACAAAGCTTAATTCTACTTGCTGTTGTTCAGTCACTAAGTTTTATCTGCCTTTCTCTGGCCCAAGGACTGCAGCATGCCAGGCTCCTCCACCCTCCACTATCTCCCAGAGTTGGCTCAAATTCATGTCCGTTGAATCAGTGATACTATCTAACCATCCCATCTTCTGTTGCTGCCTTCTCTTTTGCCTTCAATACTTCCCAGCATCAGGTCTTTTCCAGTGAGTCAGCTCTTTGCATCAGGTGGCCAAAATATTGGAGCTTCAGCTTAAGCATCATTCATTCCAATGAATATTCAGGATTAATTCCTTTAGAATTGAATTGTTTGACCTCCCTGCAGTCCAAGGGACTCTGAAGAGTCTTCCCCAGCACCACCATTAGAAAGCATCAATTCTTCAGCACTCAGCCTTCTTTATGGCCCAAGTCTCACATCCATACATGACTACTGGAAAAACTATAGCTTTGACTATACGGACCTTTGTTGGCAAAGTGATGTCTCTGCTTTTTAATGCACTGTCTAGGTTTGTCATAGACTTCTTTGCAAGGAGTGTCTTTTAATTCCATGGCTGTAGTCACTGTCTGCAGTGATTGTGGAGCTCAAGAATATAAAAATATGTCACTGTTTCCACTTTTTCCCCTTCCATTTGCCATGAAGTGATGGGACCAGATGCCATGAGTCTTAGTTTTGTGTTTTTATAATGTTGAGTTTCAATCCTGGCTCAGACAGTAAGGAGTCCACCTGCAATGCGACCTGCTCCAGTATTCTTGCCTGGAGAATTCCATGGACAGAGGAGCCTGGTGGGCTACAGTCCATGGGGTCACAAGAATAAGATATGACTGAGGGATTAACACTTCTCACTTTCAAGCTGGGTTTAATTCTACTAGGGAAGACAAAAATCAAAATTAAAAAACTATTGCTTTAATCTGTGAGAGTAGAATATATGTCCACACTCTGATCCAGCAACTTCATATTTAGATATATACTTAACCACAAGATAGGTTCTGAAGTCTACCAAAAGGCATATACAGTTTGATTCAGAACAGTCATAAACTGGAACAGTCCAAATGTTCACCAAAAGTAGAACAGCCTGGAACTTGAGCTGTGTAATATTCACAAAATGGAAAATTACAGTCATAAGGAAAGAGAACACATTATTTTAGACATGACTGCAGGATGAATTTTACAGCATTCTGTTAAGTGAAAGGAATCACACAACAGGGTATGCATGACATGTGATTAAGATTCCATGAAGTTCAAGAACAGGCAAAGCTAATCAGTGGCTGAGAGAAGTCAGAATGGTTCTCCCAGCCGGAAACAAGAAAGGAAGATGTTGTGGAGACTGACTTGGGAAGGATGCAGGGAAATATGGGATTTTGTCATGTTTTATTTCGTGATATGCCTGGTGGTAGCACAGATATAGATGTGTAAAAATCCATCGAGCTGTATATTTATAATCAGTGCACTTGAGTATATGTTATACTGCAGTGCAAAACAAACAGACAAAAATAATCACACACCATGCTTTCCGAAGAAGACGATCATAGAGCTGAAATGGCAGAACACTGCAGAACAATGATCTGCTTTTAGAGTGGTCTGCAGGCATCTCTGTGGTGGTGCCATTTTCCCTGAGACCTATGGGATGCAAAGGAGCTTGTTCTGGAAAATCAGTTGTGAGAGCTGTCTGGCAGAGGGCACGGCATGTGCGAAGGCCCTGAGGCAGGATGCACCGAGCATGAAGCACAGCTCAAAACTAACGTGAAGAAAGTGGCCTGAGGTGAGACAGAGAAGCAGGCAGGGAGCGGGCCACTCAGAGCCTTGGAAGCTGTAGGAAGTTTAGGTTTTATGCTAAGTTCACTAAGAAACTATCATCAGAGGGTAGTAAGCAGAAAAATGAAATGAGCTCATTTGTAGTTTGAGAAGCCATCTTTTTGACTGTAGGTGCAGCACGGGTGGGAGGCCAGGAGTGAAGAATAGATTCGTGGTGGGAGATACGAGTCTTGGGGGGAAGGGGAAGTGGCAGATTTGTGATGGAAATCTTGACTTGGCATCAACAGAACTAGCTGGTGTTTGAGTGTGGGGTGATGGGTCTGCCTGGCTTGGCTTGGGTGGCCCGGAGCACAACATTCTGAAATGTGGAAAAGCAAGGAGCAATGGGCGTGGGGGCAGGCAGGAAGCCTTAGAGCCACTTTGAACTATTTAAACTTGAGACATCTATGCTCCAAGTGGAGGAGGAGTTGGATACATTAGCCTGGAGCTCAGCTGAGAGCCTTCACCATTAAAAAGGTCTGTTCACCCTGGGAATGGAGGTGCTCAAGCCCGGGCTGTGTGGGGGGAGAGGGAGAGAGGAAAGAAAAATGGCAACAGAGGAGGACAGGCGTGACCATCCCCTTGTGATGCCATGAACCTGTGTCATCTGAAAGGAAGTGAAAGCGTGAGTTGCTCAGTCATGTCTGACTCTTTGTGACCCCATGGACTGAAGCTCCCAGGCTCCTTGTCCATGGGTTTCTCCAGGCAAGAATACTAGAGAGGGTTGCCATCCCCTTCTCCAGGGGATAGAACCCAGGTCTCCTGCATTTTAGGAAGATTCTTTACCATCTGAGCCACCAGGGAAGCCCATCTGAAAGGGGACCTGAATAAACCTCATGGTACTCATTCTAAGAAGGTCCTGGGTTCTAACTTCCAATTTGAGATATTTCTTCACTTCTTTGGATATAGCCAGCCTCACCATCCCTTCCTTCTAAAAATGCTAGAACAAACAAGTTTCTCATTCTTACAATAATAATAATAAATTAAAAAATTATTTTTGGCTGTGCCATGGAGTTTGGGATCTTAGTTCCCTCACCAGGGATGGAACCCACGCCTCCTGTAGTGAAAGCAAAAGTTGTAATCACTGGGCTGTCAGGGGATTCCTAAAAGGAATCAACTTTTAAAAATGGCCTCATTCGAGGCTTACTAAAGTTCTGAGATATTCACATGTCCATTTGACAGGTGAAGAGCCTTAGCCTGGGGTTAAGGAAGATATCCTGTGTCAGGCAGCTATTAAATGTCATGACTAGAGCTTGACATCAAGTTCCTTCTAAAGGGTGGGCATCGAACCACAGAAAGAAGAGGGTGAAGGCCGCATCTGCTTACCGTTTATGCCATCTGTCTCTCCAAAATGGGAATACTAAAGTTACCCTTGCGTTGACACAGCTGGCAAAGAAAACAACCAGTGTCTCACGGTGTTCAGGCCAAGTTCGCTCCAGTTAGAGGGCTCTGGTCACTCCTGGGATTAGAACAGGAGAGTCTTTGAGCTTGGGTGGAAGCAAAGGCCAGGCCACGTTCCAGGATCCTGAGAGGAACATAAATCAACTGTCTAGCCTGAGGACACGGGGCAATGAGCAGCAGAGGCCTCAGACCAGCCCTCCTCCAACACAGTTCTGCGGTCACCCTTGGAAGGCGTCTCTCCCGCCCCTTGATGGGAACAAAATGGTGACTCATCCCAGAAGCTGCCCTGTGCCCTCTACAGATCATTTTATGTTAATCCATGTGGTGAATAGCATATACTTCCCTCCTGTGGTGCATCCAGTAACAATGATCCAATTCTTCCGTGATCACAGATTTCTGAGTTAAGGAACTCTGAGGGCTGTTGATCAACACCTGAATAAAGGATGATTTTGTAAACTGTGAGACCCTGAGTGGGAAAACAAATCTAATGAGAAAGTCCCTAAAAAGTGTCCTTTCTGAGCGAGGCTCAATACTTTCAAGCACACTGCATCACACACACACACACACACACACACATTATGTATATTCTTTTCAGTAATGAAGATATGTGGTTGGCTCCACTTTGTAATTACACCATCTATTTTGATTAAGGCATATGCATCTGTATGGCAAGATTTATAGGTGGTTTTCCTTGATGATGTCTGTGACACCCTGTTTACTTAAATTATTTTTTTCTGTGTATTTTGAATTCTAAGAAAATCAAAACGCGAAAGTAGGTGCGTCAAAACTTCCTCTTTTTCCAGAACACGTCACCTCTTTCCCATGTCATTGCTATTTCTCTTCCCTTTTCCAAGAGGACAGAATCATCCTTTTCTTCAAATGGCACCCTCCCTTTTCTGCCCAAGCCCCAGCGAATTAGTTCCTGAGGTCGTCGTAACAAAATACCACAAGCCATGTGGCTCAGAACAACAGAACTAGACTCTCTCACACTTCTAGACACCAGAAGTCCAAAACCGAGATGTCAGCAGACCTCTGGGACTCCAGCTGAGTTCTTTCCTTGCCCTTTTCAGCCTCTGGCTTTGATGACACCCCCTGGAGTTTCCAATCTTGCAGCCACATCACTCCAGTCTCAGCCTCTGTCTTCACATGGAGTTCTCCCTGTATGCATGTGTCCAGACTCTCCTGTTCTTAAAAGGACACCAGTCATATTTGAATTGGGGCCCACTCTAATGACCTCATCTTAACTTGATTACATCTGTGAAGACCTTATTTCCAAATAAGGTCACGTTCACACATACCAGACATTACAACTGCAACATATCTTTTGCTGTTGTTGCTGTTCAGTCACTATGTCCAACTATTTGAGACCCCATGGACTGCAGCACACCAGGCTCCTCTGTCCTCCACTATCTCCCGGAGCATGCTCAGATTCATGTCCATTGAATCGGTACTGCCAACTAACCATCTCATCCTCTGTCAGCCCCTTCTCCTCCTGCCCTCAGTCTTTCCCAGCATCAGGGTCTTTTCCAATGAGTCAGCTCTTCACATCAAGTAGCCAAAGTATTGAAGTTTCGGCATTAGTCCTTCCAAGAATATTCAGAGTTGATTTTCTTTACGATGGACTGGTTTGGAGGGGATACATTTCAACCATTCAACCCATAACATCCTGTGTCACTTACATTTAGTTTGTTGTATGAGTTCAAATACCCCCACAAATATGGCTTAAAATTTGTTTGATCATGCATATATTGAAAGCTTTGATCACAAAAATTATTTATTCAAATAAAATCTTGGTATTTTGAGGGAACCTCTGCATTAGCATGCATACCCACATGGTTTTTTGCTCTTTCTCTCCTCACTCATTTACTTCTTTTTTTAGATATTTTATGATAAATTATAACACACCCTTTGAATTATCATGCATATGCATTCTAGAAAGAATTTTATTCCAGTTTTTTTACTTTTCCATTTAAAATAGAACAAAGAAAGAGACTAAAATATCTGGCCAATGAAATCAACCTCCTGTGGTGACCCCTTCATATTTTCCATATGTTATGGCCTGAAAAATTGTAAGACCAGAGCTTGTAGGATTCAATATTCTGTTGGCAGAATGGTGTATCATTTAAGAACGTGGACTTGGAGGCCAGGAGAAGAATTAGAATCAGGCTGTCACTGACTCATGGTATATTTTGGGTTTTATTACTCAGCAACCATCAAGGGGTAGTTGTGAAGATGAAATAATACAGGGAGAGCACTCAGCCCCGGGCCTGGTACCTAATAGATGCTCATTTAACGACAGCTGGTTATTGAGTGGCATAAACCTAATCTGCTCATTGATTACTAGTTATAACTTTCAACATAATATTTATTTATAAGAGTTATAGAAAGAATTCTTTAACGATTTTAAAAAGTCTTAAACATGTGCTCTCAGTTTTGAGTAGAAATCAGGTTTGGGAGCTTGTATTTAAAGAGTTTCTGAACATGGCATGCATGCTTGTGTGCTAAGTTGCTTCAGTGTGTCTGACTCCTTGCAGTCCTATGGACGGTAGCCTGCCAGGCTCCTCTCTCCATGGGATTCTCCAGGCTGGAGTGGGTTGCCTTGCCCTCCTCCAAGTGATCTTCCCGGCCTAGGGATCTTACATATCCTGCATTGGCAGGCAGTTTCTTTACCACCAGTGCCACCTGGGAAACCGTTCTGAACATTAATGTTAGTTGCTCAGTCATGTCTGACTCTTTGCAACCCCATGAACTGTTGCCTGCCAGATTCTTCTCTACAAGAAATTCTTCCTGCAAGAATACTGGAGTGGGTAGCCATTCCTTTCTCCAAGGGATTTTCCTCACCCAGGGATCAAACCTGGGTCTCCTACACTGCAGATGAATTCTTTACCATCTGAGCCATAAGGGAAGTCCATTCTGAACATCAGAAAGTTTAATTTCATCCTGTTCTATTTTATAAACCCTCAAACACTGTAGTGCAAGAGGAGATTGAAGGCAGGAGGGGAAGGGAGGAACAGAGGATGAGATGGTTGGATGGCGTCACCAATTCAATGAATATGAGTTTGAGCAAACTCTGGGAGATAGTGAAGGACGGGGAAGCCCAGTGTGCTGCAGTTCATGGGATCGCAAAGAGTCAGATACGACTCAGCAACTGAAGAACAAATATTTAAGACAATGTTTTGGGTGAGATGGTCTAGGATATGACACTTTCTAGTGAGAGGAAAAGCATTTAACTGTGATATTAATCTCAATAGCAAGAGACTGACTTTTGCTCAGAAAGAGTGCAGGATTTGGCAGGAGATTGAATTGGCATGTGACATTAGGCAATCACTAAGCATTTCTGAGCCTCAATTTATTCTTCTTGAACCTGAAATTGTTCAGAGCTGAGAAGACTAGAGCTTAAATGCTATGACTCAGATTTTCAGGGAAAAAAAAAAGAGAGAGAGAGAGAGAATGTTCCTTATTTTCCATAACTGATCTCATTCTGTTTTGGAGCTTCCCTATTCCCCCAAGAAAAGGGAAGAAGATAACTCAAGTCAGTCAGTATGAGTAGCTTAGTCTCTTCTGGTTTAAAACACACTCTTTCAAATTAACTCAGTCACTTCTGAGTAAGTGGTCAGTCTTTTGAGGATTTGAGTTCAACCTGTGGTTTCTCCCCAAGGCACATCAGAATCCCTGCTGGATATCATCGAGGTATCAGTGTGGAAGTGGTGGGTGCTAGAACCACTTTGGATCCTTGGTTTGCCCCCTGGGTTCTCTCCAGCCCATGAAAGAAGACTGACACAGAAAGCCACTCATCACACATTTCTGTTTGTATGAAATGCTCAGAGGAGATAAATCTGTAGAGAGGAGGTAAATTAGTGGTTGACAGGGGTCAATGGAGCAGGGAAAAGAGACTGGTGCTAATGGATAGCGGATATGAGATTTCTTTGGGGGTGATTGAAATGTTTTGAAATTAGATGCTGGTGACAGTTCCATAACTTTATGAATATGCTAAACACAACTGAACTGTATACTTTTAAAAGGGGAATTTTTGGGTGTGTGAATTACATCTGAGTTCATGGGGTCGCGAAGAGTCGGACACGACTGAGCGACTGAACTGAACTGAAGTGAATTACATCTCAATTTTTAAAAAACCACTCACGGTCAGAATTATACGTGATGTAGTTTACTATGTTATTAGTTATTGTGCTGGGAAAAATTGAGGGCAAGAGGAGAAGGGGGTGATAGAGGATCAGATGGTTGGGTAGCATCACTGACTCAATGGACATGAGTTTGAGCAAACTCAGGCAGTTAGTGAAGCACAGGGAAGCCTGGTGTGCTGCAGGTCATGGGGTCTCACAGTCGGACAAGACTTAGCAACCGAACAACAAGAAGTTCTTGTGCGTTATTACAGTGAGAACTCACTTCCCATGAAAAACATTTGGGCAACTTTGTGTGGGTTTATTTCCGGTCTTTCTGCTCGGTTACATTGATATATATTTCTGTCCTCACTGTCTTGAGACCACATCATCTCGGTTACTGGAGGTCTATAGTAAGCCTTAGCATCAAGCACTCTCTCCTCCTACTTTATTTTTTTCTGTCAAGGTTCTTTGAGCTATTGTAGGGCCTATGGCTTTTCATATAAGTTTTAGAATAAGCTTGTCTACATTTGAGGAGAATTGGCATCTTTAATACACATTGTATCTTCCCATCCGTAGATATATTCTGTCTCCCCATTAATTTAGATATTGTCTGATTTCTTTAATCATCATTTTGTAATTTTCAGCGTTCGGATCCTATGCATAATTTTCAAGTTTATACCGTAGTATGTCGTTTTCTTGGACACAGTTATAAATGGTGCTATGTTTTTAATCTTTGTTTCCATAAGCTCATTTTTAGAATATAGAATATATAATTAATTTTTGTGAGTCAATCATGTATCCTGCAGCCTTTTTAAATTCACTCCTTACTAATTCTTTTTGTTTTATAGATTCCTTGAGCTTTTCTATGTCCTTTGCAAATAGGGACCATTTTATTTCTTCCTTTCCAGTCTGCATGAATTAAAAAAAAAAAATGTTCTTGCCTTATTGCAGTGGCAAGAACTTCTCGCATCCTGTTGAATAAGAGTGCTGAGAACAGACATCCTTGCTGGGAACTTCCTTGATTCCAGCCTTAGATGAAAAGCCCTCAGTCTTTCACCATTAAACATGATGTTATGCACGAGCCATTTTTAATCACATTTGGGCAGCTCCATTTTGATCCCATGCTATGTTAAATATCAGGCTTCTCTTGAGAGTTTGATGTTTTTCCGAGTTATTGTTGGGGAAGTGGAAACAAGATTTCTTTCTTGGGGAAATAACATACTTCTGGTTGTTTCAAACACCGTGGCCCTGCCATGTCTCTGTCCTAAGAAGCTGAAAGAGATGGGCTTGCCTGCCAATTATTTCCTTTCTCCTTTAGTTCCACAGAGAGGGACCAGAGGTTTTTCCTTTCTTCCTGAAAGCGATTGGGAATGGAGCTTCTGTTACTTTACATCTTTCTGATTACTCAAGGGCAAAGCATGGTATATGGACTCCTGAGGGCTCTGAGATCCTTTCAGGGGTTCCATGAAACACAGAACTATTTTAGTAAATACTAAGACATCATTTGCCTTTTTAAAGTGTATTGGCATTTTCACTAATGTTGCTAAAAACAGCCGTGGGTAAAATTGCTATCATTTGAGCAATAATCAAGTCAGGGGCACCAAACACTATTAGTGTTCATCATGGTTTTCACTGCTACCCACTCACAATTAAAAAAAAAAAATGTCAATTTAGCTAAAGAATGCCCTTGATGAAGCAATAAAAATTATTAGTGCTATTAAATACCAACCGTTGAGTACACATGTTTTTAATATTTTATGGAACAAGACAGAAAGTATACATAAAGCACTTCTGCTATTTACTGGACCCCAGTGGTTGACTCAAGGACCAGCACTGAATCGTGAACATTGTGAACTCTTTTTTTCTTGGAACATCACTTCTGCTTGAAAGAATGATTGACAGACAAACTCTGGCTATTGAGACTTGGACACTTAAACAAGGTTTACTTGAAAACAAAGTGAACCTCTCACTAGAAGTGAGAGCTTTCATTGCCAGTGATAAAATTTGAGTTCGCAAGTGAAAAGTAGAATTTTAGAAATCTTATACCCAACACTGTGAACTGGCTTCCCAATACTTGAAGACATTTCTGATGCAATGGGTGGTGATATTAACAAATGTGATTTTAAAAATATTGAGTCATGAAATATGTCAACATTTGGAAGCTCTACATAGCTTAGTGAATTAATATTTTCCAAAAGACCAATGCATGATATTGCAAAAACATTCATGAGTAAAGATCTAGTCAAAGTGCAAGATAAATCAATTGATTTTAATTTGTCAGAGAATGAGCATTTATTGACGTGGTTTCAGATCCCATGATGTATCTAAACTTTAAGAAACTGCCACTTGTTGGGTTCAGGTGTAGTATCAAAGAAACATTCCACAGTAATCTGGGATAGCTGTTAACACACTCTTGCCTTTTTGAACTATGCATGTGTATACAGTTAGATTTCCTTTATATCTTCCAACCAAACCAATGAAGTGAAACAAAAGTAGATATGAAAATATGACTGCCTCTTATTAAAACAAACATTAATGAGATTTACATAAAAAGTTTTTAAAAGTCACTTTTTTGTTTTAGATGATATAATTATTTTCATTAACATGCAATGGGTTTAACATTATTATTTTTTAAATGATTTAGTAAACATTTGAAAAAAGTCTTAATTTTATTTTACAAGTGTGGTAACTATGGGAAGAGCTGAAATGAACAAACAAAAACTCTTTAAGGGAGTGGTTACACTAATTTGTAATACTGGAAGGGGGTCCTGAGACAAAAAGTTGGAGGACCTTCTGGTCATTCTGACATTTTCTCTTTTCTATTAAAGGGAAACTTTGGGTATTTATCAAATTCTTTTTTCTCTCTACAAACCTAGCTTTCAAAACTTTTCTCATCCGAAGTCAACAAACCTAGATTACTCCACCAAGCTGAACAAATTAGCTTCGTTTAGGCAGAATCTATCTGACTTCACCTAAAGGAACAAATGCCTCTGATTCAACCTGTGGGGAACCACAGGTCAAAACAATTTGCAAAGAATAAAAATAATACATTGGTTTACCATATCAAAAGTAGCATCCTGGTTATATGAGTACTAAATGGGATCTGTATGTTTAGTAACTGGCAGAGTACTTGGTAGGAAGTAACCACTCCATGCTTGTGGTTCCACTCTCCAGTAATCTTTTTCTGAGCAAGATACAGATCTAAATCCAACCAAACTAAATAGTATTGAGATTTTCCCAGAGCACAAACTATTCTAGGCACTAAATGTGGCATTTCTTAAATCACTGCTCAGGAAGTCTTTATTAAGTAATTGAAATGTACAAGGCGCTTAGCTAGTGAGAAGCTAGCCAGGAACACAGAGACCATTAGAACACAAACACTGTTTTATCTGCTCCAGAATGATGGTTTTTCAATCTTGTTTATACAGTGGAAACATCTAGGGAGTGTTTAAAAGGTATCAGGCCTTGGGCACCACTCCAAGAAATTCTGATTTAAATGGCCTAGGGTGTGGTCTGGACATGGATATTCTTTAAAATTCCCCACTGGATTTTAATGGGCAGCCAAGATGGAGAGCCATGGATCCAAACTTTAGCCACACCTATACTTACTCATTTGTTCAGTTACTTAATGGGCATTTATTGAGCCCCTACTATGTTCCAGGTACTCATCAAGGGTCTGGGGATATATAGTAATACATAAAACAAGGCTAATGTTCTAATAGAGGATTCACAGAGACAATATACACAAACACATAAATATATGTCATCATATATATGATGACATAAGTTCTGAAGAGGGTGTAAAAGTTCTGAAGAGGGTGACATAAGTTCTGAAGAGGGGTAAAATAAGATATGGGGCTAGTGATGCGGATGGAATTAGAGAGTGAAATAAGCTAAAAAGAAGAGAAACTATCACATATTAATGCATATGTATAGAATCCAGGAAGTCTGGTGTGTTGCAGTCCATGGGGTCACGAAGAGTCGGGGACACGACTTGGTGACTGAACAACATCAAACGGAATCTGGACAGATGTGACAGGTGAGCCTGCCTGCTGGGCAGGAATAGAGAAACGGCCCTGTGGACACGGGAGCGGAAAGGGAGGGTGAGACGAACAGGGAGAGGAGCGCTGAGAAATCCACACCACCGTGTGTACGACTGATAGCTGGTGGGAAGCTGCTGTATGGCATAGTGAACTCCGGTGTTCTGGGATGACCTGAAGGGATGGAATGACGGAACAGGAGGGAGGCTCAACAGGAAGGGGATATATGTACAGGCATAGCTGATTCCCTGGTGGGCTTCCCTGGTGGGCTTCCCTGGTGGCTCAGACAGTAAAGTGTCTGTCTGCAATGCAGGAGACCAGGGTTCTATCCCTGGGTCGGGAAGATTCCCTGGAGAAGGAAATGGCAATCCACTCCAATAATCTTGCCTGGAAAATCCCATGGACGGAGGAGCCTGGTAGGCTACAGTCCATGGGGTCGCAGAGTCGGACACAACTGAGCAACGTCACTTTCAGTTTCTTTCATAGCTGGTTCACTTCCTTGTACAGCAGAAGCTAACACAACATTGTAAAGCAATTATAGTCCAATTTAAAAACCTAAGCGTCTCACTGGTTCTTGTGTAGATTCTAGAATCTGATAAAATAAGGTTTTATCTGCAGTTTTGTTGCTTATAGTTGTGTAACAAAAAGTGCAACTTATATCACTTTGAGTGAGTGAGTGAAGTCACTCAGTCGTGTCCGACTCTTTGCGACCCCATGGACTGCAGCCTGCCAGGCTCCTCCATCCATGGGATTTTCCAGGCAAGAATACTGGAGTGGGTTGCCATTTCCTTCTTTGCTTCAGCTCAATTTCTTGACTTCTAGGGATAACAACACCTACCTCAAAAAGCTACTGTGAGGGTTCAATGAAATAAAATAATATGCTTAAAAATTAAAAAGGAATCAATGTGTGATTAAAAAAGAAAGCAGGTATGGATGAGAGTGCTTTTTAAGGAGAGGTCCACTGAGAAGTCCTCTTTGACAAAGTGGCCTGAAGACACAGAGAGAGACCTGAAGGAAGTAAGGAAGGGATCCATGCAGCTATGTGAGAAGGGCCATGCCAGGAGGAAGAAGAGGCAGCCTGAGTTCTGAGTAGGAGCCTGCTTGGCATGCTCCAGAACCAGGAAGGAGGCAAAGGCAGGAGCAGAAGTCAAGAGCAAAGCAGAAGGGTGCAGGCTGAGAGGAGCCTTCATAAAGACTTTGCCTTTCATTCCAAGTGAGATCCAGGGCCCTGGTGAGTTTTCTTTTCTTTTTTTTTTTTTTAATCCAAAATTAAGTCATATTTATTTACTATTTCTTAAAGCTAAATATTTTTTAATTGGAATATGGTTGATTTTCAAGGTTCTGTTAGTCTCTGCTGTACAGAAAAGTGAATCAGTTATACTTACACATACACCCACTCTTTTTTAGCTTCTATTCCCAGGTGGTGCTGTGGTAAACAGTCTCCCTGCCAATGCAGGAGACCCCAGAGACTCAGGTTCAGTCCCTGGATCGGGAATATCCCCTGGTGAAGGAATGGCAACTCACTCCAGTATTCCTTCCTGGAGAATTCCGTGGACAGAGGAGCTTGGCCGGCTACAGTCTGTGGAGTCACAGTTGGACATGACTGAACATGCACACATGAACACACTCAAATAGGTCACTATAGAGTACTGAGTAGAGTTTATTGTGCTATTCAGTAGGCCCTTATTAGTTATTTGTTTTATATATCAGTTCAATTCAGTCTCACAGTCATGTCTGACTGTTTGCGATCCCATGGACTGCAGCACGCCAGGCTTCCCTGTCCATCACCAACTCCCGGAGCTTGCTCAAACTCATATTCATTGAGTCGGTGATGCCATCCAACCATCTCATCCTCTGTCATCCCCTTCTCCTCTTGCCTTCAACCCTTCCCAGCTTCAGGGTCTTTTCAAATGAGTCAGCTCTTCGCATCAGGTGGCCAAACTATTGGAGCTTCAGCTTCAGCATCAATCCTTCCAATGAATATTCAGGACTGATTTCTTTTAGGATTGACTGGTTTGATCTCCTTGCTGTCCAAGGGACTCTCGAGAGTCTTCTCCAACACCACAGTTCAAAAGCATCAATTCTTCAGTCGAACCCTGGTCTCCTGCATTGCAGACAGACGCTTTACTGTCTGAGCCACCAGGGAAGCCCACTGGGGAAACCCACCAGGGAATCAGCTATGCGTGTACAAAAGCACAGTTCAAAAGCATCAATTCTTCAGTGCTCAGTTTTCTTTCTGGTCCAGATCTCATATCCATACATGACTCCTGGAAAAACCATAGCTTTGACTAGATGGACCTTTGTTGGCAAAGTAATGTCTCTGCTTTTTCATATGTTATCTAGGTTTGTCAGAGCTTTTCTTCCAAGGAGCAAGTGTCTTTTAATTTCATGACTGCAGTCACCATCTGCAATAATTTTATGTATATGTCAGCCCCAATATCCTGATTTTATCCCTTCCCCTATTTCCCACCCGGTAACCATAAGTTTGTTTTCTATATCTGTGACTGAGCTTCTATTTCTGAGCAGAGCAGTGACACTCTCTGGCATAGGCTTTAAGAGATCACGTGGAAAGAGACTTCAGAAAGCATCAGGCAAGGCCGGGAGGATAGAAGCAGGGTGACATAGCAGCCATCCAGGTGACATTTGATGGGGCTTGGGCCAAAGTGGGCATATTGAAGGTGACTATAGAGGAGAAGCTGGGAGAATTGGACTTAGGAGGGAGAGATAGTGGCGAGTCAAGGGTGACCCAGGGCTTTTTTCTGTCAGGTAAACAGACAAGCATTTTCTCCAGTTTATGAGTGAGCAACTGAGACCAGAGGAACACAAGTTGAATAAAAGCACACAAAAGCACAGAGCTAAGAAAAGATAGCTTCAACTACTTATCACTTGCTGGTTCTTTAGACTCCATGTCCAGTTCTCCTATTTGTAGAAGAGCAAATCTCCCTTTCTTGAAGTTTACAATCTGGCAATGGAATCCGAATCTAGAGACAAATACTAAGTTTTAACTGACTTCATGGCAACTGCCATGTGTGGCAGAGGCCACGGTAGTTTTGTGATCTGAGAACAGAGTGATCAGGGTGACCTCAGAGGAATGGGTTAGGAAGAATGTAGAGAAAGAAGCTTTGGTGCGATAGTTTCTGTGAAAACCATTATTGCTAGCAGAGTAAGGGCAGAGAGACTGATAGAAGCACAGGTCATTTCCAGACATCAAAGTCTAAATGTATTTGGTCAGACCTGAGGCTTTGAGTGGGGGGAGGGACTACGGAAGAGGGGTGTTGAAAAATCAAGGGGTTAACCTTGAGGTTGAAAAGATGATTTAGAACCAGATTAGAGCAGACATTAAATGCTCACCTAAAAGTGCGTGAGCCCATAGCTTCTTAATAGAGATTAGAAAAATATTCATGTGATTTCAAGGTGATAATTAAGGATATTAGGAAAGCAATAATAAAATTTCCTTCATTAAAACAGGTCACGAATATACCTCTAATTTAATAACAAGTTGGATTAATCGGCGAGGCATTAGAAGGAGTTTCACAATCAGGAGAGCCTTTGAACTTGATGGGTAATTAATGTCAATAAGAACAGAGATCCCTTTGAAATAATAAGACATTAAAATTAGGTGTGAAAGCAATTGAGTGGCTTCCATTTGTACAAAACAACAAAACAGCTTCAGGCCAAATGTGTGCCTGACTCAGGAGAAGCTGGAAGCAGAGCTGTATTTGACCACCCGGTAGGCTCTAGAACATTTTCATTTGTTTTGTGGGTGTGGTCAAGACAGAGCAACTGGAAAAATATTTGTATGGCAGGACTCCCTCCATAACGCCTAACTGGTTTGGGGAGCTTGGAGGGTGTGTACTCAGTATGAACGGGGTGGTGAGGGGGGTGGTATTTAGTTAGGTCTTCAATCCATCCCAGGATTAAGTAGGGTATTGTGCACAAAGAACAAGCCAGGAAAATGGTCTCCATATTTCAGCATGATTTGTGTCCCAAGAAGGAAATACGGTTTCAAATCAAAATTGTGGACTCCTTGAGAAAACTGTGGCTGCATGCTTAAAAGACAAAAAAAATTTTAACTGATCTTCTTTGGCCTTTTAAAATACACGAACCTACTTGACATCTCTTTTGCTGCTGCGTTGGAAGGTTTGGTCCATGTGATTAACAGTGTTTAGAAGTGAAAGTATCTTTAGCTGTCTAGAAGTGCTCAGAGACAAAAAAAAAAAAAAAAAGATCAATTTCAGGGTGGTAAAGGGTAGGTATAGGGGCTTCCCCAGTGGCTCAGGAAAAGAACCCGAGAACCTACCTGCCAAGCAGGAGACGCAGGTTGGATCCCTGGGTCAGGAAGATCTCCTAGAGGAGGCAATGGCAACCCACGCCAGTTTTCTTGCCTGGGAATTCCCTGGAGAGAGGAGCCTGGTGGTCCAGGCTACAGTTCATGGGGTCACAGGGGGTAGGTCATGATTTAGTGACTGAACAGCAACAGCAGCAAAGGGAAGGTACAGAGTGAAGAAGAAGAGCTGGTCCAAGAATTTTAACACCCGAGAACAGTTATTGTATGTTAAGTGTGAATACATCCTCAGTTTTCCACATCCAGTCTTGGAATTCTGGGGGGGAAAAAGGCTTCAATTAGATGGGTAAGTTGTGGAAACATCAGAAAAACGAAACAAAAACAGAAAAAAAAAAGATTATCATTGAACCAAATAAACATGAGATGCCCCAGGAATATATAGATAGGCACAAAGAAGCCTGCTGGCTACAGTCCATAGGATTGCAAAAGTCAGACGTGACTTAGTGACTAAAACCACCGCAAAGGAGATAAAATGAAGGGCCACAGTGGACTACATATTTCTTGCGCATCCTTGCTGTGTGAGTAAAAGGGAAGGCAGGATCCACGTATGATGAGTGGGAAAGGGAATGGATTGCTTTGCTCTTTGCCTCAGCGTATGTGGTACAGCTTTTCAGGATGGATTGGAAAGAGAAACCAAAAAATGTGTTTCTCCTCTACAAACCCATGCCGTCTGGGATGGTCAGAGGAAAATGCACTAAATTGCAGCCTTGATGGAGGAGGATGAGTAAGCAGGAAGTGGGGGGAGAGGCAGAGACACCCCACAGATCTTACGGATGCTGTGGAATCTGGAAAGATTGCTGGATATGGAAGAGGGTCTCTTTTCCAATCCTACTCTGCCACTCACATGAGATGTGTCTGTATGCAAATTACTAAATCTTTTCTTTTAGCCACAATCCCCTTACATGATGATGACCTCACACTGTGTGTGTGTGTTTCCTTGCTTTGTTTTATTGGCACATAAACATAAAATGAGAGTTTTAAGTAAGGGGGTGTGAATCAATCCTATTGAAAATAAATGCGGTACCCAAGTGGGAGGCGCTGTTGTCATTATTTTTATTGGCGGTGGTTTTGGTGGGTGGAAGTGAGGGCTGACCACATGATCCCTAGGACTGGTTTGGCCCTGGCTGACAGGGCTCTTCCCTTTCTTCACTCCCACACCCCAGCAATGGTTGTGAAAGGGAAAATAGCTTTTATTGTGAAGGCCCACGGGCTGAAAGATGCCGGGGAAATGGAAAGCTGTGAGAAACACTTTTAGGTGAGCTTCAAATTGTCTGGCTCTCTCTTCTGCTTGTCGGGACTTAAAATCACTTTATGTTCAACTGGAAAAATAGTCTACTTCTAAGTCTTAACCCCCGAATTCTGTTATCCATCATATTCTTAAAAGTCATTATGTTGTAATAACAGAAGAAAATACATTAAGTTTCCTTGCATTCATAACAGAATGAAATGATGAATTTACTTAAATTCCATCGACTGCTTTGACACAAGGAATAATTTTTTGGTGTTTTAGTTGAAGACCCTACAATAGATTCCTAGGAAAGGTGGCTTATCTGTCCAGTATACCTTTAAAAAGAGGGCAAATTCTTGCCTAACTTTAAAAAGACAGATTCCATTGCATTTACACTATTATATTTGGCCTGTAGATCAGTGTAATCGACTTTTTTCTGACATAAGTGGCACATCATTAAATTGCATCCTCACTAGAGTGTAACCAGATTTGGACTACAACACGGTCTAAGGTCATATTTCATAGACGGTACGGTGGCATACACGGGCCGCACAAAACCAGACCTCATGTACTATGGTTAAAGGGTGAAATTCAACCTGCTTTTCATCTTGCCAACAGTCATTACAAGATAGGTTTGCACAAAGACCTCAAGCAGGCTCATAGCGACCCCAGAAGCTTCTGCAGAATGACACGAGTGTCTCAAATTTTGTTTCATAATTCCTATTCCCTATTATAACCCATAGTAGTAACACAATAACCTTGATCATCATCCAACTTTCTGTCTACAAAAAAGGCATTGGAAAAAGTGAAAAGTGGACTTGTTAGCCTCTCAGTCACTTTGTGGCCCCACAGACTGCCACCCGCCAGGATTTCTCAGGATGAAATTCTCCAGGCAAGAATACTGTAGTGGGTAGCCATTCCCTTCTCCAGGGGACTCTTCCTGACCCAGAGATCAAACGTAAATCTCTTGCATTGCAGGCAGATTCTTTACCTCCTGAGCCACCAGGGAAGCCCACCAAAAGGCATTACTTGATTTATATTCTGAAGAAGCAGTTGTTCAGGAGTGATACCAACTTATTCAAAAATTGAAATTATTATCTTGGAATTGCTTATCCATTTTACGATAGTAACTATGATAAATTTTATATTTAAACTTGAAGTGTGTTTCTTGGATGAGGTTGGCGTTTAAACTGATGAAGAAAAGGCAGATCACTCTCTAAAATGTGGGTGGGCATTGTCCGATCTGTTGAAGGTTTAAACGAGATAAAAAGACCAACCTCTCTGAGCAAGCAGAAATTCTTGAGACCACCTTCAAACTTTATCTTCATCATCAACACCCCTGAACCTCTAATCTGCTGGCCTCTGGACTGGACCCTGGGACACTGGGGCTTTCAGGAAGCATGGCAGTCTCTTTCAGTTCACAGTGAGAAATCTAGACTCCCAAAACTGTGTCAGTTCTGATACCCACTGAGTGTCCCGGGGGGGCCCACTCACCTTTCCTGGGGTTATCATGTGCAGACTGAGGTGAAGAGCACCACCTGCCATCTCAGCGATGGCGTTTACTAGATAAATCTTGTAAGGTTCTTTGAAGATGAGAAGAGTTACACACCCACGCTGTTTTATTGTTCTATCTCACACTTGATCGTATTCTTCCTAAAAGATCTCCACCATGATTGGTGCGCCCTTTGAGTTTTAGTGGCTGGTTTCTGTGGTAGATTTTATATCTCAGTAAAAAGGTTATATAATGTTTTGATTGTTTGGGGTGATTTTCCTAGACATCAAAGACATAATTTCTAAAACTTCTAAACTATTTTCTATTTGTTTCTTTTATATAAGCCAGGACACAACCCCTCCTTCGTGGATGCTGTGCCTTAACCCGGAGAGCCTCTTGGACCAACTGAAAGTGAAGGATGGCTGGCTCTTCACTCTTCTGTCTATTGCAGGAGATAATTGATTCACAATGATAAGACTAGTCTTAGCTTGACTCATCTTCAATTTTTCCTAAATTATTAAGTATTTTCTTCCTCATTTCAGAACCTGAGGCATAGCAGAGAAGCAGTGTGTTACTCACCATAAAAGGGCATAAATTCAAGACCTTTACACATGTAAACCAAAATTGTTCATTTTCCCAAAGACTGTATAACAGTCTGAATGTGTATGTGGCAACCTTTGTTTCCCAGATGTATATTAAGTCTTGCATTTTTCTTTCAGTGTGTGCCAGTAAAAAGAAGAGAGAGCTACAAGAATGCTCTTCTTTATGATGACGAAGATGGGAGGGGTATGAAAATATTTGCAAACCATTCCCAGATTCTCACATTCCCAGGGGCAAAAAGCAATGAAACTTTGGATCAGAGAGTTCCGCGGAGGCTGCCTCATTTCTAGCATTAATCAGAACCCAGCCCATACCTCAATCTCCCCTTCATGTTCGGCCTAATGTCCTCTTTCGGCCACCATCAATTCATATTTTTTGTGTTCCTGACACTGAAAAATGTGTCAAGAGGAAAGCTTACTACGGTCAACAAGCAAACAATAATGAAAATATGAATCATAAAATCATGCCTCTAGACATTGATTTAGCTTCAGATAAAGATAGAAGGTTATCTGTGAGATGATCCTAAGTCAAATTATTTCAAAAATGACACTAATTACACCTCGACTTAGTTGTCGCCAAAGATCGGTTCCAGCTAAATTGAAAAACCCAGGGGCATAGTGTTTGATTTCTAAAATGGCCTGGAACAGAGAAGGAAAGTCCCTCTGGTAGATGACAGAATCAGGATTCTGGAATATCTCAACTGGCTGTGATGAGGGCCTAAAACCGATGATGTGAAATCGACGAAGGATAGAAAGGGAAGTCAGCACTGAGATTCAGAAAGTCAACTACGAAGATACAAAATAGAGAGACTTATTTAAGTTGAACTTCCTTGGGAAAAGGGACCTGGGTGACTGCAAATTCAGTTCAGGTGATTGTGACTCGGGGGGATAAAAACACTCATGCATCACACAGATTGCATTATAAGGTTTATAGTGTTCATAACAGTGGGTTAAGGATATAATTCATTCATCTGTTTTTTTCATTCAGCATTCATGCTGTATGTAGGGAATGGCAAATGTCCAGTCTAAGGAACAGAGCCACTATGCAGCTTACTCTGATGATGCTGTTATAGGAATTCAGAATCTATATTCCAGATTTTCACTTTTATAAGGAAGACCTTTAAATTTGGATTGTCATATAAAAAAATTCCAGTTTCCAAATACCCTGAATTAGAAAAAAAGGCTTTATCTAGCCACAGGCTTCACGTTTTTACCTCTGTGTTAGCTCTACCATCTGGATCTTAGGACAGAGATGTTCACTGATGATAAATGCTTGGTTTTTGTCATCTTGTAGGTGGCAGTACAGTTAATAGAAGTGAATGAACTCAGCAGGGAGGAAATAATACTTGCTTTGTTTTAGGCTAACTGCATATTGTTTTAGAATTCATTTTAATTCATCTATAGATTTTCCTTGAATTACAGTGGGGCTATGTCCTGTTAAACTCATCTTAAGTTGAAAATATTAAAATATTTTCCAAAATGCAGTTAATACACTTAACCTACCAAACATCACGGCCTAGCCTGAAGTGAAGTGAAGTGAAAGTCGCTCAATCATGACTCCTTGGGACCCCATGGACTGTATGGCCTGCCAGGCTCCTCTGTCCATGAAATTCTCCAGGCCAGAATCCTTGAGTGGGTAGCCTTACCCTTCTCCAGAAGATCTTCCCAACCCAGGGGTTTGAACCCAGGTCTCCCGCATTGCAGGCGGATTCTTTACCGTCTGAACCACCAGGGAAGCCCTGGTGGCTCAGGCTAGCCTAGCCTACCTTAAATATCCTACAGTTGGGCAAAATGATCTAACACAAAGCCAATTTTACAACTACCTGGTGAATATCTCATATAATTTAATAAATAGCATATTGAAAATGAAAAGCAATGAGTACAGAGTGGTTGTAAGTGTATTGGTTGTTACCCCCATGATTATGTGGCTGACTGGGAGCTGTGGGTTGCCACTGCTGCCCAGAATCACAAGGGACTATCATACCACGTATTGTTAGCCTGGGAAAAGATAAAAATTCAAAATTTGAAGTATGGTTTCTACTGAAGGCCTATCACTTTCACAACATCCTAAGGTTGCAAAATCAGAGCTTGAAGCATTGTAAGTCAGGGGCTGTCTATATTGGCTTTGTAGCTATACCACTTTGCATTAATTTTTAGCTGTTGCTCTTAGGACTGATTATACATTTTTTCATTTTAGCAGTCCACTTAGAGTTAATATCGTATCACTTCATGTAAATGCACAAACTTAGCAATTATATCGTTCCACATTTCCTACCCTTTATGCTATAGTTGGCATAAATACCACTGTCATTGTTGTTCAGTCGCAAGTCATGCCCTGCTCTTTGCGACCAGACTGCAGACTTTGGTGGACTCCTGCACACCAGACTCCTCTGCCCTCCAGTGTCTCCTAGAGTTTGCTCAGTTCTTGTCCAATGAGTTGGTGAATGCTATCCAACCATCTCATCCTCTGTCGTCCCCTTCTCCTTTCACCTTCAGTCTTTCCCAGCATCAGGGTCTTTTTCCAACCAGTCAGCTCTTCACATCAGGTGGCCAAAGTATTGGAACTTCAGCTTCATCACCTACATGCTTTATAAATCTCATAGTACAAAATTGTAATTTTTTTGCTTTTTATTTACCCACATGTTTACTATTCCTAGTGTTCTTCATTTTTTTCTCTGAAAAGTCAATTTGTACTTAGCATCAATTTTCTCCATCTGAAGAGCTCCTTAAAGCATATTTTGTAGTACAGATTGCTGACAATAAATTTTCTTAATTTTTATTTAATTGAAAATGGGTTTATTTTGCTTTCATTCTTAAAGATTGTTTTCATTAGACATAGAATTCAAACTTGAAAGTTTTTTTTGTTTGCTTTTTGTTTTTATCACTTCAACAAATTGATTCATTGCCTTTTGGCTTCCATAGTTTCTGATAAGAAGTTATCAGCTACTTATACTATTGTTTCACTGGATATAATGTGTCATTTTTCTGGCTGCTTCAAGAACCAAAAAATCTTTGCTTTTCTTTAATCATATAGGCCTCACTATGATTTTCTATGTATCTTGACTGAGTTTGCTGAGCTTCTTGAACCTAGAATTATCTCACCAAACTTAGGAAATTTTTAGTTATTATTACTTCAAATATTTCTTTGTGCCCTATTGTTTCTAAGACTCAACTTATACATATATTAGGACTTTTGATATTGTCCCACAGGCCAATCTTTCTTCTCCATGTTCTTCAGACTTTATAACTGTGTTTATTTACAACTTCACTGGTTTTTCCTGTGTCATTTCCTAGTTGTTAGGCCCATCCAGTTAATTCTTTTATTCAGGTATTATATTTTTCAGTCTTACTTTGCTATTATTTATATTTTCTATTTAGCACTTTTCATTTATTACACATATATTTTCTTCATATTTTGGATGATAATTAAAATATTTACTTTAAAATCCCTGTTTGCCAATTCCAATGTATGGGTCATTTTGAAACCAAATTCCATTAAGTCTTTTCTCTAGGGTTTCTGTTATGTTTCTTTGTATGTTTAGTAAGTTTGTCTGTATGCCTAATAAAACTGAACATTGTGAAAAATATGTTTTAGAGACACTGGATTCTCCAATTATATCCCTCCAAAGATCATTGATTCTTTTGCTTTGAGTAGGCAGTTAATTTGGTTAGAATCGAATTCTAATTTTGTCATCTTTGTGGTGGGCAGCAACTAAAATCTCTGTTTTCTTCCTTTAGCTTCACCTGAGCCATCTGGAATCTTCCTTATGCATGCATATTTCAAGGGTAATTCAGAGACCTAGAATTTATGCATAAAATCTTATATATAATTCTCTGGCTATCTCCTATTTTGTTTGGTCTCCCCAAAATAGGTCTTTGGGCTCTTCAAGCCTGTAAAACTATTGCTTCTTATCCAAGTTTTAATTGCCAGACTGAGACTTCCTATCTGGCAAAGCAAACAAACAGTAACAACAGAACAGTTGCAAGAAGAAGACTTATCAGTTATTATTTGCTTCTTCGGAATATCACTGCCTCTCAGTCTCTGCCTTCACTGTGTCATTTTGTGTCTTTCCAATATCTTCAGTAATTGATATTTTTATATTTTTTCCAGAATGCACAATTGTTAACTGTGACACAGTTTGTACAACAGAGACTTCTCTGTTATTGCCAGAGCAAGGAATCCAAACAGGTAGAGTGGAACTAAGAGAAACCATTCAATCCACTTCCACTAGGCAATTTAACTGGGTTAACTATTTGCAGTGGTCATCTGGTCTAGAATTCCATCTATCTAAAGCTCAGACTTAAACTGAAGAAAGTAGGGAAAACCACTAGACCATTCAGGTATGACCTAAATCAAATCCCTTATACAGTGGAAGTGAGAAATAGATTTAAGGGCCTAGATCTGATAGATAGAGTGCCTGATGAACTATGGAATGAGGTTCGTGACATTGTACAGGAGACAGGGATCAAGACCATTCCCATAGAAAAGAAATGCAAAAAAGCAAAATGGCTGTCTGGGGAGGCCTTACAAATAGCTGTGAAAAGAAGAGAAGCGAAAAGCAAAGGAGAAAAGGAAAGATATAAACATCTGAATGCAGAGTTCCAAAGAATAGCAAGGAGAGATAAGAAAGCCTTCCTCAGTGATCAATGCAAAGAAATAGAGGAAAACAACAGAATGGGAAAGACTAGAGATCTCTTCAAGAAAATTAGAGATACCAAGGGAACATTTCATGCAAAGATGGGCTCGATAAAGGACAGAAATGGTATGGACCTAACAGAAGCAGAAGATATTAAGAAGAGGTGGCAAGAATACATAGAAGAACTGTACAAAAAAGATCTTCATGACCCAGATAATCACAGTGATGTGGTCACTGACCTAGAGCCAGACATCCTGAAATGTGAAGTCAAGTGGGCCTTAGGAAGCATCACTACAAACAAAGCTAGTGGAGGTGATGGAATTCCAGTTGAGCTATTTCAAATCCTGAAAGATGATGCTGTGAAAGTGCTACACTCAATATGCCAGCAAATTTGGAAAACTCAGCGGTGGCCACAGGACTGGAAAAGATCAGTTTTCATTCCAATCCCAAAGAAAGGCAATGCCAAAGAATGCTCAAATTACCACACAATTGCACTCATCTCACATGCTAGCAAAGTAATGCTCAAAATTCTCCAAGCCAGGCTTCAGCAATATGTGAACCATGAAATTCCCGATGTTCAAGCTGGTTTTAGAAAAGGCAGAGGAACCAGAGATCAAATTGCCAACATCTGCTGGATCATGGAAAAAGCAAGAGAGTTCCAGAAAAACATATATTTCTGCTTTCTTGACTATGCCAAATCCTTTGACTGTGTGGATCACAAGAAACTGTGGAAAATTCTGAAAGAGATGGGAATACCAGACCACCTGACCTGCCTCTTGAGAAACCTGTATGCAGGTCAGGAAGCAACAGTTAGAACTGGACATGGAACAACAGACTGGTTCCAAATAGGAAAAGGAGTACGTTAAGGCTGTATATTGTCACCCTGTTTATTTAACTTATATGCAGAGTACATCATGAGAAACGCTGGGCTGGAAGAAGCACAAGCTGGAATCAAGATTTCCAGGAGAAATATCAATAACCTCAGATATGCAGATGACATCACCCTTATGGCAGAAAGTGAAGAGGAACTCAAAAGCCTCTTGATGAAAGTGAAAGAGGAGAGTGAAAAAGTTGGCTTAAAGCTCAACATTCAGAAAACGAAGATCATGGCATCTGGTCCCATCACTTCATGGGAAATAGATGGGGAAACAGTGGAAACAGTGTCAGACTTTATTTTTTGGGACTCCAAAATCACTGCAGATGGTGACTGCAGCCATGAAATTAAAGGACGCTTGCTCCTTGGAAGGAAAGTTATGACCAACCTAGATAGCATATTCAAAAGCAGAGACATTGCTTTGCCAACAAAGGTTCGTCTAGTCAAGGCTATCTATGGTTTTTCCTGTGGTCATGTATGGATGTGAGAGTTGGACTGTGAAGAAGGCTGAGTGCCGAAGAATTGATGCTTTTGAACTGTGGTGTTGGAGAAGACTCTTGAGAGTCCCTTGGACTGCAAAGAGATCCAACCAGTCCATTCTGAAGGAGATCAGCCCTGGGATTTCTTTGGAAGGAATGATGCAAAAGCTGAAACTCCAGTACTTTGGCCACCTCATGTGAAGAGTTGACTCATTGGAAAAGACTCTGATGCTGGGAGGGACTGGGGGCAGGAGGAGAAGGGGACGACAGAGGATGAGATGGCTGGATGGCATCACTGACTCGATGGACATGAGTCTGAGTGAACTCTGAGAGTTGGTGATGGACAGGGAGGCCTGGCGTGCTGCGATTCATGGGGTCGCAAAGAGTCGGACAGGACTGAGCGACTGAACTAAACTGGAAGCTCAGACTACCATTTTCACTGAGGCCTGCGTTTAATCCTCCCAACTAAACTCATAGTACAGAAACAACTAGCTTCCTAACTGAGACACCCTGTCTCTGGAGTTGTTCACCCCAAAGCCACTTTCTGTTGTGAAACTGATCTATTAGTATATGCAAATGATGTCATGTCACTTCCCTGCTTAAGGATTCTTCCTTGGCTCCTGATTTGCTTACAGAAGAACAACGAGGTTTCTTAGCAGGGTGTATAAATCACATGAAATTTGACGTCTGGATCATTGTGCCTTCTCTCCAGAAATTGTATCATCCCTGTCCTAGCCCCACTCCCCAAGCACACTACGCTCTAAGAGCAAGCAAGTCTTGAGATGTGAAAGTCACCTGCACATTCACAGTGCCACATACTTGCAATTAACATCACATTACCCTGTGTTATTTTTCACATTAGCCATTTGACTTTTTATATTATGATTATATGACAGACTTATTATATCATAGACATTAGATTATGTCTACTTGACTTTATAATACAGATCTGTATTTTATTATATATATATATTTATTTATTATTATTATATATTTTCCACATTGAAATGTGAGGATCGTAGTACCAAAGAGTTGGTTTGGTTCACAGTAGTATCTCCACTACTCAGAAGAATGCCTGGCTTATAATAAGCACTTAAATAAATATTTATTGGATGAATATTGCTCTTGTTGGCTAGGATTCCCTCTCACTCCCTGCCCAAAATGACGGAGCAAGGGCATTCTGAGAACCCAGGGTCAACTGTTAACTTCCTTTTGGAATTTCCTCTTAACTTTCCCTCACTCATCTATAATTAGGTCTTCATCCATTCTTCCACAGAACCCACCTTCCTTATTTCTCCTTCTTGTTTCTCTGCTTCTGGGTTTACCACTGTAGCACAGTATTAAAGCAAAATTACTCATGAATTGACTTGTAGTATCATTCATTGTCTGTATTTACTGCATAAGTCTTAGTTCCCTTCAGAGTGTCTGCCCTTCTGGTGTGGCTCCCTATTTGGAGAAAAGCTCTTTTATCCCCATCAAGCCCATAGATAAGGTCTAAGACAGACTTGATTATATGAAATTCTAGATAAGGGTGATGTTTTAATTATGTGTGGTTTTTCTTTCTTTTTTTTTTTTTTGCTTCTAGGGGAAACTGAAAATAGTTCATTAATTATTCTAGCAGCCTTAGACATAAATTAGGAAATTACAGGGAAAACTGGTAGTTGGTTTCAGGACTCCAAACCAAAGTGCTCTTTTAGATTTATTATTTTCTAATATTTGCAAGCCTCCTCAGGATTAAAACTTCAGGCTTATTTTTTCCATATTGAATTTGTGGTCACATCACAATCAAGTACTTTGAGATTAATTACGTATACTCATTCAGTCAACAAGCATTGTCCTAGCATTTCAAGTATAAGCTCTTTTTACCCAAATCTGGAATGAATTGGAGTAAATGACACAGTTTGTGTTAGTGTTAGTTGCTCAGTCCTGTCCGATGCTTTTTTTTTTTTCCTTTTTTTTTTTTAATTAATTTTATTTTATTTTTAAACTTTACATAATTGTATTAGTTTTGCCAAATATCAAAATGAATGTGACCCCATGGACAGTAACCCACCAGGCCGCTCTGTCCATGGAATTTCCAGGCAAAAATACTAGAGTGAGTTGCTGTTTCCTACCACAGGGGATCTTCCTGACCATGCTATAGAACTCACATGTCTTGCGTGTCCTGAATTGGCGGGCAGATTCTTTACCACTGAGCCAACACACACCACATGACATAGTGACGGGTAAATTAACTCAAAGCACAAATGATCATTGAAGAACATTTCTACTTTTACCACCCAGGGGAAAGATTTGTAAGTGCTGAAATTGTTTCAAAAATTCTGTAAGTCTATAGGTACCGCATCATCATAAAAGAAGGTTGCTGCTGCTGCTGCTGCTGCTAAGTCGCTTCAGTCGTGTCCGACTCTGTGCGACCCCAGAGACGGCAGTCCACTAGGCTCCCCCATCCCTGGGATTCTCCAGGCAAGAACACTGGAGTGGGTTGCCATTTCCTTCTCCAATGCAGGAAAGTGAAAAGTGAGAGTGAAGTCGCTCAGTCGTGCCCGACTCTCAGCGACCGCATGGACTGCAGCCCACCAGGCTCCTCTATCCATGGGATTCTCCAGGCAAGAGCACTGGAGTGGGTGCCATTTAAGAAACGCCTATTGTAGTCCCCTCTGAAATCTCCTTTCAAGAAATGAACATAGTTGGGTAGGGGGAGTTTTCAAAGTAAAACAACCCTTTTTACCCTGTTAATCTACTTTCTAAGTCTTGATAACCCCCCAGAAACCTGGATTGCTGTTTGTTCACTGCCCACAAGATGGTAGATAAATATTCTCAAGAGAACAAGTACACGGTCACCTCTTTGATGTTCCTGGTTATACAAGAGTTTTTGAAAAATGTATATATGTGTTTGTGCACACAACGATGCACAAACAAATCACAGACTTCCCTGGGAATGAAATGTTGGGGTCCTGTGAGCATATTTCAGCTTTTAACTTAGACACTGAGGCTGCATGCCCAGCTATGACACATAGCCCGTGTTTATAAAGTCAACTCACTTTCAGTTGTTAGTATCGGTTACCATCATTCCAGATTTAAAACCACCAGCCCAGAGCCCTTCTCTGAGTTCCTACAGCCCCTGGTAGCTGTACCAGGCACCTGGCACTTTTATGCACACTCCCTTATATTGTTCCTGGACCGTCTATTTAAACAGGCCTCTTCTCTTCATTTTATTACAAATTCTTGAATCTTGGGATCATGTCTGATGTTTCTCAGAATCCTTGTTAATGTCTAGTCCAGAAGTCTGTTCTAGCAAATGCTCCAAAAAAAGTTGTTGATTGAATCAAAATGGACTTTCAGTTTTATGAAAGAACATTTTTAGAGTAAAGGAAATATTCACTTTTGTGTTTGGAAAATAAGATGATGAATATGTCTAAAAAAGTGGGAATGGAGTGACATCTTACAGGCTGCAAGTTTCCACATCAACGAATAATTTCAATATAAAACCCCAACCCAACTTCGTAAGTAAAATAATAGAAGACAAAACAGAGAAGGTGACAAACTGGATTTAGCATTCTTCTTCAGATACATTTCAACCATGATCAATGGAGGAAAAAAACAGAGTTGTCTGTCTTTTTTTGAGAGGAGGCATGTGTGTTTTCTCTCTCATCCTGTCCCTCCCTCTCCCTGCTTCTTTCCCCTTCTGAAACTGAGTCAGACCAGCCATATTTCCAGTTAGGAGTTGGCACTGGAGCCCAGCAGCTGTTCAGAAATGTCCAAGTGGACAGCAAATGGCGCTCATGGAGTTAACGGCAGTGACTCACTTGGGATATTCACAGCAGGTCAGCTGAAACCATCCCTTGCTGTAAAGGGAATTTAGTCCCATTGGGCAAGAGCCCAAGAAAATGAGCTGAGCTTGATAATGGCATCGTGTCTCTTCGTTGCCACTGGTTGCTTTGCTGTTCTCAGTTTTCACAATTTATTTTTTTTTTAAGCTGGATTTTTTTCTAACGCAATCATGAACGGTGATGGGAAGAACAGGCTGAGCAGCTGTTGACTGTTTGAAATCACAGAGGGGAGGTTTGGTATCTGGACCTGCTCAATACAACTGGTCTTGCAAGCTTTGACGATGACTTTCACATATAAAATTATGGGTCAGAGGCAGGAAGCTGAGTACCCTTCATGCCAGTAAGTCTAGCTTGGCCAGTGTGAGATGTGGGGGATTTCTTAAAGATTTCATTCATCTAGAAATACTTTTCTATGAAACACTATAATAATTTTAAATTTACCCAACTGAGCAATAATAAATACAGAGCAAAGCCATCCAAACAAAAACAAATATGAGAACTAGAGCATGCTCATCTTTTGTGAGCTTATCCAACTTTTTCCTTAACACAGAAGGGGATGTATACAAATATGGATAAAGCTATGGTTGTTTTTGGATTATAAAATATGATTAAAAATAATAATAAAAACATGTTTGGAAAAAACCTAATTACCTGAAATAACAAGACCTTGACAAAAGACCTATTGTTTTCCAAATTATTTTTTAAAAACTCCGTAAGTCAGACAGATAAAGACAAATATCAGATGAAGTCACTAATATGTGGAGTCTAAAGAAATGATTCAGATGAACCTATTTAAACATGGAAATTGAGTCACCGATGTAGAACACAAACTTATGGTTACCAAAGGAGAAAGGAAGGTGAGGGATAAATTGGGAGATTGAGGTTGATACATACACACTGCTATAAACAAAACAGATAACTGATAGGGACCCATTGCATAGCACGAGGAACTCTATTCATTACTCTGTAATGACCTAGATTGGAACAGAATCTAAAAAGGAGTGGACATATGTATCTATATAACTAATTCACTTTGCTGGGCAGCTGAAACCAGCACAACATTGTAAACACCTATACTCTAATTTTAAAAAGCTATAAAAGGCTAATATCTTAGATTTGTCCTTTACAGGTACAAGTTTAACAAATAAGGAATAATAATTACTGATATTAATGATAATTAGACATTAGCTTCATTTCCCTAAAATTTGGGCATGAGATCATGGTTTCCACACTTAGATGAGATCTTGTTTCCATTGTACTTATTTGGTAGAAAAATCTGATTGCCTATTTGAGTTCACTATAATCAACTTCCTTTTTGTGATTGAATCCAAAAACTAATTCTGATAGCTTCAGACCTGGGTGAAGACATAATGAAAAATAAAGTAATTTTCTTTCCCAAGAATAAAAATCTTTCCATTTAAAGTTTGGTAAAATAAATAGTTATCAACCAGTATAGCTTGCTAGGTACTTTGATGAATTAAATAGTTTTAAAGTACATAATTTTAAATGCATTAAATGGTTTTTTCAGTTCAGCTCCTTTAAGAATACATATTCTAAGTCCAGAGGAGAAGAGTTATCCTTTCTGTATTTTTATAGAGGGCTGTGGAGGCAGGAGAAATTTCATTGTTTGCTCACTGCCTGCCTCACAGTAATGCTTAATAAATATTGGTTGAATTAATTAATTTTGACCACAGGAACTGGAAGTATGACAAGGAGTGTCATCTTTCCTTGGCAGAGGAGTAGATTAATCATTAAGAGCAAGTAGAAGAGGAGATGAGATTTAGCATGATTTAAATCCGAATTACTGGAGCCATTAGAAGGCAGGCTGGTGGGGGAGTTGCGAAAGTGAGACAGTCCTATGAATAGGTTTGTATTGGCCTGGACCAAACTCCTTTATTCACATGGTACCAAAGGCCAACAGAAAATGCCACAACTGGAAAAATAAAAATGAAGCAGGACATCAAGGTGTCCATGGGGTAAAGGAAGAGGATAAGAGCAGCCACAGTTACAGAAACAGATGGCCTTTAAGCAGCGATCACTTTGTTTCCGTTGCTTCCGCCCTGGGATTGCTTTCATCCTGGATTCTTCTTTTTTCATCTTCCTTCATTTTCACCTCACACGGGACTGCCTGGAAAAATGACTGCTTCCATGTTAGAAGCTCTTGAGCATTCTTACAAGGGTATTTTCTCTCCTCTGATCCTATCAATCTTGTAGACCCATTTCAGACTATTAATCCAATCACCTTATGAGTATGATAGCTAAATGGAGAATGGCATTGCTCTTTGCAGGTGAGAAAGACTCACTTCATATATATATATATATATACACACATATATATACACACAATATATATATATATATTATATATACAGAGAGAGAAATTTCTTTTTAAATTTTTATTTATTTTTTTAATTGAAGGATAATTGCTTTATAGAATTCTGTTGTTTTCTGTCAAACATCAACATGAATCAGCCATAGGTATACCTATGTCCCTTCCCTCTTGCCAGTTCTATTTCTCTTTGTATCTATGTATGAAATATATGGCATATATGCACATGTGATATATCTATTTTATGTATCATATAAAATTATCATATATTTTGCATATATTGTACCCATATTATATATAGATATAGAGAGAGAGAGAGAGAGAAGAAAACAAACCGATGAAGTTTTACCTTGTAATCTGTGTACATAGTTTTATTTTCTCTTCGGGCATATTTTTAATTGTTATTCCCTGATCTGCATCTTTTAAAGTATTCTGCTGCTGCTGCTAAGTCGCTTCAGTCATGTCCGACTCTGTGCAACCCCATAGACAGCAGCCCACTAGGCTCCCCCGTCCCTGGGATTCTCCAGGCAAGAACACTGGAGTGGGTTGCATGAAAGTGCAATTTCTCCAATGCATGAAAGTGAAAAGTGAAAGTGATGTCGCTCAGTCGTGTCGGACTCTTAGCGACCCCGTGGACTACAGCCTACCGGGCTCCTGCGTCCATGGGATTTTCCAGGCAAGAGTACTGGAGTGGGGTGCCATTGCCTTCTCCTTAAAGTATTCTAACTTGGGGTTAATCATTTAGCATCAAATAATACCTATTAAAGACACAGCACACTATACTATTTATCATAACCGAGTAGACACTCACTAGGTCTTTTTAGGTGTTATCAGATTATTGAGAACTTCGAGTTCTGTTTTAATGTGTATAAGGACATTTGTTGATAGATAAAAGATAGATAGATAGGTAATAGACAGACGGACATACACATACATACACTGGCACACACATAAACACAAATACTAAATGCATTAAAGTGACCCCACTCTAAGGGGTATTTATTACAAGATACCAGTAGATTTATATCATTTCAGAAGCTGAAATAGATTTGTGCAGCTCCTTTGGTCATGTTTTATTACGTTATTTCCACATAAAATGAGACCAGAATCTCCTGCATGGAAATCAGCTTGGCATTTGTCACGTCTGTATCAAGTGTCTGAACTCATTTTTTTAGCAGTCCTTTTCCCCATTACACTTCCTGTGTTTGGTCATGCAAACAAGCAGAACATTGTGTCATTGTGCTGGGGACACTTCTTACGAAAGCCAGGGAGGAACAAAAGCTGGAACCAGAGTTAATGAGACTTATTAATAAAAGGGGGAAAAAATATGTTTGCGTACCACTCCCTGAACTGGAGGACCTGCTGGTCTCCAGGTGTGAAGTAATTCAGACTCCAGGGCACGCAGCTCCTTCCCAGGCATCTGCTGTTTCAAGGATGCCCTGAACTTGGTGTCACAGTTTGTTTTATACGCAATCAGATTACTCTCTTTGTGAACTGACTTGCGAAATGTTTGGAATATGCTGGAGGAGTTCTCCTGCCCAAGATGCAAGAAGTCAGTGAAATTAGACAACTTGTAAACTAAAAAAGGGAGATAATCTAATCTGATTTCATGTTATTACTCCTGAAACTGTCCTTATTCCCCAAATGTGGACTTGCAGGCATAATGTGTATTTTCAACACTTTAAAGTGAGTTTGGAAGGAAGAGGTTAAAATAGGCCTGAAGGCAAGTGTTTGTTTATAGACTCCTCTACAAGGATGGCTGAATAAAAAGTGTTCTGTTCTAGAATCAATCACCCCATATCCCAGGACCACCTCAGGACAATTTAGGCAATTTCTAGGACCTTGGACAAGCCACAAACCCTCTCTGAGGCTTGTTGTTCAGTTTCTAAGTCTTGTCCAACCCTGTGACCTCATAGACTGCAGCATGCCAGGCTTCCCTGTTCTTCAGTGTCTCCCAGGGTTCACTCAAACTCACATCCATTGAGTCAGTGTTGCCATCCAATCATCTCATCCTCTGCCACCCCCTTCTCCTCTTGCCCTCCATCTTTCCCAGCATTGGGGTCTTTTTCCAATGAGTCAGCTCTTTGCATCAAGTGGCCAAAGTATTGGAGCTTCAGCATCAGCATCAGTCCTTCCAATGAATATTCAGTGTTGATTTCCTTTAGAATTGACTGGTTTGATCTCCTTGCAGTCCAAGGGACTCTCAAGAGTCTTTCTAGCACTACCATTAAGGATCAATTCTTTAGCTCTCAGCTTTCCTTATGATTCAAGTCTCACATCTGTATATGACTAATGGAAAAAACTGTAGCTTTGACTATATGGATCTTTATCAGAAAGTGATGTCTCTGAACTTGCTTGTTGGAAGAAAAGCTCTGAGAATTAGATTCTTTAACTAAATGAAAAAACTACAATTGATGATATCAAATCCACTTCTAGAATGGATGATGGCAATGATCTTAGAAAATAAACACACTGCTGGTCTTAAAATTAGAGCCTTCTTTTTTACCTATTGTCTGTAATAAGCTTTTCTCACATCCTTGCTGATTATCATATGCCCTTTTCCTAATACTGAATAAGAAATTCAACTTATTATTATTTTATCATATATAAATTCAGATTGTGTAAACTCAAAGTAATCTCTTTTTCATAGATTCTCTGATATGTTAATTTTGATACTTCACCATTTATACTGGAATCAGTTAGAAAGTGAAAGTGAAAGTCACTCAGTCATGTCTCTGCAAACCCATGGACTATTCAGTCCATGAAATTCTCCAGGCCAGAAGACGAGTGGGTAGCCTTACCCTTCTCCAGGGGATCTTCTCAATCCAGGGATCGAACCCAGGTCTCTTGCATTGCAGGCAGATTCTTTACCAGCTGAGTCACCAGGGAAGCCCAAGAATACTGGAGTGGGTAACCTTTCCCTTCTCCAGGGGATCTTCCCAACCCAGGGATTGAATCCAGGTCTCCGGCATTGCAGGCGGATTCTTTACTTGCTGAGCTACCAGGGTAGCCCTGCTGAGTCAGTTAGAGACATTGTATGTTCATCCTCACCTGGATCACCAACATATTCTCTTTCACTTTCAGACCTTGGTACTTGGTACCCAGCCCTCAGCTCTCACCCTCGCCTGGAACACTCTTTCCCTCCTTTCCAGCAGCTCTTTCTTCCCCCATCACCCCCTCTAGCCTCCCCACTCTGGCTTCCTCTTATCTTCCAAGTTGCAGTTTAGATTCGCTTCCTCTGGTAAGCCTCCCCAACTCCAAACAGCCCCACAGCCTTCAGCCTCTTTATCTCATTCTGATGGCTTGGAATCTGACACACAGGCATGTATGTCTTCGTTCTGTTACACACTGACTGTTTGGCCTTGAGCAAGTTTCTTTGCTGAACCCCAGACACTTGATCTACAGACTGAAGCTAATAAATAAAAACTTCCTCATTGGACTGCCATGGGGATTCAATAAAAAAAGTACACCACACACAGCTCAGTGGTTGTAAATGGTGGCTTCCTTCGTAGCCAATTCATCATCATGATTAGATAGTCTTTCTTAAATGTAAGAAATATAAATAAACTTCTGGAAAATCATGGTTGAAGACTTGGACATGATATTAATTGAAAAGGGGCTCTATATTCTTTATGTCAGTAATTAATTCTCTCAAGCTTCAAAATCATCCGGAGGGTCAAATCCTACTCTCTCTCCCAATACCCAAGGGCCAGTAGGCTGGCCTAGGGCAAGCCTTTGATAGAGTATATAGAATTAAGGAGAGGGCATTGTTGCTGCTGCTCAGTCACTCAGCTCAGTCTTGTCTGACTCTTTGCGACCTTTGATATCTATAAAGGATCTCAGATGCTTCTAAGAAGCCGCAAAGTTGGGAGCCACTGTTTAGGGTGACTCACAGCAGGAGGAGCAGGGGCCACATTCTGATGGAGGCCTAATTTGCATGTTAGAATGTGTCCTTACTGTCTTTGTTTAGAAGTGTACCATAGTGGGACTTCAACAAAAGTTGGGATGTGAAGGTGTGCACAGACCACAACCTTGATCAACATCCTTGTCGTGTACACACCTCATAAAATATGGGAAGAGTGAACTTGGTCTAAAATTGTTTAATGGCAAAGAGTTTTCAAGTGGCCATCTCAACCAGAAAGGTGGCCAATATGAGACTGAATACTCTTGTGGAAAGGAAAAAGTCAGCTACACATCATAGACTCATGTTGCTGAAACATCTGAGTGATGGATCAAGGTTAGTTTCAGTTTCTATTCAAGGCTGGAAACAGTCAACCCAACACAATGGCTTTTTGTTTGGGCATGATTGATGCTGAGCTAATGCTTCTGAGAATAATTATACAACAGGTTCAGGCACTTCATAAAGAGTGTTCCAGGTCTTCATAACACATCTGAAGCCTCAATTTAGTACAGAGGAGTTGCCTTCTTGTTGATTATGGCATCTTATAGCTGTATCAAATTTGTTCAATATGTTTCATTTGACTGCAGTACATGGCTTACTATTAGAACGAATTTGTCGAAAGATAGTCCCAGTCCATTGAATTTGGCAGCAATAGTAAGATACAGGGTTTGGGGTAATATTAGAAGTCTGAGATAGTTATCATATTCATATTAAATAATCCATAGTCTAGGGAGGGCATGAATACTGTGATAAGTCAAACATCATTCTCTATGTTTGTTCATGAATACTAAACAAGGATTTAACACAAACAATAGTGGAATAAAATCTCACTCTAACATAAATTTTTGTTCCCCCAAATTCACAAATTCTGTATATCATCACAAAGGATGTGGTAAGGTCTTTACATTTACGATGTAAAGACCAAATATAAGAAAAAAAAATCAGTGTAATAACATTGTAAATCAACTATATTCTATATAAAATGTTTTAAAATTTTAAAAATCAATGCAAGCAGAAATATATCATTTTTTTCCTAGAGTTATCGTATTTTTTTTCTTTTTTTAATTTTATTTTATTTTTAAACTTTACATAATTGTATTAGTTTTGCCAAATATCAAAATGAATCCATCACAGGTATACATGTGTTCCCCATCCTGAACCCTCCTCCCTCCTCCCTCCCCATACCATCCCTCTGGGCTGTCCCAGTGCACTAGCCCCAAGCATCCAGTATCGTGCATCGAACCTGGACTGGCATCTCATTTCATACATGATATTTTACATGTTTCAATGCCATTCTCCCAAATCTTCCCACCCTCTCCCTCTCCCACAGAGTCCATAAGACTGTTCCATACATCAGCACCACTTTTGCTGTCTCGTACACAGGGTTATTGTTACCATCTTTCTAAATTCCATATATATGCGTTAGTATACTGTATTGGTGTTTTTCCTTCTGGCTTACTTCACTCTGTATAATAGGCTCCAGTTTCATCCACCTCATTAGAACTGATTCAAATGTATTCTTTTTAATGGCTGAGTAATACTCCATTGTGTATATGTACCACAGCTTTCTTATCCATTCATCTGCTGATGGACATCTAGGTTGCTTCCATGTCCTGGCTATTATAAACAGTGCTGCGATGAACATTGGGGTACATGTGTCTCTTTCAATTCTGGTTTCCTCAGTGTGTATGCCCAGCAGTGGGATTGCTGGATCGTAAGGCAGTTCTATTTCCAGTTTTTTAAGGAATCTCCACACTGTTCTCCATAGTGGCTGTACTAGTTTGCATTCCCACCAACAGTGTAAGAGGGTTCCCTTTCCTCCACACCCTCTCCAACATTTATTATTTGTAGACTTTTGGATCGCAGCCATTCTGACTGGTGTGAAATGGTACCTCATAGTGGTCTTGATTTGCATTTCTCTGATAATGAGTGATGTTGAGTATCTTTTCATGTGTTTGTTAGCCATCTGTATGTCTTCTTTGGAGAAATGTCTATTTAGTTCTTTGGCCCATTTTTTGATTGGGTCATTTATTTTTCTGGAGTTGAGCTGGAGGAGTTGCTTGTATATTTTTGAGATTAGTTGTTTGTCAGTTGCTTCATTTGCTATTATTTTCTCCCATTCTGAAGGCTGTCTTTTCACCTTGCTGATAGTTTCCTTTGATGTGCAGAAGCTTTTAAGGTTAATTAGGTCCCATTTGTTTATTTTTGCTTTTATTTCCAATATTCTGGGAGGTGGGTCATAGAGGATCCTGCTTTGATGTATGTCAGAGAGTGTTTTGCCTATGTTCTCCTCTAGGAGTTTTATATTTCATGAAATATTTATTTCAACTGTGACAAATAGGCTTATTGTCACCTGAATAGTAATTCTGACCCCTTGATAATATTAGTACCATCATCAAATTACACTTAGCCTTCTCACACTGTCATGTAAGTAGATTATGACAGTAGGTAAATTTCAACCAGGCATCTTCCTCTTTTTGGGTTTTCCTCTTTTTGTGCTTTCCTCTTTTTGTGCAGCTATTCTTAGAGAATTGCTCCATTAAAAAACACCATTGCCTGTCTTGATTTCCTGTGATAGAATCACTATCAATCCTGGCTGTCAAAACTAACGTGGCCAATGAATTCTTGCACCCAACAAGTACAGGATGCTGGCTCAGAGTATGAGACATCCTGGAGGTTAGGATGCAAAACTGTGGGAGGAACAAGTGATTCAGTGGTGATCAGGAAAGTGGCTCAGGAAGGAACGAATATTAAGTCCCTTTGTGAATGTCTACAGCTCGGAGGTTGGACATTTCCCATGGACTGAGATCAGAGCCTAGCCTAGTTGAATACTATCCAAGAAAAGAGATAAGTTCTTTACTGTTGAAAATTCAGGTTTCTGTAGACAGATGAACTTATCAACTATACCTTAAACATTGTTTGCCGAATGGCTGTGTCCCCTGACTTCTGTTCTTTTCTCTGAGCTGACCTCATCCTGGACCATGACCTCACTTCCTCTTTGAGTATAGAGTTCCGAGAGTTCGAACACATGTGTATGTGTGTGCACGTTCGCTCAGTTGTATCTGACTGTTTGTGACCCCATGGACTGTAGACCACAAGGCTCCTCTGTCCATGGAATTTTCCAGGCAAGAATACTGGGGAGGGTTTCCATTTCCTTCCCCTGAAATCCATTCGGCACAGGATTTGAAGGTTCCATGATCACCTTAACTTAATCCATCCAAAACCAGCTTCATTGTGTCTCTCTTCTGCCCTCACTTCCTGCATCATACTGATGCGCCCACCATCACTGCTTTTGCATTTACATCTGCCTAGGATGTTTCTCCCCAGACATCCTTGGTGGTCACTTCCACAATAAACCCCTTCTGGACCATCTTGTCTTTTTGCTCAAGATGACCTTCCCAATTCCAGGCACTCCTGCTCCCACACCCCCTACTTTGCATTTCCTTTAGGCTGTAGTTGAGTGGGCTGAATAATGCCCTCCCCTGAAAAAAACAGATATCTGCATCCTAATTAGTAGAATTTGTGAATTGCTTGTTGATTAGTCCCTAAGTCATGTTCGACTCTCTTGCAATCCCATGGACTGTAGCCCTCCAGGCTCCTCTATCCATGGGATTTCCCAAGCAAGAGTACTGGAGTGGGTTTCCATTTTTTTTCTCCAAGGGATCTTCCCAACTCAGGGATCGAACCTGTGTCTCCTGCATTGGCAGGCAGAATCTTTACCACTGAGCCACCTGGGCAGCTGAACTCTGTGAATATGTTACCTTTTACGGCAAAGACTGCATTTTCCAGGCAGTGCTAGTGGTAAAGAATCACCTGCCAGTGCAGGAGACACAGGTTTGATTCCTGATTGGGAAGATCCCCTGCAGAAGGAAATAGCAAGCCACTCCAGTCCATTCTTGCCTGGACAATCTCCTGGACAGAGGAGCCTGTGCCTGTAGAGGCAGGCAACCACAAGCCAACGGGTACTGGCAGCAACCAGAGCAGTATGTGCACCCAAAACTTAGAGGGGAGCATCCCAGCCCATAGCCAGTTGACTCCCAATATCTAAGGAAGCCCAACCTAGATAAGCAGAGCTGTCCATCTAAATTTCACTGGACCACAGATGCACGATTGAGTCCAAGAGAACCATTTGGATGGCCCACAGACTGATGAATAAGAATAAATGCTTACCATTTTAAGCCATAAGGTTTCAGAATGTCCTGCAGCAATAGCTAACTGATACATAGGCAAAGAGCAAATGTTAGGTAGTATTATGAATGCATAGTAAGATAGAATGTTACCACTTTTTTATCTTCTTCAAGAAGCTATCACTTTGATGTCCTAACTCTGGCATAACATGGCCACTCTCTCATCTCTATTGTTTTTCTTACCATCTTAACATTGATACTATTTGTATATTATTTATACGTGAGGCAGTTGCTCTAATACTCAGTGCCATGGGCTCTGGAGCCGGGCTGTGTGGGATTGTTTTCTGACTATACCATTTATTACATATGACCTTGGCAAGCTCTTCATCCGTGTTTCAGTTTTCCCTTTAGTAAGATGTGGATGATAACATTACTACTTACTAGAATCACTGGAAAATCAATCAAATCATTGCCCCAAGTCCTCCATGTGCATATACTTTGCTCAATGAATGGGGAAGGAGGAGGAGAATGAAGAATTTGTTTCTCCCAAGTAGACAGCTGACTTCTCAGGAGAAGGCTTCCTGTTCTTTTTATCTCTGTGTTGCTAAGTGTAGCACAGAATTTAGCATCCTGTAGGTTCTGAAAAAACTGCAAACGTCTTTATGGAGTGGATGACTACATACGTTTAAATCAGTCCAGTTTGTCAAGAAGGATATGGGATTTTATGCGTGTTCTTATTTTTTTTTTTTACACTGAAAGAGTAACTCATTGAAGAATTGCTCAAAATTTCTATTGCTACTGTAGCAAATTATCACAAACTTAATGAATTAAAACAACTCCAATTTCTTATCTTCTAGTCCTGGAGGTCAGAATTCCATGTAGGGCCTCCTGGGGTAAAATTAGGACATCAGCAGGGTAAAATTCCTTTCAGAGGTTTTCAGGGAAGTATCTGGATTTTTTGCCTTTTCTAGTTTCTAGAGCCCATCTGCATTCCTTGGCTTGTGGTCCCCTCCTCCATCTTCAAAACCTGCAGAGTGGCATCTTACTGGTCACTGTCGTTTAGTCATCTCTCCTGCCCATCACAACCAGGAAGACTGTTTTGCTTTTAATGACTCATGTGATTGGATTGGACCTGTCAGGATCATCCAGCATCCACTCCCCATCTTTTGGTCTTTAACTTCATCATAGCCCCAAAGTCCTTTTTGCCATGTTTAAGGATTGTGTGTGTGTGTGTGTGTGTGTGTGTGTAGAGAGAGAGAGAGAGAGATTGGAATATGGAAATATTTGAGGTGTCATTGTTCTGCTTGCCACAAGAGATAACAGCCTTGGTCAAATCTCCAAGAATAACCACAAAACATTCAGGGAAGTGGCTGGAAAAACCCTGGAAAACCATTTTGTCCAATCATTTGGCGGTGCTATTTACATCGAGGCGCTTCCCAGATGGCTCAAGTGGTAAAGAATCTACCTGCTGATGCAGGAGTACCAAGAGACCCAGGTTCGATCCCTGGGATGGGAAGATTCCCTGGAGGAGAGCATGGCAACCTACTCCAGTATTCTTGCTGGGATAATTTCATGAACAGGGGAGTTTAGAGGGCTCCTTGGGGTTGCAAAGAGTGAGTCACAACTGAAGCAACTGAGCATGCGCACACCAGGAATGGAGCCTGTTCGAGTGGTGTGAACCTAGCAGGGCTATCAGAGATATTAACAGAAACAGTAATTCAAAGAGAACTTTTTTTAAGCTTCAATTTAGACTTTGTAGCTTTCAAAATGAACCTTTTTTTGTTACTCTAATTAGAATTTTAAAACTCTAATAAGGCTGAGTACATCATGCAAAATGCCAGGCTAGATGAAGCACAAGCTAGAATTAAGATTTCGGGGAGAAATATTAATCGGGCAGAAAGTGAAGAGGAATTAAAGAGACTCTTGATGAAGGTGAAAGAGGAGAGTGAAAAAGCTGGCTTAAAATTCATCAATCAGAAAACTAAGATCATGGCATCCAGTCCCATCACTTCATGGCAAATAGATGGGGAAACAATGTAAACAGTGTCAGACTTTATTTTGTTGGTCTCAAGAATCACTGCAGATAATGGCTGCAGCCATGAAATTAAAAGACGCTTACTTCTTGGAAGAAAAGCTATGACAAACCTGGCAGCATATTAAAAAGCAGAGACATTACTTTGCCAACAAAGGTCCATCTAGTCAAAGCTATGGTTTTTCCAGGGGTCATGTATGGATGTGAGAGCTGGACCATAAAGAAAACTGAGCACAAAAGAATTGATGCTTTTGAACAGTGATGTTGGAGAAGACTCTTGAGTGTCCCTTGGACTGCAAGGAGATCAAACCAGTCAATCCTAAAGGAAATCAACCCTGAATATTCATTGGAAGGACGATGCTGAAGCTGAAGCTCCAATACTTTGGCCACCTGATGTGAAGAACTGACTCACTGGAAAAGACCCTGAAGCTGGGAAAGATTGAAGGCAGGAGGAGAAGGGGACGACAGAGGATGAGATGGTTGGATGGCATCACAGACTCAATGAACATGAGTTTGAGCAAACTCTGGGAGATGGTAACGGACAGGGAAGCCTGGAGTGTTGCAGTCCATGGGGTTGCAGAGTCAGACATGACTGAGAGACTGAGCAGCAACAAGTCCTGCCTTATGGATAGGAATGATAGATTTAATCAGGTGCAATCCAGAGCACTAGTTCTCAAACTATGTTCCCAGAAAGTGCTTCAGAATTTCATATTTAATTCCATTTTTATGTAAAAGTATTTCAAACACAAATTCTACAACAAACATGAGCACTCAGATATGTAGTCTATTTAGTTTTGATACACTTATTATTACTTTACCTTGTGATATTCACTGATTTGACCTCAAAACAAATTGTCTCCAGACATCTTGGTTTAGTGGGAAAGGATCCTTATCTCTACAAAGCAGATTATCAATTTTTTTTTTCCAAAAGAGAGAAAGAGAGATGATCTGTCTTGGCTATTTCTGTGTCAGGAGTCAAAATTTTTTTTCCATATTGCTCAGTAAAACAATATCAAAAAAAAAAAAAAAAAAAGGAAGCACTCAAGTATTTATCATATATCAAGCACTGTTGTAAACATGTTACTTATGCACAAATATCAACTTGTATGAACTTTGCAATAATCCTAAGAGAAAAATTCCATTTTACAGATGAGGAAAACAAGGTACGAGGAGATTTAGTGGTTTTCCTGAGATCAGATATTTGATAAATAGCAGAAAGTATGAGGTTCTACTTGTGCTTTTAACCATAGCACTGCTAATATTTACTTATTATTCTGATTTTTCAAGGCAGCCTGCATCATTCTCACAAATTGACCTTGCAGGGAGTAGATACTGCTGTTTAGGATTGGAGGAGGATGAGGAATTGTTCTTGTTTTTCCTGAGTGAAGTGAGAGATAAGAACAGGAATCAGACCTACAACAATGAAAGTGTTGCATCATTCATTACTGACGGACAAAAACGAGGTTGAAGAAGGAAGCTGAAGCGTGTGCTATAACTTAATACTGTAACCCAGTATTGGATTCTTAACACTGAACCCTGGAATCGGATTCACCCACTTATCAGAGAAAACATGGGGCCAGCCAGGGGCAGGCCTTCCTTTTGGGGCTAAAGTTGTTGACAAGGCAGAGAGCAGGCAGATTCCAAAGTCTAGACAGGATGAGGCTCCATCACACCTGTCCAGATCCATCTCCTTTGTCTCCCAACCTCACCCACTGAACATTAAGAGAGTGGAAGAGATGCTCTGAAGGGAGCCTTAGAGATATCTGTCTATAATAAAATAAGTGGAAGGGGAAGAAGAGTCTTCCAAACAATTACAAAGCAGAACTCAGTAAGTACAATTTGAATACTAAAACCGCACTTGGGTATATACACACAGACTTCTAGATGACATTTTTGTTTGAAAGAAAAACATGTTTAACACATGTGTAAACCATTCTTCTGAAAAGGTGGAAATAAGTTATATCCTATTTAAAATGCTCAGTTTAGCTTTCCCAAAGATTATTCAGAAATTTTAAAAGAACCTGGTTCTTTCTGGTAAACATAACTACTCTGACTGATTCAATGCGTCAACCGTAGAGTTTGACTTTTTTCCTGACTGTTTTTCAGCCCGTCGTATTGTCTCTGTTCCCAGGGCCAAGCAGTAACTGACACATATCTACGTTCTTAATAAATATTGGGATTACAGATGACAGATGAAAAGGATCGCTTAGTGTCAGAAAATTTCTTAAGTAAAAGACTAGGTTTTCCCATTCTTTGAGACTGAACAACAGTCAGGGGTTGTGAAACTCAGCCATCTCTGAGAATCACTGGGGCTGCTTTGTAATGAGTAAGGAAATCTAAGGCCCAACCCAGACTCATCAAATAATCAGAATTATGAATCTATAATTTCAAATACTCCTAAAAATCAAAGGAAAAGAGGTAAATTTGGATGCAAAATATAAAGACAAAATTAAATGCTTTTTAAAAAGAAAAAATTTCTACATATAATTGTCAATGACATGGTTTCAGAATTGGCTTGACATTTGAAAGACTACATGGTAATAGAATAGCATTCTATTATTAAGGGGAAATAAGCATCCTAAAACATTATTTCCTAAATTTCATAGTTATTCTACTAAATTTCCATTTTTTTAATGTGTGACTGTATTTTTTCTTACCTGTGACAAATCTTCAATACTATGCAAATAAAATGGTCTGGAAAAAATTAAAAATAAATACTTTTTAAAAAGTTTTTAGATTTAAAAAATCTCTAAGATTAAAGTAGCCTAAAGCTGTTCATGAAAACCTTTGTGTTCTAAAGAGAACAAAAACAACAAAGGCAAACAAAATTTCAGTCCCAGGGGCTGTGTCAGAGACAGGGTCCTCTGCAGATAGCCAGCTGTGAATTTCCACCTCCATCCATCCAAGCTCGGAGTAGTTAGTCTGAAGAAATAGTGCATATGTGCATGCTAAGTCACTTCAGTCGTGTCTGACTCCTTGTGATGCCATGGACCATAGCTTGCAGGCTCCTCTGTCCGTGGGATTCTCCAGGCAAGAATACTGGAGTGGGTTGCCGTGCCCTCCTCCAGGGGATCTTCCTAACCCAGGGATTGGACCCTTGTCTTAGAGCTCCTGAATTGGCAGGTGGGTTCTTTACCACTAGCGCCACCTGGAAAACCCACTGAGGGTAGAGGACCACAGTCAAATGCAAGTCAGAAAACGGCAACTGCAGCTGATTCTCTTGCCAAGCTTCCCCCAGCAAAGTCCTGTTTTTAGAGGCCACTCAGATTCCTCTCCAAAACTCTTAGTAATTAAAACATTGATTATCTGTTCTTGGATAACCAGTCACATCCTAGGGGATACAGACAGAGATTTTAGTCATTCATATTGGTATCCTGAGTGGAGGTTCCCAGGGTGGAGGAAACGAGCTGAGCACTGGGAATTCCAAGATGTAGTCCTGTTTCTTCCAGATCTCAGAATACAGTGAATAACTTTTATCCAACCGGGGAAGAAAAAGATAAGGACTTGAAAACAGAATACTTACAAAGCCACATGTAGATATATTTGTGACAACTATGCAATGGATTCTTCGGTTAACATCAAGAAGGAAAGGGATATTTCATTCACCAAAACTTTCTGTAACTATCCCATGTGAATTACGAGTTAGTGGAACATTAGTGCAGGGACTCTAGTGACTCAGATGGTCAATGATCTGCCTTCAGCACAGACCGGGGTTCAATCACTTGTTTGGGAAGATGGGCAACCCACTCCGTTATTCTTGCCTGGAGAATCCCATGGACAGAGGAGCCTGGAGAGCTACAGTCCATGGGGTCACAAAGAGTCGGACATGACTGAGCTATTAACACTCACTCAGAACATTAGAACACAAAGTAATTATTTGAAGAATAATTACTGCCCTTGAATTATTGTCTTTTGATGAATCAGAAGGTATATGTGCTTCTAAGTCATCAGTAAGACAATCATAGTGTTACAGCAGTGAAGCTCTGACAAGTTATTAATTAGTTAACAGATCAATCTAATTAATTAGTGTATTAATCTAATTAACAGACTGACAAAACAGATTTTATCAGCATGTGATCTATAGTTTGCATAGTCTGAATGATGCTAAAGCTGAAACTCCAGTACTTTGGCCACCTCATGCAAAGAGTTGACTCATTGGAAAAGACTGATGCTGGGAGGGATTGGGGTCAGGAGGAAAAGGCGACGACAGAGGATGAGATGGCTGGATGGCATCACTGACTCGATGGACGTGAGTTTTGAACTCCGGGAGATGGTGATGGACAGGGAGGCCTGGCGTGCTGCGATTCATGGGGTGGCAAAGAGTCGGACACGACTGAGCGACTGAACTGAACTGAACCATATGCTATTGGACAGGTTGCATAAAATATTTTTTTTTACTTATTTTTTTAATATAATTTTTTTTAATTTTATTTTTAAACTTTACAATATTGTATTAGTTTTGCCAAATATCGAAATGAATCTGCCACAGGTATACCTGTGTTCCCCATCCTGAACCCTCCTCCCTCCTCCCTCCCATACCCTCCCTCTGGGTCGTCCCAGTGCACCAGCCCCAAGCATCCAGTATCGTGCATCGAACCTGGACTGGCGACTCATTTCATACATGATATTATATATGTTTCACTGCTATTTTCCCAAATCTCCCTACCCTCTCCCTCTCCCACAGAGTCCATAAGACTGATCTATACATCAGTGTCTCTTTTGCTGTCTCGTACACAGGGTTATTGTTACCATCTTTCTAAATTCCATATATATCTGTTAGTATACTGTATTGGTGTTTTTCTTTCTGGCTTACTTCACTCTGTCATAAAATATTTTAAACGAATGCATTCATTAGGAAATTGAATCATAGCTCCAAGAAGTATGACAAGGCAAGGGATGAATTTCAGATGAACCTGGCAAATAATAGGAAGGATTGAGAAGGAAGAAGGATGTTTAGAGAATCACGGGGGAGCAGTCCCTTGGTACTGATCTTATTTTCTGTGTCCCAAACATCGGTCTTTCAGTGTGAATGACTCACTTGTATTCTGAGCAAACCACCAACAAGCTTTTGGGGATGGATGATTTGTATATTGGGCACACCAGGTGAGCCCACTGATGACATGTGGAAAGATAGAAAGAATCCTTAGATTTTTTGGTAAATTATTTTTGGCTCATGTAAATTTAGAGGCAGAAAATCTTGCTCAACTCATACCGAGGTAAACCAGTCAAAATCTTATGTGTCATTGGAGTGGCAATACACCCTGAGTCAGCTAATTATGGCATTTTGTTGCAACAAGTAGCACACTCAGACTAAATTTGGTAAGGTAGGAGCTACCCACATGTTTTCACCCAAACTGAGAACTAGAGTCTATTTATCTCAAAATGAAAATGTCTTTACTGGTTTTTTTTTTTTTCAGATTGCAAAAAAAAAAAAAAAGTGTAACTTATAAAATCCCAAATGATACATACATAGAGTGTACAGAAGACAACTTCTCCTGAAATAGTGCTACTTAGAGATGAGCACAGTAAAACATTGGGGAAACATGTGTCTAGGTCAATACATCTCTGCTGCTGCTGCTGCTAAGTCGCTTCAGTCATGTCTGACTCCGTGCGACCCCGTAGACGGCAGGCCACCAGGCTCCCCCATCCCTGGGATTCTCCAGGCAAGAACACTGGAGTGGGTTGCCATTTCCTCCTCCAATGCATGAAAGTGAAAAGTCAAAGTGAAGTCGCTCAGTCGTGTCTGACTCCTAGCGACCCCATGGACTGCAGCCTACCAGGCTCGTCCATCCATGGGATTTTCCAGGCAAGAGTACTGGAGTGGGATGCCATTGCCTTCTCCAGGCATGTACAACTTGAAGTAAATGGATTTATATAGTTCGTTAACTTACTTTGTTACTTAACAATATTTTGGTAATTTTTCCACATTAATAGGTGCACATTTACATTACAGTTTTTGATAACTTCTTAGTATTCCATTTTATGGCTATACCAAAATTTTATTGCCTATTCTTCAATTATTAGCTATGTAGTTGTCAATAGTACTAGCTATGTGTTAATAATCATTCATATTTATTTATCTATTTCTGAGTGTATCTGTTTATCTTCTTAGGAACAATTCTTAAAAGCAGACATGTACGTTTTTAAGGCTATTGCCAAGTTTCCTTCCTCTAGCAGAGTCTTTGAAATTTACTCCTCCACTCTCTGTGGTTGAAAACAAATGAATGTGATATCTAATCATCAGATACCGCCCACTTAACTTGAATCTTATTTTAACAAACTGAGGATTGTTTAATGCCAGCCTTCATGAAACTAAGGAGGTGCTGTGTTGAAAATAACTGAATCTGAACCCTGGAAAGAGATGTATGTATCTCCCACCATCTATAGCAGCCCAAGGGCGGGCAGCAGTTCTCCCTCTGTTGTGCAACATATCCTTGTAGCTTATTGTATACATAAGAGTTTGGATCTCTTAATCTTATTATAGAAGTAATAAAAACATTCTAGAATTAGGTAGCAGTGATAGTTACACAACATTGTGAATAGATAAAAATCACTGAATTGGACACTTTTAAGGGGTGAATTTATTACATGTGAATCATATTTCAATAAGAAAAAAAAAAAAAAACTTAAAAAAAACGTCCGAGAAGTAGCTGATATTCTTTTCCTAGGAAAATCTTTTTGAGTGCTTGTATTCATTCTTTGTTGGAGAAGGGAGTGGCAACCCACCCCAGTATCTTTGCCTGGAGAATTCCATGGACAGAGGAGCCTGGCAGGCTATAGTCTACGGGGTCACAAAGAATCAGACACGACTGAACAGCTAACACACACAGACATTTAACTCTTCTTAAATTTTTATATTTCAACTGAAGTATAGCTGGTGTACAACATTATATGTTACATCCCTGGGTCAGGAAGATGCCCTAGAGTAGGAAATGACACTTCACTCCAGTATTTTTGTTCGGAAAGTTCCATGGGTAGCGGTGCCTGGTGGGCTACAGTTCATGGGGTTGCAAAGAACTGGACATGACTGAGCAACTGAGTACATAAGTTAGAGTTGTAAAATAGAGTGATTCACCATTTGCCAAGGTCATATTTCTTTTATAGGTATTAATAAAACATTGGCTGTTTTCCCTGTGTGGTACAATATATCCTTGTAGCTCATTTTCTACACAATCTTTTCTCACTCTGAATTCCCTCCCTCATTTGTCCCTTCCCCCGTCCCTGTCCCCGCTGGTAACCCTTCTTTTCCTTCTGTTCTTTCTGCTGGAAAAAGGAACGAGCGGCAGAAGGCTTCCGCTGCCCCTGTGATGGGCAGGGGCAGTTTGGGCCTTTTGCTAAGTCATGGTACAGAATGGCAAAGCCTCCCTTCTGCCCAGGGTCTGACGTTTAACCCCTGTGATCCCGCCCCGTTGGAGACCTCTATGGCACACTGCACATTTATTTTATCAGTCCGATTTCAAGGAAGCTTGACCGCATTATTCCCTCGCCCAGGACTGTCGATTTTGCGCTGTCATAAACGGCAGGACGGCTAAGAGGAAAGCCGTGACTGTGACTGGGGCCTAATCCCTCCCATAAGCAGCTGAGCACCAGAGCCACAATTGAATAGTCAGCAGCGGAGTTGTGGAGGCCTGGCTTCTAAATCACAAGGCAAAAAAACAATCCCTATTGGCAGCTGAAGAGACAGCCCCTCCGGGGACCAATTACTCTATTTTGTGCTGTCCATACTATAGCAGACCCCTGCCAGTGCCCCCGGGAGCCGCTCTGCTGGGCTTCCTATCCGAGGCCAGGCTCCCGCTCCCGACACAAGTTGCTCTTCATGTCAAAACTGCTGCTAATGACACAATTAAGTAGCTGGGGACTACAGAGAAGCTCTTAATTAGGTAAACACGGCTCTCCGAGAAATGATCGCTCGGCTTTAGGCTAGCCATTGCTGTCAGATTGCTGGAATATGCGTGCTCTGTGGATAAATGAAGCAGCATTTTAAAGACCCAATATCTCCCTAACTATTTCTTCTTATTTAGCAGTGGAGGATCCTTAGCATTTTATTAGACATAGTGCGGGTTGCTCCCTTTTAGGTCTGCAAAAAGGAAAAGAATTGCATGAGGAAGGAAGACTCACTTAACCTTCTTCCAGGGACCAAACAATTTAACTGGGCATAACCATCTTTCCAGTGGGCCCCAACCTTTTTGGCCTCAGGGACCACGCAAATTTTCCACCAACTGGAAGGCGGGCATGGTTTGGGGATGATTCAAGCCCATTACACCTATTGTGCACTTTATTTCTATTGTTATTACATCAGCTCCACCTCAGATCACCAGGCATTAGATCTAGATTAATTTCTTGTTCACAACTGCCCTGTTCCTCTTGCCCTCACTATGAATCATAGGCTTGAATGTTTTTTTCCTAATCATTCTTTTTATGTTGTTTGTGTGTGTGTGCTCAGTTCTCAGTCATGTCCTACTCTTTGCAGCCACAGGAACTGTAGCCCGCTAGGCTTCTCTGTCCATGGAAATTTCTAGGCAAGAATACTAGAGTGGATTGCCATGCCCTTCTCCAGGGCATCTTCTTGACCCAGGGATCAAACCCGCATCTCTTGCATTTCCTGCATTGGCAGGAGGATTCTTTACCACTGATCCACTTGGGAAGCCCCTTAGGTTGTTTTTAATATCAGATTATATTTAAGGGCTGTTGAAGATAGGCGACAAATAATATTTTCACCATCTCTTGGCTCTTTCTCTGAGGTCCATTTTAACCAGGAAGCTAGAAGAGCCACAATCCTTCCACAGACCTGAGCATGATTTGCAAACTAGTACTCACACTCCCTTCCTCTCATAGTGTTTGGATTTGAGTGTTGTTTTATATATTTTTAAATTTGGAAACCACTTATCTCACCCTAAGAATCATTGTCAATGCTTTTGAAGGGCTCCATGACTCTCTCATGTTTTCTGTCCTTGATAAACAAAACTTTATCAAGTTAATTTGCTTGATTAAGTTACAAAGTTCAGTTAATTTGCTTTCTGTGTTACACCATGATAAACTAAAGCTGTTTTCTTTCAACTGTTTATTGACCCAGTTATTTATTATTGCCAAATATTTCTTGTTATGTAATAATAGTTCTAGAAACAATACACATGTCCATTTTTATCATTTTTTACCATCTTAATTCATTCATATATCAGATTGTGTGTATGTTAGTCACTCAGTCATGCGACCCCATGGATTGTAGCCCACAGGCTCTGTTGCCCATGGGCTTTGCCAAGCAAAAATACTGGAGTGAGCTGCCATTCCCTTCTCCAGGGGATCTTCCCAACCTAGGAATCGAATCCGGGTCTCCTGCACTGCAGGCGGGTTCCTTACTGACTGAGCCACCAGGGAAGCTCAGATTGGGTACATTTATTCTAAAATGGAAACTTTTTAATATTCATTTGTTTATTTAGCTACCTCTGGTCATAGTTGTGGCATGCATGATCTCCTTTGCATCAGGCAGGATCTTGCATTGGAGGGCACAGACTCTCCAGTTGCAGCAAAAGGGCTTCAGAGCACATGGGCTTCCGCCATTGTGGTGTACTGGCTTTGTTGCTCTTTGCCATGTAAGAGTCTTAGTTCCCCAACCAGGGATCAAGCCCACATCCCCTGCCTTGCAAGGTGGATTCTTAACTCTGGACCACCAGGGAAGTCCCTAAATGAAAGTTTAGCTGGTTGTATGGAATGTGTGGAAAAGTCAACGCAATTCAGTGGCATGTGGATAGAAAATGATGCAGTGAAGACCATATTCAGTGGTGAAAATGTCAGAGTGCCCATTTCATCATGGTTCTTCATGTATCATTCTCAGTTGCTCACAGTGACTTTATCCTTAGTGTTGGTTCTTTGTACTTTTACTGACCTGATCGTATATCTAGAAAGTTAAGATCATTGTTGGATAAGGGGAGAGCAACCTGCCTTTCCATTGCTTCCCACTGGTCTGTGAACCTCATTCTGTAGATGCTAAGTCACTTCAGTCGTGTCTGCCTCTAGTCTGGGCTGCAGAGTCCTCACTCCACATTCCCTCTAATATCCTTGCCATTTGGCCAGCTCTATAGATCCTCTTCCCCACTGTCACCACCTTCCACAGCCACCTTATTAGTGGCTGAAGCACAATTTTCTTTCCTATAACCCAGATGACTCCACTGATATCCAACTTTATTCACAGTCACCAACTAGTTCAGCCACCATCTCTGACATTTATGCTCTTTGTCCCAAATGGGGCCTCCAGTATCTTCCCCATTTCTGCTTCACTTCATTTTTCCCACTCACAGCTCCTAAGCCTGTTCCAGCTGATGTTCTGTGGTCAGACACTTCAACTTTGCTCTCACGCTCAACCCAGAACCTCAAGGCTCCTTTGACCTACTCTTGAGCCTGCCCAGCCAACCACAACCCAGCTCACTTCCAAAGTCCCTTTTCAGTTCTTGATTTTAGACTTCAGTGAAGACTGTCACAGGCATTTGTAGACCTCACCCTTGCATTGTGCAATCTGGGGTCCAGTCCATAAAACTTTCATTCCTTTAAGCTACAGAACTTACGTGTATTTCCAAGAAGTTTCAGATTGCCTTTTCTCTTTGGAAATCTAATTTTAATATTACCTCTTGCCTTTTACTCATTTAGCAAAGGTTTTTGCTAAGGAGATAAGGAGAGGGTTTTCTGACCCTCTCCTACATGTTCTGAAAGAGTATGCAGATGCTGAAGATCCTAGAATAAAGAAAGCAGACACTGAACTTGCCCTCAAAGAATGTGGTGGTGGTGCTAGAAGCTTGTGGAGAGGATCCATAGGCATGTAGAGTTTTCTGAGACAGTGACGGGAGAGGGCATAAAGAAAGGGAGACAATGGGACTTGGGGCCAGGACCCCTTCTTTCTTTGATGAAATGGGTAGCGTCCACTGTGAGCTTCCTTAGCTAATTTCCTCTGAATGTCAAAGAATTTCCCTCTCTCTGATTCCATCTTTAACTCCATTTCTGCCTCAGAGGAAATGCTGCTCATTCTTCATGATGTCAGCCTTTCTATCTGCCCCTTTCATTCCACCCTTTCCCCGCTACTCAGGCGCCCCACCATGTAAATCGTCATTCTTAAGAGAATAGCGAATCTCTCTTTTCCCACTGGCTTCTTTACTTTTGCCCTCAAAACTAAACAGACAACCTGGTTATGATTAACCCTGCTGCTCACCTTTATGGCTTTCTCTAGTAAGTATCTAGAAAGAATCTGTCTCCAGCTCCTTGCCCCATCTACATCTTTTTCCCTAGACTTTTGGAAAAACATGAATCATTTCAAATATACAAAAAGGGATAAAAAGGGCATAATGAAGTATATCTTATTGACTAGTCAATAAAATTAATAATAGCAGTACAATACTGACTCTTGTGCATACTATCCAATAAAGTATTTGAAATTAAACATCGCCCAAGCCCCTTAATATCATTCTCCTCCTAGCCTCATGGAAAGAACCATGCTCTGGATTTAACATTTCTCATTCCCATGCATTTATTTATAGCTTTTTCACAAGTTTTTCTAAAACACAGTGGAGTATGAATATGCACATAAACTCCAAATAAATGGCACTATACCTATGTACCATTCTTTAATTTTTTTTTTCTCATCTAAAACTTTGTGTTTGGAGATATATCCAAGTTGGTACATATATTTTGCTTCTCAATTATATTGCATTGTTTTTGCGTATCTGTCCTCTAATACTTCCTTGCTTCTTGGAAGAAAAGCTCGCTCCTTGGAAGAAAAGCTATGACAAACCTAGACAGCATATTAAAAAGCAGAGACAGTACTTTGCAGCAAAGGTCCATCTAGTCAAAGCTATGGTTTTTCCATTAATCACACATGGATGTGAGAGTTGGACCATAATAAAAGCTGAGCCCCGAAGAACTGATGCTTTTGAACTGTGGTGTTGGAGAAGACTCTTGAGAGTTTCTTGGACTGCAAGGAGATCAAACCAGTCCATCCTAAAGGAAATCAGCCCTGAATATTCACTGGAAGGACTGATGCTGAAGCTGAAGCTCCAATCCTTTGGCCACATGATGCAAAGAGTTGACTCATTAGAAAAGACCCTGATGCTGGGAAAGATTGAAGGCAGGAGGAGAAGGGGACGACAGAGGACAAGATAGTTGGATGGCATCACCGACTCAATGGAAATGAGTTTGAGCAAGCTCCGGGAGATGGTGAAGGACAGAAAAGCCTGGTGTGCTGCAGTCAATAGGGTTGCAAGAGTAAGAAGTCAAGAGTTGGACATGACTGAACGACTGAACAACAGTAACTTCTAACACAAAAATTGATATAAATAACATGGATTCCATTTATAATCCAGTCTCCTGGTGTTAAAAATTTTGGTGCTTTTTATATGTTTACAGTTTTTGGCCAAAGATATTCCTGTTTGTGCATTCTCATGCAAGAATTCCTCTAGAGTAGAAACTTGGAGTGAAATTTCTGAGTTGTTTGAATGAACGAATGGAAACAACATTATCGTTGCCATCTTCATTACACATCACCTTGGAAACATGGAGCCCATTTTATGCTCGTAAAAAAAAATGAGGCAAAAAGAAGTAACATGTCATGATGGCATAATTACAGCATGACACAAAACACAAATCTTGATTTCAAACCTCTGTGCAGGAACTGCTATAGGTGATCATCATAGGCAGGCTGAAACATCCTGAAGCCCAAAAGTTAGTCTTCAAAATTCCAGTTTCCAGCGAAGGTATTTTACATTTGAAAACATTGCTCGGGCATTAGATTTTTACATGTCTTTTCTCATTTCTCTGTCTTTTTAATTTAAAAAACCAGAGCAGTCTTTTCTTGTTGATCTAACCAAGACAAGCTTGGCCAAATAATTCCAGGAGGCATCTGTGACTCTCATGACTGAGGTCTAAGTTGGTCTAAATTAACCTGCTGTGGCAGCCTGCAAATTCCTTTCCTACCCTGAGCAGTTTTTTCCTCTGCTCAAGGATGGTAACTAACAACTGTGCGATGGTTCTGAAACTGAAGCCACAATTGCAGGGCTTAAATTTAGGCCGCAGCCTTGTGTTGCCAATTTAGAGAAGATGTGGTTAAACCAACAGTCACTTAGGTTGCTGACATTTCTGCTGTTTTGAATTAAAAATAAAAGTCACTTTTTCTTCTCTAACAAAATTAATTTTGCCCTTGACATAGGAATTAAATGACACATTCATCAAGATATTTCTCATCCACAAAATAAATCGAACATCTCAACCCAGAAGCCTCATGGGATAGTAATTTGCCAATATTTAGTACTTATTCTATTTCAGTGTTTCCAGTAAATAGAAAGAAACCTTTTCTAAGTTTTAAATTTGCTTTTTGTGACATCATTGTATATCCAGCATTAATAGATGATAGTTTCTGCATAAACTGGTGACACCCTTATCATAGAAGGAAGGTTAAAACACATTGTGATAACTGGGTGGGTGGAAGATTTCCTATGGAAAATAAGCAGCATAGATTTGCTTCTTTCTTGCCTATGAATATGTATTAAACCAATGGCCATATGAAGATATGAGCAGAAATGTTGGTACATCCGTAGACAAAGGTATTGCGTTTTCTTGTCCACAGCGGAGTAGACAGATGTGTTGTTCCACCATAGTCCTCTTGAGCCTGTCTTTCTTCTTTCCATTATGGCAGATGACCCAAATAGTTACAACTTTTGAATTATTAAGTGCAGATATAGCAAAACCTGTTGAAGACCTTAATTACCAATGAAAAATAATTAAATTGGTTGGGCCTAAGAGTGGTAGGATAAATACACACATCACTTGGTTTTCTGTTTATGCGTTTTATAAAAAGTAGGTGACATAGAAAAATACTTATTCAAACTTTCAACAGCAAACTTTCCTTAGAAGCTTAGGTCAACAGGAGTGTATTTTTTAAAGACCTAGACTTGAATGACTAAAAATAAGAGAGATGAATTTAACAAAAAGACAAATAGGGGTAAGTAATATTTCAGTTTTAGTGGTCTACAGAAGCCTTGAAAAATTAAATTAAAAGGACACAAACTAGTTAAGGGATGTTCTGATTAAATCATTGAGAAAGACTTAGTTCCCTTTAATGAAAAACATCATTATTTTTTAAGAGCTGACTGTCTGTAGAAGGATTAACAAGTTTAAACCAAAGAGTATAAACAGGTCATTCTCTGACTATCACTGAGCCACCTTGAGCAGCAATACCGTGCAAACCCGTGTCTTAAATAGACCTACCTTGGTGGGAAATGTATTTGGTTGGGAGAATAACTGATGCCTTGGTGTTCATTATTCAGTTCATGTCATTCCCTTCATCACTGCTAAAGAAGGGTCTTAAAGCAATGGCCCTTTGAAGTGGTCTTTTCTCCAGACTTAAAACTATTGACTTGACCTAGTTAAGCTGTTCAAGAAAATGCCTCAGAAACCCTACACACATAAGGAGCCCTGACACCACGTCTTGACCACTTCCTAACTCAGAAAATTACATGCTGATTATCAGTGCTGTCTCTTCTTGTGGGCTCTATTTTTAAAAGATTAACGGCTCTGGTTGGAATCTAATTTCCTTTTAGAATTAATGCTGCAAAATTAATGGGCCAGCTGGTCACGTTTCAAGGGGTAAATAAATGGCTATGCTTGTTACGGTTGGGGTCACTTTTATGACTCCTCAGTGACTCACAAACCCTGGATGTGCACAAGGGTCGAGACTTGTGGGCAGAGATGCCACCAACTATAGTGAGGGTGCCCAGCAGGGGACACTGGGGAGCATCTTCGTCACCTTTCTTCCAATCTATCCAATTGTCTGATTTTTCCAGGAATCACTAGTGTTGAAGTTGCCGCAGGAAGTAAGCACCCAAGTCTCTGTGAATCCTTTCCCTTCTTCCTCAAGACGCACATGCACACACTTATACACCCAACCCACTGTAAGTCGCATTAGGGCGGGGGCTGTGTTTCCCAAATCTAGCTCAATGCTTAGCACATGGTGTGTGTTCACTGCACACCTATGGAAGAAAGGAAGGAGGTCCTTCTGACTTTCATTCTGACTTTCGTTTCCCTTCTACCAGTGCAGTCCTGAGGGTGGTCTTGAGTCATGCATGTGTGCCAGGGGTGGAATAACCCACCAGCAAAGATCAGTGAGCTGTTCTTTGTGCATGCTCATGCTGGCTGGGACACAAACCGATGTCCACACTCACACCTTCATAAGCATGGTTATCCAGAAGCGTTTTCTACAAACAGGACACACACTGATCTCCTACACATGAAAGGACCATCCTCATCTGAAACCTCCATGACCCTCCATATGCTCAGCCGCTCAGTCATGTCCGACTCTTTGCAATCCCACGGGCTGTAGCCCACCAGGCTCCTCTGTCCACGGGATTCTCCAGGCAAGAATACTGTAGGGGGTAGCCATTCCCTTCTCCAAGGGATCTTCCAGACCTGGGGATCAAACCCGGGTCTCCTGCACTGCAGGCACATTCTTCACCATCTGAGCCACAAAGGGACCCTCTATCCTGACGTATTTCTCATGACCCTTGCACTTTCCCACGACCTCTGACTTTCCTCATGATGTGGTCACAGACCCTTGAAGGTATAGTGTCTTTGAAACTCTTTTTTTTTTACAAAATAGTTTTCAGTGATAATCATATAATAATCTATAATAACCATGATTTTCCTGACTCATCTTTAGTTTTAAACCAAATAATATTTTAAAGTAAATTAATTTGGGTTCTGCTGCTACTGCTAAGTCACTTCAGTCATGTCCGACCCTGTGCGACCCCATAGACGGCAGCCCACCAGGCTCCCCCATCCCTGGGATTCTCCAGGCAAGAACACTGGAGTGGGTTGCCATTTCCTTCTCCAATGCATGAAAGTGAAACGTGAAAGTGAAGTCCCTCAGTCGTGTCCGACTCTTAGTGACCCCATGGACTGCAGCCTACCAGGCTCCCCTGTCCATGGGATTTTCCAGGCAAGAGTACTGGAGTGGGGTTCTAAAAAATACTATTCAAATTCTATGAAATAGTACATGCAGGAAGTAAAATTTGCACTTACGGAGTAAAATCATTCTGTTTCGCAGTTTACACACTGCTTCATTATCTTAGGTTTTAAATGTGATGGACACACAGAACAAAATAATTGTAGTAACTCAGGTTTTGTTCCTTCTTCTTTACAATCAGTGTTACCATCTCTCATTTTGAATCTGCTCCTTAGAGGTGAGACTATTATAAGGTTTGGAGAGGAGAACAGAGCCCAAGCAGAGACAAACTTACTCTCAAAACAAATGCAAATAGCTTAGTCCTCAGGCTAGACTATACATAGCCTAGAAGTTGTAGAATTAACTTCCCTGTAGAATACAATGTTTATTGTTGTTGCTGTTGCTATTCAGTCGTTAAGCCTTGTGACCCCATGGACTGCAGCATGCCAGGCTTCCCTGTCCTTCACTACTTCCTGGAGTTTTCTCAGACTCATGTCCATTGAGTCAGTGATGCCATCCAACCATCTCAATCTCTGCTGCACTCTTCTCCTTTTGCCGTCAATCTTTCCCAGCGTCAGGGTCTTTTCCAATGATTCAGCCCTTTGCATCAGGTGGCCAAAATATTGGAGCTTCAGCTTCAACATCAGTCCTTCCAATGAATATTCAGGACTGATTCCCTTTAGGATGAACATTTTGGATCTCCTTGCAGTCTAAGGGAGTCTCAAGAGTCTTCTCCAACACCACAGTTCAAAAGCATCAGTTCTTCTGAACTCACCCTTCCTTATGGTCCAACTGTCACATCCATACATGACTACTAGAAAAACCATAGCTTTGACTATACAGACCTTTGTCGACAAAGTGATGTCTTTGCTTTCTAAGATGCTGTCTAGGTTGGTCATAGCTTTTGTTCCAAGGAGCAAGCGTCTTTTAATTTTATGGCTGCAGTTACTGTCTGCAGTGACTTTGGACTGCGGAAAATAAAATCTGTCACTGCTTCCACTTTTTCCCCCTCTATTTGCCATGAAGTGATGGGACCATATGCCATGATCTTAGTTTTTTGAATGTTGAGTTTTAAGCCTGCTTTTTCTCTCTCCTCTTTCACCCTCCTCAAGAGGCTCTTTTGTTCCTCTTCACTTTCTGCCATTAGAGTGGTAGCATCTGCATATCTGAGCTCGTTGACATTTCTCCCTGCAGTTTTGATTCCAGAGTCATCCAGCCCAATATGATGTACTCTGTGTATAAGTTAAATAAGCAGGGTGACAATATTCAGCCTTGTCATACTCCTTTCTCAATTTTGAGTCAGTCCATTGTTTCATGTCCAGTTCTAACTGTTGCTTCTTGACCCACATACAGGTTTCTTAGGAGATGGGTAAATGGTCTGGTATTCCTATCTCTTTAAGAATTTTCTACAGTTTGTTGTGATCCATACAGTCAAAGGTTTTGGCGTGGTCAATGAAGCAGAACTAGATGTTTTTTTCCTGGAATTCCCTTGCTTTCTCTATGATTCAGTGAATATTGGCAGTTGGTCTCTTGTTCCTTTGCCTTTTTTAAACCCAGTTTGTACATCTGGAAGTTCTCGGTTCATGTATTGCTGAAGCCTAGCTTGAAGGACAAGTAATAAAAATGCGTTAAGTGAAGTTGACATGTATAGCATCAAAACTCAATAGTAACTGCAACTGTTGTTCATAACTTAAACCAGAGGTTGGCAAACTTTTTCTGTAAGGGCCAGTTAGCAAATATTTTATTCTTTGCAGCCATCTGGTTTCCGTCACATCTACATAATTCTGCCTTTATAGCGTGAAAGCAAGGGGCCATAGATAATACGTAAATGAATGAGCATGGCTGAGTTCCAATAAACCTTTATTTACAAAACCAGGCAGTCAACTGGATTTAGCCCACAGGCTATAATTTGCCAAACCCTGACTTAAATCAACAAAAGACTTTCTTGGAAGGTGGAGCATTTTATCATTGACTTTGTTCAGAATGGCTCTTAGTCAGTTTTATTATTTTTTAAAATTCTCTATGGAAAATGCAGCCCCTTATTGCCAAATCTGGGTTGCACCCCACTGCCCACCCTTGGGCCATTATTGTTTACTTCTAACTTAAAGGCAAAATCGATGTCCAGTTCTTCTTGGTGGCCCTGGAATCTACCACAGGGCCTTGTGTTGATATTATTTGCTTAATAATTGTTTCTGAAATACAGTTGGCCCTTGAACAGTGAGGGGATGAATCTACATATAACTTATAGTTGGCAATTCTTATCCATGGTTCCTCCATAGCCTTGAATTAAACCAACCATGGGCCGTGAAGTACTGTAGTATTTACTACTGAAAAATATCCATGTACGGTGGACCCAACACAGTTCAAACTTACATTGTTTAAGGTCAATTGTAGATTGATCTTAACTATACCTTAGATTTAAACCTAGACTTACATGCTAATTACTCTCATACAAATTAGTGTGTTCCTAGCAAGATTTTTAAAAAAATAAAATATATATATGCATCAAGTATATTTATACTTTTCTTTCTACCATTAAACAGGCTTCTCCCAGCATTCCTCAGAACACAGGTCTGTAAATTCTTACAACTGTTTATTTATATACTTAGGAGTAGTTTGTTTCAATAAATGGATTTGAAATGTCATTTCTTTTTTCATCTGCTGCTTCTACTTCATCTTATGCTGAGTCGTCATCTCCCAACCCATTTCTTTCCTGTTTTATTTGCAAACCTAATCATTTGAGAATTTCTGCTACTGCTGCTGCTGCAAGCGTTTCATACCCAACCTTTGTTGTTTCGTCCTTACCTTGCCCACAGCCTGGCTTGCTGAGGCCAGAGCTTGCCCATCCTTCCGTCTTATAATCTTTGCCAACTGTCTCAAAGCCTCTGCCATGGCAGGTGAAGAGAACAGGTGTCACTGAATCACCTTTTCTCCATCACCCAGGTCCCAGCACACGGGCAGGTGCTGCATCTCCTACAGACACCTGTTGGCTTTGCCATCAGCTTGTTTTGCAAAATTTCCAGGGTGATATCTCCCCTTGGTCTGAAATCTCGGATTTTCTGAAGACAACTTTCTTTTGCCTGATTGTGTTTCCCCTCTTCCAATAGCTTCTTGTGCAGTGGGAATGGTGATGCCCTTTGGTTCTATTTATTTATTTTTGCCACGAGGGGTAGCCTGTAGGATCTTAGAGATCTTAGTTCCCGACCAGGGATTGAACCCATGCCTTTGGCAGTTGAGTCCTAACCAATAGACTACCAGGGAAGTCCCTCCCTTGGCCTTTGTTTTCCTGACTCCAGGTAGTGTGTCAGTTAGAAGCAGAGCCAGCACGGTGGAATCGGATGCCAGAGTCTCCTTATGAGCTGTATCCCCTTGAGAAAACGTCCTTTGTAAGCCTCACTTTATCTTCTCTTTAAAGTGAAGACAGTATCACCATTTCATAGAATTGATGTGGAGGTTCCATAAAGTGACAGATGCACAGCAGCTAAACTAGACTCAGGCTCCAGCTGGAGCTCCGCATGTGGTACTGAATGTTATTTTAGGGCCTCCACGTCTGGTTGCACAGTTAGGGTGCTACACAAAAATGCACACTCAGCTTGGAGGGGAGCAAGCAGGAGCTGAAAGGGCTTGCTGCCATTTGTCCTCTCAGAGTACTCTTTATGTTTGAATGTGTCTTCCTAAATGTCTGTTTTTGTTTCAACTCATCAGCCAGGAAGGTGATCAGTTCAGTTCAGTTGCTCAGACGTGTCCGACTCTTTGCAACCCCATGAATCGCAGCACGCCAGGCCTCCCTGTCCATCACCAACTCCTGGAGTTCACTCAGACTTATGTCCATTGAGTTGGTGATGCCATCCAGCCATCTCATCCTCTGTATTCACCTTCTCCTCCCACCTTCAATCTTTTCCATTCTTTGCCTCAGGTGGCCAACGTATTGGAGTTTCAGCTTCAATATCAGTCCAGTGAATATTGGACTATATTCCAATGAATATTCAGGACTGATTTCCTTTAGGGTGGACTGGTTGGATCTCCTTCCAGTCTAAGGGACTCTCAAGAGTCTTCTCCAACACCACAGTTCAAAAGCATTCATTCTTTGGTGCTCAGCTTTCTTTATAGTCCAACTCTCACATCCATACATGACTACTGGAAAAACCACAGCCTTGACTAGACAGACCTTTGCTCGTAAAGTAATGTCTCTGCTTTTTATTTTTTTATTTTATTTAATTTTTATTTTATGTCTCTGCTTTTTAATATGCTGTCTAGGTTGGTCACAGGTTTTCTTCCAAGGAGCAAGCATCTTTTAATTTCATGGCTGCAGTCACCATCCGCAGAGATTTTGGAGCCCAAGAAAACAAAGTTTGTCACTGTTTCCACTGTTTCCCCATCTAGAGGAAGGTGATGAGGTGTTCATTATACCTTGTGGGTCTTTCACCTCTGAGAGTGCTCACAGGCTGCTCTTCCTTCCCCTCTCCCTAGGCTTCTTTTGGAAGGATTTACCTTCTCTAGGGGGAACCCAAACCCTACACTAGGGCCTTGCATGGCAGTTCACATCTCCATCTCTGCTGGGCAGAGAGGAGCTCTTATTGTTCAGTGCAAGCAGGTTGGAACTATTGACTACGCCAGCTCTGTGCTGGGGAGGGGACCCTGATGCCTTTCCAGGGCTCACTGCTGAGTAGAGGAGTGAAATGTGTAAAGCAACCATGGCCATGGAAAGGGGAGGGTTGGGAAGGTTTAGGGGGGTAGGGGTGTGACTCCCAGGATTCTCAGGGCACCGGATCTTCCCAGTCTAGAGCTGGACACACCAGGCCAGGGGAAGCCATAACTGTGCCAAATCTTAAAAGATGAAGACTTGTCCAGGTATAGACAAAGGCTTTCCAAGATGAAGGAGTTCAGGGTAGAAATTCAACTTTGTATTAGCAGGGTTGTACACCTTGTCAAAGAACAGGCGTCTTGAAGTGAGAACTTTTGAACCTTCACATGCTCAATTTCTCAAGCTTCCTTGTCATCGGTGCCCCCAGGAAGTTGGCAGGAGGGTGCTGTCTGGCCTCCAAGAGGTGAGGGCAGGGGGCCCTGAGACCTGCCCCACTTGGCTGAGGATAAATGAGTTCCCGGACACTTCTCAGGCCTTGCGTGACCCTAGGCCTGGCCTCAGCCAGGCTGTAACCAGATCCCCGTGGGCACTTACAGAGGAGCCAAAACCCTATTCCCAGAAGAAGTGATGCCAGTACCCAAGGGGCAGCCTCTCTCCCTTCCCAACCTTTGACCCAGTTCACCCAGGAAAACAGCACAACTGAGATCAAGCTGCCCTGGGCTTTCTTCAAGAGCTGGGGTGGAGAAGTTATTATGTTGACACTTAAAGATTGTTTTCTTCCCTGAAAAGGAAGCCCAGGGGTTGTGTCCTTGAGACTTTGCATCACTGTATCACCAGCCAGGTACGCAGAATCACATCACCTTATTCCAGTGGGTCCTCTTTCCCCTCACTAAACTCTCTTCTTGCTCCTCTGGGGCTGTGGGAAAAAGAAAGGGGTGGGGAGCTCCAGCCTTCCTCTGTGCCCCTGATCAGTCATGTCTGACTCTTTACAGCCCCATGGACTGTAGCCCACCAGGCTCCTCTCTCCAGGGGATTTTCCAGGAAGAATACTAGAGGGGGTTACCATTTCCTACTTTTGGAGATCTTCCCAACCCAGGGATTGAACCCATATCTCTTTCATCTCCTGCATTGACAGATGGATTCTTTACCACTGAGCCACCTGAGAAGTCCCTGTCTGGGAGAAATCAAATCTCTTGGTACCCCATTCAGATACTTTCATGGTTTCCAGTAGAGCTTCTGACATAGACAACTCACCGTGGTGGGAGTCCTAGGGTGGGGGGAAGAATGTGATCTTCTTGTCTGGAGCCCCAAAACGGGTGGGTCTCTGCTCTGCTCTCACCAGCTATGCAAACTTGGGTGAGTTTGTAAGTTTTTCTGATTGCCATCGTCCTCATTTGTAAGACAAGATCAAGTCATTTCCTACCCCACAGAGCCATGGTGAGTAGCCCACGAGATTGCACATGTGTGATATTTAGCATTCTACCTAGAACACAACAAGCTCCCCAAACAAGTTGTTTATTTCTTCCTTAAAATTTTTATTGACATTTGAAGTTCTGAAAGTAGTACTTGCTCCAAGAAAAAAAAACAAAACATAAAAATACTGGATTGTGAACAAAAAGAAAAGAAGAGAAGAAAGAAGGGAGGGAGGAAGGAAGGAAAGGAAAAAAGAAAGAGGAGAAGAAAGTCTCTCCTCATTCTCTCTCCCAATACATGAAAATCATTCAAAGCTGGTATATCTCTTTCTAGTCCATTATTTATGAACATATAACCTTAAATGGGGAAACAATGGAAACAGTGACAGATTTTATTTTTGAGGGCTCCAAAATCACTGCAGATGGTAACTGCAGCCATGAAATTAAAAGACACTTGCTCCTTGGAAGAAAAATTATGACCAACCTAGACAGCATATTAAAAAGCAGAGACATTACTTTGCCAACAAAGGTCCATCTAGTCAAAGCTTTGGTTTTTCCAGTAGTCGTGTATGGACGTGAGAGTTGAACTATAAAGAAAGCTGAGAGCCGAAGAATTGATGCTTTTGAACTGTGATGTTGGAGAAGACACTTGAGAGTGACTTGGACTGCAAGGAGATCCAGCCAGTCCATCCTAAAGGAAATCAGTCCTGAATATTTATTGGAAGGACTGATGTTGAAGCAGAACTCCAATACTTGGGCCACCTGATTCAAAGAACTGACTCATTTGAAAAGACCCTGATGCTGGGAATGATTGAGGGCAGGAGGAGAAGGGGACGACAGAAGATGAGGTGGTTGGATAGCATCACCGATGGAATGGACATGAGTTTGAGTAAGCTCCAGGAGTTGATGATGGACAGGGAAGCCTGGTGTGCTGCAGTCCATGGGGTCAGAAAGAGTCGAACATGACTGAACGACTAAACTAAGCTGAAGCTCAAATATATTTTATGTATATCAATTCACTTCAGTTCAGTCACTCAGTTGTGAGCGAGAGTCGGTGATGCCATCCAGCCATCTCATCCTCTGTCGTCCCCTTCTCCTCCTGCCCCAATCCCTCCCAGTACCAGGGTCTTTTCCAGTGAGTCAACTCTTTGCATGAGGTGACCAAAGTATTGGAGTTTCAACCTCAGCATCAGTCCTTCTGATGAACACCCAGGACTGGTCACCTTTAGGACAGACTGGTTGGATCTCCTTGCAGTCCAAGGGACTCTCGAGAGTCTTCTCCAACACCACAGTTCAAAAGCATCAATTCTTAGGCGCTCAGCCTTCTTCACAGTCCAACTCTCACATCCATACATAACCACTGGAAAAACCATAGCCTTGACTAGACGGATCTTTGCTGGCAAAGTAATGTCTCTGCATTTTAATATGCTGTCTAGGTTGGTCATAACTTTACTTCCAAGGAGTAAGCGTCTTTTAATTTCATGGCTGCAGTCACCCTTTTATTTTTACTTTTTATTTGGTATCCTAACATATGGATACCGAGGGGGAGGTGGGTGGATGAACTGGGAGATTGGGATTGATGTGTATATACCACTGATACTATGTTGCTCCGCTGTGTCTGACTCTTTGTGACCCCATGGACTGTAACCCTCCAGGCTCCCTTGTCCATGGGATTTTTCAGGCAAGAATACTATAGTGGGTTGCCATTTCCTCCTTCAGTAGACCTTCCCAATCCAGGGATCAAATCCACGGCTCCTATTTTCTTGCATTGCAGGTGAATTCTTCACCTGCTGAGCCACTGGGGAAGCCCATGAACATATAATCTTAAACATATATTATGTATATATGTACTTTTACTTTTTGCAAAAAAAAAGAAACCATAGAAACCCAATATACAAACTATCCAGTAATTTGCTTTTTCTGCTTTATGCATGGTAGAGATAGATTCACAGTAGTACACAGAAGTCTATCTCTTTGTCTCTATTAACTGAATAATACTCTACTATATAACTAGATCACCACTTAACCAATGCATTGCCCATTGACTGACAGACGAGTTGTTGCTAATCGCTTACTTTTATAAATAATGCTAAGATAAGCATCATTGAGTGGACCTCTCTGTATTCATCTGGATGTATCTCTTTATGATAAACTCCTAGAGGAAGCATCGCTGGGTCAAAAAATTGGCATATTTCGCATCTTAGAGAAACTGCTAAATTTTGCTTTCCAAAACACTGAGTTGTTTTCACATCAAACAACAATGTATCAGAGGACATTTCCCTCATGGCGTGAAATGGGACACCCAAATTTTCTATTTCTTTTTATCTTTGGAACTATCACACAGATGCACCACACTGAAAGACTATTTACTTCCTGGTCCCACCAAACAATTTTTGATGTGCAAACTTCTATAGTCATAGACCATCCAGATGTGTTTACTTTTATTGCTCAACAAGATGACAAGGAGCTACTCCAGTCAGGTAAACTCTCACTTTTACAGAAGGCAATAAAGAAGGAAGAATGGGACTTCTTGGGCTTGTCAACTAGATGTTTCTTTTGTGAAGGTCACATCTGATCTTCAGTGCCAGAATTTCTCTTTTAAATCATCACCCAATTCTTGGAAGCATTTTGCTTCCAAAAGGACCCTGCCTGCTTTGCAATGGCAAAAAAAAAAAAAAAAAAAAAAAAGGAGGGGGCAGGATTTATGGTTACCAGATCAGTTTCAGGCCAACTTCTGAGTAGAGTCTTTATCTAAGTTTGGACAATGCAGTTACCTTTCCAGAACTTGATAACTGATGGATTCTCTAGCCTATGGATTGTCCCCGGAAGAATGTACAGAATTGGATTATCTACCCAAGGGACTGTGACAAATTCAACTCCTTTCCATGGCATTTCCTTATAGCTCAGAAGACATTTTTTCTTGATGTTACAACTTTCAGGGATTTCTAACTATATTAATCATGACCAACTTCACCGAGAAAGTGCGAGAATGAAGGGTGGGGATGAGAGTTGTCAATGTGTGAATTATCTGTACCCTCGTAGCAAAGCCAGGGTCAAGTCTTGATCAACAGCAGATGGGACAGAGACCTGCCATTTCACTGATGTGAAAGAAAGCCCTGATTCTTAGTCCTGCTTCCTCCCTTGACTTAGCTGTGTGACCTGAGGCAAATTACTTCATCTTTCTGAGTTTCAGGGTTTTTTTCCTATGCAATGTGGGCATAAGTCTTTGCATAACTCATACTGTGATGATGAAGAGACATTCCAAAATGGGTATAAAAATGTGCTGTCTACTGGGAAATATATCAACATGAAAGGTATGGTTAATATTTGGCTTTAAAAATCTAGTCTTCATTTTATGGTGTCTGATTTTCTTGGCATTCACCACACTTAAGAAACCAATAATAAAGCCATGCTGTCAAGAGTACAATTAAGGACAGGTTGGAAAACTGCCCAGTTCCCGAGCATTTGATCTCAGTGGAGCGCAGCACGTTTGAAAAGGCTGGCAAAGCAGGAGCCAGATTTCTGGGGAAGTCCCTCCTTGTGGTCCTATCCGTCTGACCCCTCGCACCTGCCCTCCTTCTCCCCATCCCTCAACAATTTGCTCTGCTTTGTCCCCTCCAAACTGAAGGGTCTCTGATCCCAAGACCAAGGTTTGTCCTGGGGAGGGTAGAGTCAAGGCAGACTCTACTTTCATTTCTCTCTTTCCCAGACACCTAACTCACTCATGCAAGTGAAGTCTTAGAGAAGTCTTGAAGGAGGAGAGTCAGAGGTCTGTGGTTTAGGCAGATAGGCGAGAAGGGGAGGGCTGCTTATCAGAATGTTGGATCTTTCTTGACTCTGACTGGGGGTCTACCTTGCCCCACTCCCCATCCTTCCAGAAGCTAGTAGGGAGGGCTCTCCTGGACACACTGTGACACTAAGTGAACACACTTAGTTCACCGGCTACCTTGGTCCTGGACTCCCACGGAGGTTGTATGGCTTTTATCCTCTGGTCAAATCCTGAGCCACTGAAGGAACAAACCAGAAAGGGAGACACAGTTCTGCAAATAAGTCAGCAGCTCTCAGATTCCTATCCCATCTAGAGAACTAACCCATCCTACAAAAACCAGGGTACCCATCTCCAGGTCTGCCACATCCCAGCAACCAGATAAGCTCTCCTGGAGAGGGAGGCTCAATGAGAGGTCACCCGAGAGTGGCCACCCCCTCTGCAGGGACCTGGCCACAGGCTCGCTGTCCCTGCAGCCCCTGCCTGTGGATCCAGCTGTGAGAGTCTCAGGCCCGCTCTCCCACTCCTGAGGCCCACAGAGACAGCAAGAAGTTCTGGTTAGTTCTGAAATAAAAGGACCTAGGTCAGAGTTCCGCCAGAAACAGGGCACACAGCCAGGGGGGCACAGGGTCGGGGAGGTGACACAGTCGGAGTAAACAAAAGGACTTTTCAGAAATGCTCTCTGAAACCCCTCAGGCGCCTCTCTCTTCCTGGAAGGTGGAAACAGCCGTCTAGAGGGGTCCCCAAAAGCCCAGCCCAGCCTCCGAGTCCCGCCTGACATGCCTGTCGCTTTGCCTGTCGCTTTCCCCTCTGCTGAAGGCAGATGACTTCTGTTGTCCAGTGCTTCTTCCGTTGCAGTGTCCTATTTTTTATGAACTCACACTCTTGTGACCTGCTGTGTGTGCCCAGTCGCTCAGTCATGTCTGACTCTTTGTGTCCCCGTGGACTGTAGCCCACCAGGCTCTTCTGTCCATGGGATTCTCCAGGCAAGAATACTGGAGTGGGTTGCCATTTCCACCTCCAGGGGATCTTCCCCACCCAGGGATCGAACCCACGTCTCCTGCATTAGCGGGTGGATTCTCTACCACTGCACCAGCTGGGAAGCCCTGACAGCGTGTGTGAAGTGATTTAAAATATTTCATCTGATATTCTCTCTAGAATTCTCAGATGGTGGCGTGAAAGCATTGTGGAATGTTTGCTTGTAAAGGACGTGTGCTGTGTGGTGTATGGTGTGTTTGTCTGTGTGTATGATGTGTGTGTATGGTGTGAGTGCATGTTGTGTATCCAGAGTGGTGTGTATAGGTGTGTTTGTATGTTGCGTTATGTGTTTTGGGTAGTGTGTGTGCATGTGTGATATGTGTAATATATGGTGTGTGTTGTATGGAGTGTGTGTGTAAGGTACGTGTGGGTGATGTATAGTGTGTGCTGTGTTAGACATGATGTGGTATGTGCAATACGTGAGCGTGTGATGTGTGTGTGGTGTGATATGTATAAGTGTGTAGTATGTGTTGCGTTATATGAGTTTTGTGTGTGCTATGTGTAGTATATGGTGTGTGTGGTGTGTGTGAGTGTGTGGTGTGTGCATGGGCATGCACAGATGTACATATCTTCTCAGGCACACGCGTGCTTGTGAACACCTGTCCTCTACACTGAGCAGTGGGCTGGGAACAGAGCTAAGGAAACACACAGGCCTCACAAATGCAAAACAAAAGATGTAAAACTCACATTAGTTCACTCCTCAGAGGACCGTTCATAAAGGATTCAAATACTCAGAACACGTCTTGTCTTGGCACACTCACAGGAGGACATCTGTAGGAAAACCAGGATTGCCTGGCCCATGATGCGTCGTTTCTTTATTCACTTGATGTGCATTTGCAGAATTGCTCCTATGGGCACCTTCCCCTGTGCCTGCACTGCTGGCTACACGGTGAAGAACCACATCGATGGGGACCCTGCCTTCAAGGAGGGTGCAGTCCAGGGGAGAGAAAGCCCCTGACAGTGCAGCCTGGGAAGTGCTCTGACAGAGGAAGCACAGGGAACTCTTTACCCACCTCTGCTGTGTTCCCCTTCCCGGGTTCCCCTCCACCGGACGGCAAGACTCCCTCTCACCACCCAGAGCTTCCAGCCCCCAGCCTCAAATCGGGCCTAGCGCTGGGATGCCTTGAGGAACCCTCAGAGAGAAAAGCCATGCTAGACTGCAGGGAAAGCTGCAGGGAAAGCCTTAGAAGCTGGCCACAAACTGGGCTCGAGCTTCTTTTAGACCACAGCGAAGAAGGAAACACAAGAGACCACGTGACCCAGCGATGTCCAGAAATACTCCGACAGATTGCATCATCAAATGGTAGCCTTTCTCCTGCCATTCATCTGCTACCTAATTATGGATGTCAAGAGCTTCTAGAGAGTGCTGGTTCTCTAACTGCCAAGCTCTCTCCTTTTCCCTCTTGAATCTCATCTTCCCCACTTTTGCAGAAATGAAGACATGCTAAGAACATTTTTGAAATTTTTATTCAAAATGTATTGTTATCTATAGTAACCAAGGTGTATTTGGAGGCAATATTTAAGCCTTTATGTTAAGAAATGGTTTAGGCATACCAAAGAATACATGTGCATGTACGTTACATTCAAGGTATAAAAATAAGGGCTTCGCAGGTGGCATTACGGTAAAGAACCTGCCTGCCAGTGCAGGAGACATAAGAGACATGGGTTCGATCCCTGGGTTGGGAAGCTCCCCTAGAGGAGGGCACAACATCCCACTCCAGTATTCTTGCCTGGAGAATCCCATGGACAGAGGAGCCTGGCGGGCTGTGGTCCATAAAGTTGCAAAGAGTTGAACACAACTAAGCACTCATGCACACATACATATAAAACAAGCATTTGTGTACTCACCTCAGAGCTCCAGGAACGTAAAAATACATGGAAACTCCCTTTGCTTTCTTTTTAATTAGCAAATGAAACTAAGTGTTTATTATTGCCTGTTTTTTTCTGCAGATATTCTCAGGTTTGTGCCAATTTTGAGTATTTAAACCTTTGCAACTGGCTCTCTGATGAATGAATAAACCTGTAAAAGCAACTGTGTTTGTGATGCCCACGTATTTTCCTTGCTCATTAATCCTTCATCTGTGTCTGACCATCTTCTGAGGTCATTTTCTTCCTTGCGGAGTGTATCCTCTAAAGAAGTTCCAGGGGGGAAGATCTGCTAATAGATTCTCTCATTCATTGCTGTTGGCCTGAAAAATATCTTTATTTTGCTGAAAGACATTTCCACTGGGTACACAGCTTTGGGGTGAGTTGCTTTCTCCCAGCCCTCTGAATTTGTTTTTATTTTCAATTTAAAATTTACCTATTTTTCTAATTAATGGATAATTGCTTTACAGAACTTTGCTGGTTCCTGTCAAACATCAACATGAATCAGCCCTAAGTATACATATGACCTGTGACTGCTCTTCATTTTACCTCCTACTGTTCCCATTGCAGAAGCAACTTCCTGTCTAATTGTGACTCCTTTTAGGTCATTTCTCTTTTCTCTCCTCTACTTTTCAAATCAGCTCCTTTATCCTAGGTTTTCAGCTGTTTCAGTACAATAAATATGCAATAAATCAGTACAATTTATCTTAATTGCAATTCATCAAAATTGCTAAATTTAGAAATTCACAAGTTTCATGAATACAAGAATATTGACCACCACCTGCTCAATATTACATGAATAACCCTGTATACATTTTATCATATCTTTCCACAAGACCAGCTGAATGTGGGTTAAGTTATACACCTTCTCATTTTATGTACATTTCCGACATTGTTTTCCTTGTTTCCACTTCTGTACTAAAGTCAGCAAAACTTCCCAAGATTCACTTGCTTTTCTCCATTTCTCTGCTCAGCTTTTCTAATGGAACTTCTCTGGTGGAATTTCACCAATGGAATTTGTCTAATCTGCCTTTAGTCCCTGCACTGAGTTTCAAATTTTATTCATTTTAGATTTATTTCTGGACAATGCATTGTTGCTTTTCAAATATGACTCATCAGTTTCATACTGTCTTTTTTTTTCGTGTTTTCAACTTATCCTTTTCTTATTTTAAACAAATGTGCTAAGTTGCTTCAGTCGTGTCCAACTCTGTGCAACCCTAGGAACCACAGCTCACCAGACTCCTCTGCCCACGGGATTCTCCAACAAGAATACTGGAGTGAGTTTCCATGCCCTCCTCCAGGGGATCTTTCCTATTTTAAACATAGTTACTTTATATTTTTATCTAGTGAGTTCAATATCTGATGTGCTTTGGCTTTATTCTGCTATATATTATTTCTGCAGACCCTTGTTCATTGTTCCTTGTTTACATATGTACTCTATGATCTTTTTTTAACTCAGGAATTTTGGAACTTTCTTTGAATCATTCTTGAGAAGAGTAAAGGTCCCAAGTGCCTGGGGCCACCACCAATCTGGCACCAGAAAGTCACCCTCTCAGTTTGATGTTTTGCAGACCACCTGCCTGCTAGGAATAATATCTGAAACCCATGTGCAGTTGGTAAGTTCTCAGAGAACACTTCTTTCCTCTTACCAGAATCAACACTGACACTAGATAACGTCCCTGGTCACTTATATTTTGTGGAAGGATATACTTTGGTTCATCCTTTCACGGAGGGCATGAGCCTTTGAAGATCAGTTTTCACGTGGGTTCACCTAACCCATCAGCTCACTGCCAAGTTAAATCCAAAGCTCTAGCCTCCCAGAATAGCAGGGCAACTTGGTCTACTGACAGCTTTAGTGCTCACCTCTCTGTATTTGTGCTCTTGCTTTGCTTTATTGTCCTCTGGTCAATTCTCCAAGCCCTGCACTTAAGAAGCATTTAATACTTGATCCAACATCATAACATGGTTTGAAGAGAGCAGCTTTTAGGATTTGTTGGGGTCCATATTGCCAAAGAAGCCTACCTGCCCCTTCACGAGCCTTTCTAATTGGCAGTCAATGTATGAAAATGACTTCAGTGTATGGAATAGTCTATGTTATTCCAGGGTATTGAAGAACTGAAGGGAAAATATCTTGGGAAAAGAACTGGTATTTACAGAGCATCTGCCACAGGCCACTGTTAGAAAATGGAATCCTCACCCAATGCTTTGAAGGAGATGCTTTTCTTCTCACAGGAAGCCCAGCTCGGTGTTCTGTGATGACCTAGAGGGAAGCGATGGGAGTGGAGTGGGAGAAAAGACTTAAGAGGGAGGGAATACATGGACACCCATAGCTGATTCACTCTGTTGTACAGCAGAAACTAAGACAACAGTGGAAAGCAATTATACTCCAATAATTCTTTTAAAAATCAAAGGGGAAAAAAAAAAGAAACCCATCCACAGTTACCCAGGGGCATTGCTGAGTCAGAACCCTTTTATTTGCTGCTTTATAGATTCAGTTGTTTTTCACAGCTCTTCTCCAACCATGGAAGAGTTTTTCTCTGGTGCTTAGAAGGTTATCCAGGGTTTTCTAAAATAGCAAAGACCAAAACCTCTCTTTAATCAACTGATGCCAGACAACCTCATGCAAAATCTAGAATTTTAGCCAATTTTTGAAAAACTGTTTTATCAACATGTTTATAACTTAGAGAATATATACATGCGTATAGGTACATATATGTACATGTGCATATACACGTATGTACGTATAAAGAAGGCTGAGCACTGAAAAACTGATGCTTTTTGATTTGTGGTGCTAGAGAAGACTCTTGAGAGTCCCTTGGACAACAAGGAGGTCAAACCAATCAATCCTAAAGGAAATCAATGGAAGAACTGATGCTGAAGCTGAAGCTCCAATACTTTGGCTGACTGATGTGAAGAGCCAACTCATTAGAAAAGACCCCAATGATGGGAAAGATTGAAGGAAAAAGGAGAAGGGGGCAACAGAAGACAAGATGGTTGGATGGCATCCCTGACTCAGCGGCCATGAGTTTGAGCAAACTCTTGAGAGTTGGTGATGGACAGGGAAGCCTGGCATCCTGCAGTCCTTGGGGTCGCAAAGAGTCAGACACAACTTAGCAACTGAACAACAATGTATATTATATTTATATGTGTGTGTGTGTATACACCCTTTAAAAATAATGAATAAGCCCTTTAAATAACTTTGAGACACGATTCTTGCACATCTTCACACGCTTCACAAGTCCCAGCACGGTGTCCTAACATCGTTGATATTTATTAAATACCTCTTGGATGGACACTTACCATTAGCCCTTACTGCAGAACCTAACTGCAGCCGTAGACATTAATGGCATGGTTAATTCAAAGTGTGGAAGTCTTTCAGCCTTACAAAGGCACATACCTCTAAGATTAGGGTTTGAACATTCCAGTCCACCCCGTGATGCTCTCAGCCTCATTTCTGCTCCCTGAGTCAGTGTGCATCCCCGCCTCCTACTTGGTCATTTATTTTAGCACCTCGCACCCTCCCCTGGTGTGTGGGGCAGTTTGAGTGCAGATTTCAGTGACTCTGAAGTCAGTGAACTCGATTTCTGTCTCTCGGGTGGCATCGCTGGTCTCGGGGAGCAGGCTTGTGCCCTGGTGTCCCCTTTTCCCAGCATAGGTACCTTCCCCTGAGAGCAATGATGTCCCTGGGATCCCCTCTGCTGGGCTGTTGTTATTCAAGCCCCTGTCATCCTGCAGATCTGTGATGCTTCCTGAAACATTATCATATTTTCTATTAAAGATCTCTTTAGGTTTGTTAATAGCCTATTTTCATCTGCTCACTTGAGGAGGACATCTTGCTTCTCTTCACTCGGTCAAGTCACCTGGTCTCATCCAAGATGAATCATATCCAGCTTCCATGAGTGCTTTTGAGAAAGTCCATCTCTTTCCCTAGCAAGCTTATCTTTGGAAAGAGGTTGCTGTTTAAAAAGTGAACCCCGTGTGGAGGCTCCAGCTTTCCTTCGCTAGTCTAGAGAGGCAAGAAAGCAAATAACGCTTTCAATCTCACTTTAGTAGAAGCCTAAGACTGCCTGTTTGAACTGGGAAATGTTTGTTTTTGAGTGCATGGCTCCTGGCAGGTTGGCGTCAAAAGGCTCTATGTATAGGGAAGGAGGTGGAGACAGGTTAATTGCCTTGAGAGAAACAGCTTGTAACATTAGCCTCTTTCCGTCCACCTTTCCTCCAGCAGTAGGGAGAGCTCAACTCAGAAACGGGAGTGCTTGAAAGCTTGCAAGCCTTCATCTGACTGCACATTCATGTTCTAAAGAGATTGGTCTCTTGTTTTGAATACCAAGGAGTAGTTTTTCTTAGAGCCTGTCCAAGCTCATTAAAAGATTAAAAGACAAACAATAAAGAATACATATGTATTTAACCTTCTTTTCTAGGATTTTGCTCCTAAATGTAGTGTCAAAAACCAACAGATTTAGTATTTCAGAATATTAAATCTTCTCCAAAATGTAAAATGTTTCTTAATTACAAGAAAAGTTAAACTTGTATTCTCTGAACAACAGGCAGTTTCAATAAGCTCAGATTAAAAATATAAAACATTATTTTCAAATCAGTTTTTGAGACGACTGAGAAACATCTTTCTAAATTGAAAATATTAAATGAATGCTATATATCTTCAATTAAGTGGCCAAAACCCGTGAATGCACTCTAAATAAATTCACGTTTATTATGATGAGTGAAATTAGATTTCTACTTTGGGAGGAAGAAAAGCTCAATTTTTCCAAATTTCCAGATATGATTTTAGAAAGGTAGAAGAAAACCAAGACACGTTAGGATGAAAGAATTGCCTCATCCAATTTTGTGCACTTTTCTTGACAAAAAGGCCACCATTTGCCCCTCACTTCTCAACCCCACCCTCTTCATATTAGCATCCTGGCTTGAAATTCTACTCATTCATGTTTTTTTTTTTTTAATTTTATTTTTAAACTTTACATAATTGTATTAGTTTTGCCAAATATCAAAATGAATCCACCACAGGTATACATGTGTTCCCCATCCTGAACCCTCCTCCCTCCTCCCTCCCCATACCATCCCTCTGGGTCGTCCCAGTGCACTAGCCCCAAGCATCCAGTATCGTGCATCGAACCTGGACTGGCATCTCGTTTCATATATGATATTTTACATGTTTCAATGCCATTCTCCCAAATCTTCCCACCCTCTCCCTCTCCCACAGAGTCCATAAGATTGTTCTATACATCAGTGTCTCTTTTGCTGTCTCGTACACAGGGTTATTGTTACCATCTTTCTAAATTCCATATATATGCATTAGTATACTGTATTGGTGTTTTTCTTTCTGGCTTACTTCACTCTGTATAATAGGCTCCAGTTTCATCCACCTCATTAGAACTGATTCAAATGTATTCTTTTTAATGGCTGAGTAATACTCCATTGTGTATATGTACCACCGCTTTCTTATCCATTCATCTGCTGATGGACATCTAGGTTGCTTCCATGTCCTGGCTATTATAAACAGTGCTGTGATGAACATTGGGGTACACGTGTCTCTTTCAATTCTGGTTTCCTCAGTGTGTATGCCCAGCAGTGGGATTGCTGGATCATAAGGCAGTTCTATTTCCAGTTTTTTAAGGAATCTCCACAGTGTTCTCCATAGTGGCTGTACTAGTTTGCATTCCCACCAACAGCGTAAGAGGGTTCCCTTTTCTCTACACCCTCTCCAGCATTTATTATTTGTAGACTTTTGGATCGCAGCCATTCTGACTGGTGTGAAATGGTACCTCATAGTGGTTTTGATTTGCATTTCTCTGATAATGAGTGATGTTGAGCATCTTTTCATGTGTTTGTTAGCCATCTGTATGTCTTCTTTGGAGAAATGTCTATTTAGTTCTTTGGCCCATTTTTTAAATTGGAGGCTAATTACTTTACAATATTGTGGTGGTTTTCTTGAAGGTGAATTGCAACTTTCATTTCTAGGCATCCTTTCCCATTCATTCCAGTTCAGACTGATCCTTCGTTGGCCTCTGAAGACACTTTCTGCTCTGGTTACTTGTATGGCTTCAGTTCCTTCATCAAACACAAGCCCCAGTGAGGTTCCTGGCTCTGTGCTGGGTCTTGGGGATGAGGCAGTGAACATGACCCATCCCTGATATCCAACAGGAGGAGGTAATTTAAATACAAGATGAGTTCACCACAGGGGCAAGTTCAGAGCATACCGGGAACCAAGCGCTGAACTTGGCTGGGGAAGCAATGAGAGGCACAGTCAGAGAAACAGCTCAGGACCTCGGAGCCCTGTAGCTCAGCTGCCCTGGGCCTCCTTTCTTCACCTGCAAAGAGCAATTGTTTCAAAAGTGTGTGAGGATTAAAGGAGGCAACCTATGTAGAACGTCTCTCCCAGTGGCCAGCACTTGGGCACATTCAATGCATCCCTTCTGGGAACCTCTGTTCTATGGAGCATCGACACCCAAAGAGGCTGAAGGATGACCAGCAACTCCTCAAACCAAAAGTTTTAGACATAAGATAAGCTTGGTTCACATTAAGGAACTTCTGCTGTAGACTATGTTAAAAAGTCAGCACAATACCCCAAAGCCTAAATAAGTCTACTCATGGAATGCACGTTTGCCATTTCTATTTCCACCCATTCAAGAGCTAACATCTGCCACGTCTTTCCAGAGGTGCATATATCGCTTAAATTCTATCCATTCAGCTCATTTCTCAAAAAATCTTTGAAACTGAACTGAAACATAAATAGATCCCTCTGTACACATACCACGGTTCCCGTCGGGGAAGTTATTTTTGCAGAGAACTTTTTGGTTAAGTGATAATGTGGCACCTGGCACCGAACCCAACAGACACTTCTGTTAAAGTAGGGTATAAAATAGTGATCATTTAAAGACGTTTATTTGCTATTTGGAAGTCGTCAGCTTCTGGTTTGGGAATATTTAGTAATTTTTATTTTGCACACAAATGCAGGGGGAGGGGGGAGGGATACTTTTCAAATCCAGGCATGACAAACATCTCTGTTTGTCAGGGGGGACACAAAGCTGACCCTCCCCAGCCCCCACAGTAGGGATGGGGTGGGTTTGTAGTAGGCAGAAGGGCTGGCAGACAAGCACCGGAACATCCCTAAGTCCCTAGGCCTGATAGAAGCAGAGGTTTCCCTCTTGGATCAGCTGCCATCAACCTGCCCGCTTCTCCATAATTTTCGGTTCCTGGGGTCCATTCATCCTCATTCTACAGTTCTAGCTTCATGAATAGAGGACCAGAAACCTCAAGGTTTGGATATAAAATAAATAGAATTTAAAAATCATTGCTGTACAGCAGAAGCTAACACATTTCAAATCAACTATGCTCTGATAAAAATTAATTTTTTTAAAAAAGAGACAGGCATAAAGACAGAAAATTGATGCTGATTGCAACAACAAGTAAACACAATGAATTGCATTGACAAGAAGTCCTTGTGCAGAGATAAAAGTGCAGAAAGACCTTAAGGCGCAAAAAGAACTTCATAGAATTTAGTTTGTGAGAAGCATCATTTTTTATGACATAATATATTATGCTTAAAGGCAAATAGAATAATTTTAATATCAGTCTCCAAAAGAGATCTTTCTATACTTAAGTATCAGGAGACCTCACCTGGAAATATTTTGTTTTTTCATTATTTTTATTGTTTACTATAAAGCAAATGCCAAAGCTACTTGAAAGGAATTAAAAAAAAACTAATATGTGCAATTTTCATAAAAAGTGTTTTAATAAAAATTATTTGAAGCAATTTTGAATTTTTTTACATATCTAATTGAATGTGGGACCCTTCCAAAGATTTTTTTTTAACTAAGACTAGTACTACCCTTCATGTACCATCCATCTTTTTCACAAAATCTTTAGCCATTTGCAGAGTTCCAGTCTACCCTCCAACAACCAAGGTTCAGGATATTGTATATATTTCTTTAAATTGCAACACACTCTCCAAAGCCATCAATGTAGAAGCTTATTCTTATGTAAAGAAAAAAAAAAAAAAAGGCCAAATTGGGGGGAAAAAAAAAACACATTGAAACCAAAACTAACTTAAATTTTACTCCTATTTGAATGTTTCTCTTTCCCTAAATTCAAAGTGTTTTTTGCTAGTTAATTTCCTTCCGGAGTGACTGGAAGAGTAGGTCTATTGAACAAGGAAAAGCAAACACATGCAGAAACATAAACAATGCCTCCCAATGAAAGAAGAATTAAAATTCTGGTTCATTGCATGTGTGTAGAATATCCCAAGAGAATATCAGCCGGTGCTCCCTAATGAAATAATCAATTCCAAAGCTGTAAGAGTTTTCTAGATACAACTTGAAGGGCCTCCCTAGGCTTTACACACAACTCTGCCCTCACCCTGGAATACTTTCCATCTCTTGTCTGTCTGTCTGTTTTATTCAGAGATTCATTCTTCAAATGTTACATCTGTCATTTATTCTTTCATAGACACTTTCTCAATCCCCTTAGAAGAATGAATCACTTCCTTACTCCTTTGTACTCTTATAAAAGCATCTCTTAGGGCACATGTCTGATGTTTTCTTATTAATTCTTTCCATATCTGTATCTCATTGCAGACTGAAGTTCCTATACTCTTCTTTATGTTTACAATGTTGCGCATAATAACAGAGGCATGGTGAGTGTCTCACAGATGTTTCTTGAAATGAATTGTAGTGACCTTGAACTTACATTGCTATACAGTTCATTTTCTTTCTGTTAACTCTTCCTTAGATTGAACCCAATTCTCCCTCCCTTTAACTTCTACTTACTGCTCCTATTTCACCCTTTTGAGGCAACACAGAATAAGTCTATCTCTTCCTTCAAACAAGGCCTCATGAGAATTTCCCCCTTAGGGAAACATCCTTCAGTCTTTACACACATGCCACATTTCTAGAACTCCTCATCCATGCGTGGATATGTCCACTCTTGTCTCACTGTCTCCACAGATATGGTGGTCAGGACAAGAGCCCAGAGGACAGACATAGCCTGACTGGCAAGTACCACACAGCATCATCACACACTACAGCAAACTGAAATTCTATCGGGGTCGTTTTAACACCTAACCCTCCACCACCGATTCCAACAAACCTCAGTATACTCCACGTCAGAAAGAAACTGGCGCTAACCCGGTGCAAACTGGGCTTCGCTGGTGATTCAGACGGCAAAGATTCCGCTTGCAATGAAGGAGACCCAGGTTCGATCCCTGGGTCAGGAAGAAGCTCTGGAGAAGGGAATGGTTACCTGCTCCTGGAGAATTCTATGGACAGAGGAGCCCAACAGACTACAGTCCATGGGGTCACAAAGAGTCAGACACGACTGAGCGACTAACACTTTCTTTAACTTTTTTTTTTTTTCAAATTGGCATTTATGTTATTATAATCTCTCATTTGCACATGATAACAATTTGATTACATTTTTGTAAATGATCTTAAATAATTCTCCAGATATGGGGAAAGACCATCTGGCTATTGACATAGAGGGATGTCTCTCTGACCTTGTGAATTATCCAATTGTGGGTCATCATGTGAGCAAAATTGATAAATACCTTGAGGATAGATAAACAAGGTGATTGGTCAGACTTGAGGCTGGATATTCTCCATTAGAAACAGTCTGGAGCAGATCTGCCTATTGTTAAGATGTGGAGATATGTCCTACACCAACCAGCAAAAAGCTGCTTCCTTCAGTCCCCGGTGTCTATGACAAGGATCCTTCAGGAAATTGTTCAAGCTCTGTGTCCAGTAGCCAATCCAGCTGGATAATGCTCTGGCCTCAGTCATCCGTCCATGGGATTCTCCAGGCAAGAATACTGGCATGGGTAGCCATTCCCTTCTCCAGAGGATCTGCCCCACCCAGGGATTGAACCCAGATCTCCTGCATTGCAGGCAGATTCTTTTACCATCTGAACCACCAGGGATGCCCTGTTAAATCTTACCAGTTGTTAAATATTTTGACCACTCTCTTCCCCCTGAACTGAAAGGGATATTTCACCAATGGCCTCCAAGTACACAAATGACTGTTTCAGTGAATCAGAGCAGTGAGTCTCCAAATCCACAGGGAAGAAGGCAAAAGGAGCTTCGTTCAGCCACAGCAAGGACTTGGTGTGGACTCCAAGGTATGGGGGTGACCTTGGGAGTAACCTTGGATGTGCCTGTTCTCCAACTGACCAGCCTTGTAAGCTAGATGGGTCCCCACAGGCACTGAGGATAAAAGCCCAGGTCTGCCTCATCACAGCTCTGTATGGTTCCTTTGGGGTCTAAGATCCCCTAGGCTGAAAGCCAGAAGAGAAGAGGCTTGTGTGGGAGGAACTGTTCTCTAATATTAGTCTCTCCAGGCTTATAAGAACTGAAACAAATGATCGTTTACTGGTATCTTGCACCAAACCCGCCTGGAGAAGAGAAACTATCAGATGTTTCAACTCAACAGCTGCGCATCAAAAATAGTAGTCTTTTAGACACTGGGAGCTGCGACATGAATGCCAGAAGCAGATCCAGGATGCTGGGGGTTCTGATGTTTCTTGTTCCTGGAATGAAAGGAAGCAGCATTGCTGTCACAGGTTCAATTCAATGCACTTGTGATTGCAATCACACTACTTTACGTGTTGTGTGTGTGTGTGTGTGTACGCATGCTTGTGCATAAGCACTCATTTGAACACAGGCAAACAATGGTTACGGAAAGTATATGCTAAAAAGCTAGCTTATCATATTCCAAAAATCTCTTAACGGATCCATAAGTCTCATTTTCTTCTAAATCAACCCATCAGGAAACTCACAAAAGGCAAAGAGCTGTGTCTACAGACCAGGGCATTGTGTGCACCATCTAGGCTTTCTCCCGTGTATTCTACCACAGAATACACAGAATGTGGTCGGTTCTTTAGGAAGCAGGATTTCCATATAGACTGCAGTAGGTGTCATCAAGCTGGTAAGGCATCAGTTAGCACCAGGATGGATATATTCGTTGTTCTACAGCCAGCATCTATTCTGATGGTACAGCATCTAGACTGTACAGATTGATAAATATTTTGAATATTGTTCCCAGTTATCACGGGCTTGTAATTGAGAAATAGTACCGCAAGCATAGGGGCTTCTCCAGCAGCTCAGTGGCAAAGAATCCACCTACAATGTAGGAGACACAGGTGATGCAGGTTCCATCCCTGGGTTGGGAAGATCCCCTGGAGAAGAGCGTGGCAACCCACTCCAGTCTGCTTGCCTGGAGAATCCCATGGACAGAGGAGCCTGGCGGGCTACAGTCCATGTGGGTCACAAAGAGTCAGACACGACTGAAGCAACTTAGCACACACACACACACACACACACACACACACACACACACCATGAACTTAAGAAAAAAATGGCAATGTGAGCTCTGCTTTGAAAAACAGAGCAGCTTTCTGGAGTGACTGGCTGCTCAGTAGACATTATATTCTTCTGTTCACTGACGGTAGTTGTGTAATGTTCTACTGTGTGTTTTGAATCTGGAAATTCATCGACTCTGGTCTAATATTTTGGGACATTTATAATTTATTTAGTTATGTTGTTGTTCAGTCACTAAGTTGTGTCTGACTCCTTGTGACCCCACTGACTGCAGCATGCCAGGCTTTCCTGTCCTTCACTGCCTCTGGAGTTTGCTCAAGTTCATGTCCATTGAGTCGGTGATTCTATTGAAGCTTCTCATCTTCTGCTACCTCCTTCTCCTTTTGCCTTCAATCTTTACAAGCAGCAGGGTCTTTTCCAATGAGGTGGCTGTTTGAATCAGGTGGCCAAAGTATTGGAGTGAGTATTCCAGTGAGTATTCAGGGTTGATTTCCTTTAGGATTAGCTGATTTAGCTATGTTTAAGATGTTTAAGTGCTTCCCTTATAGCTCACTTGGTAAAGAATCTGCCAGCAATGCAGGAGACCCCAGTTCGATTCCTGGGTCAGGAAGATCCCCTGGAGAAGGGATAGGCTACCAACTCCAATATACTTGGTTTTCCCTTGTGGCTCAGCTGGTAAAGAATCTGCCTGCAATGTGGGAGACCTGGATTTGATACCTGGGTTGGGAAGATCTCTTGGGGAAGGGAAAGGTTACCCACTCCAGTATTCTGGCCTGGAGAATTCCATGGACTACAGTCCACAGGGTCACAAAGAGTCAGACATGACTGAATGACTTTCACTTCACTTCACAAGATGTTTAAAAATCTTTATTTAGCATTAGTAAAATGCATTATTGCTATTAAATTTATATTATAAAAGGTCTTCAGTAAAAATAGCTTTGGAACTATTTAAGTCCTTTTCCTCCAGCTTGAATAATTATTTTTAATGCAGTTCTTGATAATAAAGAGTTCTCTTTGAATCCCAACAGTGAGTAACAGAGAAAAGTTAATAACAATATCTTAAGGAAATGAAAAAGTCAGAGAGTAAGCAGTCCAGAGCTGGTATGGTGGTTAGCTCCCTAAAATACTCAGAGACCCAAACTCCTTCCAGCTCTGCACTTAAAGGACAGCCTTGTTCCTCAAGGTCCTATATGGCTGCCAAATCTCCAGCCATCTTACCTTCATTCCAGGTATCAGAATAAAGGAAAAGGGGGAAAAGAGCATTATAGACTATATAGATCTTAATGACCCAGATAATCAGGATGGTATGATCACTCATACCATCTAGAGCCAGGCATCTTGGAGTGTGAAGTCAAGTGGGCTTTAGGAAGCATTACTGTGAACAAAGCTAGCAGAGGTAATGGAATTCCAGTTGAAGTATTTCAAATCCTAAAAGATGATGTTATTAAAGTGCTGCACTCAATATGCCAGCAAATTTGGAAAACTCAGCAGTGGCCACAGGATGGGAAAAATCAGTTTTCCTTCCAATTCCAAAGTAAGGCAGTGCAAAGAATGTTCAAACTACCCTACAATTGCACTCATTTCACATGCTAGCCAAGTAATGCTCAAAATTCTCCAAGCTAGACTTCAAGAGTATGTGGACCGAGAATGTCCAGATGTTCAAATTGGATTTAGAAAAGGCAGAGGAACCAGAGATAAAATTGCCAACATCCATAGGATCATAGAAAAAGCAAGAGAATTCCAGAAAAAAAATCCACTTCTGCTTCATTGACTGTGCTAAAACCTCTGACTCTGTGGATCATAACAAACTGTGGAAAGTTCTTTAAGAGATGGGAATACCAGATCACTTTACTCACATCCTGAGAAAACTGTATGCATGTCAAGTAGCAACAGCTAGAACTGGACATGAAACAATAGACTGGTTCAAAATCAGGAAAGGAGTACGCACTCCTTTCAACAGGAGGCTGTATGTTGTCATTCTGCTTATTTAACTTATATGCAGAGTACATCATGAGAAATACCAGGCTAGATGAAGCATAAGCTGGAATCAAGATTGTTGGGAGAAATATCAATAACCTCAGAAATGCAGGTGACACCACCCTTATGGCAGAAAGCAAAGAGGAACTAAAGAGCCTCTTGATGAAAGTGAAAGAGGAGAGTGAAAAAGCTGGCTTGAAACTCAACATGCAAACAATGAAGATCATGGCATCCAGTCCCATCACTTCACAGCAAATAAATGGGGAAACAATGGAAACAGTGACAGACTTTATTTTCTTGGGCTCTAAAATCATTGCAGATGGTGACTGCAGACATGAAATTAAAAGATGCTTGCTCCTTGGAAGAAAAGCTATGACAAAGCTAGACAGCATATTAAAATGTGGAGATATTACTTTGCTGACAAAGGTCCGTCTAGTCAAAGCTATGGTTTTTCTCAGTAGCCATGTATGGATGTGAGAGTTGGACCATAAAGCAAGCTGAGTGCCAAAGAATTGATACTTGTGAACTGTGATGTTGGAGAAGACTCTTGAAAGTCCTTTGGGCAGCAAGGAGATCAAACCAGTCAATCCTAAAGAAAGTCAACCCTGAATATTCATTGGAAGAACTGATACTGAAGGTGAAGCTCCAATACTTTGGGCACCTGATGGGAAGAACTGACTCATTGGAAAAGACCCTGATGCTGGGAAAGATTGAAGGCAGGAGCAGAAGGGGATGACAGAAGATGAAATGGTTGGATGGCATCACCGACTTAACGGACATGAGTTTGAGCAAGTTCCAGGAGATGGTGAAGGACGGAGAAGCCTGGAGTGCTAAAGTCTGTGGGGTCACGAAGAGTTGGACACAACTGAGTGACTGAACAATAACAAAGATCATTCTGTCATTCAAGGTGGATTGCCATAGGTTGTCATAGAACACACAGTTAGCACGTAGTAGGTAGTCTTATGACTTTGACTATATACTTATAACCTGGATTTTACAAAGAGAATGGAGTAAAAGGGGGCAATATTTAGCTTATATTTTATTGGTCAGAACTTATCCAAAACCTGATCACATCTGACTGCAAAGGATGTTAGGAAAGGTGTTTTTTTTTTTCTAATGACCGTGGACTCAATAAAAAGTCAGAACTTCTATTTCTATGGAAGAAGAGTAGACTACATATTTGGAGACAGCTAATCATTTCTACAGCAAATCCATTTCTTTAGAGAAAAAAAGTGATTATATCCTATTCACTTCTGCACTGATACTCACTTGGCTATTCTTATCCTACTCAGGTCTATTGACTTCTCAGTTGGAAGGAGGGTATTCATAAGTTTGAGTCCCCTGCATGGTTTTATAACTTCATTCTTTCAATGGATATTGACAGAACACCTGTTATGGGATGAGACCTCTACTAGAGTTCATGGATAGTAAGATGTCCATCATTGGCCCTGCTGTCGTGGAGCTGTCAGTCACACAGAGAAAACCAGTACTGAACAAGTGTATATAATAGAATGTTTACTCTGGGAAGCATGGTGCAAGGAGACCGCAGTCAGCGTGAAATGACTAGGGCCTGAATGACCAAGAGGCACTGATAGAGTGTTCTATGGAAAGGGAGGGCATGTCCCAGGGCCTGAAAATTAGAGAGAACATCAGATTTTTGAGGACCTGGATGATTTTCAACATCTCTGGAGCATTAGGGGAGGGGAGAATGTTGAGAGACAAGGTTGGTAAGAGGCAGGGACCCCAATATGAAGACTCACTCAGCCATATCAGACTTCATAGTGTTCTTATGGGCATTGGGCAGCCATTGAAAGGGAGACATTGTGATTGCTGTCTAAAAGCCATACCTAGCATCTATTGAGTTTTGACTTTGTGCTTGACATTGTGATAAGTGTACTTCATGCATCATCTCAGTAAATATTCACAATAAGCTCTAGGAAAGTATTAGTCACTCAGTCGTGTCCAATTCTTTGTGACCCCATGACTATAGCCTGCCAGGCTCCTATGTCCATGAGATTATCCAGGTAAGAATACCAGACTGGGTAGACATTTCCTTCTCCAGGGGATCTTCCTAATCCTGGGATTGAACCTAGGTCTCCTGCATTGCAAGCAGATTCTTTATCACCTGAGCTACCAGGGAAGCCTGGATACTATTTCATTGTCCCCACTCCATAAGTGAGAAACATGAAGCCTACAGCATGGAAGAAACTCGCTCAGAGTCACTCAGTTAATAAGGGGCTGTGCCAAGGTCAAGGCAGAAATAGTCTGAAGCCATACTCAGTCCATAGCCTAGACTCCATGAAAACTAAATGAAACTAGATGGATGTCAAGGCTGGAGGCTAACTATCAGGAGGGACTAGGTGGACAGTCACATTTTCTAAGGCTACAACCTTAGCTTCTACTGTAAATCGTTTTGGAAGTCCTACCTCCAAACTTGCATCACAGTGCTGGTTTGTGACAGTTGGACCTTTCCTGTAGACTCCACTTGTTCATTTTTAAATGGGGCTTGTTGTCTCCACTCTACCAATCAAGCAACACTCCTGTCTGCCTCTGTAGACCCGAGTTTTCTGACCTGTGGGTCACGGGGAGCTCTGACAGATTCTGAGAGCATATGGCACTCCTAACATCAGCCCCTCTTAGGCTGAGCATGTATGGTACCTAATAATCTAGAAAAGAGGGAATATGGGAAGGGGAAGGAGCCCTAATGCCGATACTTTTGTAAAAATCCTCTCTGCTCTTGTTTTAGGGTTAATTTGTTCCCTGGGCACAGTTAACGACTATAGTGGGTCAAATGTAATGACCCTCAGGATCAGTTGGCTCCGTGGATCAATACGAACTGGTTTTCTTTGCTGCAGTAGAAACTACAGCAGGGCTGACTCTTGATGCATAGACCGAGTTAAAACTCTGGGGGCGCCCTCTGCGTGCAGCCTCCACTCTGTTGGCTACTGTGCGGATAGCTAAGCCAGCACCAGGCAGCGTGGTGTCAAGATGCCAAATCCTGTTGTTACTATTTCTGACAGCAGCAGTAACTTACCACCAAACGTTGGAATCAAAGGGCCAGGAAGGCCCATGCTCTCATCCACATCTGGTACTGCTGCTAAAACCAGCTCTGTTTTGTCTGCATTGACAGCATACTGAAAATATCCAAGCCTCCACAAAACAGAAAATCTGACAAGTAAAAATACCTCAGTAATGTACAAAGAGTTGAGGTAATGGGTTTATTCATTGTAAAAGCAGCTGGTTTTCCTTGTTAATGTTTGTTTGGTTTAAAACAAGGGAAGATCCCTGTTGCCAAAGGAACGGATGGAATACACTGTAGTTTCTTCTCTTTGAGCCCTCTCACTTCTAATGGAGGCAAATTGTCAGTGAGTCTGCCAAGAGCCCTAATCTTCTTTGTCTGGATAATGTGTTAGATGGAGTTTAAAAATCTGGGATACAGCCTTTATCACATGCTTGTCTTTGTGGGAGGACCAACCCTCCACCTTCCTGACATGAATTTTATGATGGAAAAATAAAAGCTCAGAATTTATCCTGATGGAATTACTGTTTTATGCAGAATGCTGTCTTTTTTCTAGATGGAATCAGAATCATATTTTTAAATTCATAAGATGTTCACTGAACCATAAATTATTCTCAGTGAGAGTGTAGTGTTGACACTTATCTATACTACTGCATGAATCGAGAATCTGTTCTGTGGTGGGGAGGAGAAAAGAGAGTATCAATTTGGTTTTTACCACAAAACTAGTAAGAAATGAGACATTCAGTGACTTGTGTCTTTTACTTTGTGAGTTTTGTATAAGCCACAAACACACAACTATTCCCATGAAAATGCATGGTGCAATTTGAGATCTAAAGATGGAACAGAACTAAAGGGGGTTTGTGATGTCATCATTGGTGTTTTGTTTTTGGTGATGCATGTTCTTGAGGAAAAGAATAGGTAAAGAGAGATGTACAACAGAAAAGAACAAATATGACTCCATATTAGATCTGTTTCTTTAACTTTCATATTGTATTGTTTTTTATATTAATACAAGTTAATCACTAAAGGGATATTGCCTAATAGCTTAATAATGGCCCATCTCTGATATCTTCCCACGCCATAACTTTAAGTTAAGTGCCTTTGTTATGAACATTAACAAGCAGCACTATTTACAGTAGCCAGGACATAGCAGCAACCTAGATGTCCACTGATACATGAATGGATAAAGAGGTTGTGGTACATATATACAATGGAATATTACTCAGCCATAAAAAAGAAGGAATGTGAGTCCAATGAACTGAGGTAGATGGGCTTAGAGCCTGTTATACAGAGTGAAGTAAGTCAGAAAGAGAAAAACAAATACCATATATTAACGCATATATATGGAATCTAGAAAATCAGTACAGATGATTCTATTTGCAGGGCAGGAATAGAAATGCAGACGTAGAGAATGGACTTGTGGGCAAAGTGGGAGAAAGAAAGGGTGGAATGAATTGCCAGAGTTACATCAAATATATATACTGCTGCTGCTGCTGCTGCTGCTGCTAAGTCGCTTCAGTCGTGTCCGACTCTGTGCGACCCCATAGACGGCAGCCCACCAGGCTCCTCTGTCCCATATATATATACTGCTGCTGCTGCTGCTAAGTCGCTTCAGTCGTGCCCGACCCTGTGCGACCCCATAGTCGGCAGCCCACCAGGCTCCCCCGTCCCTGGGATTCTCCAGGCAAGAACACTGGAGTGGGTTGCCATTTCCTTCTCCAATGCATGAAAGTGAAAGTGAAGTTGTTCAGTCATGTCCAACTCTTAGCGACCCCATGGACTGCAGCCTACCAGGCTCCTCCATCCATGGGCTTTTCCAGGCAAGAGTACTGGAGTGGGGTGTCATTGCCTTCTCCGATATATAGACTAGCATGTGTAAAATAGCTGGTGGGAAGCTGCTGTATAGCACAAGGAGCTCATCTTGGTGCTCTGTGATGACCGAGGGGGTGGGTTGGAGTGGGGAGAGAGGCTCAAGACGGAAGAGATATGTATATAGTTATGGTTGATTCCTCTTGTTGTACACCAGAAACCAACACAGACTGTAAAAGAGCTATCCCTCAATTAAAAATAAATAAATAAATAAAAATAAGCACAAAGCTTGACATAAGGGGGAAAAAATAAATTAAATGCCTTTGTTTAGCTCACAGGAAACATCCTGAACACGTAAAAGTGGCTAATGCGGAAGAAGAAATTAACACATCCCCTTCAGAGTCTTGACTAGAACCAGGAAATATTTGCAACAACTCATCACCTTTCTCACTCTACTTTGTCATCTCTGTCTGTTTGCTCTATGAAAGAAACTAGCTTTCAAACTAGTTTGAACGTTTGGAATTTGGACTAGTTTCAGTAGCAGTCTTCAGCTCTCAAGGTACTCAGTTGAACTTGTTGCAATACCTAGGCTTAAGGGGCATCCCTTGTAGCTCAGTTGGTACAGAATCTGCCTGCAATGCAGGAATCTGCCTTCAAGGCAGGAGACCTGGGTTCAATCTGTGAGTCTGGAAGATCCCCTGGAGAAGGAATGCCATTGAAGACTGCTATTGAAACTAGCCCAAAATCCAAACTTGGGGGCATTGGATTTTTGGGACAAAGGCGATGGCACCCCACTCCAGTACTCTTGCCTGGAAAATCTCATGGATGGAGGAGCCTGGTAGGCTGCAGTCCATGAGGTCGCTAAGAGTTGGACACGACTGAGCGACTTCACTTTCACTTTTCATTTTCATGCATTGGAGAAGGAAATGGCAACCCACTCCAGTGTTCTTGCCTGGAGAATCCCAGGGACGGGGGAGCCTGGTGGGCTGCCATCTATGGGGTCGCACAGGGTCGGGCATGACTGAAGCGACTTAGCAGCAGCAGCAGCAGTATATATATATGGGACAGAGGAGCCTGGTGGGCTGCTGTCTTTGGGGTCGCACAGAGTCGGACACGACTGAAGCGACTTAGCAGCAACAGCAGTCCACCATCTTCTCAGTCTGCTGGCTTTCCCAATCAAACCCCTATTCTTTGCCCCAGTGACTCATCTCTCAACTGATTGGCCTGTTGTGCAGAGAGCAGTAGGAGCTTGGACTTGGTAACGGATGCAGTGAATACAAAGAAGAGAAGGGTCCCAAAGGCCCCAAAGCAGCAGAGATGGATCCCCCAGGATGAGGATTTCGTGATCTGGACAGCTTTTCCAAATACAACACAACTTCATTTCTCATCTACATTTCCCATATTTCCCGGAACGTGGGCTGTTTACGGAGTCAGGAGAATTTTTGCTTTGACATGAAGTAATCCTGTCCTTTGGGAGCCCCCAAAATTTAGCCAAGGTTTAAGAGAGTTCCAGAAACCACATTTTTGGTCCACTGTGGGTTTGTTTGCTTTCCTGTTGTGGGTGCTTATGTTGGAGGAAATAACAACACTGCTAGCACTTTTAAAGTTTTACTGTATGGGAATGTTTTTTTTTTTTTTCCCCTTATAAAATCAGTAGTGTTGTGAAAATCATGAAACTGCTTCAAAATGTTCTCTACTGACATCAAAATCAGCCTGGCTCAAAATGTTATGGCATTTAAAATTAATTACACATCAGCAATGTATTTCAAGATTATCTGGGACTGAAGAAAATAAGAATCGAAAAAGAACAAAACAAAAACCCTGAGATAATTCTGCAAAAAGGATCACTTTTATTAATTCACCCATTTTTATTCAAATCATCTACTCCTAGGTGGTGGTGGTGGTGGTGGCTTAGTTGCTCAGTCATGTCCTACTCTTGCGATCCCGTGGACTGTAGCCTGCCAGGCTCCTCTGTCCATGGGATTTTCCAGGTAAGAATACCGGAGTGGGTTGTCAGTTCCTTCTCCAAGGATCTACTTGACTCATGAATCAAACCCAGGTCTCCTACATCGAAGGCAGATTCCTGCTTTGCAGGTGGATTCTTTACGTATTGAGCTACAAGGGAAGCCCCTTAAGCCTAGGTAGTGCAACAATTTCTACTGAGTACCTTTATAGCTGAACCCTGCTTGGACTGAGTAAATATATTACCAACTTCTGTGCCAGCAGTTCTACAGCCTGTACAAGGTTCCGGAGAGTTCCAGAAGGCTCCTGATCTCCAGGTTGGGGAAGGAGGTCCATGGTAGAAGTAGATACAGACCTGGTCCCATAGAGGTCCAGTGAATGCATTCTTCCTCTGAGACAGAAATTAGTAATGGTTCTTCTCACATCTGGTGGCTCAGACGGTAAAGAATCTGAAAGTCAATGCAGATCTGGGTTCGATCTCTGGGTTCAGAAGACCCCCCCCACCCCCAGCCCTGGAGAAGGAAATAGTTACCCACTCCAGTATTGTTACTTGGAGAATTCCATGGATAGAGAAGCTTGGCAGGTCCCTGGGGTCTCAAAGAGTCAACACCACTGAGTAATTAACACTTTCACATCTCACAAGGTAACAGGCCAAGTCAATTAGCTAAATAGAAGCAAGCCATCAGGGGAAAGGGGTAGCTCTATCAGCAATGCCCTGAGGGTCCTGGAGAGACTTGCTAACTGCAGATGTGAATGGCTAAGCAAGCGGGAGACTGGAAAAGTGACCCTTGAGCAGATGCTCTGGGTTTCCAGGCTGTGAGATGGGAGATGATCGTGGAGATGTGCTGAGTGGGAGGTGACCATGGACAGGGGCCTGGGTATGGACCCCTGCTGGCAGAGTCTCCTCGCAGGTCCCCCTGCCCTGTTCCTGGGAGGTGAGGTGCCAACTGCAGAGTTGGGCGTGAAGCCGCACACAGGTGCAGCCCTCCCCTCCGAGGCTACAGTCAGACAGGAAGACAGGCTCACAGATGCTTAACCACAGCCCACGGATCCAGAGCACTCTGGGTGATCAGAGTGAGGCCCTAGAGGGCTCACCTCTCATTCGGGACATGTTATTTGGGTGGCGGAGCGCTTTATACACTGTTCTCCTTTTCAGTCATGGCACCACACAGGGGATGAGTTATTTCACTCATGGGGAAAAGAAAAAAAAGTACGTATGTTCACACATGTGAGTGCATTGTGGTATGAGTACCAACAGCCACTACACAGAACAACATAGGCATTCTTGTGAGCATTTTATGTTTCTCTTGAGGTTTCTAGGGGCCAGGACTCCTCGCTTTCTTTGCCTCTGTATCCCTAAAGCCTAACATTAAAAATGGAAGCACAGAAGAGAGAGTGGGGACCGGGGGAGAGAGGAAATGCAGGAGGGCCACTGGGCACAGCTGCTCCTGCCTCTGCAGGCACTGGTCAGTCTGAGCGTTTGTTCACAATCTCACGATGACCCTTTTCCATCTTTCCTTCTCCCCAGTTCCTGGAATTGCCAGTGCCTTAGCTGAGGTAGATAAATGCAGGCAGAGATGATCATTCATACTTTCCCAACAGCTCCAAATTAGATGTGGCTGAGTTTCCTGGTATCTCCCTCCTCTTACGCCCGCCAGTGTGGACACTGGTTCTCAGCCCACACATGAGGCAGTGGAGCCCTCCCCTGGTGGGGGCCCCACCTCTTCTGTGTCCCCAAGGCTCTTGGAAAGCCAGGTGTGGGTATGAATTTCCAGCAAGGCCAGGGAAGCAAGAAAGAGAGCAACCGAGATGTTGAGATTAAAAATAGGATAAACAGGAACTGAAAGGTCTGGGTTTCTATTTCTTTTCTGGTTCACTTTGTTTTCACATTTCCCCCAGCGAACTATGGTAGTCAGAAGTTCTCTCAATGAAGCAGTCAGTTGTCATCTGGGATAAGAAAATAAGATTTCTCGGACGCCCCTATGTCAAATTCCCCACGCCCTCCTCCTGAGAACCTGTTCATTCATAGCACTTAGGAGAATAATCTGCTGGACGGAAAAAGTATCAGCTTGAGGCTTTGCTCAGAAAACCCTTCAAGCTTTTCCTTTCAATATCCTTGATGGTCTCAAATTGACAATGCCATAGATGTAAGAATATCTAGAACACACAGCCAGCAAGCCTCACGCGTTGAGTTCTCACTATATATAAGGGTCAGCCCTAGCTGGGCAGCTGCGGAATAAACAAGCACAGCAGCGGCCCTGCCTAGTGACGACCAGGTTTCCACATCCAGGCACCCACATCTCCCATGTCACTTCCCTAGAATCTTTTTCAGACCAACCCAAGAGAAGAGGTTGGACTTCCCAGATTGCACAGTGGTAAGGAATCTGCCTGCCAGGGCAGGAGACGCAGATTCAATCCCTGACTCTGGAAGATCCTCTGGGGGTAAAACATGGCAAGCTACTCCACTTCTCTTGCCCGGAGAACCCCATGGACAGAGGAGCCTGGCAGGCTATAGTTCCTGGAGTCGCAAAGAGTCAGACACAACTTAGCCACCAAACTACAGCAAGAGAAGAGGTTTGCAAGCCTGTGTGTGTGGATCCCTGCAATCGACAGCCAGACCCTCATTCATCACAACTCTGCTTCCTAAAAGTATAACTCCAGGCATGTAAAATGCCTTATAAATCAAAAGACCCCAGAGCTCCACTAGCTCGAAACAGTAGACGGTGGGAGGCGCCTGTGTTGTCTGAATGAAACGCCCACTCAGCCAGCTGCAGGCTATCTAAAGCAAACATCCCCCTGTCATGGCCACTTGCCCAGAAACGAGCAGCTGAGCTAGCCTCCCAGGGCGGGAAGGAAGGGCCGACGGCTCTGAGCAGAGGGGCCCACCGATGGATGGATGGATGGATGGTGGAGGCGGGGAGATCTCAGGCCCTGTGTCCCGGTGCCGCCAATCAAAGTGGATGCTACAGTAATGACTGATACGCAACACGGACCGTCTAACTGCTAAGTCGATGTTTATTATATTCTTTGGAGCAGAGACTCTTCTGAACTTCCTGTGATCAAAAACGCTTGTTAATCGTTCTTATTTAAAGCCAGATCTCCCAACATACAACTTTGTTACACATGGACTGAATTAAAAGCAGGAGATTGTTTTTGTCTCCAGAACTCAGCTAATGCCAAAACAAATGTACATTAAAATACTAGCCTTTTTTTTTCTCTCTTTTATCTATTCCTCCCCCCACGCCCCCCACCCCCATCCCCCGCCCCCTCTACAGGAGGCAGTGAAACATAGGAAAGAAAAATGAAGATGCTGGAATAAGAAGCTCAGGGCGACTGGCAGGGAATTTCAGTTCTGTCTAGGTGGAAGTGCTAGGTTACAGTAGGAGTCATTAAATTGTTGTGTTCCCTTTACCTTTTTCCCCACTGGTTTTCTGGGTGCAGCTTTACAATATGTGTCAATGGCTGGGAAAGGTCTCTTCAGAGTGGCTATTTTCTTGCTTAAATTAAATGTTTTTGATGTATTTCCTCTAGATACCCCACTTCTTGCACAAAAATATTCAGAATGTGTTTTTGATTAAAGAGTACCCTAGAAAAGCTCATGCATCTTGAAGGGTTGCCAGATAAAATATAGGTTATTCAGCTAAAATTTAAATTTGAGATTTTTTTTTTTGATGTCCAGGTAAACTATGAATAATGAAATGTCACACAGGGTATAGATATACTAAGATGTCATCCATGTTGACCTGAAATTCAAATTTGAATGTCCTGTATTTTTATTTGTAAAATTTGGCAAGCCAGCTCATTCGACCACAGGGTCCTCTGAGCATGTACAGAGGTCAAACGTGTGCATGCTCTGTCGTGTCCAGCTGTTGGTAACCCCATGTGCGTAGCCTGCCAGGCTCCTCTGTCCATGGGATTCTCCAGGCAAGAATACTAGAGAAGCTTGCCATTTACTTCTCCAGTGGCTCTTCCCAATCCAGGGATCAAACCCACATTTCCTGTGTCTCCTTACATTGACAGGCTATTTCTTAACCAGTGAGCCACCTGGGAAGTCCCCTGAATACGTTCTAGATAGTAATTATTCTAAACACTGGGACAGCTGTTTCATTTCTATATTGCTACTCATAACAGTTACCTAGAAATGGTTGAGTCATCTAATCTAATATTGCCAATTGTCATCAGGTCATATGGCAAGTCGCAATGAGAATATGGAGACTATTCCAACATGTTTCCTAATAAGCTCAAGCCCTTTAGACTTGAAGGGGGAAAAAAAGAATTTTAGCCGAAGTGGTAAAGGCACTGGGTAATTAATTAGAATGCCTTGAGTGTGGAAGAGGGTGGTGATGCTTCTGCGTTTGAAGCTGAGTCAAAGCCAGGAGTGCCTGCTATTTGCAGGATATTTTTAATAGAAGATTTTTTTCCTTAATTAGTTCCAAATTTGCCATTTTCTGGAAGTAAAGAACTGAAGAGTATATAGGCAGTCTAGGACTTCTGACCTTCCTTTCAAATCTCAAGTGCCAAAGTCAACGGAGCCTGATCTGAGTTTGAAAACATTCCCAGGTTCTGCACACAAGGTCTAAAATTAAACTTAATTATCATCGCTTCACGATGCTCTGTTAGAGGAAAGTCTGTGAGTCAACAGGAGGCGTCCTGTTCAACCTATGCTCATCACCTTCAAAGTGGTCCAGTCAAGAAAGGCTAGTGATGCCACCACCCACGTGTGGACGAGGACAGTGCGTATGTGACCCCATAGCTTCACTTTAGACACACGTTTGCTCAAACATCAAAAGCAACAGGACGATTTTCTTGACTTACTATTGGAGGTACCTTTTTTGTATTTTAAAAACATCCTTCCTCATACTACCGGAGACCCTGCTGCTTGTTCACTCAAAACACCTCATGGGAAACTCTGAGAAAAGCTTTATTTAGAAGCAAATGAGCCTGTGAGTCATGCAACTTTTTGCTTGTGTTTTTCTTCTTCAGTTCTCTGGCTCCCATAAACATTTATATGAAGACAGGATATTTTACTGCGTTTCAAAAGTCCATCTGCCACAGCTGGTTCTTCCCTACCTGAAGTCATCAACTTTCATGAAAAGAAAATATCTGGTTTTCTTTCAAATGCTGAGAAAGACAAAAATAGAAGAAAAAAAAAAAGAAAGAAAAATGACCCTTGAGCAGACTTACCTCTCCACCGAGCGTTTCTCAGCATCCCTCTATAAAGCTTGCTTAACGCTGGAATCAGCCCAGTGTTGGGAGGTACAGTTTTATAAGATGAACATTATTCCAAGGCAAAGAAATCACCAAAGATGATGTCCCTTTCATGGAAACATCATTTCTTTTCTTTTGGAAGAGACTGAGGAGAGTGACAGGCTATGCAAAAAGCACAGATTGATTTCCTGATCACATTTTCCTTTTAAGTTTTTCAGATGCTTCATTTCAGCTTGAAAGTAGCCGCTTGCTAAGAGTAACACATTCTCCAGGTCTAGGGATCCTGCTCTGATTTTGTGTATTCCTTCTTGGCTCCAGGGTAGGTTTGTGGGTTCTTAGATATTTCATTAAAAGACAGATTTTTTTTGTGATCTAAAATATTACTTCTTTTGTATCAGCTTCAGTCCTCTTTAACAGCAGTTTTGCCAGTATTTCCTTGTTTAAAAATAAAACCAAACAATAACAAAAATTCTTTATTGTTGTTTTTCCTCCAGCACAGAATTAAACGCTTGCTTTTCAGATACTTTGCTTTCATGTTCTGATTACTCCTTTTCTCCAGTGCATACACAGGTGCTGTTGAATTTCCCCTGGATATTGCTTAGTCACTAAGAACTAGGTTTAAAGGTTACTTTCTCAACTATATCAATACCAAACAGATGTTAGTGGCAATACCTTGTTTCAGATGTAGAGAATAGACCATACACATCCTTGTACATCATTCACTGAGTCTACATCCTGAATCTAGAAAGAAAAAGAAGACAGGTGGTGCTGTGATGGAAAATAGATGCTCCAGAGCCAGGTCACATGGATTCAGATCTCAGCTCCATCACTTACGAGCTGTGCGAGCTTCAGAAATTGATCTAATTGCTTGGAACTTCAGTTTTTCCACCTGTAAAATGGGGATAAAAGTGGTACCTCCCACTTCACTTGGTTGTCATGAACATTAAAGAAACTGGCTTTGGTACTCAGAAGAGTTATTTGTCCCATAGTAGGTGCTGTGAAATATTGCTGTTGTTATTATTGAAAGGTTAGGACTATGGGGAGATACTCAAAGGGCTGGACATGGAAATTTTGGACATTGTGAATGATAAAATGAAAGAACGAATAGTATTAAAATGTATTTGTTGGAGAAATAGTTTCTGAGCACTTACTCTGTGTTGGGAACTGCGCTAGGTGCAAGGATATAAAAATCCAAAGTTACAGCAGGTGCCCTAAAGTAGTTTAGTATCGGGAGAAAGTTGAAGGAGAGCAAGGCCACTGAAATCAGAAAGCTCTGAGCTTGAGTCCAGCTCCATCAATAGAAATGGCCTTAGCAAATGACTTCTCTCACTTGTAAAATAGAGATACTATCACCCCATTAGGTTGCTGTGAATAAAAATATGGAATAAAGAGTATGTACATGGTGAAAGTTAAAGTGTTAGCCACTCAGCCGTGTCCGACTCTTTGACCCCGTGGACTGTAGCCCACTAGGCTCCTCTGTCCATGGAATTCTCCAGGCAAGAACACTGGATTGGGTAGCCATTCCCTTCTCCAAGAGATTTTCCCTACCCAGGGGTCAAACCTTGGTCTTCTGCATTGCAGGCAGATTATTTTTACCCTCTGAGCCACCAGAGAAAGTCCCTGTACATGGTGAGGCTCAATAAATAAGTGATGATGCATATTATACACGAACATGTTAGCATCTGTAGCTACGTATTTAGAGAGGGAAAGAAGATGATGGTACAAGATTACAGTCACACTGGTAGGTTTGGCCCAGGTGAGGTTGGAGGTCATATTCTGCCTGGAGAAGTCTAGTCAGGGGCTGGAGGGTGGCAGAGACAAGGACAACTGGGTCTACTTTTGCAGGAGAGCAGACATGTCCTAGGGAGGCACCAGTACTCACAGAGGCTTAGGAACCAGAGGGACCAGTGGGTCTGGGAGAGACCATGGGTTTAGTGTTGTGAAACAAAATGCAAGGTGGGGAGGTGGTGGGACTGATGACGCCCAGAGAGGCAGGGACTAGCTCATGTCTTTGTCAAAATATCAGTGTCTCAATTAGATTTCCCTGATCCCCATATTTAACTAATCCCTTCCCCATCATTTCCTAGAATCCTGCTTGGCTTTGTTGTTCTCAAAGTCATCTTCTATACCTTTTCCACAAGTCATCTTCCAAATATCCATATCCATATGTGTGTGTGTCTCTCTCTCACACAGACGCACCACACAAGACTTATTTTGTCTATATCTGTCTCTCCTTGTTAGAATGAAAATTCCATGAGAGCATGAACATTGTATCTCCAGCACCTAGATTGATAATGCTCAATAAACGGTCAATAAATAAAAGGAATGAGGGTAGTGAATGCATAGCTTTCTCTGATGGGCAAAAATGTGTGTTTGCCCTTCGGCCAGAGAAACCTTGAGAGTTCTAAGCAAGGTGCAATGCGGTCATATTTTCCTTTTGGAAAGAATAACCGTGATTATCATTGAGGGTGGACTGTTGAGAATTTCTTCCAGCAATCTGAGCTGGCTGGACCAGATCCAGACTCCAGGAGGGGAGAAGCTGGGGACAAGCAGAGAGGCTTGGAAGGCACAGCGGGCAGAAGCAGATGACAGGTAACAAGGGATGAAAGGAAGAGTGAACAAGTAAGGTCTCCTCAGGTGTCTGCCTTGAGCAAATGAGCTTTATTCACTGAGATGGTAAAAGAATATGTCAGTGAATTAAATAAAAGTAATAATAATATTCTCACTCCAAGAAGGATCAAGGATATCAGAGCTGCTCAGCGTTGATGACTGATTGCTTGAAAACAAAGAAAGAAATGAGCTGGTTAAATCCTATTATTATTAAACCCATAGTTTCCTGTTTGTGTTTCAAGCTGAAAGCACAAGCTGGAATCAACATTGCCAGGAGAACGATCAATAACCTCAGATATGCAGATGACACCACCCTTATGGCAGAAAGCAAAGAAGAACTAAAGAACCTCTTGACGAAAGTGAAAGAGGAGAGTGAAAAAGCTGGCTTAAAGCTCCACATTTAGAAAACTAAGATCATGGCATCTGGTCCCATTACTTCAAGGCAAATAAATGGGGAAATAATGACAGACTTTCTTTTCTTGGGCTCCAAAATCACTGTGGATGGTGACTGCAGCCATGAAATTAAAAGATGCTTGCTCCTTGGAAGAAAAGCTATGACAAACCTAGACAGCATATTAAAAAGCAGAGACATTTCTTTGCTGACTAATGTCTGTATAGTCAAAGCTATGGTTTTTCCAGTAGTCATGAGTGGATATGAGAGGTAGACCATAAATAAAGCTGAGCACTGAAGAATCAATGCTTTTGAATTGTGTTGTTGGAGAAGACTGTTAGAGTCCCTTGGACTGCAAGATCATATCAGTCAGTTTTAAAGGAGATCAATCCTGAATATTCACTGAAGAGACTGATGCTGAGGCTTCAATACTTTGGCCACCTTATGCAAAGAGCTGACTCATTGGAAAAGACCCTGACGCTGGGAAAGATTGAAGGCAAGAGAAGGGAATGACAGAGGATAAGATGGTTTGATGGCATCACCGATTCAATGGACATGGGTTTGAGTAAGCTCCAGGAGGTGGTGAAGAATAGGGAAGCCTAGCATGCTGTAGTTCATGGGGTCGCAAAGAGTCGGACATGACTGAGCGCCTGAACAAAATAGCTTCCTGAATTCCTTGTGGTCTCAGAAAGATGAGACTTGAGAAAATGTCTTTCTTAATAGCAATGGGAAAAATTCAGCAATGGATACCTGTAAAGAGCCAGTGACATCCTAAAAGACAATATTTCACTTGATAATATTGTTATTTACTTTAACGAATTTGCTTTGCATGCACAAAGCTTTCCTCCACAGCTATGAGCACAGTATTCAGTCTCTATTGATTGGCAGCCATGACACAAACTGAAGAATCAGTGAAGCAATGTGATAAAATCCAAAGAGTTTCCATCAGAACTTTTCTCTGAATGCCCTTCTTGGAGGCAGAGGTGGCATACAGGTGTTGTCAAACACTCATGATGATCCAGCCACACAGCTTCCATGGGTAAATCTATGGTGACATTATCATCACCCAGTCCTGGTTTGAACTAAATTCCTGGCCAGGTTGCTGAGTTACTTCTACTTTCTGAAGAGGGGTAGGATCCCAGGAGGCCATGTGTTCGGTGTGGTTGAATGTAGCCCTTCAGTGATCTTCTGAACCCTGAGATTAATTAATTCTAGTCAATGATACAGCAGTGATCCACCCCAGGCGAGCCCGACCGACACCACTGGGATGAGTCTCGTGTATTGTTCTGTCTCCTGGTGGCTGGGGCATCCTAGGAACCAGCCGGTATCTAGAGCAAAGGGGCCTTCTCCACTTTAGGGGAGAACGGATGTTTCAACCATTAGTTCTCTCACCCATAAAATGAGGATGAGAGCATTGTGTTGAGAAAGTTAAATGGAATAAGACCATCCAGCTTAGCATGATACCTGAATGGGCAGGTTGCACAATCAGTGGTTACCAAGGTTGTGGTCCTGATGGTGTTCCATCTTATCTCTACTTCAGAGATGCTGAAACATATGCAGATTCTAAAGGGAGATATGTAGAAACAGGTTCATAAGTGAGGAAAGTGGACAAAACGAAAAACCGCTTTGCTGAATACAAAGATAAATTGAATTTCCTGAAAGGACTTGGTCATTATTCAAAACTGACACCTTTAACTGAATATAAATTTCTGAATTTATATAAATAACTAAATATAAATTTGCTTATAAATGACACATATAAGCCAATTAAGCATTTTTAGGACTTAGTATCTACTATTATTGTTAATATTTGGAAAATGGTGCTTTGTTAGAACTGGTATCTTTCCAACTTCTAAGTTGTATTTTTTGAAGTTTACTGTATTTCTAAATATAATTTTTATACACACAAAAAAAGATTTTTGCAAAAAAACACATCTTTAATTTTGCAGTGGAAATGAATGAAATATCTGGTCATCTTTTTCAGAAGCTCACCTATGCAAAATTTGAGAAGTTCCAAATTTAGTGGGAGATTTCACTAAAAGACTTATCAACATCTAGTATTTCTTTGCTCTTTCTCTCAAGTCAACTTTGCTAAGACTCAATACTTTTAAAGTATTTTTAAAGCTTTTAAAAGTCTATGTTTTGTTTAAGTTATTAATTTACAACTTCCAAGGTACATTTTTCCTCCCAGAAACTCCTTGGGTTGTTTTCTTATGTGTCACTTCTCTTTTCCTTTGTATTATCATGTACCTTTTATAACTCAACCCCAAATCATGCGTCAAACATTGGCTATATATTATGTACTGTCACACCATGTAAATCCAGAATTCACTGTGGTCAGAACAGTACTTTATTCCTCTCCTTTCCTCCTTTCTCCAGTTCCCCATGGAATCCAGAAGAATGATGTGTGCCAGAAATTTTCAAATGGAGATCAAGCTGTTGGAAGACGCTCTTCTCCTCTTATTTCATTCCATTTGAATCTATGACGGTTGAAGTTTTCCACGTTCTTAAACTGACTCAACAAATGTCCCCTGGGGTATTTCCATCCTCTAACCATTAGTTCACTTTCTTTGCTTATTCATTTCCAGTTGCTTCGTGAGCTGAGCCAGGGTATCAGAGATTACTGACTCAGTGCTATTTCAGGAATCCCCAGCATTTTCCCTGTGCTGACTCACCTCACAGTTTTCTGTGCTCACCTGTTGGGCGCATGGCTGTGGCTGAGCACATGTGGCTCTGGGTGGTCAGAAGGCTCCTGAGACTTACATCCAATTGCAAAACTATGATCTGAACAAAGTTCTTTTGCCTGTTTTTCCTTTGGCATCATCTTTCCCTTAAGTGAGTTCCTTGAGAATAAGAGAGGGCTTTGTCTTAGTCATCGTTGAATCACCAGTGACTACCCATAGTACCTGGGGCACAGTAAAACATCTGTGCTCAAGAAATATTTATTGAATGATGGAATAATGTAATCTCAAGAAATCTTAAAGGCAGTTCATTTTGTGGATTCCTATGATTGTAAATATGGAAAAAATATTTTGAGATTTAAGTCAATATTTGAGAATGTATTTAAAAGTACTTAGAGGAGGGGATAAATTAGGAGTTTTGGATTAACAGATACACACTACTATATACTGAACAGGTAGTTAACAAGGATTTACTATATAGCACAGGAAACTATACTCAATATGTTCTAATGATCTAAAAGGAAAAAGGATCTGAAAAATAGATATATATGTATGTATAACTGAATCACTTTGTGGTACACCTGAAACTAACACAACATTGTAAATCAACTATATTTTAATCTTTTTTTAAAAAGTATTTCAATTCTGGGGATTTCCTATAAAGGATGAGTATGACCAGAAAGTCATAAAATACCCAAAAAAGAGTTAAACCTAGGATTTCCACACCATGGAGCCTGGTGAGCTTTCTCAAGTCCATCTTTCTTATGCCCCTCTTATTTATTCCTGCTTTTAGCACTAAATCCAACTCTTTTGTTCATTCTAACATCTTTCTCCAAATATAAGACATGAGTCCCATGAAATAAGAGTACGTGTGTATCAGGAGCCCCCAAGACCATTCCCAGAGGAGATGATTCACCAGAAAGACCCATGAGAGTCAGTGTGTAGTCATACTTGTGGCTATAACATATTACAGGGAAAGGATACCCAGAAAAATCAGCAAAGGGAAAAGATGAAAGAAGTAAAGTCCAGAGGAAACCAGGCACAAATGTCTACAAGTCTTCTCCACTGTAGTCACACAGACAGGCATAGTACCTCCATCAAACTGCGACAACACACGTGACCTGTTGTTTACCAAGGAAGATGGTTAGAGACTCAGGGCTTTTACTGGGAGTTCATCACACAGGTACTTTTTCCCCAACACCTAATAAAATTCCAGACTCTCCAAAGGGAAAGCATAAATCACATTGTGTGTGTAAATAGGTTAGGCACAGTAAACTATTCTTATAAGTTAGAGAATGGTGAAAACACTACAGAAATGCAAGCTTCCAGATGTCAGCCAAGGGCCAACCTTGCAGGAAGGCCTTTCTAAATCCTTTCTAGGTCAGGGATATTGCTTCTTTTCTGCACACATGTGTACACCAAATTCATCCTCTTTCCCAGTTTTGGAACACTGCACCCTCGTGGTGCCTGTTCTGTATGTAAATTTGAATCCCAGGGATGGCTGCTGTCTATGGGGTTGTGCAGAGTCGGACACGACTGAAGCAACTTAGCAGCAGGAGCAGCAGCAGCAATAGAGGAAAAGACTAAAGCTGTCCAAGACACCCTGTATCAGACACTTGAAAGCATAAGTGTGGCTAAGATAACCCAGGAGTGACTTCTGGGCAATAGCATCTCACTCATTGGTAAACAGAAGAAATGGTGCCTAATAAAGAAATGGGAAAGGTGGAAGGAGAACCAGGAGAGTGCAAGATCATGGAAGCAAAGGAAATAAAGAGCTTTGTGAATATGAACTTGCAGAACTTCCTCAGAATCTCAGTGAGAAGCTCCAGGCTCCTCAGGGTGCCTCACAGAGCCCTCCATCTGCTCTGGGTGGACTTCTCCAATCTCTTCTTCACTCTTCCCTAATTAGCAAAGCCAGAGCTTCAGAAAGCCTGGAAATTAAGGGCTGAACTTTTTATTAGAATTTTCAGTAAGAAGATTACTGGTTACTCACTGAGAGAGCTACTGCAGTACAGCATGATGAGAGGAGCCAGACTGCAGAGGACCAAGGAAGGAATGGATGGTAAAGGAGGAAAGGGCGTATTGGAAATACATGCTGATTGAAGATGCAGAGACAAGATCGGAGTAGACAGAACAAGTTGGTGGCTAGATGAAAGCCCAATCCAGGAAGAAGTGCTTAAATTGGGAAAATCTCAAGCCCATTAGTAGTCTGAATCCAGTAAGTCCCTTCCTTATGAACCTTCAAGTTAGAAACTTCCAAAAATACGAATGTGTGTTCCATCAACATCAGGTGTAACTGAAATTTCAGCTTGTGCTCCATCTCCTGGGCTTCCCTCACAGCTCAGTTGGTAAAGAATTTGCCTGCAGTGCAGGAGACCCCAGTTCAATTCCTTGGTCGGGAAGATCCCCTGGAGAAGAGATAGGCTACCCACTCCAGTATCCTTGGGCTTCTCTTGTGGCTCAGCTGGTAAAGAATCCGCCTGCAATGTGGGAGACTTGGGTTCAATCCTGGGTTGGGAAGATCCCCTGGAGAAGCGAAAGGCTACCCACTCCAGTATTCTGGCCTGGAGAATTCCATGGCCTTGTATAGTCCATGGGGTTGCAAAGAGTTGGACACGACTGAGCAACTTTAACTTTCACTCCATCTCCTATTGCTGATGGTCCTTCAGCTCTGCTGTCTCCTACCTCCTCTCCCTCCTCCAGTCAATAACTTTTCCTGTTTGTTCACTTGATGCCAGCCCCTGTATGCCAGCTGTTACACTACACTACTGACTTTTCAAAGTGCTGTGCTGGAAGATTGAAAATGTTCTCCTTATTTTTTGTGTTTGTGTTTATGCATTATTTGTGTGCAAAGTATTATAACCTAATACAGTACAGTCATTTATAACTGATTATGTCAGTTGTGTCCTTAGGACATTGTTGAACTTGCGAATGCACCCTTGGCACGGAATTTGTTTGTATGCAGGGGACTTACTCCACAAGATTCAACTGAGAGGACTTCAGAGATACAGGAGAGAATAAGAATGATGAATGAAAAGGACATGAGGGGAGAGGTAAGAGATGCCAATAAAGTTATAACTTGTGAACTTCAACAAGAAAAATAAGCCCCATGATTTGAAAAGGGAATCATAAATATCATAGTTGGTACACATGGATATATTTGCAATAAGGCTATGGAATAAACTGTCTATTCATCTCAATTTTTCTATTAAAGTGGCAAGTTTGGCTACCAAACTTGAGGCATCTGTATGAGAAATGATTCTTAAGAAAAGGGATGAAGGTTTTTAATGGACATTAGAAAGTATCAAAAAATGTCTTGCCAAACAATAAGTAGAACTGATTCATGATTGAAGATCTAATTGAGACATGAGATCATACATGCTCTTTGAAATCTTCCACCTCCACCTCCAGGTCCAAGAAGGTGGCTAGAAGTGTTGATTCAATATTGTAGTTTTGTTTTGGGAGGCTAGAGGGTAAGGAAACTGAGAGTACTAGTGACGTTAATGACTGGAGACAAGGGAGGGAAAATCAGGAGAAACTGATTCTGAAAGAAAGTGAAGGCGTGGGAAGTCTAAAGAGCAGAGAGCAGAGAGTGAAGAAGCAGTGATAAAATCCGACAAACTGGAGATTTTAGAGTGTATTATTGTGTTGAAGAATTCAAGGATGGAGAGATTCTATGATTTAACCTTGAGAGTACCTGAAAAGGAGTAGAGATGAAGGTCATCATAGATGTGGAAGTTAAGAAGTACAGAACAAGGAAAGCATAAGGATCCAAAATCACTGAAAAGAATGGTGGATCCGTGAGTTTAAAGGAAATAGGGAACTTTTTCTAGGCGCCCAATTCTTCAATGGATGCATAGGGTTGGCTTAGGAAATAGCAGGCAACTAAGAACAAGAAGAAGTAGAAAAGGATAATGGAGGAGAATTTAGCCTCAATGTAACAATGATCATGGCATCTGGTCCCATCACTTCATGGCAAATAGATGGGGAAACAGTGGAAACAGTGGCTGACTTTATTTTTCTGGGCTTCAAAGTCACTGCAGATGGTGATTGCAGCCATGAAATTAAAAGACGCTTACTCCTTGGAAGGAAAGTTATGACCAACGTAGATAGCATATTCAAAAGCAGAGACATTACTTTGCCAACAAAGGTCCGTTTAGTCAAGGTTTCCAAATTCAGACTTAAATTGAAGAAAGTAGGGAAAACCACTAGACCATTCAGGTACGACCTAAATCAAATCCCTTATGATTATACAGTGGAAGTGAGAAATAGATTTAAGGGCCTAGATCTGATAGATAGAGTGCCTGATGAACTATGGAATGAGGTTCGTGACATTGTACAGGAGACAGGGATCAAGACCATCCCCGTGGAAAAGAAATGCACAAAAGCAAAATGGTTGTCTGGGGAGGCCTTACAAATAGCTGTGAAAAGAAGAGAAGCGAAAAGCAAAGGAGAAAAGGAAAGATATAAGCATCTGAATGCAGAGTTCCAAAGAATAGCAAGAAGAGATAAGAAAGCCTTCCTCAGTGATCAATGCAAAGAAATAGAGGAAAACAACAGAATGGGAAAGACTAGAGATCTCTTCAAGAAAATTAGAGATACCAAGAGAACATTTCATGCAAAGATGGGCTCGATAAAGGACAGAAATGGTATGGACCTAAAAGAAGCAGAAGATATTAAGAAGAGATGGCAAGAATACACAGAAGAACTGTACAGAAAAGATCTTCACGACCCAGATAATCACGATGGTGTGATCACTGACCTAGAGCCAGACATCCTCGAATGTGAAGTCAAGTGGGCCTTGGAAAGCATCACTACAAACAAAGCTAGTGGAGGTGATGGAATTCCAGTTGAGCTATTCCAAATCCTGAAAGATGATGCTGTGAAAGTGCTGCACTCAATATGCCAGCAAATTTGGAAAACTCAGCACTGGCCACAGGACTGGAAAAGTTCAGTTTTCATTCCAATCCCAAAGAAAGGCAATGCCAAAGAATGCTCGAACTACCGCACAATTGCACTCATCTCACACGCTAGTAAAGTAATTCTAAAAATTCTCCAAGCCAGGCTTCAGCAATATGTGAACCGTGAACTTCCTGATGTTCAAGCTGGTTTTAGAAAAGGCAGAGGAACCAGAGACCAAATTGCCAACATCCGCTGCATCATGGAAAAAGCAAGAGAGTTCCACAAAAACATCTATTTCTGCTTTATTGACTATGCCAAAGCCTTTGACTGTGTGGATCACAATAAACTGTGGAAAATTCCGAAAGAGATGGAAATACCAGACCACCTGACCTGCCTCTTGAGAAATTTGTATGCAGGTCAGGAAGCAACAGTTAGAACTGGACATGGAACATCAGACTGGTTCCAAATAGGAAAAGGAGTATGTCAAGGCTGTATACTGTCACCCTGTTTATTTAACTTCTATGCATAGTACATCATGAGAAACGCTGGGCTGGAAGAAGCACAAGCTGGAATCAAGATTGCCAGGAGAATTATCAATAACCTCAGATATGCAGATGACACCACCCTTATGGCAGAAAGTGAAGAGGAACTAAAAAGCCTCTTGATGACAGTGAAAGTGGAGAGTGAAAAAGTTGGCTTAAAGCTCAACATTCACAAAACGAAGATCATGGCATCTGGTCCCATCACTTCATGGGAAATAGATGGGGAAACAGTGGAAATAGTGTCAGACTTTATTTTTTGGGCTCCAAAATGACTGCAGATGGTGACTGCAGCCATGAAATTAAAAGATGCTTACTCCTTGGAAGGAAAGTTATGACCAACGTAGATAGCATATTCAAAAGCAGAGACATTACTTTGCCAACAAAGGTCCATCTAATCAAGGCTATGGTTTTTCCTGTGGTCATGTATGAATGTGAGAGTTGGACTGTGAAGAAGGCTGAGGGCCAAAGAATTGATGCTTTTGAACTGTGGTGTTGGAGAAGACTCTTGAGAGTCCCTTGGACTGCAAGGAGATCCAACCAGTCTATTCTGAAGGAGATCAGCCCTGGGATTTCTTTGGAAGGAATAATGCTAAAGCTGAAACTCCAATACTTTGGCCACCTCATGCGAAGAGTTGACTCATTGGAAAGGACTCTGATGCTGGGAGGGATTTGGGGGCAAGAGGAGAAGGGGACAACAGAGGATGAGATGGCTGGACGGCATCACTGACTCCATGGACGTGAGTCTGAGTGAACTCCGGGAGTTGGTGATGGACAGGGAGGCCTGGCGTGCTGCGATTCATGGGGTCGCAAAGAGTTGGACACGACTAAGCCACTGATCTGATCTGATCTGATCTGATGGTTTTTCCAGTGGTCATGTATGGATGTGAGAATTAGACTATAAAGAAAGCTGAGCGCCGAAGAATTGATGCTTTTGAACTGTGGTGTTGGAGAAGACTCTTGAGAGTCCCTTGGACTGCAAGGAGATCCAACCAGTCCATCCTAAAGGAGATCAGTCCTGGGTGTTCATTGGAAAGACTGATGTTGAAGCTGAAATTCCAATACTTTGGCCACCTGATGTGAATAGTTACTCGTTGGAAAAGACCCTGATGCTGGGAAAGATTGAGGGCAGGAGGAGAAGGGGACGACAGAGGATGAGATGGTTGGATGGCATCACTGACTTGATGGACATGGGTTTGGGTGGACTCCGGGAGTTGGTGATGGACAGGGAGGCCTGGCATACTTCGGTTCCTGGGGTCGCAAAGAGTTGGACACAACTGAGCAACTGAACTGAAGCAATGATATTCTGAGGGTATTGGGATAATGGTTTAGGAGCCTCAGTGAGAAGTGAAAAGAATGTTTAACCCCATCTCTGACACCTACCATCTGAGGCACCACTGATGCTGAGGCAGAAGCTCCAATACTTTGGCCACCTGATGTGAACAGCCAACTCACTGGGAAAAAAAACCTGATGCTGGGAAAGATTGAGGGAAAGAGGAGAAGGGGATGGCAGAGGGTGAGATGGTTGGATGGCATCAGCAACTTAATGGGCATGAGTCTGGGCAGGAGATAGTGAAGGACAGGAAGCTGGGTGTGCTGCAGTCCTTAGGGTCACAAAGAATCGGACAGGACTTGGTGACAGAACAACTCCTGATAGCTACATCTTTGAAAATAATCAGCATTCTCTCTAGGAGCTGCAAAGGAGTGGTATAATGTTCAAAGAGAAAATAAACCACTCAACTAAATTGAAGTCTTATTTTACCCTTGAAATCCTTATCATTGTCTTCATTATCATATGAATGAACCATCTATAGATATCATGACCTCTCTTTAGCAGGTTTTGTAATTATGTCAGAAGCTTTCAACAACAATCGGTGTATATTTGTATTCAAGCCAACAAGGTATAGACAAGCTTACATTTATGAGATCTATTTATTTTTTAAGAATGAATCAAAAGATTCCTTTATCTAACGCTGCCAATTAATTTCAAAGAAGTTTTCAAGACTGGATTTTAGTAAAAACATACATTTCATGAAGGTTTGCCTAAGACTGTAAGTAATTGTCATGGTTTTGAGACGAGTAGTTTAGTGTGTTGGTAATTTTATTCTGGAAAAAAATTTCAGATACTATAAATAGCATAAAGTCTGTTGTTAGCAATAGCAATCTAATAAATATTAAAATCTGCTTGTCATGTAAGATTAATGAGTGATTATTTAGGACTGAACACATGTTAAAACTATTTGGCCACAAAGTAGCCCATTAAAATAGTGATGATATAAAACCAGATATAATCCAGAAGCATTTCAAACATGGAAATACTTAATATGTCCATCATTTTAAAGTTCTTATTCAATATTCATAATTCAAAATCCTCATGTTTTATGCAAAAATCAGCAATTTGGCAAATTCTATATGAGAGAACTAAATAGTTTCTGTCCCAAAATTATTCCCTGAAATATTTTTTTAAAGTGTTATTCTAGAAAAGCAGTGATTAGTATAAGAAATGTAGTAACTGACAGGTATTTTCCTCCTGAAAGCATTATTATTTCTGTTGAACATATGGAGCCATTGAGAAACTATTTCAGTCTTTCTAGAAGCTGTATGATACAGTTGTAAGAGATAATAAAAATAATCATAGTCACTAAAATCTTTTGCATTTATTATGTCCCTGGCATGATAAATGGCTTTATTTGGATTATTTAATTATGAATAAAAAGACTCCCATAAGACAAATACTATTTTTTTTCCATTTTTAAAATGAAGTAACTGAAGCTGAGAAGGTTGAGAAAACTTACTCACAAAGCTGTTGAAGGTCAGGCTGGGATTTGAACCCACGTCTGACTCTATTCTATACACCTGTCCATCTACATGAGCCCAGAAGTCTAACTGCCATGGACAGACCCTCATGCAAGGGGAGCTGCCAGACCTGCTCACCCTCCCTCTCTTTCAAGTCCATTACCCACAAACTCAAGCTGCAGGTCAACCTTCCTTGAAAGGCAGAGAGCATGAGGACATTTCTAATTCATTAATGGATTATTTTGGGGGTGGCATATTGTTAGTGATTGGTTTGTGTTTCTAAACATCAGCAATGTTAACAGTTGAAAGAAACTTAGAGTTCTGGAGCTCAGCTTCTCAGTTGATGCAGGGATCTCTTTTCCTTTCCTGGCCCTTCTTACACTTTCAGAGACCAGCTTTGGATTAAATATAGTTTCATGATAATGAAACTAGAGTGTGATAATTTCTTTCTTCAATATTTTGCTTCGTGTCCTCACTACTGATTTCTGACTTGGTCCCTTTGAGCCTTCCAGATCCTGATGCTCTTAGTTCCTTGGAACTGTTGCATTTAGTGAGCATTGAGACCATTGCTGTGGATCTATAGGCACAAGAGACTGTGAAAGGCAGAAAATTTTTTAATTGGAGCCTGTCTCAGTTAAGACACTTCACGTGCTTGTTGAGACACATTTTAAGACATTCAGAGATATGTGGGTTGAGTCAGTTTGGGGGCTCATTGATATCATCACAGACTAGGGCTCTTTCTCTTTGTCTGGTGACAGAATGGATGCAGCTATTCCAGTCATCACTACAGCAACATCTGACCATAAAAGAGGAGCATGTCCTCCTGGATAGTGCTTTGTAATTATGAAGTAAAACCTTTCTCATAAGTCCTGCAGATGCCTTCCCCTCAAATCTTAGCCTATAATTTATCCTCATGATCTAGCTATAAATCTAATATCTGATATTTTCAGGTACTCTAGAGGGGGCGAGGTCTGTGAGCAGCAGGAGTGTGGAGGGAGGAGAGAGTTGAATATAGCAACTTAGCTTGCTACTCTGATAGCTGTCCCATGCGTATACAGCCAGGAACAGAAACAAGAACTTCACGAGCACTCATATTTCCTCAGTTCAGTTGAGCTCAGTTCAGTCGCTCCGTCGTGTCCGACTCTTTGCGACCCCATGGACTGCAGCACGCCAGGCCTCCCTGTCCATCACCAGCACCCAGAGTTTACTCAAACTCCTATTTCCTAAGCCACTATTTTTAAGGCAAATAAGCAAACACTGGGCTCTAGTTTAAATGGATTAGATCTGGACAAATGAATGTATTGATGTAACTGGGCAGTCTCAGTGAATTTTAACTGAGAGATGGACCAAACTAAAAAAATATCCAGAGCAGTCAAATGTTTCTCATATTTGACAAAAGCAACTGGCACTAGGTCAGTTGCCTTTACTACCAGTAAGGTTTCTTTTCTTTACTGTCTGTCTGTCAGACTCCAGGAGTAATCCTAATAAGGCTACCACCTTACCCCCCTTCCTATAGGCCAGCTGGTCCATGATTGTCTGGTCAAAGTCTCACCTGACATAGATGAATATATCAGCAATGTTGTTAGGCTCTCCCGAACCAAACAAAATAAAAGAATCCCCCATGAGGTTAAAAACTCAGCCTAGAACATCTTTCTGTGAACTAGAACTTCATTTGACCTTTACCAGGTCGAGATAAGCATCAGCAGCCTGGAGACAATGACTCATTTCTAAATAAGCAAGGATAATTTTCACACCTGTCCTTGAAAAACTTTGCCCTGGGAATTTAGAGTCTCAGCGAAATGACAATCTGTCTAAGTCTTCGGAGGAAACAAGGTCACAATTATAGGATGACCCTGAAAGAAGGGGAGCTGCACATTATGGCTGGACTCCACAGCTACCATTGCTGGCAAGAATGTTCATGTGAACCCTCAAACACCCTCCTGATGGTAGATGACACTACCTTGAACTTTAAAAATGAAATTTTACCTGAAATATCAACATTAAGTCTATCTATCAGTCCATCCATCCATCCATCTATCTATCTATCTATCTGTCTACCTATCTGCCATCTATTATCTATCTATCAACCTATAATCTATCTAATCTATACATCTTTATAGATAGCTATATCACAACAGCTATTTGCAAAGTGTATCATACTTACAAAATATTTAACACCCAAGCTGAAAGGTATGGATAAATGTTTAAACATCTCTTTTGTCTATATTTTTACTGCTGATTTGTCTTTTGGAAAGTGTGAATGATCCCTTTTAAAGTAGTTTGGGTATTTGAAGATAGACAGCTTAGCAATCCGGAGAAGGCAATGGCACCCCACTCCAGTACTCTTGCCTAGAAAATCCCATGGATGGAGGAGCTTGGTAAGCTGCAGTCCATGGGATCGCTGAGAGTTGGACATGACTGAACTACTTCACTTTCACTTTTCACTTTCATGCATTGGAGAAGGAAATGGCAACCCACTCCAGTGTTCTTGCCTGGAGAATCCCAGGGACAGGGAAGCCTGGTGGGCTGCCGTCTATGGGGTCGCACAGAGTCGGACACGACTGAAGCGACTTAGCAGCAGCAGCTTAGCAATCTTGGGTTAATCATCAAACATCTGTTCAAACTCAAGGATGAAACAGAATTTGTGTTTGTGAGCAATTTTCCTGAAGCCACTTGAATTCCTTTTTTTTTTGGTAGTCTCTTTCACTATTAGCAAACATTTAGATGTATTCCAGCTTATGAAAATTTCAACTGTGAAATTAACCTATCCCCAGTCCCCTTTGAGTAAGACCAGGTGCTTCATGCATTTTCCTCCTACCCACAGCAAGAGTCCCTTAGGAGAGACGGGAGGAAGTAAGATTTTTGACATTTGTGTTGTGAAAAAGTGTCAATAGACAATTCAAAAATGACCAGAGGCATGCTACTAAAACCCATTGAAAATGATCTAATAAACCCTAACTTTTTACATGTAATACAAGATTCATCTCCCTCTCTTGCTTAAAACAAAAGCTCCCCCCTTTCTCCTATTTAAACAACAGCTATCAGAGATTTCATGATTGTCCCATTGGACACAGTTCAAACAATACAGGCAGGAAAGAATGCACAGCTGTCAAGGAACCAGCCCAGTCAGAAGTGCCCCCAGACAAATCGCCGTACATCATCGGCTGTTTTTAATTAACAGCAGACTCTGAGCTGTTTTTTCTCCACTTCCACCGCCCCCCCACCCCCCAACTTCGGTAACTTTAAACAAAGTGATTTGTAATGTTCTGTCTTATATAGCATCTACCCTAGTGGAAACGGAGGATGTTCATGGAAATAGCTGAGCCAAAGTTCAAAGCAGATTACAGCATCTAAAGGATACCTTGAGATTTTTATCTTGGCCCTTGAAGAAGAATGAGTTAAGTTCAGTCATTCTTACTCCTGAAAGGCTGAATCGCCTGTGACATGGAGTTACATGGTTATTATTGTACTGGATTGTTATGAATGCTGATCTAATTTTAAGGACATTTTTATCCTGTCGTTAATGAAAAAACATATTCTGCTGCAAACAGCCACAGTCAAGAGAGATCTATAGAGATTTATTTAAGGGAAGACTTCCTTTAGTGAATAAAGACCTTGAAAAGGCTACCCACTCCAGTATTGTGGCCTGGAAAATTCCATGGACCGTATAGTCCATGGGGTTGCAAAGAGTTGGACATGACTGAGCGACTTTCACTCACATCCATCAAGGAAAGAATTCCCTCAGTGACAAATACTATGGGAGTCACTCAATAACACAAATATTATTGATGGAAGATACCGTAGAGGTCACAGTCTGACCTTTGTATTATATAGATGAGAAGACTTGATTGCTCTATATTAATATGTGTAGAATAAATGAATAAGACCAGTGCTCAGAGACAGAACTTTCCCTGAAGTCCCAGACCTGGTTGAGAATGCCACAGGTTGCATGCGTATGATTCCTATGGAGGAAGGGGGCTTAAAGTGATTAGAAAATACTTAACATATAGACAGAGAAGATTGTGTTAAGAATGAAGCATATTTACGCAATAAAATTGCAAGCTTAGCTTTCAGTGCCATAGTGACCAATGAGATGATTGAGAAAAGTAGAGTTAGAAAGTGGGTCGGATGGTAAAGAGTCTGCCTGTAATGCAGGAGACCTAGGTTTGATCCCTGGGTCAGGAAGATCCCCTGGAAAAGGGAATGGCTACCCACTCCAGTATTCTTGCCTGGAGAATTTCTTGGACAGAGGAGCCTGATGGGCTACAGTCCATGGGGTCGAAAAGAGTCAAACACAACGGAGCCACTAACAGTCACTTTCTTTCACTTTCACTCCCCAGTTACCTTAAGTAACTTGGACCATTTCATTTAATGCACTTCATTCATGAATTAAACACTGTTCAGCCTAACTATTTTCAAATTCATGGACAGAGTACAATAAAGTGGCCAAGATCACGAGCTCTTAAGCCAGTCTGCCTGGATCAAATCCTAGACCTACTACTTACTCTCTGAGTAAATTCAGATGAATTATCTAGCTCTCTGTGCCTTGGTTTCCCCATCTGAAATGTAGGGGCAAAACTATGACCTCCCTTCTAGAGTGGTGAGAATTAATGTTATTATACGGGAGGCTTAGAACAGTACCCAGTAAGTTCTATAGACGCACTACCTATCATAAAACTGACCTTCATGCTTCCTAATCAGCTTTCCAAAAGTATGATGCCAAAGATCCAAGGCACAATTTGTGACCATGTTATTGCTCTATAAATTATTTGGGGTGCAATATTTTTGTGGTGGTTTTTGATGTCTTTTGAGAAAGAGGAGGCTTAGAGATAGACCTTTAAGGTCAATAAAACACACCAGTATTTTTTGATGAAGTTTTCAAGAACAACAGCATGCACGTCTACGAAGTATGACCTGGTGCCATTTTCAAGAGCAGAGTGGGGACTGAAAAGAGCATTTCCAGCTGTAAGGTGGCATTTGGAATCCTTGTGTAAACCTGACTCCACCATGAGATGACTGAAGAAAACAAGATCACAGAGAAGAGGCAGTATATATCCAAATCACCTTCCAGTTTAAATAACTTCTCACTTCTTCAAGACAGCTTTAAAAAGGGTATTCTGGCAAATCACATCATTTGCTAGAGAGCTAGCAGTCAGTATCTTACAGTGTATCAAGCTTTGAAGCATTACCAGGGATTGGTAAAAAATGGCCTGTGAGTCAAATCTGGTCCATGCCTTGTTTCTTTTTTTTTTTAATTAATTTTTATTGGAGTACAGTTGCTTTACAATGTTGTGTTAGTTTCTACCGTACAGCAAAGTGAATCAGCGATATGTATACATATATCCCCTCTTTTTCGGATTTCCTTTCCTTTTAGGTCGCCACAGAGATTGAGTAGAGTTCCCTGTGCTACACAATAGGTTCTCATTAGTTGTCTATTTTATACACAGCATCCATTTTGAACTGTTTTTTTTCTCCCCACATATTTAAAGAGTTATAAAAATAACAAAATATGCAAAAGAGGTTGTCTGTAGCCCACAGAGACTAAAATAGTTCCTGGTTCTTTAGAAAAAGTGTGTTGACCATTGAATTAGGCTATAACAAAATATACTTAACATACAAACCTCATGGAGCATAAATTATCCTTTTCTGGTTCAGAAGCCACTTCTAATGTGTAATATTCCAGGTTCAAGATTATGACCCTCAGTTATGATTGTCCTCTACTTTGGTTATAAATGTTAATTCCAAAATCAGATTACCTTGGATGGAATTAAGGCTCTACCACTTACCAAGTGTGTAATCTTTTTCAAGTTACTTAATCTTCCTAAACCTTGGTTTCCTCATCTGTAAGAAATAAACATGGTAATAGCTGCCTCATAGAGCTGATGTGAGGATCAAAGGAGATAACGCATACAGGGTGCTTTGCATGCGAGGGAACGTTCATTAAATGTGCCTGTGATGTGAGTTGCTGCTATCAGGCCTCCTAACAAAAAGCATCTGGTTCTTTGAGTTCCCTAGTTATTTACATTGTTGCATGAATGGAAACTGACAACACCTTCATCCTGGTTGGATGATCTATCAGTTTCCCGACTCTAATTTCTAGTGTATCCATTATAATACATCAGATTTAGAGGTGCAACATGTGGCTGTCACACATGACAGGCGTTTGAATGAGGAGCATGATCCCTGCCAAAATCTACACACACAATTACATCCTCCTGCCATGACTCCATTTAGCTCTGACGGCTGCACATGAAATACACACATTCCTCTTTCTTCTAGGATCCCTAGAGCCCTAAGAATCCACCTGCAATGCAGGAGGCCTGGGTTCCAAGCCCTGGGTCAGGAAGATCCCCTAGAGGAGGGCACGGCAACCCACTCCAGTACTGTTACCTGGAGAATCCATGGACAGAGGAGCCTGGTGGGCTGCAGTCCATAGGGTCGAAAAGAGTCAGACACGACTGAGAGACTAAGCACATAGAGCCCTGCTGCTGCTGCTGCGTCACTTCAGTCGTGTTCGACTCTGTGCGACCCCAGAGATGGCAGCCCACCAGGCTCCCCCGTCCCTGGGATTCTCCAGGCAAGAACATTGGAGTGGGTTGCCATTTCTTTCTCCAATGCATGAAAGTGAAAAGTGAAAGGCAAGTCACTCAGTCGTGTCCGATTCTTCGTGACCCCATGGACTGCAGCCTACCAGGCTCCTCCGTCCATGGGATTTTCCAGAAAAGAGTACTGGAGTGGGGTGTCATTGCCTTCTCCACATAGAGCCCTAGGGTGGCCTTAAGATCGTTGTCTTGTTTCTAAGAATCAGGTGAGTTGTGGTGGTCATTTCACAGATATTTTATCAAATCATCAATTTGTGTATATTAAATATAGCCCGGTTTGTGTGACTACAATTCATAAGCAGGGCTATTGGCAAAAAGTGCTCCTTTAATTCAGATGCTAGAATGGAAGGCATGTGAATATACTATACCATGAGTGAAAAATGAACTTTCATTTTTAGGAAGTTCTCGGAGAAGGTGATGGCACCCCACTCCAATACTTTTGCCTGGAAAATCCCATGGACGGAGGAGCCTGGTAGGCTGCAGTCCGTGGGGTCGCTAAGAGTCGGACACGACTGAGCGACTTCACTTTCACTTTTCACTTTCATGCACTGGAGAAGGAAATGGCAACCTATTCCAGTGTTCTTGCCTGGAGAATCCCAGGGACAGGGAAGCCTGGTGGGCTGCCGTCTATGGGGTCACACAGAGTCGGACATGACTGAAGCGACTTAGCAGCAGCAGCAGAATTGGGGGATTTTGTGTTATTACAATACAACCTTACAAAGCCAGATTCATGCAATAACGTAATAGGAAAAATCTATTTCTGTAGAGCTCTCTGATATATCTAGTTTATTCAAGTGAGGATTATCACTTGCCCATTTCTAACTACAATTTTTTTTTTTTTTTTTGCAATTTGTGATTCCAAGTCACGAGGTAGATTAAGAAAAGGCAAATTTTCAAGTTTTCAATTGTACTGAAAAGTGTTTATTCATGTTTGAATATTCTAACATGCTTTCATCTACATTTCTTTAAGGGTCAAAAAAGTCTGAATTTTCCTTTAGGCCTACATGACAAGTATTTCCTTTTAACACTTCAATAAAAAATATACAGAAATTTTCCATAGCTCCAAAAGGCTGAAGAGCAAGACAAAATTTCCACTAAATATTGCAAGTTGGCCTCCCAGATGGAGCACGCAGTCGTGGTGAGAAAAGTAGTTCTCTTTTACAAGGTTTGGAAGCCCATTAAAATTTCTCCATCTCCCCAAACATTCTCTGACCAAGGGCAAAAATGTCCCACACTATTGAAAAAAAAAAAACCGCTGCCTGTGACTTAGAGAAATATTAGAACCAACTATTTGAGCCTCATGCATCTTCAAGGACAACATCAAAGGACTTTTATACTTTTATACTTGGGAGAAGATGAAGTAACATTCCCTCATCTTGGTTTATCAAACATAACTGATGAGTTCAGTTCAGTCTCTCAGTCGTGTCCGACTCTTTGTAGCCCCATGGACTGCAGCACGCCAGGCTTCCCTGTCCATCACCAACTCCCAGAGCTTACTCAAACTCATGTCCATTGAGTCGGTGATGCCATGCAACCGTCTCATCCTCTATTTCTACCACGCAACATTAGTTAGCATGCAAAATCTGAATGGGAAATTGCTTTCAAAAAATTTCTGGTTAACCAAGAATTGTCATTTGTCATTTTTTCACCTTTGAGAACTGGCAGTCCCATGCTCTGATAACGAACAGAGGCTTTCTTAAGAGTTTGTTTCCCAATTTCTTTCTTAGCAAAATTCTCCACTAGTAGCATTTTCCTTCCTGCGGTCCCCAGAGGATGTGATGGGGGTGGGGAGTTGTTGCACATTACAAGCTGTTTAGTATGGTCCACAGCTGTAGTAAAATGCTTATTTTCCGCTTTAAGGAAGTCGCTTCAGCTTGCAACACTGCCTTATTACGGCCATTAAGAGATTTCGCTTTTGTGAATGGAATAAGTTAATAAAACAGGTCCAAATGGGTTCCGTTATTAGAAGCAACTCTCCAAACTCTACATGGAAAGCACTATTCTTGGAGATGCCTGATGGGCTGATCTCCATACATTTCATCAAATGTGTGTATCAGCATTTTACTGTTGTTTTCCTGAGAGTAGTCTTCCGTGACCCAGGAGTGGCGTACTCCCTAATCCTCATCTCCTCTATTTCATCCTTCAGCCAGGATTACAGATATGAGAAGCAATTAAGAGTGGTGGAAATATAAAATAATATTCTTTAATAATCAGGGCTGTTGTCATATAAAGAGTAGTGTAACTGGAAAGAGATTGGAGAAGGAAATGGCAACCCACTCCAGTGTTCTTGCCTGGAGAATCCCATGGACGAGAAGCCTGGTAGGCTGCAGTTCATAGGGTCGCACAGAGTCGGACATGACTGAAGCGACTTAGCAGCAGCAGCAGCACTGGAAAAGAGCTGGAAAGAGCGTTTCAAGGAACTCTGGGGTCCCTACTGTTCCATCTGTCTCATGGTGATTATTGTTAACTCATGTTTTTTGTTCATCTCCATACCCCCCAGTACGGGGATATAACCTCCTCACCCCTCTCTCCCCAGCAGGATTATTCCCAAGAAATGTCTAGGCACTGTGGTCAGTTTTCTGCTCTTCCCACTGCAGTGTCCTCCTCCACTGTCTTCTGAGAGCTCAACCAGAACAAGTTTTCATCCCAACATTAGCTGTGATCATTTTCTCCTTTCCCAACTGTAAGCCAGTCCAACAGGCTGGGCCAACAGTAAAGACTTTCTCATTCATCTTCTTTTGTTTCTTTTGGGTCTCTTTCAACCACCTGCTAGAGATTTCACATCTTTTTAAACGTATGTGATTCTCATGATGACTCCAAAGGTATGTGTTACTATTGCCATTGTTTTGCAGAGATAAGGAAGCTGAGGTTCACAGAGTTGAAGCATTTGTGTAAAGGTCATACGGGCAGGCAGAGGAGCAGCTGGAGGATTCCAAACCCATTGTAATATGTTCATTAAACACCTACATTCCACAAGGCACTCTCTGCAATGTTATTAGTCTATTAGTAAACCCAGATGTTGGCAGATGGAGGCATCCTGTTGATAGTCTCTCCAAAAACAGAGTCAATATGTCAAACTGTCAAAGAATAAAACTGTAGGCATTTCTGTAAAAGTTGAAAATTTGAAGGGCTCTGGTTTTTAACCATGTTCAGAAGTATCTGAAAGTGTAAGTCCACAATTCTCTCCATTCCGTGTTGCAGAATCTAGCATTTGCCCATTGCCCATGCATGGTTCACACCTCTAGACCATCTGTGACATGAATTTAGTGGTTTGAGGACAAAGGAATGGGGTGGATCTGCTAGGTGTAGCGATTGAATCAACCTTTAGCCTCAAAGTGATTTTTTTTTTTTTTTTTTTTTAGAAATAGCCTCTTCAAAATCATGCATTTCTTGCAATCTTGTGACCCTCAGATATCTTTCCGTGTTATCTCTTATTCATCCCCCTTTGTTTGTTTGTTGTTTGGTCACTAAGTTGTGTCTGACTAGGGACCAGCTTTTCTAACCAGATTTAGTTTGTCTTATCCTATGGGGCATACTTCAATTCTTAAAAGCAATATTTAATAATCGGATGGTGTGATGCCACTTGTATTAAAATATTCTCAACTGTATGAGAAGCCCTGGGGTCTTTCTTTTCATTTTTTTTCCAAGAATTTTTTAAAAGTTATTTTAATTTTTAATGATGTATAGTTGATTTACTATGTTGTATTGGTTTCAAGTTTATAGCAAAGTGATTCAGATATATACATATCCTGGAGGAGGAATTGGCAACCCATTCCAGCATTTTTGCCTGGGAAATCCCATGGACAGAGGAACCTCGTGGGCTATAATCCATGGGATGGCAGAGTCAGACATGACTAAAGTGACTGAGCATATACCTATATATATACATACATCTGCTGCTGCTGCTGCTAAGTCACTTCAGTCGTGTCTGACTCTGTGCAACCCCACAGACGGAAGCCCACCAGGCTTCTCCATCCCTGGGATTTCCCAGGCAAGAGTACTGGAGTGGGGTGCCATCGCCTTCTCTGATATACATACATATGTATATACATATATAGTATGTATATATATATATATAGACACATACTTTCCCTTATAGAGTATTACAAAATACTGAGGATACATTCCTGTGTCATACAATTTTGTTGGTTACCTAGTTTGTATACAGCAATAACAGAAACTTTAAAATATACAAAAACAATTGGAAGGATTGCACAGAAAATACCCACACCCACTTTTTAGCTGGATGTGATACATATGACGCATTTTAAAGCAAGTTGCTGGGCACTGATATACTTCATCTGTAAATATTTCCTTATGCATATCATTAGCGAGAGCTCAATATTTGCTTATATACATTTATTTAGAAAACAGTTCCTACAGTGAAATGCATAAATCTAAAACTTTTGACAAATGCACACAGGTATGTAATGCAACCCTTATCAAGATGGAGAATAAGACCATCACCCGATAGGTTCTCTCACACCCTTTCTCAGTCAATCCCCACCCCCTCAGAGGCAACCAGTTATTCTTTTTACTTTTAATTATGTATAAAATGAGCTTCCACGGTGGCTCACATGATAAAGAATCTGCCTGTTATTCAGGAGGCCCAGGTTTGATCCCTGGCTTGGGAAGATTCCCTGGAGCAAGGAAAAGCAACCTCCTCCAGTACTCTTGCGTGAGAAATCCCATGGACAGAGGAGTCTGGTGGGCTACGGTCCATGAGGTTGCAAAGAGTCAGACACAGCTAAGCACGTGGTACACACCCATTCCAGTATTCTTGCCTGCAGAATTCCTTGGATAGAGGGGCCTGGGGGACCATAGTCCACGGAGTTGCAAAGAGTCGAACACAACTGAGCGACTAACACATGCATGAAATGACATTTTGCAAAAGACACTGATTCAGGATTTATATCTATACCACTGTTGGTATTCGCTAACAAGTCATCTGTGACTACCGAGAGTACAGATACTCATAAGGAGGAATAACCACACACTTGCTGCTTTTCACAATTATCTCCATTTGCCCTTTCTTTAACCAAGTTTTTTTTTTTTTCCCCCACCCTTGGCCAAAGGTTCATCCACCTCTCTGTGATTTCCAAACCTGCACAAACAAACTTCAAGGAAGTTGAGACTGGCACTCTGTGCTGCCCAGTTTGGCATTCACAGCTTCCGCTTTGCAATTGAAGTTCCATTGACTTTGGACATGGTCTAGTTACGGGGCGCTGAGTATGTCCTGTGCGCTAGGATCACTTGTGACATGCTGACACTGGAGATTTTTCTGTGCTTACTCAAGGGGTTTCTTGGCACCACTGGGCATTGCTCATTCGACACGGGGTACCGTAGAGTGATGGGACCATCTGTTCCAGCTATACAGCACAATGCTCAATTCAGGGCCAATCGTTAGTCAGATGGCACATGGCTCTGACTAAGCTGATTCTGTGTGTGTGTCACAGGATGCCATGAAGTGGAGTGACCTTTTACAGCATGAGCTGGTACATTCCATTGTTGGATTTTTTTTGCTTCAGGCCTCTGCCAAAGTAAAGCTGTAGGAGGAAGAAAGGAAAATCCATAACGGAGTCCTCCCAGCTCGGTGGAAAAGAGAGCTGGCAGAAAAGCCCCAAACATGGATGCAAGCTGTACATGTGCCATTGAGATGTCCTTGGGCAAAAGCATGAAATAGGGAGAACGCTAATAACATCTCTATGATTTGCTTCAAAAGAGGTTGTAAACATTCCTTCAGTGAATAGACAAATCCTTTGAAAACTAAAATGCCTAACACAAAACAAGGTGTTCTCAGAATTCTCTGGATCCTTTGGAGCTATGTTGGCCCCGGAGATGCGCCACAGACTGAAAAGGGTAAACACGGGCTCAAAGTCTTCATTGCGTCTTCCAGAGCATGGGCCAAGGACAACATAACAGAGGTATAAATAACATGATGGAGGTAAAAATGCTCACTAATAGTTCTTGATGCTTACCATTAGACTCCTAGCAGCAAAAAAGATGCCTGCCTGCCTGCTGTGTTGCTTCAGTCGTGTCTGACTCTTAGCTACCCTTGGACTGTAACCTGCCTGGCTTTTGTGTCCGTGGGATTATCCAGGCAAGAATACTGGAGTGTGTTGTCATAGTCTCCTCCAGGAAATCTTCCCAACCCAAGGATCCAACCCACATCTCCTGCATTGCAGGCTCTTTACCAATGAGCCACTGGGGAAGCCCACAGGAAAAAGATGACCTGCCATTCAATTGTGGAAACCGGGGAGAATTTAATGAGGGTAACTGTTTACAGACATGCAGTGGTCATGTATGGATGTGAGAGTTGGACTGTGAAGAAGGCTGAGCACCGAAGAATTGATGCTTTTGAACTGTGGTGTTGGAGAAGACTCTTGAGAGTCCCTTGCAACCAGTCCATTCTGAAGATCAGCCCTGGGATTTCTTTGGAAGGAATGATGCTAAAGCTGAAACTCCAGTACTTTGGCCACCTCATGCGAAGAGTTGACTCACTGGAAAAGACCCTGATGCTGGGAGGGATTGGGGGCAAGAGGAGAAGGGGACGACAGAGGATGAGATGGCTGGATGGCATCACTGACTCCATGGACGTGAGTCTGAGTGAACTCCGGGAGTTGGTGATGGACAGGGAGGCCTGGCGTGCTGTGATTCATGGGGTGGCAAAGAGTCAGACACGACTGAGCGACTGAACTGAACTGGACTGAACTGAGCTTGGGAAGCTCATACGGAACAGTGAGGCACCCAGACCCTAGCACCTCGAAGTCAGAGGAAGCAAGGCAAAGAGGGTCTGAGACTGCAGCTGCAGAAGAAGGACCATCCAGCTGGAGCTGTGGCCACACAGCCCAGTCCCCAGAGGAGCTACAGCAAGGTGGGAAGTGGGGGACAAAAAAGTATTTTGCCCTTTCTCTCCCCTCCTCCTGCAGTCTCCTGCCAGAGGGCAAGACAGCCCAAGGAGCACAGTCATGCCCCACAGAGGTCCCCCCCAGGGGCAGGAAGCAGGGCGGAGGATTGGGGAGCATGCCTGGGGTTATAAGGGGAGCATATGGTGAATATCCAGCATCCTTATCAGAGCCTTATCCTATAGGGGGCGGGCAGCCATTCTGACATCCTGAGAAAACAGCCTTCTGGGACCATTCGCAAAGTCTAATTGGACCAATAGGCCCAGCAAGTCAACTACAGTCCACATCTCATCAGGGAACCTGATGAGAGTTGCCTAAGATCAATATAAAGATCTCCTTTATGGTTCTGAGTGCTTTGTTCTAGAATGCATGAAGGGGCTTCCCTGGCGGCTCAGCGGTAAAGACTCCGCCTGCAGTGCAGGAGGCAGGGCTTTGATCCCTGGATCGGGAAGATGCCCCAGAGGAGGGCATGGCAATCCACTTCAGTATTCTTACCTGGAGACTCCCCATGGACAGAGGAGCCTGGAGGGCTACAGTAGAGGGGGTCACAAAGAGTCAGACATGACCTAGCAACTAAACAACAGCAGTGAATTACATGAAAAATCCAGAAGAAATGTAAATCTGCTGACGCTTCGATTTTAGGTCTATAAGATCCATTTTTCTGGGAGATAGTGGAGGACAGAGGAGTCTGGTGTGCTGCAGTCCCTGGGCTCACAAAGAGTTGGAGATGACTTAGTGACTGAACAGCAACAACAAGACCTATTTTAAATTTTGGAGCTCCAGAACTGCAAGATGATTTCAATACTCTGTGATCATTTGTCACAGCACCAAAAGGGAAACAGCACAGCATACACTGAAGGCCTGTGAACATGGCTGTCCATAGAGTCATTCATGGCTTAGTTTGATGCCAGGTGGACTGGTTAGGGAGGTCAGTCAGTGCCAGACCCAGGGCATTGAGTGGCAGACAACAGATGACAGTTACACAATATCAAGGCATGATTTACCCTAAGTGTCCAAATTTAGAAGTATGCCCTGTAGACTTTCATATCTTTGCAATCACCATGAAAGTGAAAAGTGAAAGTCACTCAGTTGTGTCCAGCTCTTTTCGACCTCATGGGCTCTAGTGCACCAGGCTTCTCTGTCCATGAATTTCTCCAGGCAACAATATCGGAGTGGTTAACCGTTCCCTCCTCCAGGGGATCTTCCCAACCCAGGGATCAAACTCAGGTCTCCCACACTGCAGGCTGATTCTCTACTGTCTGAGCCACCAGGGAAGCCCATAGTCTGTGACTGCTTGCCAACTACAGAGCAATGTTGCCTTCCAACTGAAGTGGACATAAAATTACACCTAGGAGGGAAGACCTACTAAAAGCACCAACAGCCAATCAGAGCCTGCAGAACTGGTCATTTCACCGGGAACGTGGTCCACAGAGCCCGTGGGTCCATCACACCATTGTGTTCCTCACAAGCCCAGAAGGAGACAGGGCTGTAACCTGCTTAGAAGGTTCCAGCAAAATGGTTCTCAGCCGATACAGCCAAGCATGTTGCACAGTCTTACTTACTAATGAGAGGCCAAGAGAATGCTCTGAGAATAATTTATTGGAAAAAAAAAATCCTTACAGCAGAATTCTGAATACTCTCCTAGTAGTGGTTTTTTCAAATATTTGCAGTCTAGCAGCCTTTTCTGAATAAATGGTGGCTTCGACTTCCTATGACTGCTGTGACAAAGGACCACAAGCTTGGTGTCTAAGAACAAAATAAATTTACAGTTTTCTCGAAGTTCTGGAAGCAGGAAGTCCAAACTCAAGGTGTCGGTAGCACAGTACGCTCTCTGAAAGCTCCCTTGACAGAGCACTGCTTGCCTCTTCCAGCTTCTGGTTTCTTGGTTTGTGGCAGCATCGCTATCATCTCTGGCTCCGCCTTTGCGTGGCCATCTTCCCTGTGTGCCTTCACTTCGTTCATCCTCTGTATGTGTCTGTCTCTGTACCCCTTCACCTCTTGTACTGGGGCCCATGTTCACGGCTAATGATGTGAACTAGATTAGAACTGCAAAGACCCTTGTTTTAGTCTGGTTGAGCAGCTGTAGTAACACATCATAGACTGAATCACTCAAGCCACAGAAATGAACTCTCTTTCAGTTCTAGAGGCTGAGAAGTCCAAGATCAAGGTGTCAGCTGGTTTGGTATCTGGTGGAAGCTTTCTTCTTGGCTTACAGATAGTCACTTTCTTACTATGTCTTCACTGGGCTGAGAAACAGAACTGGAGAACTTTTCATATAAGACCATGCAGATCAGGAAGCAACAGTTAGAACTGGACATGGAACAACAGACTGTTTCCAAATAGGAAAAGGAGTACATTAAGGCTGTATATTGTCACCCTGCTTATTTAATTTATATGCAGTGTACATCATGAGAAACGCTGGGATGGATGAAGCACAAGCTGGAATCAAGATTCCTGGGAGGAATATCAATAACCTCAGATATGCAGATGACACCACCCTTATGGTAGAAAGTGAAGAAGAACTAAAGAGCTTTTTGATGAAAGTGAAAGTGAAGAGTGAAAAAGTTGGCTTAAAGCTCAACATTCAGAAAACAAAGATCATGGCATCCAGTCCCATCACTTCATGGCAAATAGATGGGGAAACAGTGGAAACAGTGGCTGACTTTATTTTTGAGGGCTTCAAAACCACTGCAGCCATGAAATTAAAAGATGCTTACTCATTGGAAGGAAAGTTATGACCAACCTAGACAGCATATTAAAAAGAAGAGACATTACTTTGCCAACAAAGGTCCGTCTAGTCAAGGCTATGGTTTTTCCAGTAGTCATGTATGGATGTGAGAGTTGGACTATAAAGATACCTGAGGGCCGAAGAATTGATGCTTTTGAATTGTGGTGTTGGAGAAGACTCTTAAAAGTCCCTTGGACTGCAAGGAGATCCAACCAGTCTATCCTAAAGGAGATCAGTCCTGGGTGTTCATTGGAAGGACTGATGTTGAAGCTGAAACTCCAGTACTTTGGCCACCTGATGTGAAGAGCTGACTCAGAAAAGACCCCGATGCTGGGAAAGACTGAAAGCAGGAGGAGAAGGGACAACAGAGGATGAGATGGTTGGATGGCATCATTGACTCGATGGACATGAGTTTGAGTAAACTCCGGGAGTTGGTGATGGACAGTGAAGCCTGGCGTGCTGCAGTCCATGGGATTGCAAAGAGTCGGACATGACTGAACCACTGGACAACAACTTCCTAAAGACCTTATATCCAGATATAGCCACATTGAGGGATAGCTCAATATATAGATCTGTGCATGGAGGGGCACAATTCAGTCCCAGCAACCTTCTTTCCATTTAAGGTCATATTTAAAGGCCCTGGGGGTTAAGATTTCAGCATATCTTTCTGAAGGGACACAATTCCACCTACAAAAAAAGGCAATGGCGGGAAGGTTCCAGTAAGTGTACCTGAAGTTGGCTTTGCCCCTAGATAGTGTCTAGAGGACTCACCTTTCCAGGGGAGCCCCAATGAGAACAGAGATACTAATGCTGACCTCTTGGGGGGTCCTGACAACTAGAGGAAGCTTAGAGCAGAAAGGCAGCTGTGGCTGGGATGTGCTGGGGAGAGACAGAGATGCTCCCAGCCACATCTGCACTCACAGGCCAGGACAGACCCCACACACCCAAGGCTGCAGCAGCCCATGGCTTCGGCAGGGAGGGCGCATCTTCCCATGTGGGCTCAAGCTGCTGCCTCTGGCCTGAGGCGCTGGGGGCTTTCACACCTCCTTCTTCTACTGTTCAGATACCTTCCACATGTCCCGTCCATGGGGGCTTAATCATTTCCTTCTTTTTCACTACACTGATTGGTTACGTATGCCCATTCTGGAGTTAGTGGGGGGTCTACACTCTCTGAGGTGCTCAACACACTATAGCCCGTCTTAGCCAGCTTGGCAAGGCCAGGGACCTGGCAGTCAGATGTGGGCAGAACCCTTTAGGCTCAGGGAAGCTGGAATGCCTTTCTGCTCCCTGGGAAGGAAATGCCCTCAGCAGGGAACCCTATGCTTCACTAATGATGGAACTGTGACCTGACTAGGAAACAGAAAGATCTGCTTTTCAATCTTCACATTGATATGATGCAAGGGAAGTTGCTTAAGCTCCAGAGCCTCACCTTTCTCATCTGTAAAAATGAGGCTATTACCAGTGCCTACCACAGAGGGTGTTTGTAAGGATCGAACAAGATGGTGAATTTCAAATGCGTGGTGTGTGAAACTATCACAACACTGTGAATCAGCTCTCAGTTCAGTTCAGTTCAGTCACTCAGTCGTGTCCAACTCTTTGTGACCCCATGGACTGCAGTATGCCAGGCCTCCCTGTCCATTACCAACTCCCAGAGTTGACTCAAACTCATGTCCATTGAATCAATGATGCCATCAAACCATCTCATTTTCTGTTGTCCCCTTCTCCTCCTGCCTTCAATCTTTCCCAGCATCAGGGTATTTTCCAATGAGTCAGCTCTTTGCATCAAGTGGCCCAAGTATTGGAGTTTCAGCTTCAACCTCAGCCCTTCCGATGAATATTCAGAATTGATTTCATTTAGGATGGACTGGTTGGATCTCCTTGCATCCAAGGGACTCTAAAGAGTTTTCTCCAACACCACAGTTCAAAAGCATCAATTCTTCAGCACTTAGGTTTCTTTAGAGTCCAGCTCTCACATTCATACATGACCACTGGAAAAACCATAGCCTTTGACTAGACGGATCTTTGTTGGCAAAGTAATGTCTCTGCTTTTTAATATGCTGTCTAGGTTGGTCACAGCTTTTCTTCCAAGGAGCAAGCATCTTTTAATTTCATGGCTGCAATCACCATATGCAGTGATTTTGGAGCCCCCCAAAATAAAGTCTGCCATTTTACAGCTATACTCCAATATAAAAGAAAAAGTTTAAAAAAATGTACAAGATAATAGCATTTTTGAAAATATAATATTACAGATGTTTTTAATATAAAGTTTTAAGTTAAACATATGATATAATTTATAATTACATGGTGGCTCAATGGTAAAGAATGTGCCTGCCAATGCAGGAGCTGCAAGAGACTCGGGTTTGATCCTTGCATCAGGAGGATCCCCTGGAGAAGGAAATGACAATCCATCCCAGTAGTCTTGCCTGGAAAATCCCATGGACAGAGGAGTCTGGTGGGGCTACAGTTCTGGTGGGTTGCAGAGTCAGACAGGACTGAGCATACACACACACATGACATAATTTATGTAAGCAGAGATCTTTTATGAACATTATGACCAAAATTATTACAATCTCACGTTAGTTACTGTCACCCTTAAAAATTATAATTGTGATTATCTTGATTAAATATTTCTATAGAAAAAAATAATAAATAAAATACGTTGTGTATTGTGCTGGGTCCTGATTGTTAATACATTGCTCCATCATTCATGATAATTGTCTTGTTCCGCACACATGCCTAGTAATATGTGCGCACCCAGCAATGCATCCAGGAAAGAGAAGCAAGGCCAGGGGGTATGCACGATCCACCAGTCCATCGTGTTTGAAGCTCATCTGCACAACTGCTGCCAGCTTTGTTATCCCTGACCCTAACCTGCCCCAAACCCTAACTGATTTAGTGGTGAGACGGCAACATCAGATCTTTATGTGTGCGTGCTAAGTCACTTCAGTTGCATCCAACTCTATGTGACCCCATGGACTGTAGCCTGCCAGGCTCCTCTGTCCATGGGGTTCTCCAGGCAGGAATACTGGAATGGGTTGCCATGCTCTCTGCCAGGAGATCTTCCCAACCCAGGGATCGGACCCAGTCTCTTATGTCTCCTGCATTGGCAGGCGGGTTCTTTACCACTAGTGCCACCTGGAAAGCCCTCAGATCTTTGGGGCATGTCAATTTCCCTTGCCACCCAGGCAGCCCCATCCTGAGTTGATTTAGGGAATGTCTTTAATGTGGCCTCCAGGATCTCTAAACCCTTTACAGAGCGGATTTACTCAAGTTGCTGCTCTCAAGCCTCTTTTAACTCCAAGCTCGAATTTTATTTGTTTCCCTGGAGCTGCCAACTGAGCTGTGATTGGGAAGGAAGCATTTACTGAAGTGAGCCACAAATGGTGTAAAAGGATAAATCTGTGATAGTTTATGTGTGTGATACTGCTGATCCCAGGGCTACTAGAAGGCAGAACACAGCAGTCACCTAGTACTTCATTATACAGCTGGGATCATGGTTACGGACATGGCATTCTGTTACCAGAAGGGTTAATATCACTTCTATTGCAGAAGAAAGCTTGTCTGTCCAAAACAGGTAGGTATCTTTATTTGCTTTTAATAGGTAAGAAACCGATACTCATGGAGTTTGAATGACATTGAATTGAAAAATGGGACTTTGAACACCCCATCCACCAGCCTTTTTGATGTTGTTCAATTGCCAAGTGGTTTCCACCTCTTTGTGACCCCATGGACTGCAGCACATCAGGCTCCTCTGTCCTTCACTCTCTCCCAGAGTTTGCTCAGACTCATGTCCATTGAGTCAGTGATGCCATCCAACCATCTCATCCTCTGCCACCCCCTTTTCCTTTTGCCTTCAATCTTTCCCAGCATCAGGGTCTTTTCCCATGAGTTCACATCAGGTCATTATATAATTTTGTAAAGTTCACCATTTTATCTGGACTTCTGTTTGTTGGACTGGTGAATACAGTATATATTTGCCAAGGTCACTGCCATGAAGAAATAAAGAAGCATCTATAACCACAGTGCTTGGTACATGGTAGATGATCTTACTTTAGGCAGTAAGAAGTGAGGCAGCAGAACAGTTATCCAATAAGGACCTCGGTGCTTCGCAATCCCAGGTTCTCGATGGGAGTTGACAAGTTTGTTCTATGAGCCACATAGCAGGTATTTTCATCTTTGTGACCCATTTGGACTCTGGTGCAACTACTCAGATCTGCTATTGTACCATGTGAGCAGCCATAGACATCATTCAAATGAATGATCATGACTGTGTTCCAATAAAACTTTATTAATGAAAACAGACACTGGCTTTCGTGGTGGCCCAGTGGTTAAGAATCCACCTTGCAATGCAGGGGTTGTGGGTTCAAGGTCAAGCAGCTAAGATCCCACATATCTTGGAGAAACTGAGCCTGTGTGCTGAGACTACTGAGCTCACATGCCACAACCAGGTACCTTGCACACCACGATGGAAGATTTCACACAAACTGTGAGGATCCAACACAACCAAATAAATAAATAACAGACAGCAGGCCTGGTCTGGCCCATAACCCATGTGACAATCCCTGACCTAGAATAAGAAGTTGAATATAGCATGATAAGTAACAAGATCTAGTAGATAAACTCCCATTCATCCTTTAACACTTTAGTCTCAATCTTCCCTCTTCTGTGAAACTTCCTCCCTGATGATGCTAAGCAGACTCGTGGCTCCTGTGACCTCTGCACCCTTGGGTGCATCACGTGACAGCCACCTTCCCACTGGGGGGAGAATGATGGCACCATTCCCCAGTGGTCTGAGAGGCCTTTGGCGTCGCTGGCTATGTCTCTCCATTTTTCTCAAATATTTAAAAAGTGAACAACAATATGTCTCATTTCCCCCAAAGGATAAAAAAAGTAGTGAAAGGGCTTAAACTGAAGTTGGGGAAACTTAGACTAATGAGTGGTTCTCAGCTGGGGAAACATTTTTAATGATGGGAGTTACTTTGGGGTGTCAAGATGGGAGGAGGGGTTCTATTTACATCCATTGAGTAAAGACCAGAGATGTTGCTAAATATCCTACTATGCTCAGGACAGTCTCTCACAAGAGAGAATCGTCAGGTCCCCCAAGTCAATAATATTGACGTTGAGACACCCTATACTGGCAAAAGGCAGTGTCTAAGTCATGTGCTATTTCTGCTTTATTGACTATGCCAAAGCCTTTGACTGTGTGGATCACAATAAACTGTGGGAAATTCTGAAAGAGATGGGAACACCAGACCATCTGACCTGCCTCCTGAGAAATCTGGATGCAGGTCAGGAAGCAACAGTTAGAACTGGACATGGAACAACAGACTGTTTCCAAATAGGAAAAGGAGTACATCAAGGCTGTATATTGTCACCCTGCTTATTTAACTTCTATGCAGAGTACATCATGAGAAACGCTGGACTGGAAGAAGCACAAACTGGAATCAAGATTGCCGGGAGAAATATCAATAACCTCAGATATGCAGATGACACCACCCTTATGGCAGAAAGTGAAGAGGAACTAAAAAGCTTCTTGATGAAAGTGAAAGAGGAGAGTGAAAAAGTTGGCTTAAAGCTCAACATTCAGAAAACAAAGATCATGGCATCTGGTCCCATCACTTCATGGGAAATGGATGGGGAAACAGTGTCAGACTTTATTTTTGGGGGTTCCAAAATGACTGCAGATGGTGACTGTAGCCATGAAATTAAAAGACGCTTACTCCTTGGGAGGAAAGTTATGACCAACCTAGATAGCATATTGAAAAGCAGAGACATTACTTTGCCAACAAAGGTTCGTCTAGTCAAGGCTATGGTTTTTCCTGTGGTCATGTATGGATGTGAGTTGGACTGTGAAGAAGGCTGAGTGCCGAAGAATTGATGCTTTTGAACCGTGGTGTTGGAGAAGACTCTTGAGAGTCCCTTGGACTGCAAGGAGATCCAACCAGTCCATTCTAAAGGAGATCAGCCCTGGGTGTTCTTTGGAAGGACTGATGCTAAAGCTGAAACTCCAGTACTTTGGCCACCTCATGCGAAGAGTTGATTCATTGGAAAAGACTCTGATGCTGGGAGGGATTGGAGACAGGAGGAAAAGGGGACGACAGAGGATGAGATGGCTGGATGGCATCACTGACTCTATGGACGTGAGTCTGAGTGAACTCTGGGAGTTGGTGATAGACAGGGAGGCCTGGCGTGTTGCGATTCATGGGGTCACAAAGAGTCAGACACGACTGAGCGACTGAACTGAAACTGCAGTCGTGTGCACCGCACTTTACGATTTATACTATGTTACTCATCTGTCCCCCCACCAAAGGAGAGTGGGAAGAATCAGATGAGATGACATGTATAAAAGGAATCTGCATAAATCATTACATTTGTGCAAAAGTAAAGTCTTCTGTCAGTGAACCAATCCCAGCGTGTTGACACCATGCAGGCTAATTCTGGAACATTTTCAGTTTATCCCACCTGAATCTCCCCCTTCAGTCTGAGCCTTTTTCCCATCACTGTCTTCTCAGCAGGAATAGGAGTGCCTTTGGCCACCTTTCAAATGCAGGGGAACTGGGAAGCCGCGCCTAGGTCTGCTTTCTGCAGGCAAAATTATCAAATTCCTTTTAGCTCTTTCTCTAGGTCCTATTTTTGAAGCCTTTAATTATTTCAGTTTTCACAAAGATCCCCCTGTGGATTTCTCCTAGTTTACCACACACCTCCCACGATAGTCTTCACCTAAAAGGGTTTTCAGCGAATCTTCCCCTTGGACAGAATTACCCCATGGTTTTTGCAAGCCATTCCGGCTTTCATCTTAGATACATTTATGCTTATACCTTTGGTGATAGTCTGTCTTCCTGCTGAGTTTGGCCCTCTTTTCTCTTTCCTGTGACTGAGTGAAGTTAAAAAAAAGAAAACCCCAGGGGCTGCTGTTTGGGGAACTGCTCGAAACAGCTACACCTAAGTTGACAAGGGGTACAATTCCTTGTTAGGTGTTTGCTCACTTAGGGAGACTGGGTGGGACAAAACTGGTGCTTTCTTTTCACTGAATCATGCTTTGAATTGAATTATGTCCCCTGAAGAGATATACTGAAGTCCCAATTCCCCATAAAGAATGGAACCATAGTTGGAGATAGAGTCTTTACAGAGCTAAACAAGGTAGAATGAAGTCATTATGGTGGGTCCTAATCCAATAGGAAGCTTCCCAGGTAGCTCAGTGGTAAAGAATCTGCCTCTCAATGCAAGAGACTAGGGTTCGATCCCTGTGTAGGGAAGATTCCTTGGAGGAGGAAATGGCAACCCACTCCAGTATTCTTGCCTGGGAAACCCCATGGACAGAGAGCCTGGTGGCTACATGGCATTGCAAAGAGTCAGACACAACTGAGCACGCACGAACAAACTAATCAATAGGACTTGTATCCTTATAGAAAGGGGAAACTGGACATAGACACACACATGGAGGAAAGGCCATGGAAAGATGGAGAGGGAGAAGATGCCATCTCCAAGTTAGGGACTAAGGCTGTGATGTGGATCACAACAAACTTCGGAAAATTCTTAAAGAGATGGGAACACCAGACCACCTGACCTGCCTCCTGAGAAATCTGTATGCAGGTCAGGAAGCAACAGTTAGAACTGGACATGGAACAACAGACTGGCTGCAAATAAGGAAAGCAGTATGTCAAGATTGTGTACTGTCACCCTGCTTATTTAATTTATATGCAGAGTACATCATGAGAAACGCTGGGCTGGATGAAGCGCAAGCTGGAATCAAGATTGCCGGGAGAAATATCAATAACCTCAGATATGTAGATGACACCACCCTTATGGCAGAAAACGAAGAAGAACTAAAGAGCCTCTTGATGAAAGTGAAAGAGGAGAGCGAATAAGTTGGCTTAAAACTAACTCAACATTCAGAAAACTAAGATCATGGCATCCAGTCCCATCACTTCATGGCAAATAAATGGGGAAACAATTGAAATAGTGAGAGACTTTTTTTTTTTTTTTTTTTTTGAGCTCCAAAATTACTGCAGATGGTGACTGCAGCCATGAAATTAAAAGATGCTTGTTCCTTGGAAGAAAAGTTATGCCCAACCTAGGTAGCTTATTAAAAAGCAGAGACATTACTTTGCCAACAAAGGTCAGTCTAATGAAAGCTTTGTTTTTTCCAGTAGTCATGTATGGATGTGAGAGTTGGACTATAAAGAAAGCTGAGTGCTGAAGAATTGATGCTTTTGAACTGTGGTGTTGGAGAAGACTCTTGAGAGTCCCTTGGACTGCAAGGAGATCCAACCAGTCCATCCTAAAGGAAATCAACCTTGAATATTCATTGGAAGGACTGATGCTGAAGCTGAAACTCCAATACTTTGGCCACCTGATGCGACGAACTGGCTTATTGGAAAAAAAAAACCCTGATGCTGGAAAAGATTGAGGGCAGGAGGAGAATGGGACAACAGAGGATGAGATGGTTGGATGGCATCACTGACTCAATGGACATGAGTTTGAGCAAGCTCCAGGAGTTGGTGATGGACAGGGAAGCCTGGCATGCTGCAATCCATGGGATCACAAAAGTCGGACACGGCTGAGGGACTGAACTGAACTGAAGTTGACAGGCTGGAACTGGTTCTCCTCTGGAGCCTTCAGAGGGATCATGGCCCTGCTGACACCTTGACTGTGGACTTGACCTCAAAGCTGTGAGATGATGTATTACTCAGTTTGTGGGACTTTGTAACAGCAGCCTTAAGACACGATCTGCTGTAGCTTCTGCCACTCATGCAGTTGCTGGAATTCACGATCATTTCAGAACATCTCTGCCAAGGATTGTTTAACAGCATTTCTCTATGTAACTGGTCACCAGTGGCTCACATTTTCCTACTACACATATGCACACCCCTATCCCAGAGGCTACCTTCAGCGATGCTGATGGCTTCCTGCATCTCCTGGCTAAGAGCATCCTCCTACCATGGGCATACACAACCACATACAAAATAGGCTGATGCGCCAGGAAGTTCCCAGAGTGACTGTCAACCAAGGAGAGGCAACAGTGGTGAATAAATAACCTTGATAGGATCACTTAGAGTTGAGTTCAACACAACTTTTCAAAAGGTCCCCAGCAGCTTGAGCTCAGGTTGCCCATAATGGAACCTACTAATTAAGATATCTCGTCTTGGCTTTGTGTCCTCCATTTTCTCACTTCCCCAGTCTTTCACCATGCAAATAAAATGTTGTTGCTGCTGTTCAGTGGCTAAGTCATGTGGCTAAGTCGTGGCTAAGTCCATGGACTGCAGCACACCAGGCTTCCTTGTCCTTCACTGTCTCCCGGAATTTGCTCAGATTCCTGTCCACTGAATTGGTGATGCTCTCTAACCATCTCATCCTCTGCTGCCCTCTTCTCTTTTTGCCTTCAATTTTTCCCAGCATCAGGGTCTTGTCCAGTGAATTGGCTCTTTGCATCTGGTGGCCAAATTATTGGAGCTTTGGCTTCAGCATCAGTCCTTGGCCCAGATAAAATTCTTGGCCCAAACCCTTGCGTTGGAATCTGCTTTAAAGAAACTTCACCCTAGGTCACGCTGCTTCGGAAATATGAATAACTGGAGTCTGAGTGCTAGCACCATCCCCGAGGCTCAGAATCAAAGGAGAGAGGAAAGAGGTACTAGGAGTCCAAGAAAAGACTTACTGTCCCATCAACTGGGGGCAAGGTCAAGAGTCAAAGCCAAGACCTGAAGAGGCACAGGATAAGATTCAGAGGTCCCAGCCAGAGCCACAGCAGAGAATGAATGGTCCAGGGTGGCTGTAATCCAGGCAGGTGGCCATTCCCACGTTCACTTGGAACCATCCACAGGCCAGACACCGGGCTGAGAGCTAGAAACACAGAAGGAAATAAGACACGTTACTTGAACTCAAGGAGCTCACTTTCTTGTGGGGATACCCAGGTGTAAAACAAATGTGACTTAAGTGCCATGAGATAAATCCTAAGTATTTGGGACCCTGGGGGAGAGAATGGAAGCCTTATATAATGTGCTAAGGCATTTGAATATCTCACTTGCAGGTGATAAGTGGGGCAGGGTTCATGACCATGTGATCTGGACCATCAAACAATATTTTGTGCTTAGAAAGCCCCCAACTTCAGCAAATACTCATCTGTCAGCTTCTTGTTGTTCAATCTACAAGTCGTGTCTGACTCTTTGTGACTCCATGGACTGCAGCACACCAGGCCTCCCTGTCCCTCAATGTCTACCTAAGTTCCCCCAAGTTCATGTTCATTGCATTGGTGATGCCATCCAAACATCTCATCCTCTGTTGCCCCCTTCTTCTCCTGCCTTCAATCTTGCCCAGCATGAGGGTCTTTTCCAATGATAAATGTAAATGCATGTTCATAGCAGCATTCATGTAAATGCGTGTTCATTTACAGGGTCTTTTCTAATGCTCTTCTCATCAGCTGGCCAAAATATTGGAGCTTCGGCTTCAGCATCAGTCCTTCCAATGCATATTCAGGATTGATTTCCTTTAGGATTGACTGGTTTGATCTGCATCTTGAGACTGTTAAAAACTTTTAAACAAGGGGTCTTGATTTTGCACTGGGTCCCCCAAATTATGTGTCCTGTCCTGACAGTAAGGAGCCTAGAAATGCATACCATAGAGAATGGTTTTAACCCAGGTCTAATGGTGTATGAGTTGGAGATTCTAATGAGGGAAGTAGGCTGATGGGAAACCAATGGTAGGTGCTTCACTGGGGGAATTTTTTTTTTTTTTGCATTGGGGGGATTTTGAGGAGCTCACTGGGCAATCAGAACCTCTCTTTCCAGTTAGGCATGTTAATGCTTCATTCATTCATTCATCCACCATGTTTAAACTGTTTCAAATCCTTCAATATATTGATACATGACACAGCAGTAAACAGTATCATAAAGTAAGCTGTATGTCCTTGTGGCGTGATTGTCTAAAGAATTCAGTCAATGCTTTCCGTACAACAAAAGATTATGAAGCATTTTTCCACCCTCGAGTATAATTCTTTCAAGTTCCCTATGAGGACAGTATTGCTTTCTTTGTTTCACAGATTAAACCTGAAGCTCAAGGACGTTCCAGTTCATGCAGGATAAATCCAGTCTTACTAAGAGTTCTGAGCCCAGACTCCCTCCAGGCCCTCCTGTCCAAGGGCTTCTTCCACCTCTCATCCACAGCCTCCCTGAGTCATCTCTCACTCTCGTGTCTTTTGTGGAAGTGTCTCTGAAAGTCAGGGTTTCTTAAAGCAGTCACTATTTTGCAGACAGTGGACAATATTTGGGGGCAGTTTTTTAATCTCCTCCTTGATGGTACTTTAGTTTTGTAAAGTATTTCTGAATCTCTGCAAGGGAGCTCAGCATTTCCTACAACTTAGGTTTAAATAGCAGTGGGTCGCTAGAGTCGGACACGACTGAGCGACTTCACTTTCACTTTTCACTTTCATGCATTGGAGAAGGAAATGGCAACCCACTCCAGTGTTCTTGCCTGGAGAATCCCAGGGACGGGAAGCCTCGTGGGCTGCCGTCTATGGGGTCGCACAGAGTCGGACAGGACTAAAGCGACGCAGCAGCAGCAGCAGCAGCATTGGCTTTTCAGGGCTTTCCCTGGTGGCTCAGATGGTAAAGAATCTGTCTGCAAGTCAGGAGACCTGAGTTCGATCCCTGCATCAGGAAGGTCCCCTGGAAAACAGAATGGCTACCCACTCCAGTATTCTTGCTCAAGAAATCCCATGGACAAAGAAGCCTGGCAGGCTACAGTTCACGGGGTCACAAAGAGTCAGACACGACTGAGCACACACACACGAAATCATACAGTGTGTGATCTTTTGTGTCTGGCTTCTTTCACTTAACATAATGTTTTTGAAGTAGATCCATGTTGTATCCGTAGCATGTATCTGTATTTCATTCTTTCTTGGGGGGGTGGGGGGGTAGATAATATTCCATTGTCTGTAGATATCACCATTTGTTTATTTATCCATCTATTGATGGACATTTGGGCTATTTTTACCTGTTGGCTATTATAAATAGTGCTGCTATGAACATGCATTTACAAGTATTTGTTAGAATACCTGTTTTTAATTTTTTTTTGTTATATACATCAGCATGGAATTGCTGAATCATGTGGTAATTTTAACTTTTTGCTAACCCTCCAAATTGTTTTCCATAGCAGCTGTATCATTTTACATTTCCTCCAGCAATGCCTGTACATTATCTTATGTAGCCCATGATACTGATTTGATGAGGTCAGGTTATTTTATAAAGAAAAATCCTGAGATTCAAAGACTTAAAATCACTTGTCCATCTCAGTGTTAGAATTTGATTCCATATCTTTGAAAATCCCATTTCTTTCCATTGTTTAAACTTAACTTCTCAGGTCTTTAGTGTCAGTGACTCAGACAGCAAAGAATCTTCCTGCAATGCAGGAGACCTGGGTTCAGTCCCTGAGTCAGGGAGATCCCCTGAAGAGGGAAATAGCAACCCACTCTAGTATTCTTGCCTGGAGAATTCCATGGACAGAGGGGCCTGGGGGGCTACAGTCCATGGGGTCACAAAGAGTTGGACACGACTGAGTGACTAACATTTTGGAGAGAAAAACTGCAAGTCTATAGTGTATGAACTGGTCCAGATACTGATTAAAAATTATGGGAAAATCCCAGCTCAGAATACCAGACATTTAACATTCTGTTAACACACATATATGTTTATTTTGTAAACTTATCATCTAAAATGATACCCAACCCATAGTACATGCTCAGAAAATATTTGAATGAATGAGTCTTGTGCATTCACCTGGGACCTTTTGTGTCTCTGGCAGCTAGCAACCCATATACTGCCTTTTCTTTAGCATCCTACTTTGCCCTGTAGTTCAGCCAGGAGAAAAAGAGACCAGATCCTGCAGATGTGATGGAACTCCAATGGTGACAGAATGACCCCCTGACCCTTTAAACTGAAAATATGCCCTCATCAAATATGTCAGTATCCTTCTTCAAGTTGGGTGGCCATACCTTTCTCAATGTAATTTACTATTGTCTGATTATTTAATCTACAAACAGATATATTGCTGATGTATTTTAACCAGCATGTTTGTCTTATTTATGAATTAGTTTTCCTCTTTCACAGTTTTGATGTTCTCTTGCCAAGAAGTAACCAGAACTAATTTCAAATAATGAATATCTTTTGTAGTTAATAAAAGGCTTCCCAGATCAATAAGGTTAATAAGTGATACAGTCACTTGGGCATGTTAATAAGTTAAAAAAAAAAAAAAAGAAAGAAAAAGAGGCTGAGCCAACTGAAAAGCTGGAACTGAAAATAGATTATAGCATTTTGCCCTGAGGCTTTGGCAGCAATTGAAACAAAGTGTTTTGAAACAGAGCAAATTGGCATTTCTTTGACTTCTAATGTTCAGTCTCTCCAAGCAGGACACCTGGTTCAACTACACAAAACAGCCATTCAGAATTATAGTCTGGGCTTTTGTTATGCAAAAGGTAAATGAGGGTAGCAGGAATTCTTCCAGGAAAAGCTGTTTTTACTTTTTCCCTGGGGAGAACTCTCATCAAAAAACTAAAAAAAAAAAAAAAAAAAAAATGAGAGAGTAAGAAAAAAGAAAAGCCAAAACTGCTGTTGACAGGAAATCAGGAGTCCTGAAGATGAGTGCGTTCTGAAATTATTTTCCAGAAGACTATTTATTTCACACAACGCTATGAAGTGTTTCCACCATCAGTGAATTAATGGAACTCCCAGAGTTCCCTATTCAGGAACACAAAGTTGTCAGAGAACATTTTGAAGAGTTTCTGGCTGACTCTCCTTCCCCAACTAAGGAAGTCTTCAGAGACTTACTTTGGTTTGAGTTGAATCTATGTTCTCATAGAAACAATTTGACCAACACTAATTGGTTGACTCATCAGAAGAGAATCTTGGTCCCTTATGGGGGCTTTTCTGGTGGCTCAGCCTGTAAAGAATCTGCCTGCAATGCAGGAGATCTGGGTTCAACCCCTGGGTCAGAAAGATCCTCTGGAGAAGCTACTCTAGTATTCTTGCCTGGAGAATCTCCTGGCAGGCTGCAGTCCATGGGGTCACAAAGAGTTGGACACGACTGAGTGACTCACAATTGGACTCTTATGACAACAACCCTGTGAATGTGCACACACTTATATGCAAATAAGTGGTTTATTTGACGCAATGCAAACAGTGTTGGAAATTGCACTTGAATTTGAGGTTGCTGGTCAACCTGTACAGCCCATTATTATAAAAACCTAAAGTCCAGAATAAAAGGAGAATGAAGCGAAGGTCATTTCACTAAAGCAAGCCCATCAGAGACACATGGCATTTACCTCCATGACTTTTAACCCTCTGACTCCATTGACTTTCTCTCATTATGTTGGGCGGGTGCTGTGGACTCATGGAACCAAGCAGCTCCCAAATTTAAAGGGAAGAGCTTTCGTTTGATGAGTATTGAGAGAGTGAGGGGATCACACATCCAGCAGGGGACCTCTGGAACCTTCTCTTACTCTCAGGACAGGTCTCCATTCCCTCCTTAGCTCCTTTGACAGTGATTCATTGAGTGTCCACTGTGTGCTGGCCCTTACTTTGGGGATGGGATACACAGCAAGAAAGGGGACAAAGCCCATGCTATCATAGCGGTCACCTCCGCACAAGGAGGACATACGAAGAGAGGTCAGTAGTACTTCGACTGCCCATGAGTGGAAGTTCTATGAAGAAGATTAGAGAAAGTCTTGGGAAGGGGCAAGCCCTGCAAACCAACAGGAGAGAGACGAGAAGGAGGATTGAATGCAAGTGTCCTAAGAGGACTAGGGTGTGTCTGGGAAAGCCATGACTGTACAGGAGAAGGGTGACCAAGAGGAATACCAGAAAGGTGGACAGCGTAGACAGGGCCAGAGCTTGGGGGCCTGGAGGGCCTCTCCAGTTCAGTACTCTTCACCTTTGGGGCTGCAGAGCTCTTTATCATGGTGGAAGGAGGGAGGTCAGAGCCTACGCACACCAGGATGTTTAACTTATCCCCAGGCTTTACTCAGCAGATGCTGTTAGCACCTCCAAAAGTTGTGACTACCCTAAAGTTCCCAGACATTGCCAAAGGTTCCAGCACTGGGCGGGGTGTGTGGTGTGTGTGTGTGTGTGTGGGTGTGGGTTTGGGTGTGGGTGCATGCAAAATCGCTCCTGTAGGTTATGCGAAGAATAAGTCTTGGCATATATACACTACCTACTCCAGTATTTTTGCCTAGAGAATTCCATGGACTGAGATGTCTGGCAGGCTACAGTCCATGGAGTCACAAAGAGTTGGACAGACTGAGCAACTTTCACTTTTTCACTATATACACCATCATGTGTAAAAGAGATAGTTAGGGGAAAGCTACAGCATTTAGCTAGGGAGCTCAGCTCAGTGTTCTGTGGAGACCTAGAGAGGTGGGATGGGAGGTGTGGTGGGGGGCGGGGTTCAAGAGGAAGAGGATATGTGTACATACAGCTGATTCATGTGGTTGTACAGCAGAAACTAAAACATTATAAAACAATTATATCCCAATTTTTAAAAAATGAAGAAGTTCAGTTTAGTTCAGTCACTCAGTCATGTCCAAGTCTTTGTGACCCCATGGACTGCAGCACATCAGGCTTCCCTGTCCATCACCAATTCCTAGAGCTTGTTCAAACTCATGTTCATTGAGTTGGTGATGCTATCCAACCATCTCATCCTCTGTCGTCCCCTTCTCCTTCTGCCTTCAATCTTTCCCAGCATCAGGGTCTTTTCTAATAAGTCAGCTCTTCACATTAGGTGGCCAAAGTATTGGAGCTTCAGCATTGGTCCTTCCAATGAATATTTAGGATTGATTTCCTGTTTGATCTCCTTTCAGCCCAAGGGACTCTCAAGAGACTTCTCCAGCACCACAGTTCAAAAGCATCAGTTCTTCTTTGGCGTTCAACTTTCTTTATGGTCCAACTCTCACATCCATACATGACTACTGGAAAAACCATAGCTTTGACTAGATGGACCTTTGTCCACAAAGTAACATCTCTGCTTTTTAACATATGTTCTTGGTTTGTCATAGCTTTCCTTTCAAGAAGCAAGTGTCTTAATTTCATGGCTGCAGTCACCATATGCAGTGATTTTGGAGCCCCCAAAAATAAAGTCTGTCACTGTTTCCATTGTTTCCCCATCTATTTGCCAGGAAGTGATGGGACCGAATGCCATGATCTTCATTTTTTGGTTGAGTTTTAAGCCAGCTTTTTCACTCTCCTCTTTCACTTTCATCAAGAGGCTCTTTAGTTCTTCTTCATTTTCTGCCATAAGGGTGGTGTCATCTGCATATCTGAGATTATTGATATTTTTCCTGGTGATCTTGATTCTAGCTTGTACTTCATCCAATTTGGCATTTCTCATGATGTACTCTGCATATAAATTAAATAAGCAGGGTGACAATATACAGCCTTGATGTACTCCTTTTCCTACTTGCAACCAGTCTGTAGTTCCATGTTCTAAGTGTTCTTGACCTACATACAGATTTCTCAGGAGGCAGGTCACGTGGTTTGGTATTCCTGTCTCTTGAAGAATTTTCCACAGTTTGTTGTGATCCACACACTCAAAGCCTTCAGCATAGTTAAGGAAGCAGAAGTAGATGCTTTTCTGGAATTTTCTTGCTTTTTCTATGATCCAATGGATATTGGCAATTCGATCTCTGGTTCCTCTGCCTTTTCTAAATCCAGCTTGAACATCTGGAAGTTCTTGGTTCACCTACTGTTGAAGCCTGGCTTGGAGAATTTTGAGCATTTGCTAGTGTGTAACATCTCACACTCTAGCAAAAAAAAAATAATAATAATAAATATTAGTAATGATCCTCGATAGTGATAGTGTTAGTCACTCAGTTGTGTCCAACTCTTTGCGACCCCATGAACTATATAGCCCACCAGGCTCCTCAGTCCATGGAATTCTCCTAGCAAGAATACTGGAGTGGGTTGCCATTTCCTTCTCCAGGGGATCTTCCTGGCCCAGGGATCCAATCCAGGTCTCCCGCATTGCAAGCAAAGTCTGTACCGTCTGAGCCACTGGACTTTACTCTAAATGTGATGGAAATCTGTTGGAGGATTTTAAGCTTGAGAGTAATTCAAAGTAAATTTCATTCTAAAGGGACCTCTGGATGGTGGGCAGCAGGAACTTTGGTGGCTCAGAAAGAGGTGAGAGCAGGGGCAGAAGTGCTTTCGTGGGACATCTGTCCTAGGAAGGGAGAGTGCCTCATACTCATGAGTGTCCCCAAGCATCTGACCATGGCAAGAACTGACCTTCTTAGCTGCCAAGCACCAACTCCAAAGTTGCTGAGTCAGCAGTGGTAGTGACCAGAGAAAGTAGCTTCTTAGGGGAAAGGCATCTGGAAAAGGCAGTTTCTTAGTGGCCTAAGAGCCCAGTGATATGAGGCAGAGGCTTTGGGTTGGTTCAGGCACAACCCAGTGGATTCATACTTATGGTACCTGGGTGTGTGTCCCCTCTCTTGCTCAACTATGTCATAGCCTCAGGGGGTACTCACTGGAAAAGACCCTGATGCTGGGGAATATGGAGGGCAAGAGGAAAAGGGAGTGACAAAGGATGAGATGGTTGGATGGCATCATCGACTCAGTGGACATGAGTTTGTGTCCAGGCTCCTCTGTCCATGGAATTCTCCAGGCAAGAATACTGGAGTGGTTTGCCATTTCCTTCTCCAGGGTGATTTGCTCTATAACTCTGAAATACTGGGTATTTTCAAGTTCATCCCATGTCACCATTTCCCACCACAGCTTCTGAACTGTGTCCTCTACAAATTCATCTGCTGAAGCCTCACACTCAATGCGATTGTATGAATAGGCAACACATTTAAAGAGGCAATTAAGGTTAAATGAAGTCCCAAGAATGGGGGCCTATTCCAACAGGGCTGATGCTTTTATAAGAAGAGGAAAAGGTACCAAGAGGGTCCATGCACAGAGAAAAGGGTATGCAAGGCCAGAACTAGAAGGCGGTCGTCTGCACACCAAACAGAGACCTCATCAGAGACCAGATCTGATGGCACCTTGATGTTGGACTCCAGCCTTCAGAATGGAGAGGAAATAAACTTCTGCTGTTCACGCCCCCTGGTCTGTGGCATATGCTTGTGAGCCACAGTAGACTACTGCAAGCCCTCCTCCCCCAGATGTCATCCTTATGTGGATAATGCCACTGCCCCTCTGGGACATTCATCTGTGATCTCAGTCTCGGTGGCTGCTTTGGAAATCCTTACTGAGATCCTCTCCACCCACCCCCCAAGCCTGTGTCTGCCTCATATGGTGCTTCCAGATTCTCCAAAGGAGCCTCTGACTCCTGTCCTTCGTTTCACTTCCCTGACTCATCTTTCTTGGCTCCACTCTTTCACGTTAGTGCTCCCCGGGGTTTTGTACTCAAAGCTCTTCACATCTCAAGTCTAGACACCCGCCTAGGAAGGCGCGTTTGTTCCCAGAGCTTTAACTATCACTTCCATGCACATGACTCATGCATTCATTTTCCCAGACTCTCAATATCGCTCACGAGCTCCAGAACTTTGCTTTCTGCCCCTAACTTGACCTTTCCCCAGTGAAGGATATCACCCCCACACCTCTCACCTAAGCCAGAAAGACACCTTTGGCTCTTTACTCTTTTTCTTCAGACGGTTCACAGGGTCTTTTGGACACCACTGTCTTCCTTCAATGTGTCATCTCCTGAGTCAGTTTTCTAGTGCTTACATTTGACAGTGCTATCTTCCTACTTGAAAGTTATTAACACTGCTATATAAAAAGTGGAAAATGAATAAGAACCTACTTTATAGCCCAAGGAACTTTTTTCAATACTCTCTAATGACCTACATGGGAATAGAAACTAAAAAAACAGATATACCTATACATACAACTGACTTGCTTTGCTGTACAGCAGGAACTAGAAAAACACTGTAAATCAAATATAGTCCAGTAAAAAAATTAAATTAAAAGGTTATTAACAGCTTTCAATTAACCTGTTGAGAAATCCTAAGTCCAGTTTCCATAGCATGGTGCCTTTCCAGTAACATCTTCTCCCCTTTTCCCATCCAGATAACTATGTTCCGGGCCTACAGACACCAATTATGCTCCCTAAAATCTGAGTTCCTTTACCTCTTTTGCTTCATCTGACTGTAATGGCTCCACCAGCAATCCAGTCTTTCATTATCAACTCTTCTCCTTTGTCCCTTCTCTACTATGCAAACCATACTCTTTTTTGAAAATTTTAGTTTAATTGGAGGATAATTGTTTACAATATTGTGCTGGTTTCTGCCATCTATTGACATGAATCAGCCTCTGCCATAGGTAAACATATGTACACTCCCTCTTAAAACTCCATCTGAACTCCCTCCCCATCCCACCCCTTTTTGTTGTCACAGAGCACCAACCATATTCCATTGTGTGTATGTAACACAACTTCTTTATCCACTCATCTGTCAATGGACATCTAGGTTGCTTCCAGGTCCTAGCTATTGTAAACAGTGAGGCAATGAACGTTGGAGCACATGTGCCTTTTTAAATTACAGTTCTTCAGGGTATACAACCCAGCAGTGGGAATGCTGGGCCATATGGTAGTTTTATCCCTAATTTTTTAAGAACTCTCCATACTGTTCTCCATAGTGACTGTATCCATTTGCATTCCCACCAACAGTGAAAGAGGGTTCCCTTTTCTCCACACTCTCTCCAGCATTTATTGTTTGTAGACTTTTTGATGATGGCCATTCTGAAAGGTGTGAGTTGATACCTCATTGTAGTTTTGATCTGCATTTCTCTAATAACGAGTGATACTGAGCATTCTTTCACGTGTTTATTAGCCATCTCTATGCCTTCTTTGGGAGAAGGCAATGGCACCCCACTCCAGTACTCTTGCCTGGAAAATCCGACAGATGGAGGAGCCTGGTAGGTTGCAGTCCATGGGGTCACTAGGAGTTAGACAGGACTGAGCGACTTCACATTCACTTTTCACTTTCATGAATTGGAGAAGGAAATGGCAACCCACTCCAGTGTTCTTGCCTGGAGAATCCCAGGGACAGGGGAGCCTGGTGGGCTGCCGTCTATGGGGTTGCACAGAGTCCGACACGACTAAAGTGACTTAGCAGACTTAGCATGCCTTCTTTGGAGAAATGTCTGTGTAAGTGTTCTGCCCAATTTTTGACTGAGTTGTTTTTTGGTATTGAGCTTCATGAGCTCCTTGGATATTTTGGAGATTAGGTGTTTGCCAGTTGTTTCATTTACTATTATTTTCTCCCATTCTGAGGATTGTCTTTTCACCTTGATTATAGTTTCCTTCATTGTGCAAAAGCTTTTAAGTTTAATTAGGTCTCATTTGTTTATTTTAGTTTTTATTTCCATTACTCTAAGAGGTGGGTCATAGAGGGTCTTGCTGTGGTTTATGTCAAAGTGTTCTGCCTATGTTTTCCTTTAAGAATTTTATAGTTTCTGGCCTTATGTTTAGGTCTTTAGTTCATTTTGAGTTTATTTTTGTGCGTGGGGTTAGGAAGTGTTTTAATTTCATTCTTTTACACATAGCTGTCCAGTTTTCCCAGTACCACTTATTGAAGAGACTGTCTTATCTCCACGGTATATTTTTGCCTCCTTTGTCAAAGATAACGTACCCATAGGTGTGTGGATTTTTCTCAGGGCTTTCTATCTTTTTCCATTGTCTATATTTCTACTTTTGTGCCAGTACCATACTGTCTTGATAACTAGCTCGGTAATAGTCTGAAGTAAGGAAGGTTGATTCCTCCAGCTCCATTCTTCTTTTTCAAGATTGCTTTGACTATCCAGGGTCTTTAGTGTTTCCATACAAATTGTGAAATTATTTGTTCTAGTTCTGTGAAAAATACCAGTGGTAGTTTAATAAGGTTTGCATTGCATCTATATATTACTTGACGTAGTATAGTCATTTTCACAATACTGAGTCTTCTAATCCAAGAACATGGTATATCTCTGCATCTCTGTGTGTTGTCTTTAATTTCTTTCATCATTGTCTTATAGTTTTCTGCATACAGCTCTTTTGCCTCTTTAGGTAAGTTTATTCTGAAGTATTTTATTCTTTTTGTTGAAATTGGTGAATAGGATTGTTTCCTAAATTTCTCTTTCTGATTTTTCACTCTTACAGACTGAATCTATCCCTTCACTCACAAAGCCATCTTCTCTTGTGCAGGCAGAGTCCCCAGCTCCATGTTATATGTGCCTAAAGCCTTTTGCCTGCTTGTCTGTCTTGCTCAATTAAGCTTTTTCACCATTGCAACCATGCCATAGCTATCCTTGAAGCTCTGGGATTATTCTTGACATCCAATTTGGTCTCTGAAAAACACTAGCTGAATGAAGGAACTATGAATAAATATCTTCTGTGATTATCTCTGATGGAAAGCTCTTTCTAATTTTGCCATTCCTAAAACTCTGAGATCGTAGTAAGGCTCGTGTTTGGAATGCAACAACAGAGGGCATAATTCTTTCAATTGAACTAGATTCAAAGGAACACTTAGGGGAGTAGAAACAAGAAGATACACATTTCCAGAGAAACTGTGTGCCTCAGGTCCAAAATAACTTGGGAAATGGCTGAGTGAGAGGAAAAACAAAAATAAAATAGTATCACCAGTGTCATGGAAGATTATTACAGATTGTCTATACAGAAAATACAGATGTTTCCTGACACCAAATAAGCTCTGAAGGGGATCAGGGACACAGGCACTCAGTATTATATCAAGGTTTTACTCTGTCCAATGCAATTGAAATATAAAGATAGTTATCAAAATGGTTTTTAAAAATAATAGGAATAGTAACTATTATGCTTCTTTATTAACTCATAAAATATCAAGATGAATGGTTTTAATTTCAGAGTAGTGATGAGCATACACAATATTTTGATATATTTGTAACAATTATAATGCAGTGTGAAAATATCTGTGATTTATATTGGTGAGAAAATCGTAAGTATTTCATGATTAAAGGAAACACTCTATTTGAGTGAGATATTAGAAAAGTAAAGATGTATTATAACCTAGGTCACAAAGAAAGCTCTTGAGATGCAGAGAGACTAGTTTGCTTTGACTTCTTCCTGGATAAATAACCCTTGAGAAGCTACCTTTAGAAGGACATCAGTAAATAGCCAGTGGACTCTTTGATTTTCAGGGTAGACAATACTAGATTCCTAGAGAGACTGCAGAGATTTGAAAGACACAGGGATGGTGATTCCCATAACATTCCCATTCAACTTGCTGATTTGGCCTGTGCCAAAGGCAGATGGATCTTGGACGATGACAATGGATTATTGTAAGCTTCACCAGGTGGTGACTCCAATACAGCTGCAATGCCAGCTGTGGTTTCATTGTTTAAGAAACTAACAGATAACCTGGTACCTAGTATGCATCTGTTAATCTGAAAAATGCTTTTTTTCTTGAAATATATTTATAAAGGCCAGTAGAAACAGTTTTTTTTAAGCTGGCAAAGCCGGCAATACACTTCTACTATCTTACCTCAAAGGGTGCATCAACTCTCCAACCCCATGTCATCATTTAGTTTGCAGAGAGCTGGATTGCTTTTCTAGTCTATAAGGTATTTATTATACTGGTCATTATGTAGGCAGCATTACGCTGATCGGACTTAGTGAACAAGAAGCAGCAACTACTCTGGACTTACTGGTAAGACAGTTGTTTGTCAGTGTATGGGAAATAATCCAACAAGAACTCAGGGTCCTTCTACTTCAGTGAAATTTCTAGGCATCTAGTGGGGCAAATCTGGAGGGCTTCCCTTGTGGCTCAGCTGATAAAGAATCTGCCTGCAATGTGGGAGACCTGGGTTCAATCCCTGGGTTGGGAAGATCCCTTGGAGAAGGGTAAGGCTACCCACTCCAGTATTCTAGCCTGGTGAATTCCATGGACTGTATAGTCCATGGGGTTGCAAAGAGTCGGGCCTGACTGAGCAATTTTCAGTCACAGTGGGGCAAGTCAGATTGATATATTCCTTCTAAGCAAAGGATAAATCAAGTCCATGGAATTCTCCAGGCCAGAATACTGGAGTGGGTAGCCTTTCCCTTCTCCAGGAGACCTTCCCAAGCCAGGGATCAAACCCAGGTCTCCCACGTTGCAGGTGGATTCTTTACCAGCTGAGCCACAAGGGAAGTGCAAGAATACTGGAGTGGGTAGCCTTATCCCTCCTCCAGGGGATCTTCCCAACCCAGGAATTGAACCAGAGTCTCTTGCATTGCAGGTGGATTCTTTACCAACTGAGCTATCAGGGAAGCCAGGGCCTTAGCAGAGACCGAATGCTTAACCATGAGCCACTAAGTTACCACATGACCACAAACCATAAAGTTGGTCATGCACAGCAATGCTCTGTTGTCACATGGAAGTGATACTTAGGTGAGCAGGACTGAGCAGGCCCTGAAGGCATAAATAAGGTACACAAAGAAATGACTCGAATGCCCATGGTGCCCCCGCCTCCTGCTACTCTGCATTCTCTCTCCCAGCCATACCTGTGACTCAAGAGGAGATCCCTGTAATCCTATTGACCAAGTAAGAAAAGACTAGGGCCTGGTTTACAGATGGTTCTGCATGATATGCAGGCATCACTTGCAAGTGGACAGCTGCAGCGTTGCAGACCTTGGGGACATCCCTGAAGAAGGACAAGAGTGAGGGCAAGCCTTCCAATGGGTAGAACTTTGAGCCCTGCCCTTGGCTGCGCTTTGCTTGGAAGGGAAATGGCCAGGTATGTGATTATGTATGTTTCAGGCACTGGGGCCACTGGTCTGTCAGGAGAGTCCAGAAGAGCATGTGATTGGAAAACTGGTGACAAGGAAATCTGGGGGAGAGGATGTGGACAGACCCCTCAGAATGGGGAAAAAAAAGTGGAGATATTTGTGTCCCATGTGAATGCTCACCAAAAGGATATCTCAGCAGACAGGGGGTTCAGTAGTCAAGTAAATAGGATGGCCTGTTCTGTGGGCACCAGTCAGCTGCTTTCCCCGGTCACTGCCATCACAGCCCAAAGGGCTCGTGAACAGAGAAGCCGTGGTGGCTGGGTTGGAGGTAATTCACAGGCTCAGCCACAGGGACTTTCAGTCACCAAGGTCCACATGGTCATGCCCGCCCCGAGTGCCCAGTCTACCAGACACCAAGGCCCCCGACATGGCACCATTACCAGGAATGACCACCAGCCACCTGGTGGCAGGCTGATGACGTTAGATCCTGACCGCACAGAGGCATAGCACTTTCTTCTTACTGGATAGACACTCTGAATACGCACTTGCTTACCCTACATGCAATGTTCTTGCCAAAACTACCACTCCTGGACATACAGAATGCCTTGGTATTCCACACATTGCTTCTGACCCAGGCTCTCACTTCACAGTAAATGAAGTGCAGTAACGGATCCATCTCATGGAAGTCACTGGAATTCTAAATGTATTTCTCCACCATCCTGAAGCAACTGGCTTGATAGAACAGCGAAATGGTCTTTTGAAGACTCAGTAGTGTCAGCTAGGCATTGATACCTGGTGAGGCTGGGGTAAGGTTTTCCAGAAGGCTCTATATGCTCTGAATCAGCATGCAATATATGGTGCTGTTTCTCCCAGATCCAAGACTCCCAGGTCCAGGAATCAGTGATGGAAAGGGGAGTGGTACCACCCACTACTTCCCTTAGTGACCCACTAGCAAAACTTTTGCTTCCTGTTCCCATGACCTTAAGCTCTGTCGGTCCAGAGGTCTCCGCTCCAAAGGGCACAGCGCTTCCACCCGGAGACGCAACCGTGATTCCATTGAACTGAGAGTTAAGTTAAGACAGCCACTAGGCCCCTTTGGGTTCCTCATTCTTCTGAATAAACAGGCCAAGAAGGGAGTTACTGTGCTGGCCAGGGTGATCGATTCTGACTTTCAAAGGGAAAACTGACTTCACCTGGGCCTCCAGCTTCCTGACTGAAGATCTCGGGACGTTTTAGCATCCATAATTGCCTGAGCTAATTCCTTATAGTAAATCTTCCTATAATATAGGTACACACTTAGTATTGATTCTGTTTTCTCTAGAGAATCTAGTTAATCCCAAAATAGTTATCAAACTAGTTTTTTTTAATTATAATAGAATCAGTTATGCTTCATTATCAACACATTAAAGAATAAGACCTGTACTTGCCTGGTGGCGCAGTGGATAAGAATCTGCCAGTGCAGTGATGGGGGTTTGATCCCTGGTCCAGGAAGAGTCACAGGCCTCAGAGCAACTAAGCCCATAAGCCACAACTACTGAAGCCTAGAGCCTGTGCTCCTCGACGAGAGGAAACCTCAGTGAGAAGCCACCACAAGAAGAGTAGCCCCTGTGCATCAAGGAAGACCGGAAACAGCCGAAAACAATTTTTTGACTAATTAACTAATTAAACAGCAAAAAAGAATAAGACCTATTGCCAAGCTGAATAACTAGAATTTCAAGGCAGTGATGAGCTTACACAATATTGTAATACATTTGCAATAACTATAATGTGGTTTAAAAATATCTGTGATTTCTATTGATGAGAAAATTATGTCCTTCTTTTAATTACTGCCATTTGTTCTCTATATTTGTGATTGAAGAAAATGCCACATTTGAGTTAGAGATTAGAAACACATAAAGATGAATTTTTGTCGTAACCAATCTCATAAGGATCCTCACTCTCTCAGGGTCCCTAGAGACCAAGAAAAGAAACTCTGAGATAAAAACAACCATCCCTTTATGCCTTCCTAGAATAAACTATGCTTTGAGAAACTACCTTTAAAGGGACACAGTAACACTTACTGGACTCTGATTCTCAGGATAACCAAACACCAAACATCTGAAAAATATGTGCGCCATAGACAGGGAAACTGAGGTAGACTTTGGTTTTAAAAAAAAGAGACTGGCACAGAGAGAGAGTGAAGTCTCCTTTTCCATGTATGATTGGCTTTGGGGACAAAAATCTAAATCTCTTCCACAAATTATTTTAGCCCCTCTGGGTCCCCAGCATAGTACTTCCATGTAACAGACATTCAATGTTACTGAACAATATTACTTATTAAAGATCATTGATGGATGCATTGATGAACTTACAAGAGTATCACTTAAAGTTGCAGAGAGAGAGCGGACTCACACAAGTTGTTATATTATTTGCTTTTTTCCAGTGGTCATGTATGGATGTGAGAGTTGGACCATAAAGAAGGCTGAGCCTGAAGAATTGATGCTTTTGAACTGTGGTGTTGGAGAAGGCTCTTGAGAGTCCCTTGGACTGCAAAGAGATCAAACCAGTCATCCTAAAGGAAATCAACGCTGAATATTCATTGGAATGACTGATGTTGACGTGAAACTCCAATACTTTGGCCACCTGATGTGAACAGCTGATTCATTACAAAAGACCCTGATGCTGGAAAAGATTGAAGGCAAGAGAAGAAGGGGATGACAAAGGATGAGAAGGTTGGATGGCATCACCGACTCAATGGACATGAGTCTGAGCAAACTCCAGGAGTTGGTGATGGACAGGGAAACCTGGCGTGCTGCAGTCCTTGGGGTCTCAAAGAATTGCACACAACTGAGCGACTGAACAACAGCAAAGCGTCCTCTTCCCTCCCCTCTCATGTCGTCTGAGAGGCATTCCCAGGCTCTTCCCTTAGAGCAGCTGGCTCTGGCCGCTGTCTGGCATCACCATCCAGAAGCCAGGTGGTCTTATGCCTCATTCCCTCCATGCCAAGGGCAAAGAGGGCAAGATGAATACATCCAGACCACTTGATGTTCCCGCTGTTTCCATGCATGAAAACAAGGCTACTTCCCATCAGGAGCTCTGCCCTCCTTGGTTAATGTATCCTTTCCTAATCTGCTCAAGGAGAGCGCAGTGCCCCCTCATTAGACAAGATGGGCCACTTCAGACAACCATATTTTGTGTTAATGAATTCACACATGAATTAATTAATGAATTACTTATAATGTGAGCCCCAAGGAGAAACAGAAAACACAAAGAGAGAAACAAATACGTATCCAATTCTACAGCCCAGATATGCATAGTACTAATGTTTTAGCATATTTGATTCAAGATTTTATTAGCTTTTGAATAGTTTCTTACCCCTTACCCCCTGCCTTGGGCATTTTTGTCAAGGAGCACGGAAAGGGGGATTGTATACACTTGTGGTGATTCTAGCATATGCTATCTTGTTTCTTTTCCCCATCATTTAATATAGTAGCTTGTTATTATATTTATATAAATTGTATGTGTATAATTTATATGTATATAATAAGAGTAAATTCATGTTTATAATAAAAATAAATTTGATAAAAGAACATATACATAAAAGTCTAACCCTAATACACATATGCTTTTATTTATCAATACTCTTTCAATGGTCACATATTTGCTAATCCGTTAAACATATTAATGACATAGTCACACTGTTGCACCTTTTCTCTGTCACAGATAAGGTTCCCACAAACATGTCTTTCTACCCATCTTTTCCTTTACTTAGTCTTTGGGTTGATTTCCTAGATGTGCAAATCATGCATCAAAAAATAAAACTGCTTAAGGCTCTTAATAGAAATGGTGACCAAAGTGCTTTCAATATGGTCTTTCATTTTAAGTTTTAGTATATTAGTGGCTTCATTACCTAATTCAGGAGAAATCCCTAAAATCCCAATTTTTTTTTCTTTCGTGCCCAATAATCTGGAACTTTCTCAGTGCTAGCGTGTGAGGAGTAGGGTCACACAGCACAGCACTGAGGTCAAAAGCACCAGCTTGGAGTTAAACACGTGTTCAAACCCAGCTCCGTCCCCTCCCTGCTGGACAAACTTGGCCAGTTATTCAACTCCTCTGTTCCTGAATTAACTTATTTTAAAAGTGGGGATAAACAACAATACTTACCAAATAGCAATACTTACAACACATGGATGCTATGAGGATTAAATGAGCTACTGAGTGTTAAGTGGTTTAACATATAGCATGACTTCAAAATTAGTTTTATTGTCAGTAACTGAGAACATAGTTTACAATAACTGTGGCCTTGTAAATAGTAATATATTTGAGGCAAAATTTGCTTCCTACTATTTGCTTTCTACTTGTCCTACCTTTTTTGATAATCATTTTCTCTCTGTTCTTGCATTATTTTGGTTTCATGGAGTATTTCCACTTTGTCTTGTTTTCACCTCTCAGCGTGGGGGGTTACTGTTCCTTCATAGCTGACCTAGAGATCCCTGAGACCTGCTTGACTCACAGACTGAGCTGTCACTTCATTCAAACATGAAAGAACTGCTTTCCCTTCCTTTCAACTTATTTGCTTTTGTTGTCATTTATTTTAATCACATGCATATTCATATTCTATTCAAATATTATTATTATAGATTTGAACAATCTACATTCATTTCAGTTTACAGACATAAATGCCTTTTCTTGTTCATCCTTTCTGTATCTCTAAGATCCCATCTGGGATCATTCACGTTCCTTCTGCAGAACGGTTTTTATATTTCCTGCCCTATACTGAAAGTGAAAGTCACTCAGTCATGTCTGACTCTTTGCGACTCCATGGACTATACAGTCCATGGAATTCTCCAGGCCAGAATACTGGAGTGGGTAGCCTTTCCCTTCTCCAGGGGATCTTCCCAACCCAGGGATCAAACCCAGGTCTCCCACAGTGCAGGCAGATTCTTTATCAGCTGAGCCATGAGGGAAGCCCTGTAATATTGCTCTAGTATGTGCATAGTATAAAATATGTCCTATATAAAATAAATATGCCCTGTATAAAACAGTATAAACTATGACCTGTAATATTGCTCTAGTAAGTACAAGCTTACTAGTGACAAATCCTCTCTGCTGTTTGCTTTTCTGAAAATCTCTTCATTCTTAAAGAATTTTTTCCACCCAGTGTAGATGTCTAGATTGGGAATTAGTTTTCAGTATTATGAAAATTTTTCTTTTATTACATTCTGGTTCTATTATCTATTTTACTTTATTATTGATTTTATTATCTCTACTTTCTATTTTATTTTATGTTACTTTATTAATTTATTTTTATCTTTGTTAAAATTTCTTAATTTTACTTCATTTATTTCATTTTTTCATTTCATATTTCATTTACTTCACATTTTACTTTTACTATTTTTCTTTATGTTTTAAATTTTATGTTATTTTATTATAGTTTATATTTTATTTGTGTGTTTATTTTGAAATTTCACTATTTTATTTTATTATGTTGATTTACTTTATTTTTTCAGTGACAGCGGTAATCCACTATACCTCTTCTGAAATCAATATGTCTTTCTTTCTCTGGTCATTTTTAAGATTTCTCCTTTTGTTTGATTTTCATCCATTATTTATGATCCTATTTTCTCCGGATTTATTCTGCTTTCTGAGTCTATACTAGTTTGGGAATTTGTCAATCACTGCTTCTATGTCCACACCATTCTCTTTCTTTTATTCTTCTGGAAGGAATCTCATTACATGTATGATAAATCTTATTGTATTTCCTTTGTCTCTTATCCTTTCTTCATATTTTTAATTCATTTTTTATATGACTTTTTCTGGATATTTACTTTAAATCTATCTTTCAAATCCCTTACTCTCTCTATCCTTTAATAAGCTTCACTGTTTCTAATTTCGGTGATTGCACTTTTCAATTCTAAAATTTCCCTTTGATTAACCTGACAGTTCCCAATTATTTATCACAATTCTTTATCTTTTATTGTATCTCATTGACAACTTATTTGTACTCTGTTATTTTAAATTCTGTTGTTGGTAACTCTAATCTGGAGCCCTATGGGGTCTGTTTTTTATCTTTTTTCTTATTCTCTTCTATATCTTCATATTTTTGATGGACTACTTGGTGTATATAACGGATTAGAACATTTACAGAAGGCCATAACTTACTGGGGAACTGATTTATGGCCAGAATCACCAGCATGCTATTGGAATGTGATCTGTGTGTGTGTGTGTGTGTGTGTGTGTGTGCTCAGTTGTGTCCGACTCTTTATGACCCCATGGACAGCCTGCCAGGTTCCCCAGTCCATAGAATTTTCCAGGCAAGAATACTGGAACGGGTTGCCGTTTCTTCCTTTAGGGGATTTTCACAACCCAGGGATTGAACTTGCATCTCCTGTATCGGCCAGCAGATTCTTTATCACTTGAGTCCTCTTAGCGGGTCAAGAATCCACCTACCAATGCAGGAGACACAGGAGAGTCAGGTTCGATCCCTGGGTTGGGAAAATTCAGTGGAGGAGGCAATGGCAACTCACTCCAGGCAATACTTCAGGCAAGTATTTCTTGGCTGAAAAATCCCATGGTCAGAGGAGCCTGGTGGGCTATAGTTCAAAGGGTCGCAAAGAGTCAGCCACAACAGCAATTAAGCACAGCATGCTATTGGTCAGCATCAACTTCAAGAATTGAGATGATCCTAAGACATGCTTCCAGTCCCACAGGGCTGTGCTATTTCCCACTTAACAGGCTCTTAGGATATGGGCTTGGGTGTTTCAAACCAAAGCATGAGAGGTTTTCTAAGCCCTGCTTTGTGGGGGGCCCTGAACTTCTGTTATTCTCACGCTCACCATGTGAGGTTGGCAAAAGATCAGCACATTTTGTATTTTCAAGTTCTGAGCTCCCTCTTTCAGAATGCCACTCACTTTTAGAATAAAAATGATCCCAAATGCTGGGATCATCTCTCGGTATTTCTGTCTCCTTTTGGATCTTGGCCTTGGATTTCTTCATTGCACTGACAACTCTCCAAAGATTTCAGTTACTCCAATTAGACGGTGTGCATGTGTGTATGTGCGGGGGTGGGTTTGTTTTATCTAACTTTCTCTTTGTCTTCAGCAGTTGTTTTTGTTTAATCAGTAAGTCTTGTCTGACTCTTTTGCGACAGCAAGGACTGCAGCCTGCCAGGTTCCTCTGTCCATGGAATTTTCCAGGCAAGAATACTGGAATTGCCATTTCCTTCTCTAGGGGATCTTCTTGATCCAGGGATTGAACCCACATCTTCTCCATTACAGCCAGATTCTTTACCACTGAACCACCTGGGATTGTCTTCAGCAGAGAGCTGATCCAAATTATTTGGATCACCTAGTCTACTATGTCAAGAAGTAGAAGTCCAAAGTTTCTTTTTTCAAAAGTGTGACCTTCTGAATTATTATTATGAAAAGAGACCCAGAAAAAGATATTTAATTCAGAATTCCCTAACTAATTTTACTACTGATGCCTTTGTTTTTGTGAAGCAGCCCATAGAACAAATGTTCCACGGCATCTCAACTTACAAAAGGCTTAGATTTCAAAAGGCTGTCCCTAAGAACTTTGCCTTGTAAGTTCAAAGTGATGTTCAACAAGGAGCCATTGTATTCACGTTTATGCAAAGTTAAGTTACAAGAGAAGAATTCCGTTTGATGATTTTGTTGTGACTCATCCCACTCCACGTAACAACTGTCATTCTTTCACCACTTTCTTTTGTTTTAATTATTTCTACTTTTATTTTAATTGTAATTGTACACGCAGAGAAAAAGGCACTTTGGGACAGGTATGTAAAGCCATTTTTAAACATATTTTATTTGAAATAATACATTCATCCATGCATGTGTGCTCAGTAATGTCAGACTCTTTGTGACTCCATGGATTGTATAGCCCACCAGTCTCCTCTGTCCATGGGATTTTCCAGGCAAGCAGACTGGAGTGGGTAGCCCTTTCTGCCTCCAGGGGATCTTCCTGAAACAGGGATCGAACCTTTGTCTCCTGTGTCTCCTGCATTGGCAGGCAGATTTTTTTTTTTTTTTAACCACTGAGCCACCTGGGAAGCCCTACCTTCATCTAGCTCTCCCCAGTGACGACATTTCATACAACTAACATAAAATACCAAGACCCAGAAGTTGACACCAAGTACTGACATTGATACAGTACTATCAAGTGACCTGCAAATCTTAATTAGTTTCACCACTTTTTAACACGCATTCATTTGTGTGTGTATGTAAATATGTAACTCTATACAATACTCTCTAGTGTAGAGATTCATGTAACTGCCAAACACAAGGAAGATACAAAACTGTTTTATCATCCCAAAGAAACTCCCTATTGCTACTCTTTTACAGCCATACCCACGATCCTTGTCTACTGGAAACAACCTATCTATTCTCAATTTCTATAATGTTGTTCTTTCAAGAATGGTGAATTGTACACAAAAGATCTTAATGACCCAGATAATCATGATGGTGTAATCATTCACCTAGAGCCAGACATCCTGGAATTCGAACTCAAGTGGGCCTTAGGAAGCATCACTATGAACAAAGCTAGTAGAGGTGATGGAATTTCAGTTGAGCTATTTCAAATCCTAAAAGATGATGCTGCGAAAGTGCTGCACTCAATATGCCAGCAAATTTGGAAAACTTAGCAGTAGCCACAGGACTGGAAAAGGTCAGTTTTCATTCCAATCTCAAAGAAAGGCAATGCCAAAGAATGCTCAAACTACCACACAATTGTAGTCATCTCACACACTAGCAAAATAATGCTCAAAATTCTCCAAGCCAGGCTTCAACAGTACATAAACCATGAACTTCCAGATGTTCAAGCTAGATTTAGAAAAGGCAGAGGAACCAGAGATTAAAATGCCAACATCTGCTGGATAATTGAAAAAGCAAGAGAGTTCCACAAAAATATCTATTTCTGCTTTATTGACTATGCCAAAGCCTTTGACTGAGTGTATCATAATAAACTGTGCAAAATTCTGAAAGAGATGGGAATACCAGACCACCTAACCTGCCTCTTGGGAAATCTGTATGCAGGTCAGGAAGCAACAGTTAGAACTGGACATGGAACAATAGACTGGTTCCAAATAGGAAAAGGAGTACGTCAAGGCTGTATATCGTCACCCTGCTTATTTAACTTATATGCAGAGTACATCATAAGAAATGCTGGACTGGAAGAAGCACAACCTGGAATCAAGATTGCCAGGAGAAATATCAATAACCTCAGATATGCGGATGACACCACCCTTATGACAGAAAGTGAAGAACTAAAGAGCCTCTTGATGAAAGTGAAAGAGGAGAGTGAAAAAGTTGGCTTAAAATGATATTCAGAAAACTAAGATCATGGCATCTGGTGCCATCACTTCATGGCAAATAGATGAAACAGTGACAGACTTTATCTTTCTGTCTTTATCTTTCTATCTTTCTCCAAAATCACTGCAAATGATGACTGCATCCATGAAACTAAAGGACGCTTGCTCCTTGGAAGAAAAGTTATGACCAACCTAGACAGCATATTAAAAAGCAGAGATATTACTTTGCCAACAAAGGTCCATCTAGTCAAAGCTATGGTTTTTCCAGTAGTCATGTGTGGATGTGAGAGTTGGACTATAAAGAAAGTTGAGCACTGAAGAATTGATGCTTTTGAAATGTGGTCTTGGAGAAGACTCTTGAGAATCACTTGGACTTCAAGGAGATCCAACTAGTCCATCCCAAAGGAAATCAGTCCTGAATATTCATTGGACGGACTGATGCTGAAACTGAAACTCTAATACTTTGGTCACCTGATGCGAAGAACTGACTCATAGGAAAAGACCCTGATGCTGGGAAAGATTGAAGGCAGGAGGAGAAGGGGATGACAGAGGATGAGATGGTTGGATGACATTACGGACTCAATGGACATGAGTTTGAGTAAGCTCCAGGAGTTGGTGATGGACAGGGAAGCCTGGCGTGCTGCAGTCCATGGGGTCACAAAGAGTTGAACATGGCTGAGAGGCTGAACTGAACTGAACCAAACTGAAGAATGTTGTAGAAATGGAATCAAACAGCTTGTAACTTTTAAAAAAATTTTTATTTGTTTGAAAGAAAGTATTGGTTGCTCAGTCGTGTCTGACTCTTTCCGATTGCATGAGCTGTAGTCTACTGGGATCCTCTGTCCATGGGATTTTCCAGGCAAGAGTACTGGAGTGGGGTGCCATTGCCTTCTCCGTGAGCCACCAGGGAAGCTTATAAATATTTACTTATTTCTTTTTTGGCTGTGCTTTGTGCTGGCTTTCTCTCATTGTGACCAGTGGGAGGTACTCTTTGTTGCGATATGTGGGCTTCTTACTGCAGTGGCTTCTCTAGTTAAGAATCACAGGCTCTGGACACATGGGCTTCAGTGGTTCCAGCTCACGGGCTGTAGATTGCTGACTCAGTAGCTGTGGTGCATGGGCTTAGTCGCACCCAAGCATGTGGAACCTTCCCGGACCAGGGATTGAACCCATGTCCCCTGCACTGGCAGGCAGATTTTCATCCCACTGAGCCACCAGCGAAGTCCAATAAGTAACTTTTTGAGGTTTACTTTTTTCACTAAGCACAATATCCTTGAGGGGTCTACCCAGTAATCACATTTTTACTTGACTCAACATCGATGCTCTGTTACTATTTCCTTTGCCTGTTTTGTTTTTTTTTTTTTTTTTTACGAAGAAGACAAGAAACTGTCTAAAAGTCATGAGTGAATTAATGACAAAATTCTTGACCGTCTAGTTCAGACTTACATATAACAGACCTTGTTTCTCCTAAGACCAATCCTTCTTGCTTCCTGACTGGTTTGGAACAACAGGTCAGCTGAAGGTCATGATGGATAAACAAATCCACTGAGTGTTTAATCAGAAGTTTGTTGTATGAAAATCAAATTGTTCTTGACTTTGCCTGCAGCAACTGCTGCATGATCCCACTAAGTACAAACTACAGAGTGGGTCACTTGGAAATCATTCACATACTTATTGTTGAAAGAATGTCTAAATAGAATTTCTAATGCCTGAGTAGAATTTCTAAACTCTTAGCTCAAGAGTTGTTGACTTCAAAAACAAGAAATGAATGCAGTGACTGTGTCTACGACATTTCCTAGTTTTCTTCTTTATCTTCTCTCATCTTTGGGGGTTTGCCTAAAAGGTCACCAAGTTTAGGAATGAAACTAATAAGTATTCCACAGCTTTCTGCAGTGGTGGAGAATGTTTCTGGCAAGGGCAAGAATATTTCATGAAGGAAGTCCAAGAGCAGACATTAGCAATCTGAGGTTTGTACCATCCCATAAGAACTCTTGAAGTATCTTTTCTAGAGTACCGATTAAGTGTGTGCAGGCATGCTAAGTTGCTTCATTACTGTCCAACTCTTTGCAATCCCATGGACTGTAGCCTGCCAGGCTCCTCTGTCCATGGGATTCTCCAGGCAAGAATACTGGAGTGCCCTCCTCCAGGGGATCTTCTCAACCTAGCAATCGAACTCGCTTCTCTTATGTCTCATGCATTGGCAGGTGGGTTCTTTACCTCTAGCTCCACCTGGGAAACCCATTGTTGTTGCTCAGCTTCTCAGTCGTGTCCAACTCTCTGTGACCCCATGGACTACAGCAAACCAGGTCTCCCTGTCCATCACCAACTCCTGGACCTTGCTCAAACTCATGTCCATGAGTCGGTGATGCCATCCAACCAGCTCATCCTCTGTCATCCCCTTCTCCTCCTGCCTTCAATCTTTCCCAGCAGCAGGGTCTTTTCCAATGAGTCAGCTCTTCACATCAGGTGGCCCAAGTATTGGAGCTTCAGCTTCAGCATCAGTCTTTCCAATGAATATTCAGAATTGATGTCCTTTAGGATGGACTGGTTGGGTGTCCTTGCAGTCCAAGGGACTTTCAAGAGCCTTCTCCAACCCACAGTTCAAAAGCATCAATTCTTCTGCGCTCAGCTTTCCTTGTAGTACAACTCTCACATCTGTGCATGACTACGGGAAAAACTATGGCTTTGACTATATAGGCATTTGTCAGCAAAGTAATGTCTCTGCTTTTTAATATGCTGTTTGCTGCTGCTGCTGCTGCTAAGTCACTTCAGTCATGTCCGATTCTGTGTGACCCCATAGATGGCAGCCCACCAGGCTCCCCCATCCCTGGGATTCTCCAGTGAAGAACACTGGAGTGGGTTGCCATTTCCTTCTCCAGTGCATGAAAATGAAGTCACTCAGTCATGTCCGACTGTAGCCCACCAGGCTCCTCCATCCAGGTTTGTCAAAACTTTTCTTCCAAGGAGCAAATGTCTTTTAATTTCATGGCTGCCATCACCATCTTCAGTGATTTTGGAACCCAAGAAAATAAAGACTGTCATTGTTTCCACTGTTTCCCCATCTATTTGCCATGAAGTGATAGGAGAAGTTGCCATGATCTTAGTTTTTTGAATGTTGGGTTTTAAGCCAGCTTTTTCACTTTCCTCTTTTATGTTCATCAAGAGGCTCTTTAGTTCCTCTTCACTTTCTGCCATAAGGGTGGTATCATATGCATAGCTGAGGTTATTGATGTTTCTCCTGGCAGTCTTGATTCCAGCTTGTGCTTCATCCAGCCCAGGGTTTCCCATGAGGTACTCTGCATATAAGTTAAATAAGTGGGGTGGTGATATACAGCCTTGACATACTCCTTTCCCCATTTGGAACCAGTCCATTGTTCCATGTCTGGTTCTAGCTGTTGCTCTTTGACCTGCATACAGATTTCTCAGGAGGCAGGTAAGGTGATCTTTTATTCCCATCTCTTGAAGAATTTTCCACAGTTTGTTGTGATCCACACAGTGAAAGGCTTTAGTGTAGTCAACGAAGCAGAAGTAGATATTTTTCAGTGATCCAACAGATGTTGGCAATTTGATTTCTGGTTCCTCTGCCATTTCTAAAACCAGCTTGTACATCTGGAAGTTCTCAATTCACAAACTATTGAAGCTCGCTTGGAGAATTTTGAGCATAATTCTGCTAGTGTGTGAGATGAGTGCAATTGTGAGGTAATTTGAGCATTCTTTGGCATTGCCTTTCTTTGGGATTGGAATGAAAATTGACCTTTTCCAGTCCTGTGGCCACCGCTGAGTTTTCCAAATTTGCTGGCATATTGAGTGCAGCACTTTCACAGCATAATCTTTTAGGATTTGAAATAGCTCAACTGGAATTCCATCACCTCTACTAGCTTTGTTCATAGTGATGTTTCCTAAGGCTCACTTGACTTCATACTCTAGGATGTCTGGCTCTAGGTGAGCGATTACACCATTGTGGTTATCTAGATCATGAAGATCTTTTTTGTATAGCTCTTCTGTGTATTCTTGCCACCTCTTCTTTATAGCTTCTGCTTCTTTTAGGTCCATACCATTTCTGTCCTTTATTGAGCCCATCTTTGCATGAAATGCTCCCTTGGTATCTCTACTTTTCTTGAAGAGACCTCTAGTCTTTCCCATTCTATTGTTTTCCTCTATCTCTTTGCATTGTTCACTTCAGAAGGCTTTCTTATCTCTCTTTGCTATTCTATGGACCTCTGCATTCATATGGCTATGTCTTTCCTTTTCACCTTTTGCCTTTTACTTCTCTTCTTTGATCAGCTATTCATAAGGCTTCCTCAGACAACCATTTTGCCTGAAGCCCATACTGACTACTGCTACTAAGTCACTTCAGTCGTGTCCGACTCTGTGGGACCCCAGAGATGGCAGCCCACCAGGCTCCCCCATCCCTGGGATCCTCCAGGCAAGAACACTGGAGTAGGTTGCCATTTCCTTCTCCAATGTATGAAAGTGAAAAGTGAAAGTGAAGTTGCTCAGTCATGTCTGACTCTTCGCAACCCCATGGACTGCAGCCTACCAGGCTCCTCCATCCATGGGATTTTCCAGGCAAGAGTACTGGAATGGGGTGCCATAGCCTTCTCCATACTTACTGCTAAGGGACCTAATATATCTCTGCAATCACGTTTTTTCAAATTACCTCCCAAGGCCATCCAGTGTAGATCAAGGAAGCTTTTCATGCCAATCCCTACCATCTGCTGAGTTTCTTAGTATGAGGTGCAGGAGAACATCCAAGGTCCAGGAGGCTTTATTAAGCTCCACTTGAGTGCTGGTTAGTCTAAGTGTAGAGACACTTGGAATGGGTAGAGTTTGGGGATGATAAGGGTAGTGCATCACTGCACAGTATCTTATATGACTGACTTCCTCTTGATCAAATCTCCCAGTGGAGTTATGTTGTTTAGGAGAGTATGAAACACTCTATTTGGCATAGCAAATGTAGCCAACTAATTTTAACCTAAGGAACCACAGCCAGGATTGGAAAAAAAAAAAAAAAAAGCACTTACTCAGGCACATTCCCTCCAAAACCACCTTTGTATACATCTTTAAAAATGGGTTGGATACTGATGCTGGGGTCAAACTTTAATTAGCGATCTCTCCTATAGATACAAGGCTGATCTTGTATTTCAGAAAATTAACTCATGTAATTTATTCACATCTGTAATAACAGGTGAGCTGTTCTCCCTTTAAAATTCACTGAGTCCTTTTCCTCTGATGTTTTATCATCATAACAGCATTTTTAAAATGTTGGCTCACAGGCGATTTGCCTTGTAAGGTATTTTTATCAGTTTTAAACATGGTAAACATTATAGTAGCTTAGAGCAGATTTGGAAGTTGGAAGGTGCTTATCTAAACAGAGGAAGACTTTGAAGACCTTGCCATTCTTCCATTAGTGCTTAATGATGGGTTTTTCCATCAAATGGGGGAGACCTGTAAGCTTCCTAAGCAAGAAGACTCTACTACTAAGAAAAAGAAGTCCTCCCTAACCCTACCAACTTGTAGCTTGGAGAACTGAGACCATTTAAGATGTGGAAACTTTAAGTTGCAGAAAATAGACTGAAATGTTGGATATTGAGGATAATGTACCCTTGGCCAAAGGTAATATCCTTTTTCTAGGAAAAGAGCTTTAACAAAACTTATTTAAAAAAAATAAAATAAAAACAAGGGGTATATTGGGCACCAAATACCTCTTAAACAAGTAACATTTGGGTGAGTTAACTATAAAGGTACCCGCTGTGTATTAAATTTTCCTCTAAATAAGAAACTCATGGGTATGAAAAAATAAGGTGGAAAATTCACAGCTTTTTTCCTCACACTATAGGTTAGAGGCCACCCACCCAGTTTGGGGTCCTGCACCTTTCATATTTGAAGCAGATCAAAGAATTTGTAAACCAAAATCTAACAACCTTGGCATATTTTTATAACCCAAAAGGGGGAAAATGTCTTGCAGTTTCCATTACACAGAGAAAAGTGATTAATTATATCGAGAGGGAGAAACTTACAATATTCAAAGAAACCATATTGAGTGCATATATTCCTCCTCATTTTATACTGGTGTAAAAGTCAAGGCTCTATGGCAATGTATGGAAGTCCCATGGGAAATGAACATTTCCAATAATCTATTATTGAAGTTTATAATTTATAGAACTCTGACTTTCCAAAGGTAAAAAAAAACCTCTAAAGGTAAATCAGTGTTGTTATTTACACCAAATGATCATCCGTGTATTTCTGAAAGACCATGAGATAAAATATAAAACATTGCATTAAAAGACCATCAACAATGAGTCTATTTTGCAAAAACCCCACCCATCTAACAATGCAATAATTTTATCAACTTTTCCCTTGGAATATGCCTTCCAAAGATGGGGCTGTCCTGACTTGTAGAAATAATAAACAATCTTGAGAGATTAAAATAAATGACTTCAGGCTTCTTTTAATTTTCTGCAAACCTTTTGTGAGAATAAAAGAATCACTATCCTTAAATAACTGGAGAATTACATCATTGATCAACTATGTCCTCAGTGGATAAGAGCTCAAGGTGAGACATGGTGTATGTGAAAGAAATTGCTTCTTTGGTGAAAACCCCTCAGCAATTAAACACTTCAGACAAAGGGCCTTCTCTCTCTATCCTTTCACCATCCTCCCCCACCCTTCCCCACCCCAGTGGGGAAAAAGATCAGAAGTTTGGATGTGGGAATGTGACATAGTTCTGGTTATACTTTTTCCTCTCTCTAAGGTTAATCATGAAAACATTATGAGTTGTGGGTTGGAAGTGGTTTTACAGAAAATGTTTTCAAGCATTACAAATGTTGAAGATTTTGAGAAAACCATACTGTATTGAATTGAAATTTCATTCAAGTGACATCTTTTTTTCTTGTCTTTCTATGAGTTTTGGTTCATCTTGGAGATACTTCCAGCCTTGGTATTATGGTGAGATTCTTGCAAATCACCAGAGTCACCATTATGATGGAAAAGAAACCAGACTTTTAAAGGAATCTTCTGTTTGTGAAAGTGGAAGTCGCTCAGTAGTTTCTGACTCTTTGCGACCTCATAGACTATACAGTCCATGGAATTCTCCAGGCCAGAATACTAGAGTGGGGAGCCTTTCCCTTCTCCAGGGGATCTTCCCAACCCAGAGACTGAACCCAGATCTCCCACACCACAAGCAGATTCTTTACCAGCCGAGCCACAAGGGAAGCCCATCTTCTGTTCATTGGCTAATATCTTCATGGGCATCAGAGGTCGGGGGGCCTAAACAGCTTTTCTCTGAAGAGTGAGATGTGCGACGCAACCAATCAACAGGATTCTTTAAGGTTTGCTTTGAGAAAAAAGTATTTAAATTTGTGCTTATAATTTATTAAATATATCAGTTTGGGGGTTGATAAGACTACTTGCAAGTCTTTATCCTTCTGTTAACTAGCTTGGAAATGATAATTATGGTGGTGATGATGATGGCGATGATAGTAATAGTGGCTGAAAGTGAGAACCGACTATGCCTCAGTTCCCTTTCCAAGCATTGTATGTGCAAATTCCAAGTTAAATTAGTCAATGATCATCTGAGATAAATACAATTATTCCCACAAAATAACAGGTCATAAAATGTTACAGTATGTGTTTATGGTCACATAACCAAAAAGGGATACAGTAGAGAAGGGAGTCTAGATATCTCTTGAGTCTTTACTCATTCTGTGATGGTCTTCCTCATTAGCAATGCTTTGCAGCTATTATAAGGCTTTTGTGCCAAATCTTCCCATCCAAAAAGCAAGAAACATTCAGACTCTACCAGCTCTCCCAAAGGGAATAGTCCATCTTCACTTATTTAATCAGTTAAGCCTGGACTGACCTGTGTCCTTCCCGAAAATCCTGTGTTGAAGATTTAATGCCCATGTAACTGTAACTCAGGGATGGGGTCTATAAGGAGGAAATTAAGATTGTTAGGTCATAAGGGTGGGGTCCTCATCCTACAGGATGAGTGTCTTACAGGAGACACCACAGTGTATCCTCCTCTCTGTTTCACTCTATCTGTCTCTCTGCCATGTGAGGACATAGTGAGAAGAACAGCTTTGTAAGCCAAGAAGAAAGCCTCATCAGGAACCAGATCTGCTAGCACCTTGACCTTGAACTTTCCAGCCTCCAGAACTTTGAGAAATAAATTTCTATGGTTTCAGTCACATAGCCTGTGGGCTTTGTTATGGCAGCCTAAGCAGACTAATCAATTGTCTATTAAAAAAAAAAAGAAAGAATAAAGATAAGAAAAGAATAAAAATGAAGCAAAAGAAGAAATCAAGTCATGCATAAACACATAGATTGTTAGAAAAATGACTCTTGAAGTCCACTGTCCACTGCAGTCAGTTGGCAACAGACCAAAGACCATGATTGAAATCAAATTTAATCAACTTTGCTATTTAAAAGATTTGGTTGATTTTTGTAAAGTAATTAGCTTCCAATTAAAATAAATAAATTAACTTTAAAAGAAAAAAAAAGATTTGGTTGAAAAAGGACTAGAGGGTTCATCTTTGTGTTTTTTTGGACATAGCTATAGTTTGGTAATCTAAGGTGGTAATACAGTCGAATGAGTTCAAAGTTTTCAATAAGCATTCTATTCAGTGTTTTATTCCCAAACCATCATAATTCCATAGAAGTATTTCAGGACGTGGCATTTGGATTAGCTTCCCTGGTGGCTCAGTGGTAAAGAACCTGCCTGCCAATGCAGGAGACTTGGGTTCAATCCCTGGATGAGGAAGATCCCCTGGAGAAGGAAATGGCAACCCACTCCAGTATTCTTGCCTGGGAAATCTCATGGACAGAGAAGCCTGGCGGACTACAGACCACAGGGTCACAAAGGGTCAGGCACGACTAAGCTGCCAAACATCAAAAGTTGGATTAGCACGTGTTTTTCCAAAGCATCCAGAGAAAATATACACAGTATTTTAATTGTCCATATTCAGAAACTCAGTTTGTGTTTTCATCTTTCTGGGTTAAAAAGGTATTTCAGAAAGAAAGGGTCTGGAACTGCGCATTAACCATGGACAGTTGTGCTTCCAGCAACCCTGCCTGGGATCTGAGGCTGCTGCCAAGCAGGCTCTCTGCCAGGGAGGACAGGATTGTAAATCTGGAGAGAGAAATTCAGAGAGGAAAACCTGTTTTTGCTTAATTAAAATAAATTTGGGGAAATAGACAGACAAGGGGAAATTCACTGCTTAATAGGATCACTAAGTCTCATCCTTTACCCCAAATGACTTGTCAAACTGCCGCAGGAATCCTCGTGTGAAAACTTGTCAGGAATCCTGACCAGTGAATCAAACCATGCGCTCTCATCAGACTTTCTCATCAAAAGTCATGAAGGATGTTTTGGAATCCAGGTGTGATTTCCAGACACAGAAGGAAGTGAAGGTGTTTACAAAGGCAGAACTGTCAGTGATTTGGGGACTGTCTCTGCTTTTTTCCTGAAATGGAGAACAGAGCACAAAGACTACAATGTTAGGAAGGAAATTTCAAAAGTTGTAACATGCAAAAATGCATCCGGTATTTAGGTGAGAGTTTCGGGGCATGCTTAGGGGTTCTGCTGGAGAGATGGGAGCCAAGTATATGGAGGGCACAACCTCTTAATTCACTTGCTTTTTTCAGGCTCCGCCAGCTTCTACAGATGCCGCATGACAGGTGAGAAATTACCGAGGATGCTTGCCCTAGGGGGAGTTAGGACTCAGTTCAGTTCAGTTCAGTCGCTCAGTCGTATCCGACTCTTTGCAACCCCATGAATCGCAGCACGCCAGGCCTCCCTGTCCATCACCAACTCCCGAAGTTCACCCAGACTCACGTCCATCAAGTCAGTGATGCCATCCAGCCATCTCATCCTCTGTCGTCCCCTTCTCCTCCTGCCCCCAATCCCTCCCAGCATCAGGGTCTTTTCCAATGAGTCAACTCTTCGCATGAGGTGGCCAAGTACTGGAGTTTCAGCTTTAGCATCATTCCTTCCAAAGAAATCCCAGGGCGGATCTCCTTCAGAATGCACTGGTTGGATCTCCTTGCAGTCCAAGGGACTCTCAAGAGTCTTCTCCAACACCACAGTTCAAAAGCATCAATTCTTCAGCACTCTGCTTTCTTCACAGTCCAACTCTCACATCCATACATGACCACAGGAAAAACCATAGTCTTGACTAGATGGACCTTTGTTGGCAAAGTAATGTCTCTGCTTTTCAATATGCTATCTAGGTTGGTCATAACTTTCCTTCCAAGGAGTAAGCGTCTTTTAATTTCATGGCTGCAGTCACCATCTGTAGTGATTTTGGAGCCCCAAAAAATAAAGTCTGACACTGTTTCTGCTGTTTCCCCATCTATTTCCCATGAAGTGATGGGACCGGATGCCATGATCTTCGTTTTCTGAATGTTGAGCATTAAACCAACTTTTTCACTCTCCTCTTTCACTTTCATCAAGAGGCTTTTTAGTTCCTCTTCACTTTCTGCCATAAGGGTGGTGTCATCTGCATATCTGAGGTTATTGATATTTCTCCCAGCAATCTTGATTCCAGCTTGTGTTTCTTCCAGTCCAGCATTTCTCATGATGTACTCTGCATACAAGTTAAATAAGCAGAGTGCATATATACAGCCTTGATGTAACCTGTAGCTAGGACTACAGGTGTGTTAAAGCCACCATAAAGAGCCTTCCGTTCCATGCATGCCAAAACATACAATTCTGACATTTCTAAGAAAAGTGTGTTTTATTCCTACACACCTTCCAGGCTGTGGTTCATACCTTTGGACACGTGGCAACTTCTTGCCCAGCACCATCACTAACTAAAACCAGCCACTTGTAGGCTTCACCTAAACCAAAGCTTTTTCTGGGAAACTTCCTTCTAAAGACCCTCTAGACTTCATGTGTTACCAGGACTCTTCTCTTGGTAAGCTAATACCATCAACACAAGACTCTTTGAAAGATATCATTACTTAGCCTTACCAAAGCTATGTAAAAATTATTGATGTTGAAACTTTCAAGGTGAATGTTTTAAAAAAAATGTACTCCCTTTGAAAATTGATTCATAAGCTGCATTTTTTTTTATCTGGGAGCCAAAATAACTAAATCATTCTAGATTCAAATCTAATATCTATACTGACTCCATACAGGATGTTTGCTGCTATTTCCGTAAAACAAAAAGTAAATTTTTGTTTATTCAATTTTCATGTCCAGTCTAAGGTATTGTGGTCATACAGGGAGATACTGTCTGTGACCCAGCCCTGTTCTTGAACTTCTTGGCTTTAGCTCTTATTCTGCAGTAAATGCCTATGATTGACATTCTACAGAATCACTTTACAATTTTAAGCGCCATTTCCTTGGTACTGGAAACAGATGCCAGTTAACACATGGGATATTTCTAGTAGAAATGACTTTGTTGGTTTTTTGTTTTATGAACATGATAGATAGGTACTCTAAAGAAATATAGAAGAAGGAACCTTAAAATGTTTCTGTGTCAATAAAAACATTTGCATATATTGTGCAATATAATTTTTAATAGTTGTATATTATTCCATCATATGGGTCTATCAAGATTTATTTCACCAGTTCTCTATTGATGGATACTTTGGATTATTGCCAAATGTCTGATGTCCTAAGAAACCCTATGATGGAAAATATCCTTATATGTACATCTTACTACACTTTTCTCCTAGGACAATTTGTTTAAAATAGAATTATCAGGTCAAAGAGTGTGCACATACTTTAAGACTTTTTCCAAACTGCTCTGCAGAAAGGTTATGCCAATTTACGTCATCAACAGCCATCACATCCTCACCAGTAACAGATATTATCAATCATTTAATGATCCTTAATTTGGTAAGTGGATATCAGTGTTCACTAACATTTTCATTTATAGGAACAACTTTAATGATTAAGGTGATCCAAGCCATTATTACGCTTTGATCGGATATTTAAATCTCCTGTTGTGTACTTTTCTATTCCCAAGTTTTCCTCATTGTTCTATTGGATTACTCATCTTACTGATTTCAAAACCTTCCTATAACCCTTCGTCACCTATGCTGCAGGTATTTTTGCAAGTTAATGTTTGTCTTTTAACTATCTTCACCACCGATAGGTGGTGGTGATGGAGGCTGTACAGAAAATTTTGATTTCTGAATAGACAAATGTTTTATGAAATCCCAAGTTTTCCATTTTCGATATGTTTTTCTTCAACTGCTATAACTAAAATCTTTTTGTATTTTAAACAAAAAATTTGCTTTCAGGTATTATGGGCATCCATATAATGCATGAATGATGAGAGGCAGGGTCAGAAAACTGGGATTCAGTGTCCAGCCTTCTATTGTCACCAATCAGTGAGCAGCTTTGGACTCTGTTTTCCCAAGTGTGAGGTTAGTCTCTTCAAGCCCCTTCATTTTACTTGCACGACAACATACTTGGTTTTCAACCTTGGCTGCCCCTGTCATCACCTGGGGAGAGGTTAGCACACCTGACACTCAGGACATATCCCAAACCATGTAAATCAAAATCTCTAGGGTGGGGACCTGACATCCCATTTTTCTAAGCTTCCTGGTACTTCCAATGTGCAGCCAAGCTTGAGACCACAGATCTGGATGCATATGTACTAAGTCACTTCAGTCGTGTCCAATTCTTTGTGACCCTATGAACTGTAGCCCACCAGGCTCCTCTGTCCATGGGATTCTCCAGGCATGAATACTGGAGTGGGTTGCCACACCATCCTCTAGAGGATCTTCCCGACCCAGGAATTGAACCTGAGTCTCCTGTGGCTCCTGCACTGCAGGTGGATTCTTTACCGCTGAGCCACCAGGAAGCTCACAGATCTGGACAGATGCTGTGTTTTCCAAACTTGCCTAATGATTTCTTTAATGGTTTACCAGGCTCCGACTTGGGATTATTTCTACTAGAAATGACTTTTTCTTTTGTATTATGAATATGATGGATAGATACGCTAAAGAAATATTGAAGAAGAAACCTTAAAAGTAGGGTTTAGTGGCTATAGTAAGTCTGCCTTGGCTCCCAAGAATCAGTGTGATTAGCAAGTTTTTCCACAATTCTTCTTTTTAATAACATTCAGTTATTCTAACAATCTTTCTGGATAGTCTCTTTGCAGAGATGTTATTTCAAAGCTGAAGTTATCAGTGAAGACTTAAATTATATCCTGGAAATGAGCACTCTGACACTTGTCCATTTGTTTGATGCCATCACAGATGATTAATGTTGTGTGAGACATTGGCGATTTTCCATTCCAAAGCCCTAAAAAACCTGAGCGAAGGCACACAAAGTCATTCAGATATTGAGTGAAAAAACCAGAGGTAGGACTCAGGCACCCGGGGCCCTGATCTCACCTCCTGTTGCCTCAGTCTCTTCATCTGTGAAATGGGGGCGAGAGTGTCTCTGTACCTGCTTTGAGGAGTGTTCTGAAGGCGGGTGAGGTAATGTCTGTGGGACTCGGCAGTGACGTAGATGAAAGGCACTGTAATGAGTACAAAGTACTATTTTTCATATTACACTTTAAAGCTCTGTAAATGTTGAAAGGCCTTTTTTATATAAACATGCAGAAACAACAGTAAAAAGGAAGGACCCCCTTTATTCCACTTTTTATATTCCTGGATTCCTTTTACCCATTAACTTTTCTTCAGTGTTGCCTCAACAGTGCATTTCCCCGGTTGGGAGCCAGAGGAGAGTGTGGAGATGACAAAGCCATATTCTAAACCACCTTTGCCTATTTCACCTACCATGCCACTGGGCACCCTGATTTAACAATGCTGATCAGAACGTGTGCTAAAATGCTTACCTGCCTGAGGATTTGCTGTGTGTCCACCTACCCCACAGAACCGTGGGCTGCCATGAGGACTGCACCAGGTCCAATGGATGTCTCATATTCCCCAGAGCCTAGGATGCTGTGTACCCTGGGGATTTATTTTTTAAAGAAATAAATGTGTGAGTTGTGAATTAAAGATCTTGGTCAAAATGCAAGGCTAATCACTGAGTGAAGCCAACAAGGTCACTTTTATAAGCACAAAATAGTTTGTACTTGAGATTTGCACCCTTTCCTCCAGGAACTTCAGGTTTTTCTGGGCATATTATTATTTTTCCATTCCCAACTCTATCTACTTCTACCTTGCAAAATGTATGTGATGCCAGCGTTAATACTAGTCACTGCGGTATACAGGAGGTAAGGACTGGAGGCTGGAGTACTCAGTGTTTTTAGTTGTTTTGACTAAATTTTAAATTTTAGCCAAAATATCCCCTTTTTCTTAAGAGTTAATATTAATAAGAAGAACTGTACAAAAAAGATCTTCACAACCAAGATAATCACGATGGTATGATCACTCACCTAGAGCCAGACATCCTGGAATGTGAAGTCAAGTGGGCCTTAGGAACCATCACTATGAACAAAGCTAGTGGAGGTGATGGAATTCCAGTTGAGCTATTTCAAATCCTGAAAGATGATGCTGTGAAAGTGCTGCACTCAATATGCCAGCAAATTTGGAAAACTCAGCAGTGGCCACAGGACTGGAAAAGGTCAGTTTTCATTCCAATCCCAAAGAACAGCAATGCCAAAGAATGCTCAAACTACTGCACAATTACACTCATCTCACACGCTAGTAAGGTAATGCTCAAAATTCTCCAAGCCAGGCTTCAGCAATACGTGAACCGTGAAATTCCTGATGTTCAAGCTGGTTTTAGAAAAGGCAGAGGAACCAGAGATCAAATTGCTAACATCCACTGGATCATGGAAAAAGCAAGAGAGTTCCAGAAAAACATCTATTTCTGCTTTTTTGACTATGCCAAAGCCTTTGACTGTGTGAATCACAATAAAATGTGGGAAATTCTTCAAGAGATGGGAATACCAGACCACCTGACCTGCCTCTTGAGAAACCTATATGCAGGTCAGGAAGCAGCAGTTAGAACTGGACATGGAACAACACACTGGTTCCAAATAGGAGAAGAAGTACATCAAGGCTGTATATTGTCACCCTGCTTATTTAACTTCTATGCAGAGTACATCATGAGAAACGCTGGGCTGGAAGAAGCACAAGCTAGAATCAAGATTGCCGGGAGAAATATGAGTAACCTCAGATATGCAGAAGACACCACCCTTATGGCAGAAAGTGAAGAGGAACTCAAAAGCCTCTTGATGAAAGAGAAAGAGGAGAGTGAAAAAGTTGGTTTAATGCTCAACATTCAGAAAACGAAGATCATGGCATCCGGTCCCATCACTTCATGGGAAATAGATGGGGAAACAGTGGACACAGTGTCAGACTTTATTTTTTGGGGTTCCAAAATCACTACAGATGGTGACTGCAGCCATGAAATTAAAAGATGCTTACTCCTTGGAAGGAAAGTTATGATCAAACTAGATAGCATATTGAAAAGCAGAGACATTACTTTGCCAACAAAGGTCCATCTAGTCAAGGCTATGGTTTTTCCACTGGTCACATATGGATGTGAGAGTTGGACTGTGAAGAAGGCTGAGCACCGAAGAATTGATGCTTTTGAACTGTGGTGTTGGAGAAGACTCTTGAGAGTCCCTTGGACTGCAAGGAGATCCAACCAGTCCATTCTGAAGGAGATCAGCCCTGGGTGTTCTTTGGAAGGAATGATGCTACAGCTGAAACTCCAGTACTTTGGCCACCTCATGCGAAGAGTTGACTCATTGGAAAAGACTCTGATGCTGGGAGGGATTGGGGGCAGGAGGAGAAGGGGATGACAGAGGATGAGATGGCTGGATGGCATCACCGACTCAATGGATGTGTTTGAGTGAACTCCGGGAGTTGGTGATGGACAGGGAGGCCTGGTGTGCTGCGATTCATGGGGTCGCAAAGAGTCAGACACGACTGAGCGACTGAACTGAACTTAACTGAATATTAATAATAGATAATATACATTCTGTCATTCATCATCACTAAAACTCTGGGAAGTAGATATGATTAGCCCCTTTTTGAAGATCAGCAGTCAAGGCTGAGAGAGGTTAAGTAACTAACACAAAGTCATATAGCTGAGACTCGACTCAAGTCAGGTCAGGTTCCCAAGTCACTTCTTTCTGAGATATCACACTGTCTTCTGGCCCCATGAACTTAAGAGGACGTTCTTCTAGATCATTTCTTTAGTTATAAATAAAAAATCTTCTTGAATGCAAAGTGCCTTGATGTTTTTGCAGGGGGCTGATGGTCAAAACATTTAACAGCTCACAGGCACAGACCAACCAGTAGACATAAATGCTGCCCGTAAAACCACCAGTTCTCTGCACAGGTTTCCCAGATAAAATACAGGACCTCAAGGTAACTTTGAATTTCAGATAAAGAACAAGTCATTTTTCACTATAAGCAATACTTGGAACAAACATACACCAAAAAAAAAAAAAAAGGTTATGTATGGAGCTGAAACACCTGGTCTTTCAGCATGACCTCACACACATAACAAGCACAGGACACTCAGCAGTTCACCCAACCTTCATTAGTGAACTTTCAGTTCACTAGTCTTGGCGGCTGGTTTCCGGGGACAATGTAAGAGTTGGTTTAATGGAACAGTGTCAACGTTGTTCTTAAAAAGGAGTTGTTTCAGTGTCAAAGCTGGAGCCATCACGATTGGGGCAGAATCTCACCTCTAACCTCCACCTTGACCTGTATGCTACTGTGATCCCTGTGTACTCTGTTCTGATTTCAGTTTTATGATGGATAAATTTGCAGCCCTATTTAAACTGCCCTCTTTGCTGAAGGGCAAAGCAATGAAAGTCTGAAAAATAAAGCAATAGCATTTTAAAAATATATTTTAACTTCAAAACTAATCCTGCTCTATGATTATCAAAGCATTATTTGTATCCAATACTAATAGAATATTAACTTTTAATAATAAATACCTATGAAAACCATCAAATGCTCAATGAAAAAGACGGGTTAAATAAATCTGATGCTACTTTTTCCTGTCTTGTGGGCCTGTAGCTGGTTTTTCTTTTCTTCATCCATATCTCCATTTTGAAATGTGCTGTGTGAGCTTGAATTACTTTTCTAATCAGAAAAAATAAAAAGAAATGACTTTTAAGGTTTCATCATGACCCAAGAACTGGACAATCTAGATCAAGATCAGACAGACAGAAGATGAGGGGCAATAAGGTTAAAAATGAACCTTCTTCATGAGGGAACAGTTTTATTCATGGAAAAACGTGGCAGTTAAATTCAGAGTGAAAATGGCAGTGATGGCTCACTATACAATGGAAATAATCAGTCAACCCACCCAATGTTTTGTCTACATGACATAAATAACTGTTTGAGCTTTTTTTTTTTTTCCACTCCATCGGCCAATTTAAGAGTCCTGCAAACAGAAGATTTGATTACTGTTTCCAAAACTCCAGTTTAGTGCAGAGTGTAGCTTAACACTGACTGAGAATATTCTCGAACCCCGAGGGGTCATGGTCCCACAGGAGCACACAGGCCACCTCCTTCACCGTCCCTCCTAAGTAGCTCGTGCGCTTGCAGGGCAGACCCAGGAGATAAAACGCTCGTGTGTTTTCCTTCTGACAGCCAGGGCGTGTTGTCTCCCCCTGGAGAACATTTGTTTATAAAGGAGTAAGAGTTTTTAATATATATGCAAAGGATGATAATGAAATGTGTCTGGCCAGAACATAGTCAGGCGAGATTTCATCTAGTTTCAACAGCGCCGTGTGCCAGGGCTGAAGCCATTTTTACCGTAACTCACATTTTCAGGCCTGTGAAGTTGCCGCCCACACAGGAAATGACTTGGAACAGGTGGTCCTCAGAGCTTGCTGGTCTTGTCTGGCTCCTGGGTAATGCTTGTGGGCTACTGAGTCACTGACTAATTATGAGCCCGAACAAAAGGCTCTCAGATAAGCTTGAAGTCAAGACGAGGGAGAAGGCAAGGTGTAGCCAGGGACTGTCTGAGCGTGCTGTGCTGGCTGTCCAAACGGAGTTGATGAATGAGGTTCCTTGGGAAACAATGCCCCCTCGGTCTGGGCTCCTCTCCACTCCCCAGGCACCTAGTGGCATTGGGACAAGAAAGAGCAGGTGAGGCAAGAAGCCGTTGCTCATCTCATATTCTAACGGCTGTAAATGCATCAGAAAACATCCTTCTTGGAGTCACTGCTCTCAGCAACAGGAAAGATCATTTCTCCACCACCTGAGCTATCAAGCCCATCCATGGATGTGTGTGCGGGGCATGTGGGTGCTTTCGTCTCTTTAATCTCTTCCTAGACTGGGAAGAGGTGACGTAACACTTCTCATTCCCCGGGTGAAGAAACTGAGACTTTGGCAGCCCACGTGCTTGGCTCTTGTCCTCAAAAAGACGATGGTGTCAGAGATGGAACAGTATCTGTGTAGAAAAGAGATTCTCACGTCCTGACTGCCAGTACCAGGAATGTGACCTTATTTGGAGATGGGGTCATTGCAGAGGTAATTAATTAAGATGAGGTCATAATGGATGTGGTTGGGGCCCTAATCCAATACTATTCATGGACAGAAGTCCACGTGAAGAGACAGAGACACAGGAAGAAACTCACATGAAATGGAGGAGTGAGGTGATAGAGCTACAAGCCAAGGGATGCTGAGCTGCTGCTGCTGCTGCTAAGTCGCTTCAGTCATGTCCAACTCTGTGCGACCCCATAGATGGCAACCCACCAGGCTCCGCCGTCCCTGGGATTCTCCAGGCAAGAACACTGGAGTGGGTTGCCATTTCCTTCTCCAATGCATGAAAGTGAAAAGTGAAAGTGAAGTCGCTCAGTTGTGTCCGACTCTTCATGGCCTCATGGATTGAAGTAACCAGCAGAAGCTCGAAGAGGCTGGAAGTCTTTCCCTACACGGTTCAAAGCAGGGCACGGTCCTACTGAGCCTTTATTAATAATTACAAACTTCCAGTCCCCATAACTAAGAGACAATGAATTTCTATTGATTTCAGCCACCCAGTTTACGATACTTCATTAAGGCAGGGCAGGGAAACCCTGTGTTGGGAAGATCCCCTGGAGTAGGAAGTGGCAACCCACTCTTGTATTTTTGCCAGGAAGAAAATTCCACAGAGAGAGGAGCCTGGCAAGGCTATAATATCCATAGGATCGCAGAGTCAGACACGACTGAGTAACTGAGCTCGTGCCTGTGCACACTCACATGCACACACACACACACACACACACAGGAAATCCATGTGGGTGGGAACTGGGATTTATTGAGAGGCTATTTTGTGTCATTCGGTCTAAGTTTCACCATCCCCAGTGAATCCATACATCGTATTGAGCCTGCAGATTTGGAGAGGGAGTCCTTGAATTCTTCCAAGAGTAATTTTCCTTTCACCTGGATATGTAAGCCTCGATGGCATCACTTTAAAAAACTCTATCAGCTGAATACTAGAAGTAATTGCTAGTTTGATGACAAGTGACTCAAATGAAAATACTGCAGGTGGATAAAATGAGATCAAGAAGAGGGAAGGAGAGTAAGTGGCTGTTAAGAAGTGGAAAAGTGAGAAGTTTCTAGAAGGCTCAGCGTGCACACCCTCAGGTCCTCACTTCAGAAGAAAGACCCCTGGTGAGAGAGAGAAGGCTCTTGCTTACCACAGACCTGTAATTTCCAGATGGCAAATGTAAAGGGAGTGATGGAGTTGAAAAATTGCCATTAGGTATATTTAATTTTTTCCATTATATACAAAAATATAAATAAGGAGAATGTAAAAAAATAAAAAGGAAAAGGACCCCAAGTGAGAGCTCCCACCAACTGTCCAGTTAGAGGGAGGGTGTCTGGAAGATCACCACCTTCACTTTCGACACCAAATACAGGTTCAGGCGTTCTGAAAGCACCCTCAGTTTCAATAATTCACTAGAAAGACATGCAGAGCTCGCTGGAACCTGTTATCCTCCACTTGCGTTTGTTCAAGGCAAAGAACACTGCCCTCAGGACAGTTATCCTCCTGGGAGTAAAGGGGGATGTACACAGAGCATTGCCAGCCAGCAAGTCACAGAGCCTCAGGGTCCAGGCTTTCCTGGGGTCCATCATGCAGATGGGGTTGAGGGGCAGAGCTGACACCAGGAGACCGAGCCCCCATTCTAAAGCAAGCGGCTCTGTCTCACAGTCCCCACCCGAAGTCGTCTGGCCCAAGGCCCGGAGGCAAACAAAGACACTACTATCAGGCCTGACATACCAAGGGCTTAGCGATTACCTCCCAGAAACTGAGTGCAGAGTCCGCATCTCTCTTCCGGCAATTTTATATCTTCAGTACCCCCTCAACTGGACTGCAAGGAAATCAAACCAGTCAGTCCTAAAGGAAATCAACCCTGAATATTCCTTGGAAGAACTGATGCTGAAGCTGAAGCTCCAATACTTTGGCCACCTGATGACGAAGCACCGACTCATTGGAAAAGACCCTGCTGCTGGGAAAGACTGAAGGCGGGAGGAGAAGGGGGTGCCAGAGGATGAGATGGTTTAATAGCATCGCTGACTCAGTGGACATGAATTTCAGCAAACTCTGGGAGACAGTGGAGGACAGAGGAGCTTGGGGTGCTGCAGTCCATGAGGTTGCAGAGTCAGACACGCCTTAGCGATTGAACATCAACACCCCCTAAATTAGACCCAGACCTCCATTTCTTCATCTACCCCCACCCCAGGGAAACGCTGCTGCACTCCCAACTCCGAGCAAGCTTTCCTCCCTGTCGACCCTCCGGACGGGAAGACACAGGGCCATCCCTCCCTCCCACGGCTCCATTGTGGGCTGAAGGCAGATGTTGCTCTGAGCCTTCTCACAGGCCCGGGTCTTTTGTGCAGCTGGGTTCTGGGGATCCTCAGTCTGCTGTGCTTACAGGGCCTGTGTGCCTGGGAATGAGACAGAGCTGAGCGCTGGAAGGAAGGCTCAATCAATCAACAGGGATAGGGTGTGGGGCAGTGGGCCACGGGGCTAGGAGAGGAAGAAAACCCTGCAGCGCCGGGGGTCCCCAAGGTCAAGGTCAGAGTCTGCCATTCTCTGTGGGTGTCCTGTGCCAGACATACAGGGAAGACAAGGTGTTCCCTCAGCTCAGACCGGTGGTGTGCGGTGGAAAGAAAGTGAAAGTGGGAGTCGTGTCTGACTCAGCGACCCCATGGACTGCAGCCCGCCAGGCTCCTCTGTCCATGGGATTCTCCAGGCAAGAATACTGGAGTGGGTTGCCATGCCCTTCTCCAGGGGATCATCGTGACCCAGGAATTGAATCTGGGTCTCCCGCATTGCTGGCAGATTCTTCACCGTCTGAGCCACAAATTTTCATTTTCATCATAATTTCGTTTTACTCCAAAATACATATGCGTGTGACCCTTTTCAGAAGCTGAACCAAATTAACCAAAAGGAGCAGCAAGAAGAGGTGCTGCTGACTATATTCTTCCTTCTGCTTCTAGCATCGGCCTCTCCCACTTTTTGGGAAGTTCAGGGTGTCTTTAGAAAACAATCACCTCTCCTTTGCTCACCAGCGCTTTCATGCTTCTGTCTAATCTCTTAAAATTCCTCACCAAACGGCATTTTGTTATTTCCACATTTTCATTTAGCACGCCAACCTTTGTTGAGCATTTGAAACATTTTTACGATTTGGACAAAAATTACAGAGTGAGGAACCAAGTTGCCTGTGCGAAGGCCCATCCCAGCTGCTGCCTTAATGTAGGTCTTCTGTCCCCTCCACATTTTTGATGTAAAATATGCCACAGGAGAAAGGGACGATTTTAAAAGGCAAAGGAGAAAAGAAATGAAAAGAAAACAGAAAATTCGTGTAATCATTTACAGCCTATTTGAACTTTTTTCCATGATTTTACGGGCTTGAGAAAGTCATTGCATGGTAAATGACTGAAATGAAGAGACTGGGGAGGGGGGTATCTAGAAGTCTATGAACAGATACCTGCAACTGACAATGAAATTAAAGTTATAAAAATCATTTCCATGGATGCAGGAGACCTACAGGATGGAGGAAGTGTGTTTCAAATCTTGAGTTTTGACCCATCATTTGAAATTCATTTTCTCTAACTTTTCCATAAGCCATGCCAAAGAAAATAAAGGAGCCAGCTCTTGCCCCATCACGGGGCTCCCCCCTCGCCCACCAGGCCCACAAGGTTTCCCGTAGCACCATGTGGCAACTCAGAGTCTCGAGGACTCAGATAAATACAGAGCAAGTCATCCTGAAGTCTGGTTTTCATTGACCAGAGCAGAAATTAGCATCACCTTAGGGCAGATTCTGCATTGTATTCCATAATGCATTAGGAGCCCCTTTTCTGATTCTGTTTTGTATCCTGGCTTGATAGCACAGTTTCTCTTAACTTCAAAGGTTATTCTCTGCCCGAGTAACTCCTCCAAGTTTAGGGGGTAAAAAACAAAAAAAAAATGAACCTTTATCCTAAATAGGAATTTACCTCCCAAACCAAGGAGGGATCCAAAAAGGAAAAAAAAAGAAAAAGTCCTTGATAATGAAGTAAAATAAAATAAAACCTTAACAAGACCTTAGATGAGAACATGCTTCCTTTGATTTAGAAAAATCCAGATTTGGCCACGTCCTTAGATGGGGATTAATTGTCAGCATCCTGACACCAGCCACTGCAAATACTTGAAACGAGCTGTGATCTGTTGCTTCTAATCCATTAGGGGCATTAGTGGGGCTCAGGCTTTGCATGGCGTGCTTGTGCTTTTCCAGTTTTCCACGGATCCTTTATCATATATTAATATCATACGTAATGTCAACATTTGGAAACGGTTTGTGACTGACGGGGCTGAAAAGACATATTTCTCCATCAGCCTGTTTCTATAATAGAAGTCATTCTTCTTTAAGACTCAGACCACCATATGCTTCCACTTTTTTTTTTTTTTCCTGTTTTTATCAGGAGACCTCAGCACATTGGATTTCAGTATAAATTTCAAATATATTAAGACAGTTCCAAAAAATTCAAGCCAGCACAGCGCAGGCTCCTCTTGGCACCCCCTCATGAGGATTTATTGAGGCCTCAGAAGCCTCTCATCTATGCTCGGGGTCAGCCCTAATAATAGTAATAGCTGATGTTTATTGAGTGTTTACTATACGCCGGGCTCTGTGCTAAGTGTTTTATGTGTGTTGAGATAGTTAGTCCTTCCAAGAACTCTATGAAGGACAGATGAGAAAAGTGTAGCACTGAGATTTGTTAAAGAAATTGCCCCAAGGCACAGAGCTGGTGCAAGAAGCCAGCCATCCAACGTTCAAACATAAGTGCTGCTGTTTCACCATATTGGCCTATATTGACTAGTGCCTGCTCACAACACACACTCACAGAGACACAACCACACAAGTCCCAACAGCCCTTCTTTAGGAGCTCTCAGTTCTACCAATAAGGAAACAGTTCCTTTTTTTAATCTCCTCTCTCTATTCAGTCCTTCAGTCATATCTGACTCTTTGCAACCCCATGGACTGTAGCCTCCTCTGTCCATGGGATTCTCCAGGCAAGAATACTGGAGTGGGTTGCCATTTCCTTCTCCAGGGGATCTTCCCAACCCAGGGATCGAACCCAGGTCTCCTGCTTTGCAGGCATACTCCTTATCATCTGAGCCACCAGGGAAGTCAAAGCTATGGGTTTTCCAGTAATTATGTATTAATGTCAGAATTGGACCATAATGAAGGCTGAGCACCAAAGAATTGATGCTTTTGAACTGTGGTGCTAGAGAAGACTCTTGAGAGCCCCTTGGACCACAAGGAGATCAAACCAGTTGATCCTAAAGGAAATCAACACAGAATATTCGTTGGAAAGGCTGATCTTGAAGATGAAGCTCCAATACTTTGGCCATGTAATTCAAAGAGCCAACTCATTGGAAAAGACCTTGATGCTGGGAAAGATTGGCAGAAGGAGAAAGGAGCGACAGAAGATGAGATGGTTAGATAGTATCACCAACTCAATGGGCATGAAGTAGAGCAAACTCTGGGAGACAGTGGAGGACAGAGGAGCCTGATGGGCTATAGCCCATGGAGTTGCAAAGAATCACATACAACTTAGCCACTGAAAAACAGCACTTCACTCTAAGGCCTCATGGAGGGTGGGAGGGTGCAAGTCCCTGCCCTGAACTGGGAGCCATCATAACAAAATGCATTTGACCCAAGACTAATTTCTTCCCAGGGCCACCCATCCATGTGATAGAGAAATAATCCAAAGCAATATATATTTAGTAAGCACATATTTACAATACTTATATCATTATGATGAGTAATCACACAGATTCTTGCCTTCAAACCCCTTTGCACACACCCACTTCCATCAACATACACACGTACACACCCACTTCCACCAACACTCACACACGCACACACACAATTTAAAAGTTTGGTATTATGGACTCACGAGCTTTGTGGAGTGTTGAGGGATCATGCAGAGAAAAGGACTCTGTGTATTTCACAAGAGATGAGGACAAATCACAGGAGATCTTCCAGACTGTGAAGGAGAGATAGAGGTGGGCTGCAGGGATGGAAGAGGGGCGTGTCTAAGCTGGAGACTGACAGCCATTCACTCTTTCCACAGAGCACCATCCCTCCATTCTGCCTCTTTAGGGGACCCCGCTAAGGACTGACCTTACTCCCCCATCTCTCACAGTCCACACTGCATCTCTTCCAGATGTGGAAATTTGAAGGTGACAGTTGAGAGGGGCAGGCAGTTAGACCAGGTACTAAGTAGGAAAAGCAACGATCTGCAGTCTCAGACAATTTCCCCCCAGGGATGCTGCTTAAAAAGTAAATGCCCTGAAACTCTAGGAACACATGTATACCTGTGGTGGATTCATTTTGATATTTGGCAAAACTAATACAATTATGTAAAGTTTAAAAATTAAATAAAATTTAAAAAAAATAAAAATAAAATCAAAAAAAAAAAGTAAATGCCCTGAAACTCTAATGCAGAATAGACACACTGCAGTACCAGGTTGCAAGAGCAATGAAAAGAGACCAAAACTCATGTAAGTCATGGAAAACCTGAAGATAACTTCTGTGTGGTCCTGAGAGATGGGGTGGGGGCGTGAGCAGTGTTTGGAGGGGTGCTGCTTGTGACTGAGGAGGGGGGCGGCCTGACACCCTCTCTGGCAATAATTCCTGTCTCAGTGACACCGTGTCCTGGGAAACCCATTTGTCTTGGACACACCAGGAGTTTGGTCAACTGTCATCTATCAGTCACCAAGATCTACAGGCCCCGCCTCTTATGACATTCTCTGATCCCCATTCTCACTCCCTCACTCTGCCACCACCACCAGGGAAGGCTTCCAAAGTTCCCTTTCCTAAGTGATACAGCAGAAGACCTAACCCAAAGAGGAATTCCAGAAGAACATCTTATCTGTGGAGGGAACATTTTAAAGAAATGGGGGGAACATAAGAGCGTGAAGTATCTCTGTGAAGCTAAAGAAGTGAATTGGCTTGTCTATAGTCGATCTCATTTGCCTGGATTTGGAGGTTGTCATTCCCTGGTGGCTCAGATGGTAAAGAATCAGCCTGCAATGTGGGAGACCTGGGTTCGATCCCTGGGCTGGAAAGAACCCCTGGAGGAGGGCATGGCAATCCACTCCAATATTCTTGCCTAGAGGATCCCATGGACAGATGAGCCTGGTGGGCTATTGTCCATGGGGTCACAAAGAGTCGGACATGACTAAGCAACTGAGCACATAAGGAATTATGATTTCGTTCTTGATGCAAAGGTATGTTGGCACCCCAGTGGGTAGAAAACAGAGCTTCCCCTGGCCAGAAGGGCCATTTCTGGCTTCAGTTCCCAGGGAATGATGACAGCTTACAACGAACAATGTCGGATTCATGATCTCCAAAGAAGATTTAGCTTTGAGACCAGGGACCAGGCTTGATCACTCAAGAGCTTTTGTGTAGCAGAGTTTTATTAAAGTAAGAAAAGCGACAGAGAAAGCTTCTGACATAGACATCAGAAGGGGGACGGAGAATGCCTCCCTAGCTAGTCTTATCAAGGCCTTATATACTTTTTTCAGACGCACTCCCACAACATACATTTTTTTTTCTTTTTCTTTTCTTTTATTTTTTAACTTTACAATATTGTATTGGTTTTGCCATATATCAAAATGAATCCACCATAGGTATACATGTGTTCCCCATCCTGAACCCTCCTCCACAATATACATTTTAAATTGATAAGATTAGAATGAACAATAGAAAGATCTTACCAGACCCACCCAAAGAAAGCTGAGCATCAAAGAACTGATGCTTTTGAACTGTGGTGTTGGAGAAGACTCTTGAGAGTGCCTTGGACTTGCAAGGAGATCCAACCAGTCCATCCTAAAGGATATCAGTCCTGAATAATCATTGGAAGGACTGATGTTGAATCTGAAACGCCAATACTTTAGCCACCTGATGGGAAGAGCTGACTCATTGGAAAAGACCCTGATGCTGGAAAAGATTGAAGGCAGGAGGAGAAGGGGATGACAGAGGATGAGATGGTTGGAGGGCATCACCAACTCAACGGACATGCATTTGAGTAAACTCTGGGAGTTGGTAATGGACAGGGAGGCCTGGTGAGCTGCAGTCCATGGGGTCGCAGAGAATCAGACCTGTTTGAGCAACTGAACTGAACTGACCAGACCCACTCCCATAATATAAATTTTAAGATGACAGGATTAGTCAGAAGGTTCTTGTTAAGGAGAAGCATGTCCTCGAGCAAGATATATTGCTATATTGACTAAGACAAAGCAATGTAGAAAAGAAGGTTTATCCTTTTCTCTTTGAGAGCCCCAGACCCCTTTCTGCTTCTAGAGGGCTCCAGAACCCTTTCTCCTCCTTGGGAACCCTGGGCTTCTTATCAAGCTACCTAGGAACTGACTCTCTCAATGACATGGAGGCAGATAGAAGGCAGGCTCCATGGAAGTGGGAGATGGTGCCATCTCTCTTACACGGAATGGTGTCTAGGGGAACCACATGGGGGTAAATCCCTTCCTGTGCTGCAGTGTAAGGACACAGTAGGTGAACTCTGAGACAGGAAAGTAGCAAACGAGCTGGAGGTTTGCTGGGCTTCAGGCACAGGGATTGGACCCTGTCACTCACGTTCCCGCTGTTTGTGACATTCTGTTTCTCTTTTTCTTATCTAGTCTCACAGCCGTTAGTAAAGCCATCTTGAGTATTGCAAATTTATCTTCAGAATAGTTCAGCGGGGTACCAGCAGGATCTTGGGTCAACAAAGACAAGGCAGAAACAATCAGGAACTTTCCCATCACCAACCCCAGGCCAAGTAGCTGCAAAATTGCAATAGCCAGATCTCCCCAAAAAGGAGAGTCTTGGTTTGGAGTCTAACTGTGTGATTCTGCATTTAATTTTTCACTAAAGAAATTATTTCCTTTTATGTTTTGCCAAATGCTGCCCAGTTTCTGGATAACATATCTTCGGATATGTATTTCCTCTGTGGCAGGTATTTGACAAATTGGCTTACCTTTGACAAATTGGCTTACCTTAAGCCACTGCATTTGGAAAAGGACTTGGGAAGATCGTTCACTAAGGCAGATGTGGGTCACCTGTTTATGGCTCATCCATCTCCCCTTTCTGAGGACAGCCAGCAGCCCTTGGTAGCCTGACCCGCTGCTGTCTGTAACTACATTGAGCCAGACTTCTGATCTTGGCCAGAGCCAATAATGACAGACCCCCTTGAATGAGAATAACTTGAGAATGGACAATGCAAAGGCTCACTCAAGAAATCATGGCATCCGGTCCCATCACTTCATGGCAAATAAACAGGGTAACAATGGAAACAGTTATAGACTTTATTTTAGGGGACTCCAAAATCACTGCAGACCGTGACTGGGGCCATGACATTAAAAGACGTTTGCTCCTTGGAAGAAAAGTTATGACTGACTTAGCTTATTAAAACACAGAGACATTACTTTGCCAACAAAGGTCTGTCTAGTCAAAGCTATGTTTTTTCCAGTAGTCATGTATGGATGTGAGAGTTGAACTATAAAGAAAGCTGAGTGCCAAAGAATTGATGCTTTTAAACTGTGGTGTTGGAGAAGACTCTAGAGACTCCCTTGGACTACAAGGAGATCCAACCAGTCCATCCTAAAGGAGATCAGTCTTGAATATTCATTGGGAGGACTGATGGTGCAACTGAAACTCCAATACTTTGGCCACCTGATGCAAAAAGCTGACTCTTTGGAAAAGACCCTGATGCTGGGAAAGATTGAAGGCAGGAGGATAAGGAGATGACAGAGGATGAGATGGTTGGATGGCATCACTGATTCAATGGACATGAGTTTGAGTAAGCTCCGGGAGTTGGTGATGGACAGGGAAGCCTGGCGTGCTGCAGTCCATGGGGTCACAAAGGATTGGACATGACTGGGCGACTGAACTGAATTGAACCAAGCTGTCTGGTTTGCATGGACTTTGCCCATGTTGAGGCCTGCCCTCCTTCCACTTCCCAACTAGGCACCCACAACATAATCACTAGTGTCATGCTTAGCCCATGATTCAAGGGGATGAAAAGTGAAAAAGTCAAACATATGACTTGGATTTTGTTACTTGGACCTCTAGAGGTTTGATATCATGAGGGTGAAGACACTGGTATCTCTAAGGCATACAATTATTTTGTGCTTTGTCTTATAAGCATTGGGCTTCCCAGATTGTGTTAGTGGTAAAGAACCCATCTACCAATGCAGGAGACATAAGAGATGTGGGTTTGACCCTGGGTCAGGAAGATTCCCTGGAGGAGAGCATGGCAACCCACTCCAGTACTTTTGTCTGGAGAATCCCATGGACAGAGGAGCCTGGTGGACTACATTCCATAGGGTCACACGGAGTCAGACGCAACTGAAGCGGCTTTAGCACAGGGGCACATAAGCATCTTCAAACTTTATCTCAAAGAATAGTCTCACAATTTGTGTCTTGTACCTCTGGAGCCATTGAGTGTTCCAGAACAATCTGAATGGACCTCCTGATAGAACCACAAGGTGCTACCTTATGCAGAAGAATCAACAAAGCTCCAACTTTCTCCAGGTCTCTTTTTCCCTGCCTTGTTAAGGAACCCTAACTGATATCTTGAGACAAAGTTTCAAGAAGAGTTTGGAATTCCTTGGCCAATACATATGTAGAAGTGCCATAGCTTCGGTTCACTGCCCTGTTTTCCTTGGAAGCCTGGAGACCTGAGACCATCAGTCCTGCTGGTGTGAAGACCAAGAGGACATTTTTCCTTTGTAGATCAGTACAGATCAGAGCATTGACCAGAGCCTCTTCTAGCATTTGGAGAAGTTTTCATCATTCTGCCATAAATTCAGGGCACCAATCTTGAGCTGCAGGGAATCTTGGTGAATGCCATTTCAAGTGTAGATAGCACTCCTTGCTTGTACTGTCAGGGTTCCTGTGAAAATGTCAAGACTGGAATTAAATCATTCCAGAAGGATTTGAGTTGAACATTTTGTCCAGGGGTACTTTACACCTTGAAGACTTGTTCAACTCTTCAACTGGAAGTTTGATAAATTGGAAGGTTTGATAGGTTTTCTCTAGGAAAGAAACATAACAAAAAATTGTTTCATCTAATTAGACCAAAAAAAAAAAAAAAGAAGATTACCATCAATAATGATAAATCTTTCTGAAATTTTAGAAATCAGACTTTAGCCTCTCCAGCTGTTCATTTTCCCAGCCCTCTTAAGATTTATACCCATAGTTTTATTGTAATCATTAATCTAGATGATCTAAGATTATGTTATTGCCTTAAAGGCTAACGTGATGAAAAGATCAGGACATTTAATGAAGTGCAAAATTCATCCCACTTAAGAAAAGCAAGGCTTTGCTCCCAGGAGAAAGCCAGACAGAAAACGAGGCGTTTTTCATGAAAGTTATTTGTTTTTGTTTAAAATTCTGGATGGCAGGATAAATCTGTGTCATTTTCACACAATAAATAGCAACAAGTGGCAATGAAGCAATTGAATTCCTTGGCACCGGGCCTCTTGCTCCAGCTGAATACCTCCCCCACTTAATGAGATCCATCAGTAAAAGGTTACTTACATTAGCAAGTGGCTCAGCTGGTAAAGAATCTGCCTGCAAGGCAGGAGCCCTGGGTGTGATCCCTGGGTTGGGAAGATCCCCTGGAGAAGGGAAAGGCTACCCACTCCAGTATTCTGGCCTGGAGAATTCCATGGACCATATAGGCCATGGGGTCGCAAAGTGTTGGACACAACTGAGTGACTTTGATATACATAGGTAGAGAATTTTAAGAGCCACCCCCAATACAACTTCCAGGAAGTAAAACACCTATTAAGAACGGAGAAGCTCAGATCCACCATGATTCCAGCTCAACTTATTTTCATCATAAGTTTACATTTTACCTGCATCTAAAATTATGGTTATTTTTTAAAATATCATTTTTTCCTTTCTAAAATCATGTATTTCTTTTTTATTGTGTTCAGATATACAGAACATAAAATTTACCATTTTAACCATGTTTAGGGGTTAGGTGGAGTTAAGTCCATTCACACATTCCTTTCTTGTCTTCATGATAAAGATTTGGCTAAGTGTTAAGAAAGGAAATAGGATGGATGATACAGAAGACTCCAGTCACAGGCTACATCACCACGGGTGACAGATGACCCATGGAGAGAGAGGAGATGGCACAGAAGGTGCTCAAGAAGGAGTTGTTCTTTTCATTGTTTTTTTAGAATGACTTCAATTACATTTTAAAAAATGCATCAAAAGAGAGAAATACATTAACATCAGTAGCAGCTCTTTCATGCATTGGAGAAGGAAATGGCAACCCACTCCAGTGTTCTTGCCTGGAGAATCCCAGGGATTGGGGAGCCTGGTGGGCTGCCGTCTATGGGGTCGCACAGAGTCGGACACGACTGAAACCACTTAGCAGCAGCAGCAGCTACCTCAAGGTGGCATGCAAATAGATGGTTTTCAATTTTGTCACTATGGAAGTCCCTCATTACTGATACCAATATCAATAAGTAATATTTCAATAATAAAAAGCAGTAGTTTGATATATATTCTTACATTTGAAAAACAGATTGAATGATTAGTAAATTCTTCTTCCCACTCTATAGATACGAGAAACATGCAGAGAAAATAAATGGATTATTCACAGTGCCTGTAATCGGCAGAACTAGCATTAAAGTTCACTTTTCCTGACAGTTATTCTTTTAAAATGAAGCCAATTAAGAATATTAGATGGACCCTCCCGAGGCCCTGAAATTCAACATTTTCTATGAATTAGCACCCAATGTTCTCTGCAAATAAATGCACACACTACTTTCACAACCCACTGTTGCTTTAATAGTTCTATTTACTCATTCTTACATCTTTTCAGACATGCCAGTGTTTTTTCATCTTTCTCATTTATTAGCTCACGGAAGGCAAGATTTAGGCTGTGTTCACACTCATGAGTGTCAAAAGTAGAAACAACTGACTAATCTCTAAAACTCTGCAGGCTTGGAAAAACCACAATGGTGTGTTTCTTGCAATCACCATGGACAACTAAGCTGAGGTTAGGAAAGATGGTCACAAAGAAAGGGAGTTGGGTGGGCTCTGCCTGCCTGTCTAGCTATAAACATGGACTGGAGAAGAGGAGCCTGAGAATTAATTTTTGTCCATTTCCCCAGGAGCAAATTGAGAAGAGAATCTCAGTTAACCCTCGCTTGGTGTTAACAATATTGAAAGTCCACGTGGACTGAGACAGCATTTGGAAACACTGCATGAGGTTTGAGTTAAAGAAAAGTCGGAAATGAAGACTTGCTGGTACCAAGTGAAAAATGACAATGCATGCCAGTTTCCAGAGAGTAACTGATGCTGAAACATGTCACTTCACTCTTAAAGCACGAATGTTTCACAGCAGATGTCTTTACAGGAAGGGACCCACCCAGCGTGGCGGAAGGAGCCCACAAGTAAGAACCACCAGTCCTGTGATCAGGGCTGGCCTCAGACACAGATCGGTGGAAGCTCGGACAAGGATGTAAATTCAGCGGCTCTCAACTCCTCTTAAAAGAAAACCACGTGGGCAGTGAAGGTCAACCCCAGCTCCTAGCATTGTGGTGTAAATCACAAAGGAAAAACCAGCTCCATGTCTTGTGCATATTGGTATCAGCCTAAGGACTTCCTGATTGAAAACCTTCTTGCCAAGTTCATAAGGATGAGAGAGGTACCAGGGGTCATTTGTGATTTCGTGCCCAGAGCTGTCCCTTTTCAACAAAGACCCTGATATTCACGAGTGTCCTGAGCGCTATGAATCTCAGTGGGAAGTAAGAACTTGCAGCTGTCTTAAATCACCTATCTGACTCTATGCCATTCTCTATTCCATATTCACTTTCTAGATATCCAGTTTAATCAAGCCAAAACTAGCAGTAAAAGTCATCACACACAATCAAGGGTCCAGTGTTCAACTTGGTCAACCAAATCTACCTTGTACCTTTACAATAAGTAGAATCACAGCAGAAAACCTCATGGAAGGGGGAAAAAAAAAAGTTCAGCAAGGAAACACAAAACTTTTCTTATTCTGGCATGCTTTAGTGAGACAGTTGGTGAAATGTGTAACTACCTCTATGCATATTAAAGACTACTTCATAAAGACTACTTCCCTTGTGCATGTTTATCCTTTAGCAGACATTAAAAAAAAGTCTCAGCTTGTTTCATTTTCTCTCATTTTTAATATTTTAGATACAAGATGCAGTGGCATTGCCATGTTTGGGGTGCAGAGATGTGATCTGTGGGCCTTTTGATAACTTGCCCTGTGCAAGACACGGTAGCTCTCTACTGCGTTGAGGTAGTTCACACCCCCTCTGTTGTAAATCCGCACTCTGATGACCTGCAATTTTTGTAATGTTTGGGAAGCAAAACATTGCTTAAGGGTACACAGATGCAAAGAGTAGTAAATGAGACAGAGATCTGATGTACAACATAACATAGACAACAATATTGTACTATAATGATACAGTGTGATAGAGGCGATAAATATGGCTACAATGGCAATTGCATTACAATATATAAATGTATCAAATTAACATGTGGTACACCTTAAAGGTGCACAGTGCTATATGTTGAATATATTCAATAAAATTAAAAAAAATAATTTTGGCAGATGTTTTTATATCCCTAAAGGAAAGTATCCTCTCCATGTTACGCCAGGGCTGCCTTACCCATGAAACAGCCCAACCAGCATCCCTCTTCATGTTAGTCCCTGCAAAGAAGATGTGACTGACCCTAAATCTCACAGCCCTGGCCATCTGGGATCAGTGAGGAAAGAACAACAGAGGCTAAGAACTTAGTTTTCTCCCATTCTGTCTCTGTCTCTCTCACCTTCCCAGTTTCAATTTTATGAGGCTGAATTTTGGAAGATGGAAAATAAAAGTTTATTTATTTTGAGACATGAAGGGAAGCAGGTGTCACCAAGAGTCCTTGGTGTTACAAATAACATCTCACTTAACTCTCGTTATTTCTCTGAGATGAGTGTCCTTTTATTGTGTCCACTTTACAGATGAGAAAACTGAGGCACAGAGAGATCAAGTGGATTGCCAAAAACCAACTCAGCCAGCAAAGTGGTAGAGGGAGGTTACTAATACCCAGGCAGGGTAGCTGGAAAGCAGATGCTCTTTGCCACCAAGGTCTGTTCCCTGCAGGAGAGCCTGTGCACAAAGAGGAGAGGATGTTTGGAGGCCAAGAGAAAGCCCCTGAAATGGGTCTTCTGTGCGAGTTTCCACATGTTCCCTCTCTGGGTTTTCAAGGGTCTGTGCCTTTGCTTCATTACCCTCCCTTTTAGCTTTTCCTAATGGGTCCTCAGATGACACCCCATATTTTAGCATGGCCCCCAACCCTGAGTCTTTCTTGCCCGAGGTGGGGGCTACATCCTCACGCTCTTCTCCCTCCATTGAGTTTGGTGGATCTTGGTAAGAAGCACCCCCAGACCCAGCCTTCGAATACAACCTCCTCATCAGCAGTGGGCTCCTGCCAGTCACCTCCCTTTTCCTGCCTGTTGGGCCAAGCCTGCAGCCCTCGGCGGTGGCTCCCAGGCTCTGTGTTGCCCCCAGCCCAGTTCCCACCGCTCTAAAACCTCCCCACCTACACACACTCGGCTCCCCCTCTAAGCTCTCTTCCTCCAATCTTTGCCGTCCCAGTCTACAATCCTCCACACTCCTGGCTGTGGGCACATGTGTGTGTGTGTGTGCTTGTGCGTGCTCAGTCACTTCAGTTGTGTCTAACTCTTTGCAACCTTTTGGACCATAGCCCACCACACTCCTCTATCCATGGAGATTCTTTAGGCAAGAATACTGCCATGGGTTCCCACGCCCTCCTCCAGGGTATCTTAGGTCTCCTGCATTGGCAGGTGGGTTCTTTACCACTAGCACCACCTGGGAAGCCAGTGTGAGTGTGTGTGTGTGTGTGTGTGTGTGTGTGTGTACACATAAATACATATACATGGTTGACTGATATTGGGCATGTAGGATTTTATCAGCACCCTTGACCTCTACCCTGGTGGCTCAGACAGTAAAGAATCCACCTACAATGCAAGGAGAAAGTAGGGAAAACCACTAGACCATTCAGGTATGACCTAAATCAAATTCCTTATTATTAAACAGAGATCACTCATCTAGAGCCAGACATCCTGGAATGTGAAGTCAAGTGGGCCTTAGAAAGCATCACTACGAACAAAGCTAGTGGAGGTGATGGAATTCCAGTTGAGGTATTTCAAATCCTGAAAGATGATGCTGTGAAAGTGCTGTACTCAATATGCCAGCAAATTTGGAAAACTCAGCAGTGGCCACAGGACTGGAAAAGGTCAGTTTTCATTCCAATCCCAAAGAAAGGCAATGCCAAAGAAAGCTCAAACTACCACACAATTGCACTCATCTCATACGCTAGTAAAGTAATGCTCAAAATTCTCCAAGCCAGGCTTCAGCAATATGTGAACCATGAACTTCCAGATGTTCAAGCTGGTTTTAGAAAAGGCAGAGGAACCAGAGATCAAATTGCCAACATCTACTGGATCATGGAAAAAGCAAGAGAGTTCCAGAAAAACATCTATTTCTGCTTTATTGACTATGCCAAAGCCTTTGACTGTGCGGATCACAATCAACTGTGGAAAATTTCTGAAAGACATGGGAATACCAGACCACCTGACCTGCCTCTTGAGAAACCTATATGCAGGTCAGGAAGAAACAGTTAGAACTGGACATGGAACATCAGACTGGTTCCAAATAGGAAAAGGAGTACGTCAAGGCTGTATATGTCACCCTGCTTAGTTAACTTCTATGCAGAGTACATCATGAGAAACGCTGGGCTGGAAGACGCACAAGCTGGAATCAAGATTGCCAGGAGAAATATCAATAACCTCAGATATGCAGATGACACCACCCTTATGGCAGAAAGTGAAGAGGAACTAAAAAGCCTCTTGATGAAAGTGAAAGTGGAGAGTGAAAAAGTTGGCTTAAAGCTCAACATTCAGAAAACGAAGATCATGGCATCTGGTCCCATCACTTCATGGGAAATAAATGGGGAAACAGTGGAAACAGTGTCAGACTTTATTTTTGGGCTCCAAAATGACTGCAGATGGTGACTGCAGCCATGAAATTAAAAGATGCTTACTCTTTGGAAGAAAATTATGACCAATCTAGATAGCATATTGAAAAGCAGAGACATTACTTTGCCAACAAAGGTCCATCTAGTCAAGGCTATGGTTTTTCCTGTGGTCATGTATGGATGTGAGAGTTGGACTGTGAAGAAAGCTGAGCACCGAAGAATTGATGCTTTTGAACTGTGGTGTTGGAGAAGACTCTTGAGAGTCCCTTGGACTGCAAGGAGATCCAACCAGTCCATTCTGAAGGAGATCAGAGCTGGGATTTCTTTGGAAGGACTGATGCTAAAGCTGAAACTCCAATACTTTGGCCACCTCATGCGAAGAGTTGACTCATTGGAAAAGACTCTGATGCTGGGAGGGATTGGGGGCAGGAGGAGAAGGGGACAACAGAAGATGAGATGGCTGGATGGCATTACCGACTTGATGGACGTGAGTTTGAGTGAACTCTGGGAGTTGGTGATGGACAGGGAGGCCTTGCGTGCTGCAATTCATGGGGTCGCAAAGAGTTGGACACTACTGAGCGACTGAACTGAGCTGAACTGACAATGCAAGGACCTGGGTTCGATCCCTGGGTTGGGAAGATACCCTAGAGAAGGAAATAGAAACCCACTCCAGTATTCCTACCTGGAGATTCCCCACGGATAGAGGAGCCTGGCGGGCTTCAGTCCAGAGGGTTGCAAAGAGTTGGACATGACTGAGCAACTAAGCACCTGATCTCTACCCACTAGATGCCAGTAGCCCCCTCTCTACAATACAATGCCCCCAAATGTCTCCAGACATTGCAAAATCATTTTGAGAACCTCTGGGCTGGATGTGGACCTCAATTCTGCCATAACGCATCTGAGCCCTTCCCCTGCCCCCTGCACCACTTGTCTTGCTCCCTCTCCCCCTTGGACCCAATTGTCCATGAATAGGTGTCCCTAGTGACCACAGCCCCACACTCCAGTCCTGAGTCCTATTTGATCCCCCATGTCTTCAATCTACCCCCTGATTGGGAAACCAACACTGCCCAGTTTCCAAGTTGACAAGGCCCTAGGCCTCCTTGGATACTGGATCTGTCCTCTCTCCAAGCATCTCTGGAGTCCTGCTTCAAAGCACATGCACTTCTCCTAGCCCCTGAGTGCAGTGTCATTCCTGGTCCCAATTCTACCTTGAGAGAGTCACTCTTTTTCCTGAGCTAGGGTGTGAGTGCAAGCATGCTCAGTCATGTCCACCTCTTTGCAAATCTACAGACTGTAGCCCGCCAGGCTCCTCTGTCTATGGGATTCTCCAACCAAGAATACTGGAGTGGGTTGCCATGTCTTCCTCAAGGAAATCTTCCTGACCCAGAGAGCAAACCTGAGTCTCTTGCAGTCGTAGGTGGATTCTTTACCACTTGGACCACCTGGGTAGAACCATGCATTCAGGGACAAACTAGGAAAGCTGTACCATGGCCTTTAGTTTTGGCACCAAAATTGCCAGGAGCACCTAAGGGAGACTAGGTAAATGACTCCACCACTCAGCTTCTGAGACCATGAATCTGAGGGGAACGCCAGTGTGGGGCGGCCAACCAGATGGTGACAACAGTCACCAAACCTCATCAAACCACAGAACGGCTGATAACGTACTTCTTAAGGGTCAGGGAAGAATTTAAGCCATGCATTTTCTAATGTGAATCATTTGGATCCGATGGTGTACATCTGCTGCACACAGTTTTTAATTCAAATCAAATACGTAGAAGTACATTCCAATAACTAAGTCATGGTCTTCCATATTGTCAAGGTCTACTATGGGGTGATCCCAAGAGAGAAAGCCAGCCCAGGGGACCTAGACTCTAGACGACACGTGGTAACAGCACCTTCGGGTGTGTGGGCTCCGTGGCTTCTGCCAGTGGAGACACATTTGTATGTTAGATGATGTGATGGCTAATTTTATATCTCAACTTGGACCAGGCACTGAGGTGCCCAGACATTGGGCCAAGCATTATTCTGGGTGTGTCTGTGAGAATCTTTCTGGGTGAGATGAGCATTTGCATTGGTAGGTTGAAGGAAGCATATTGCCCTCCCTTATGTGAATGGCCATCATCTAATCTGCCATAAACCAAATTCTTGAGTTCTCCCTTAAATTCATGTGCTGGAGTCATGATCTTCAGTGTGATGATATTAGAAGGGGGAGCCCTTGGAGGTGATTCATTCATGAGGATGTAGACCCTGTGATGGAATTAGTGCCCTTATCAAAGAAACCATAGAGATCTCATTTGTCCCTCCACCACCTGAGGACACAGCAAGATGATAACTGTCTAAGAACTTCCGCTTCACTGACTATGCTAAAGCCTTTGATTGTGTGGATCACAACAAACTGGAAAATTCTTAAAGACATGAGAATACCAGATCACCTTGCCTGCCTCCTGAGAATTCTTTACACAGGTCAAGAAGCAACAGTTAGAACTAGAAATGAAACAACGGACTGGTTCCAAATTGGGAAAGGAGTATGTCAAGGCTGTATATTATCACCCTGCTTATTTAACTTATATGCAGAGTACATCATGTGAAATGCTGAGTTGGATGGACACAGGCTGGAATCAAGATTGCTGGGAGAAATATCAATAACTTCAGATATGCAGATGACACCACTCTTATGGCAGAAAGCAAAGAGGAACCAAAGAGCCTCTTGGTGATGGAGGAGAGTGAAAAAGTTGGCTTAAAACTCAACATTCAAAAAATGAAGATCATGACATCTGGTCCAATTATTTCATGGCAAATAGATGGGGAAACAATGGAAACAGTGACTGATTTTATTTTCAAGGGCTCCAAAATCACTGCAGGTGGTGACTGCAGCCATAAAATTAAAAAATATTTGATCCTTGGAAGGAAAGTTATGACAAACCTAGGCAACATATTAAAAAGCAAAGATATTACTTTGCACATGAAGATGCAGGTCCATATGGTCAAAATTATAGTTTTTCCAGTAGTCATGTATGGATTAGAGAGTTGGACCATTAAGAAGACTGAGCACCAAAGAATTGAAGCTTTCAAATTGTGGTGCTGGAGAGGACTCTTGAGAGTCTCTTGGACTACAGGGAGATCAAGCCAGTGAATCCTAAAGGATATCAACCCTGAATATTCACTGGAAGTACTGTTGCCGAAGCTGAAGCTCCAGTGCTTTGCCTACCTGATTCGAAGAGCCAACTTACTGAAAAAGACCCTCATGCTGGGAAAGAGTGAAGGCAAACCAAGAAGAGGGTGGCAGAGGATGAGATGGTTAGATAGCATCACCAACTCAATGGACATGAGGTTGAGCAAACTCCAGGAGACAGTGAAGGACAGGAAAGCCTGGAGTGCCACAGTCAATGGGGTTGCAAACAATCAGACACGACTTAGCAACTGAACAACAACGACAACATATATGTGTATATCTGGGATCAGGTTATATATCCTACTAGTGTGCATATTGGAGAAGGCAATGGCACCCCACTCCAGTACTCTTGCCTGGAAAATCTCATGGACAGAAGAGCCTGGTGGGCTGCTGTCCATGGGGTCGCTAAAAGTTGGACACAACTGAGCAACTTCACTTTCACTTTTCACTTTCATGCATTGGAGAAGGAAATGGCAGCCCACTCCAGTGTTCTTGCCTGGAGAATCCCAAGGACAGGGGAGCCTGGTGGGCTGCCGTCTATGGGGTCGCACAGAGTCAGATATGACTGAAGAGACTTAGCAGCAGCAGTGTGTATATGCTTCTTTTATTTTTAGTTAAGCTATGTCATGGACATCTTTGCATGTTTTTAGGTATACACATTATCACAACAACTTTCACCATGATTGTATGATAAGCAGTGCCTGGTCTGAGCCCTCAATGTTAGCGCCCAGGTTATCAAGTTTCCCACGAGACAATGTCTACTATTCCCCCTCCAAAGCGGTAGCCTAAGCTGCTCAGAACGTTTTCATACACACATTTTCTCCCATCTTCGACAGGACAGGATAAACTCCTAGAAGTAGAATTATGGGGTTAAAGATGATAGAGGTCTTTGAGATGTGCTACCAAATTGCTGTCCAGGAGTTTATACCAACCAGAAGCCCCTCCAGCACCACGTTCGCTCTTCTGTCCTCATTGTGAGGGCAGTAAATGTCTGTCTTCATGCATTAAAAGGTGGTCCCCCAGCTGTGCATTTACCAGTTTGGAACCAATTAGGGGTATTTTACTCAGAATTTCTTTTTTTTTTTCCCCTGAGAGATCTGTGCCTTCCTTCATCTTGCAGTTTTGGCAGCTATGATCATCTTTTCAGCCAACTTGGGCTGAAGAGGCAAGCAAATGAGATACGCTGATAAAGCAAGCGTTCTTGCCATATTTTCTCTGTTCAAGTACAACTGCCCATAGAGTCAGCCCTAACTTTCCTTGCTTAGAGTGTTTACGTAAGTTCCCAGAACAGCTACCTTAACTTTTGTGATCCCTATTTTTTTTTAATTCAACTTAAAGCTGATTTGCAATGTTGTGTTAGTTTAAGTGCATAGTAAGGTGATTCAATTTTATACACATATATAATACATATTCTTTTTCAGATTCTTTCCCCTTACAGTTTATTACAAAATATTGAGCACTGTTCCCTGGCTATACAGTCAGTCCCTGTTGATTATTTGTTTTATGGTAGCAACTTATCAGCAGAGCGTATATGTTTATCGCAAACTCTTCATTTATCCCTCCCCCTCCCCTTTCCCCTTTGGTAATCCTAAATTTGCTTTCTATGTCTCTGGGTCTGTTTTGTTAATAACTTCATTTGTATCATTCTTTTAGATTCCGCATATAAGCAATATCTTATGATGTTTGCCTTGCTCTTTCTGACTTACTTCACTTAGTATGATCGTCTCTAGGTGCATCAATGTTGCTGCAGATGGCATCCTTTCATTCTGTTTTATGACTGAATAGTATTTCATTGTACAAATATATGATCCCTATTTTTCTAAAGCATGGATTTGCTGATAATAACTATAAAGTGAGTTCTTATCATCCTTCACAGGGGAGCATGGAGAAGTTAGAACATGAATGTTGGAAGCAGGCCATATCTTTGTGACCCAAAACTGTCCCACAACAGTGGGTGACTCGTCTAGTCCCACCTGAGCCCATCTTTCCTCATCTTAAAATGGGGTGAGTGTCTAACCACCCAGAGACTAGGAGAATGATCCTCATCTCACACAACAGCCAGGATTCAGTAAGATTAGGATATGACAGCATTGACAAATATGTCATTCATTAGTATTAAATTTGCAATGATGTAATTAAACAGAGTAGAGTCATAGAACACTGTATGGTTTGCTAAGGCTGCCAGAACAAGGTACCACAGGCTGGGAGGCTGAAACAACAGAAGTGTACAGGGTCACGGATCTGAAGGCCAGATGTCAGAAATCAAGGTGTCGTCAACAGCACTGGTTCCTTCTAAGGCCAGTATCCTTGGCTTGCAGATGACGGTTTGTTCTCTGCATCTTCACATGCTATTCCTTCTTTGCATTTCTTTGTGTCCAAATATCCTCTTTTCACAGGGACATGAGTCATACTGGATTAGGATCCAGCTTCATGTTCTCATGAAAGATCTCTGTAAAGATCCTATCTTCAGAGATGATCACATTCTGAAGTTTCAGGGGTTAGGATTTCAACGTATGAGTTTTGAGGGGACATAATTCAGCCAACAACCATCTCTATAGCTGGAAAAGAAACCTAGAGATTCTCCACTGTAATAATCTTGAATCCACCATAATAACTGGAGGACGGATTCAGAAGGGTGACATGCTCCACCAGGGACCCCAAGGAGAGCGGTAGCAAATACAAGAATCAATCTTCCTAGATGATAAAATGAATTATTAACTCACTTCCTCAGATTTAAGTTCACTTTTATTTCCTTGCACACTAGAGTTCACAAAGTTTTTAAACACAGATTCAAATTTTTCTCAGGGAATGAAGGTGAGAAGGCTGAGCTCATGCCCTTCCTCACACACAGATCGCCAACAATCAGAGAAGGGAAGGAGGTTCACAGCAGCTCAGGAGAGGAGAAAATCATTTCTAGCTCAGATGATAGTGTCACATGACTGTGTTTAAACTCCAATGTGTGAAAGTTCTGCATCTAAATATTAATACAAAAATCTGCACTTAGGTCATGATTGGGAAGCTATTGTTCAGTCACTCAGTCGTGTCCAGCTCTTTGCGACCCCATGGACTGCAGCACTCCAGGCTTCCCTGTCCTTCACCATCTCCTGCAGATTGTTCACACTCAAGTCCATTGAGTTGATGATGTCATCCAATCATCTCATCCTCTGTTGCCCCCTTCTCCTCCTGCCTTCAATCTTTCCCAGCATCATGGTCTTTTCCAGTGAGTCGACTCTGCGTCAGGTGGCCAAAGTATTGGCACCTCATCTTCAGCATCAGTCCTTCCAATGAATATTCAGGGTTGATTTCCCTTTAGGATGGACTGGTTGGATCTCCTTGCAGTCAAGAGTCTTCTCCAACACCATAGTTCAAAAGCATCGATAATTTGGCGCTCAGCCTTTTTTTATGGACAAACTCTCACATCCATACATAACTACTGAAAAAACCATAGCTTTGACTATAGGGATTGGGAGGTAGAAAGTTAAATTTTATAGTATTAATAGATCATGTTCTACATGGCAGATATGCATTCAGTGTTTTCAGATAACATATTTCAATTCTATGTATGTGCATTTTAAATCAGTTAACTTCTTAAAATAATTTTATCTATGCATTTATTTATTGCACTGGGTCTTCCTAGCCGCCCGTGGGCTTTTCTCTAGTTGTGGTGAGTGGGGGCTACTCTCTAATTGTGGTGCCCCGGCTCCTCACTGTAGTGGTTTCTCTCGCTGTGGAGCCCTGGCTCTAGAGCACAGGCTCAGTAGTTGTGGCTCATGGGCTTAGTTGCTCAGAAGAATGTGAGACCTTCCTGGACCAGGGATCCAACTAACCCATGTCTCCAGCATTGGCAGGTGTATTCTTTACCACTGAGCCACCAGGGAAGCCCCTAAATTGGTTAACATTTTGAATTATCTTCCTCAAGGCCTATGTCCACCCACAGGAAAGCTAACGGCTGTCCCTTCATTTCAAAGAGTGGAAGAGTGGGTAAATTATCCCCCAGACTGCACGCCAAAAATTGGGCAACCCCGTCAAGTTTTCAGATTCCTTTGTCTAAAATGCAGTCTTTGTATGTGAAAAATGGGGATAATCGGCCCTGTGTTCTTTTATCTTCTACTAAGGTGGTGCTGGAGAAGTCTCTTGAGAGTCCCTTGGACTGCAAGGAGATCCAACCAGTCCATCCTAAAGGAAATCAGTCCTGAATATTCATTGGAAGGACTGATGCTGAAACTGAAGCTCCAATGCTTTGGCCACCTGATGCCAAGAGCTGACTCATCGGAAAAGACTCTGATGCTGGGAAAGATTGAGGGTAGGCAGAGAAGGGGGTGACAGAAGATGAGATGGTTGGAAGGCATCATCAACTCAATGGACATGAGTTTGAGCAAACTCAGGGAGATATGTGCTCCCTTCAGCAGCACATATACTAAAAACGTTCTGGGAGATGGTGAAGGACAGAGAAGCCTGGCATGCTGCAGTCCATGGGGTCGCAAAGAGTCAGACATGGCTTAGCAACTGAACAGTAAGGACATAAGGCTACTAAGGCCTCTGAGTCAACTCGAGAATTTCTGACAAACAAGGCCAGTAAAATGAGTTAGGTCACCATGTACTGCTTCCTCCAGATCAAGTCTCAAGGAAAACTTTGTAGAAAGTTCAGTGTGGATGAAACATTCAGGAAGAGAACAAGAGGTCAAAAAGAAAAAAAAAAGAAGGAAATGGAGTTACATAGACCATTTCTCGGTGCTAATATAAAATCTACAATATGTTTTAAATGAAAGACTTGGAAAGTTTTTCCTTCAACTTCATATAAGCTGTCATGATGGGGATTTGAGAACGAAATAGATGAGGAACTAATTTACCAACCTTGACTTTCTGGAAATGAATGTGCTGGTTTCCAAGTGTGCAGACTCTCCAGCCAGGTTACCAGAATCCAAGGGATGACTTCAGCTTCCAACATCGTCCTTACTCCTTCCAACTGGAGGCCAACCAAGTCAGTGAGTAACAGAAAGACCCAGAGTGTACATTTCATCACAGCCACTCAGGTAGATGGGGATAGGGCCTTAGGCATGGTCACAGAATGATGTCCAAATACAGTCAAGACAAGAACGCGGCAGTTCCCCCCGTTGTTTCTCAGGCACTTTTGATGTTCATCCCCCAAACAAAAGCACCACATCATCCAGAAACCTTCCAGTCCCTGTGGCATGTGCTGCGTATCTTCCTAAAGAGCTGCTCTTGCCAGGCATTTGTTGAAGCTGGAAATACACTTCCCACTTTGGGCTGATGAATGGGTATGGGGGACTGGAGATGGAGGTTACAAATAAAGGAAAGAGAAGTTTGGCTTCATTGGTGCCCACATCTCTCCATAGCTTGGTTGAAAGGTGTGAAAGTGTTAGTCACTCAGTTCTGTCCACTTTTTGTGACCTCATGGGCTATAGCCTGCCAGGCTCCTTTGTCCATGGACGTCTCCAGGCAAGAATACTGAAGTGGGTAGCCATTAGCTTCTTCAGGGGGATCTTTCTGACCCAGGGATCGAACCCGGGTCTCCTGCATTGCAGGCAGATTCTTTATGGTCTGAGCCACCAGGGAAGCCCATAGCTTGGTTATTACTCACCTTTTCCAAATCACCCTTTACTCACTCAATGTCAAGTTCACAGAGTCTCTTGTATTCCAGAGTCTGGGTTGCTCTTATCCTTGCACATGGATTCTCTTGTGCTTGTAATTGTAGTTTCCAGGAAGTATTGAATCCATCACTGCATACGTTGCTCATATATTATGCCTCTTTTTTAAGTTCAGTCCCTTGTCTCTCATTATATATAGCTTCCCAACTTGTCTCCTTATATAATAGACCCTGGAAGACCCACTTCTCTTTCCTTTGTTATTTTAATTCAGATTTTTATTAGGTATCAACCAGAAAGCTGTTGATATCCATAGAAGAAGTGTATACCCCTGGTGAAGGATGGGTCTGTGACCCAGAACTGGCCACAAGATGTGAAGAGTTGCCTGCTGGGCACTTCTGAGAAAAATATTTTGATCCCTGGATTATGATGAGTTGAATTGTCTCCCTCAAAAATTTATATTCAAGTCCTAACATCAGTATGTGTGAATGTGACCTCATTTGGAGATACAGTCTTTGCGGATTATCAAGTTAAGATGAGGTTACTTTAGGTCAGAGAGGGTCCTAAATCCAGTGATGGGTGCCTTTATAAAGAGAAAGGAGAGGGGGATTCTGACATACAGACACAGAGGAGAGACCCTCAGGGAAGAAGGGCACGTGACGACAGAGGCAGAGATTGGAGTGAGGTAGCTACAAGCGAAGGAGTGCTGAGGATTGCTGTCAACCTCCAGAAGTTAGGAAGAGGGAAGAAGGCACGCTCTCCAGAGCCTTCAGAGAGAGCATGGCTTTACCAAAGCCTTGTTTTCAGACTTCTCTGAACTGTAAGAGAGCACATTGCTGTTATTTTAAGCCACCAGTTTGTGGCACTCTCTTAGGGCAGCCCTGGCAAATTAACAGACCGATTAAAGGTGAGAGCAACACAAGGAGAAGTTTCCCTTTGCCCTAATTACACCCTTGATTTCTGCTCTCATTTGAGGTTATGATATGTGAAGCTGGCAGTCACATTGTGGCTGTGAAGCTTAAAGCCCATAATGTGTGCTAAGCGGGGCAGAGCAAAGCAACAGAAAGAGTTGGAGTCCTTTGTAGGTATAATGATGGTTTCCCTGGTGGCTCAGCAGGTAAAGAATCTGCCTGCAATGCAGGAGACACAGGTTCCATCCCTGGGAAGGGAAGATCCTCTGGAGGAGGATGAACATCTGACCCCAACCAGCACAGCTTGAGCTATGTGACAAACACAACCTCGCTTTTATCAGCTCCTTTGAGAAGTATCCTGATTGTAGCTGAAAGCATTCCTGATATAACACCACTAGTGTCTCCCCACTAAATCTAACTTCCACATTGCTCTAACTCAACTACAGATCTGATCAAAAACTTCTCAACCGTCTTTCCAATAATGCCCAAACTCCACATCCTGTCATTCAGATCCTGCCATGATAAGGTCCAGCCTTATCTACTATTCCATGAACTGGTTCCAACATAATTCTGGACACAAAGCTTATACTTCATTTCATTACTAATTCTCCCTGCCTCCACTTTCTCAACTCATCCAATTCCACCTCCATTTCATTATCAATTTTCTTTCTAAGGAGCTCTTCATATTAGTACTCTACTGAGTTCAGTTCTCTTTTTACTGCTACTTGTTTGGAAGATAGATATTCAATTTTTATACTTTCTTTTTTAAATTCCAAACTAATTAGAATTTTTAATAGCAATTACTTTTTAAAATATTAATCAATATTTCCTCCTCCTCCTGAATAATTAAGAGAAAATCAATATTGCTCTAATTCTTATCACCCTACATCCTGTCTTGTATATTATGGTTTTCCTGTACTGAGTTTTAATTCTTCAGTGTTCTTTATGCTGTAAGTCATCATAATTACACTTGTTGGTCTATGCAGTCAAAGTATGTTTGATTTTATTCCCACAGTTCTCAGTTTCTCTTTGCTAACATTCCTTAGCACATCTGAGATCCAAGATATTGCTTTTATGTTGATGTTCTATTTTTCTGAAGTACAGTCTGCCCTTGAACAACATAGGTCTGAATTGAAGAGGTCCATTTATACACAGATTTTTTTCTCAGTAAATATATTGGAAAAAAATGTTGGAGATGTACAGAAATTTGAAAAACCTCGTGGGTGAATCACATAGCCTAGAAATATTAAGAAATTAAGAAAAATTAGGTATACTGGGAATGCATAAGATACCTGTCTATCTTTACATAGGCATAAGATGAGGGATACTGCATATAAAATTAATAATGTGTTAGTTTTCTTATTATTTTATAACTTCATCTTAAAAAATGCATTCTTGTATAGAGCATGCATGTGTGTTAAGTCACTTCAATTGTTTCCTGACTCTGTGCAATCCTATGGACTGTAGCCTGCCAGGCTCCTCTGTCCATGGGATTATCCAGGCAATACTGGAGTGGGTTGTCATGCCCTCCTCCAAAGGACTTTCCCAACCCACAGATGGAACCTGTGTTTCTCATCCTGCCTAGGCAGTCAGGTTCTTTACCGCTAGTGCCATATGGGAGGCCCTCTCAGTACATGAGTACCTGTAAATAAATATAAACTTCTTTTTCACACTGTATTTTCATGTTTTATTCCTAGTGTTAGTAATAATATAACATTTATTGTGTTTTGTATCATATAAAACAACATTGATATAGGTACTGACAGAATTTTTCTTCTAGACAATGTAAAGAGCTTATGGTATCAATAAATACAGTTCAGTACTGGAAATGTATTTTCTCTTCCTTATGATTTTATAATAATATTTTCTTTTCTCTAGTTTACTGTAAGAACACAGTATAAATAATGTCCAAAATTATATTGATTGTTTATGTTATCAGCATGGCTTCGGGTCAACAACACGTTGTGCTAAAATGGCACCCCACTCCAGTACTCTTGCCTGGAAAATCCCATGGACTGAGGAGCCTGGTAGGCTATAGTCCATGGTATCGAAAAGAGCTGGACGTGACTAAGCAACTTCAGTTTCAGTTTCAGTTCTAGTCCATAGGCAGAGAAGGCAATAGCACCCCACTCCAGTACTCTTGCCTGGAAAATCCCATGGACTGAGGAGCCTGGAAGGCTGCAATCCATGGGGTCACTGAGGGTCGGACACTGAGCGACTTCACTTTCACTTTTCACTTTCATGCATTGGAGAAGGAAATGGCAACCCGCTCTAGTGTTCTTGCCTGGAGAATCCCAGGGATGGGGGAGCCTAGTGGGATGCCGTCTATGGGGTCGCACAGAGTCGGACACGACTGAAGCGACTTAGCAGCAGCATGTCACTTCAGTTGTGTCTGACTCTTTGTGACCCCATGGACTGAAGCCCGCCAGGCTCCTCTGTCCATGGGATTTTTCAGGCAAGAATACCAGAGCGGGTTGCCTTGCCCTCCTCCAGGGGATCTTCTCAACCCAGATATCAAAACCACATCTTTAACATCTTCTGCATTGGCAGACAGGTTCTTTACTACTAGTGACTTCTGGGAAGTCCAACAATAGACTATTAATGGTTAAGCTCTGGAAGAGTCAAAAATTATATGTAGATTTTTGACTGCATGGGGTTGATGATCATAACACCTGCTGGTCAAGTGTCAATCGTATATCTTTTAAAACCTGTTTATGTGAGGCTTCCTTAGAAGTAAGACTCCTTGTATCTTGTATGAAAATGTGCTTACCCTCATTCTTGAAAGATAGTTTAGCTGGGTAAAGTTCTGTTTGAATTTATTTCCCTGTCTTTGGATATTCATTATTGTTGAGAATTCTGCTGTTGATCTGATTACTGCTTGTTGAAATAACTGCCTTCTCTCTATGGCAACTTTGAAATATTTGGGTCAAAGTTTCATTTTGAAGTTCTATACGATCACTGTAATGTTGCCTACATACCAATTTCCTTTTTTTAATTCCACTTGCTCTTTAAATCTAAGAATCCTATCTTTCATGATGTCTGAAAAATCATCAGCCTTGATATCTTCAACATTTCTTTTCTCTCAAGTATTTCCTTGAGATTTTGATGAGTCCTTATTTCAATTTCCCTTTCACATTTTCCATTTTCTCTCTGTGGGCAGAATTCCACATTTCTTCAAATCTATATTCTAATTTGCTATTTTGACATTAACTGCTCCAGGAAAGTAGGAACAATGTCTCTCTTCTTTCTTCTGTGCTGTGCATGGAACCTAGGAGGGGTCCCCAACCATCTCTTGACTTAATAAATTAATTTCACATTTTGTAAGACACTGAGGTTTAGTAATACCAGATACTTGCCCAACAGTACCCATCAAGTGCAAACTGCAGTGAGTTTGCCCTGACCTGTCTGACTCCAAAGTCTTTGAATGAATTAATGAGTCAGGAAACACAGTGAAGAAAACTTGGTCCAGAGACTGAAAACAAAAGTCCTGACACTTCTCCACACCTTTCCCTGATTATCAAAATGGAAGATTTATCTCAGAGTTTATCTCTCTGTCTCCAGTCTCAACATTTGCATATTTAGTCCCTCAAAATAGCTCTATAAATGTCTCCAGGACATCTATGGGAAGCACTATAGAATTACTCTCAAACATTTATGACTGGATGACAAGAAGTGGTGGAATTTTATATCTTCATTCACTTTAACAGTTTCTTTTTTTCTTTTTCTTTTTTGGATACTGACTGTACTGGGCATGCTGGCAACTTGGAGAGTCACAAAGAAATTGTGATGGCACCCATCTTTGCAGAGCTAAAAGTGCAAAGTGGAATACTCCATCTGCTTCAAATTAGGAATCTAATATACCAGAATTAAAATGTCCTACAGAACTTTAAGGCCCCTTCTAGATAGTGAAAAGGCCATGTGTATATTGACACTTTAAAAGGGATAAGCAAAAAATGGAAGAAACAAACTGCGTGTTTTAGTCTGCTTGATTTTTTCTTTTTGCTTTTTAAAAATTGATTTTCAACCATTTTTTAAAATTGAAGTATAGTTAATTTACTAGATTGTGTTTATTTCAGGTGTAAAGCAAAGTGATTCCATTACATATATGTGTGTGCGTGTGTGTGTGTGAGGCTATATATGTATATATTTCCATTATAGGTTTTTACAATATATTGAATATAGTTCCCTGTGTTGTACAATAAGTCCTTGTTATTTATGTATTTTACATATAGTAGTGTGCATGCTAAGTCGCTTCAGTCGTATCTGACTCTGTGCGACCCCATAGACGGCAGCCCACCAGGCTCTGCCGTCCCTGGGATTCTCCAGGCAAGAACACTGGAGTGGGTTGCCATTTCCTTCTCCAATGCATGAAAGTGAAAAGTGAAAGTGAAGTCGCTCAGTTGTGTCCAACTTTTAGCGACCCCATGGATTGCAGCCCACCCGCCTCCTCCATCCATGGGATTTTCCAGGAAAGAGTACTGGAGTGGGGTGCCATTGCCTTTTCCAAGTAGTGTGTATATGTTAATTCCAAACTCCTGGTGTATCTCTCCCCCTACCTTCACTATCCCCTTGGTAACCATGTTTTCCATGTCTGTGAGTCTATCTCTGTTTCATAAATAAGTTTATTTGCACAATTTTTTTAGATTCTACATATGTTTGGGTGGGGGGCTTCCCTGGTGGCTCAGATAGTAAAAAATCTGCCCACAACGCAGGAGACTGGGGTTCAATCCCTGGGTCAGGATCTTTGCAACCCAGGCTCGTCTGTCCATGGAATTCCCCAGGCAAGAATACTGGAGTGGGTAACCATTTCCTTCTCCAGGGGATCTTCCCCACCCAGGGATCAAACCTGGGTCCCCCGCATGGTAAGAAAATTCTTTACCACCACCAAGGAAGCCCCAAAGTGAAAGCATTAGTCTCTCAATTGTGTCTGACTCTTCGTGATCCCATGCATGGTAGCCCCCTAGGCTCCTCTGTCCATAGAATTCTCCAGATAAGTGATATTATATGACATTTGTCTTTCTCTGATTTAATATTTATTTTCTATTAAAGTATAGTTGATTTACAATATTATATGAGTTTCAGCCACACATCGTAGTGATTCACTGTTTTTAAAAGCTGTACTCCATTTAGAGACACTATAAAACACTGACTACATCCCTGTGCCATACGCTACATCTTTGTATCTTACACATTTTATACCTAGTGGTTTATTCCTCTTACTTTCTCCCTGTAGCATCCCACTAGACATAACACACCTCTGAGAGGCTTGCTATAGGTTTTTTCAAAAGCCTCGGCTGCTGCCCCTTGCCTGGCCCACTAGGCAGGGTTGGGCTGGCTCCAGGCAGTGGCAATCTAGGGACAGGCGCCTTTCTGCTGTGCTGACAACACTGGGAACGGCTTGGAGAGCCACGAGCCACACTAATCACTGCTAGTTGGTCTGGGGATGGTTTCTTCCCTGGCAAATAATTCAGGGTTCAAAGAACCAACATGTTGAAAACTCCAAGGAAAGCTTTTAATATGTGCAAACGATGCTGATGATAACAGCCCTTTTTTTTTCTCAGAAGACCACTTAGAAAAGCATTGTCCACATTTGCACAAGGCTGCTGAGGTCTTATCTTGCACTCCCCATGTGATCCCACTTATCTGCCAGCAATTACTCCACTGAAGGCTATGCTCAAGTCCAACTCAGTACAGATGACCAACAAATGAGGATCAGGTGGCAGAAAAGAACTTTTTCTCTCCCATATGTATCCTCCACAGAATTGCATATTTCAATTTACAGCAGTAAGAAAAGTATCTTTCTAAAATCATCACAGTTGGGTTTGTATTGAGATTTTTAGTGTCCTCGGGTATCAAAAATAGCATGAGGATCCTGTTTGCAGGAGCAGCTGAAGTTATGAGATGAGATATCACAGATTCCTTTGAAAACTGGGACCATGTAATCTGAATAGTCATGATCATCTGACTAACCTATGGCTGAGTTAGTTTTTCAAGAGAAATTAAGTACAAACTGGTAATATAAAATAAATAAGATACAAAGATATAGTGTAGTGCACAGGGACTGTAGCCAGTATTTTATAATAACTTTAAATGGAGTATAATCCATTTCCCAATCTATGCATTTGATCAACTGGTGTCAATAGCCAATAAATGAAGATGTCCACTGAGTTTATCCTATAGGGTAAGGAGGAAGGATTGGATTTGCAGTATTAAGTTAAAGGACTGGTGTTGATCTAAGTAAGATAATGGACTTCTGTACACACACAGACACACATGGACACGTAGACATACACAGAGACACACACATATACACAGACACATACACTTTTAGGTACATGTAAATGTCTTACATTTACACACATAGATCAGACATACATACACATGTACAATAATGGAGATCTTTATACAGAAACCCCAGTGAGTGATTAAAAGCATTGACTTTGAAGCTAGACTGACCAGATTTGTAACCCAATTCTTCTCTTAAGAGGTACATGACCTTTAAATATTCAACTGTATAGGAGGAGAATAATAGTCTGTACCCTAAAAGGGTTCAAAATCAGCCTGTATGTGTAAGGGACTAGAAGAGTGGCTAGCACTCAGGGAGTATTACATAAGTGCTTAGTAAATAGAAGACTCTCTTTATTAGAAGGAGGATGTGGTCTCCTTGTCTCTGTCTGGGCACCCGTGAGACTGGCTAACTCAGACATTCCATCACCAAAGGTCAAGAGAGAAGTTAGATGATGGTTGGTGATCAGTAGTCCCTGTCGTTCCTGCATTTGGGGGCTGATTTTTATTTGTGTGAATATTTGGTTATCATTTCTAGACAGCAGTGTCCATGGGCCCAGGGATAGTTTGAGACTGTCTCACAATTTTGTTCTCATTTATAGCATGTTGCTTGGCACATAGTAGGTGCTTAATAAATACTTGTTGACTGAATGGTAACTGTTACTTCTACTCCTAGTATAACTACTAATATAATTATTATCAGACTTTGGTTTTGGAATTATAATAAAATATGAATTCTTGGTTAGAAATTGTATCTTATGAAGATAAGTCCAAACAGTTTAAATAAATACACTTATTTAAACTTGGACTTTAAATAAATAAATAGTAATGAAAATCAATGTTGTTCTATACAAAATGAAATGGGAGTTAAATATTTTTAAGTCAAAACTAAAAAAATTAAAGAAGAAAAATAATCAAGGCTTTGTTCTACAAAAAGAGCTCAGTTCAGTTCAGTTGCTCAGTTATGTCCAACTCTTTGCATCCCCATGGACTGCAGCTTGCCAGGCTTCCCTGTCCATCACCAACTCCCAGAGCTTGCTCAAACTCATGTCCATCAAGTCGGTGATGCCATCCAACAATCTCATCCTCTTTTGTCCCCTTCTCCTCCTGCCTTCAATCTTTTTCCAGTATCAGGGTCTTTTCCAATGAGTCAGTTCTTTCCAACAGTTTGCCAAAGTATTGGAGTTTCAGCTTCAGCATCAGCCCTTCCAATGAACATTCAGGACTAACTTCTTTTAGGACTGAGTGGTTTGATCTCCTTACAGTCAAGGGACTCTCAAGAGTCTTCTCCAACACCACAGTTCAAAAGCATCAGTTCTTTGGCACTCAGCTTTCTTTATGGTCCAACTCTCACAACCATACATGACTACTGGAAAAACTTTGACTAGATGGATCTTTGTTGGCAAAGTAATGTTTCTGCTTTTTAATATGCTGCCCAGCTTTGTCAGAGCCTTTAAGGAGCAAGTATCCTTTAATTTCATGGCTGCCGTTACCATCTTCAGTGATTTTGGAACCCAAGATAATAAAGTCTGTCACTGTTTCCTTTGTTTCCCCATCTATTTGCCATGATGGGACTGGATGCCATGATCTTAGTTTTTTGAATGTTGAGTTTTAAGCCAGCTTTTTCACTCTCCTCTTTCACTTTCATCAAGAGGCTCTTCAGTTCCTCTTCACTTTCTGCCATAAGGGTGGTATCATCTGCATATCTGAGGTTATTGATGTTTCTCCTGGCAATCTTGATTCTAGCTTGTGCTTCACCCAGCTCGGCATTTCACAAGATGTACTCCTGTACATCTTGTACAAGATAATGTACAGCCTTGACATACTCCTTTCCCAATTTGGAACCAGTCCTTTGTTTCATGTCTGCTGCTGCTGCTGCTGCTGCTAAGTCACTTCAGTCGTGTCTGACTCTGTGTGACCCCATAGAAGTCAGCCCACCAGGCTCTCCCGCCCCTGGGATTTTCCAGGCAAGAACACTGGAGTGGGTTGCCATTTCCTTCTCCAATGCATGAAAGTGAAAAGTGAAAGTGAAGTCGCTTAGTCGTGTCCAACTCTTAGCGACCCCATGGACTGCAGCCCACCAGGTTCCTCCATCCATGGGATTCTCCAGGCAAGAGTACTGGAGTGGGGTGCCATTGCCTTCTCCATTGTTCCATGTTTGGTTCTAACTATTGCTTCCTGACCTGCATACAGATTTCTCAGGAGGCTGGTAAGGTGATCTGGTATTCCTATCTCTTTAAGAATTTTCCACAGTTTGCTGTGATCCACATAATCAAAGGCTTTGGCATAGTCAATATAATTTGAAATAGCTCAACTGGAATTATTGAGTAGTGATGCTTCCTAAGGCCCACTTGACTTCACATTCCAGGATGTCTGGCTCTAGGTGAGTGATCACACCATCCTGGTTATCTGGGCAACAAGAGTAACATCAAATATATACTGGGAAAATTTATGTGAAAACAGGGAAAATAATATCATATAATAATATGACTGAGAGAGTAATAATTTCAAGAATCATTTGCCAGAAGCCTCGAATTAGTGCTTATGTTCACATCCCAATTGGGTAGGCATAAAGTATAGTTTAACAAATAAAAGGTAAAATGGATTTGAGCAAGGGAAGATAAGCATCACTACTTGCCATCCCCAGGATGTAAAGAAGCAGACCCTTGACTGTCTGAAGACACTGTAGTTTATGAGATGTCTGTTCAAGAGAAATCAGTTTCAATGTTAAGCCAGTCAGGGTCATGAACACCTGAGATGAAATGTGTGACTGGGATGATGGGATCATGCAGGACAGAGTTTGGTTGAAGATTAAAGGAAAGAAGCAGAGTGGGAATACGCTGAGACCACCCACCCAGATGGCGGAAGCGATGATGTTTTCCAGGCATGGATCAAACAACAGACACAGATGCAGTGAGAGGAGTTGGGTGATGGCAGAGGGAGGGGACGGGGTAGGAGGAACCGTGGGGGACATCTGCTAGAAATCGACTTGCCAGAAGGGGAAGCAACGCAGAGCTGCTTCTTTGGGTCTCTTCTAACCAACACGGAAGTGGAGGGGCCCTGGGAAAAAAAAAAAAAAGCAGGTTACTCCAGAGACAGCCAACAATGAGTGAGCTGGGTATTGTCAGATGGACGGCCTGGTTTCAAGAAGGCAGGGTTCTAAAAGTTGAGAGCAAAGACTAGTGGGACTCTAAACCTTGATGTAATAGCAGGTTGCTTTTAAAAGAATAAAAATCTCTTGTTAATAGCATAATCCTGCCCAGGAAAAAATGAGGAAGCAGTTAAAGAGGAGACCAAACAAGAAATTGTTTGTAAAGTCAGATGTAAAAACATTTGTTTAAAAAAAATGAATATCAATGAGAGTAAGGAATAGTGTCAAGAAGTCTTTTGTTTTGAAGAGGTTTGAAAAAAATATGCTAAGTTTAAAATGAGGGTCAATAAAAAGAACAAGGACAGGGTAGACCTTCTGGAAGGGCAGCTGGTAATATAAACAGACAACAGAGAAGAAGGTTAACAAATTAGTTCAATTAAACAAGCATTTACTGTTTTCTATGTAAAAAGCCACTACCAGGAGCTCACAGACCGGAAAAAGAAAGTATACAAATCACTAGATTATACATCAGGATGGTAAGTTTCCATAGTGTTAGGGCTTCAGTTAGGAAATACTACACCAAGGAGAGGAATGGAAAGGTGGGTTCTAAAGGACGCTGGTAGGGACTGTGAGTTGGGAAATGCTAATACTTTAAGGGAAAGCAGAGGAGGAGGAATCTGAAGAAGACAGTGAAAAGAAATGGTCAGAAAACTACAGAGAACCCGAACAGGGCTATCAGAGCAATCTGGACTGGAGAGAATTTCCAACCACAAAGTCCCAACAGAGACTGAATGATATGAAACGGTAGTGCCCACTGGTGGGAAGGTCCTAGTGATTTAAGCACACTTTTGGTGGCATGGTAGGACAGAAGCAAGGTCCCTAGAAGGTCTGTGAGATGACACAGAGGGTGCCACTCTTTCCAAAAGTTTGCCTGTTACGACAGTAAAAAAAGAAAGTGTTCACCATAGGAAGATATAAGATCAAAGATGAATTTATGCTTCATACTCATTTTAAATTTTTGTCTGTTTATACATGGGGGAACACTTCAACATAACCACGTGTTCAGAGAGAAGAGAAAGTAGGACAAAAGTCACTGGAAATTGAAGATAGAGAGGAGGTAATTGATAAAGAAAGACCCTGGAGGAAGCAGATAGGGTGTAGGAGTTGAAGGCCGTGTGAGGACATTAACTGTAAGATGAGGACATCAGCTTCTCCATGGAAATTTTGGGGCCCTAAAAGCAGATCCACTTACCCTCACTGCTTGCGGCAGAACACAAAGGTATTATATCTTTTGGTCTCCATTTTTAGAGAATTAAGAAAGATGGCATCCTCTAAGAGGGGGAAGGGAGACGGTCCCAGGGTATGTAAAGACTGGAGGGAAGTAGCAGTCTCCTCTTTGGAGAATGAAAGAGAGAACTAGGGATTCGTGGAAAGAGAATTTGGTAGAGTTGAGATCCCAACTCAAGCTGGAGACTATGGATGTATAGGACCTCAATCTACATGGTATCCAAGTTTTACCAGTAGTCCAGGTGCATAAAAGTAGATGGTCACATGGATCCAGGGGTGGGGCCTGTCAAGCAAGTGTATTGGAGGGATAGGAATACCTAGAAATGGAAGATGAAGACAAGAGAGGGGTTGAAGTGGCGGGTCATGAGATCTAGGTTGCTTAGTGCTCAAATTGAGACTAGTAAGAGATGAAGAGCCAACAGATCAGCCCAGAGACAAAAGAACAAATGCAGTAAGTATATAGCAGTATGAAAGAAAAAATAATACAATATTGTGGGCAGAGGAAGGGAGGAATGGGTGTAAGTCTTTGCAGAAGAAAGAATTGCAGGTTATAAGAGGATCCAGGGCACAGCCCTGGAAGTGTGTCTGGAGTGAGGGAAGGTGAAAATCAATGACACTGAGAATGTCAAGAAAAGAGTTAAATGGAAAAAAAAAAAAACCACAAAACTCATTGCTATGTTGGTTTGCTGTTATACAAGGGAACAACTTAAGCATGTTTCTGTGCTTAGGAGAAGGATCTGGAAGAGAGGGAGATGGAAGCAGGCAGCTGAGAGGGGAGATGGTCTAGTGGTCAAGGTCTGCAGGAGATGAGAGAGTGCGAACCAGAGCCCAGCTGCTGGGACTGGCTGCAAAGAGCTGAAAGAAGGGCCAGGAGTTAAAGGTGAGTCTGTGCACACGATACATTCCTCTAGGCCTGTGAGGCAAGAATTAAGGGGCTGGTTGTCCTCAGAGGCCAGGCCATCTGCTATGATAGAAGAAGTTAGTCAGGCAAAGGCATGGAGAAAGGAGGTGAAGGTTTGGAATAGCCACACTAGCTTCCTGGTGTGACTGGTCCAAGAATCTTAGTGATTTTCTCCATCTGTGTGCTGCCTCCCAGGCTTGAGAACAGAGAAAATCCGTGAAGGAGGGATAGTTGGCATTCTGTCAGGTCTGGATGACAAGAAGACAGAGTGAACGGGGATTACCAGTGGAGTGAAAAGTTTGGCTTAAAGCTCAACATTCAGAAAACCAAGATCATGGCGTCCGGTCCCATCACTTCATGGCAAATAGATGGGGAAACAGTGGAAACAGTGGCTGACTTTGTTTTTGGGGGGCTCCAAAATCACTGCAGATGGTGACTGCAGCCATGAAATTAAAAGACGCTTACTCCTTGGAAGAAACGTTATGACCAACCTAGATAGCATATTCAAAAGCAGAGACATTAATTACTTTGCCAACAAAGGTCCATCTAGTCAAGGCTATGGTTTTTGCAGTGGTCAGGTATGGATGTGAGAGTTGGACTAAAGAAAGCTGAGCACTGAAAAATTGATGCTTTTGAACTGTGGTGTTGGAGAAGACTCTTGAGAGTCCCTTGGACTGCAAGGAGATCCAACAAGTCCATCCTAAGGGAGATCAGTCCTGGGTGTTCATTGGAAGGACTGATGTTGAAACTGAAACTCCAATACTTTGGCCACCTCATGCGAAGAACTGACTCATTTGAAAAGACCCTGATGCAGAGAAAGATTGAAGGCATGAGGAGAAGGGTATGACAGAGGATGAGATGGTTGGATGGCATCACCGACTCAATGGACATGAGTTTAAGTAAACTCCAGGAGTCGGTGATGGACAGGGAGGCCAGGTGTGCTGTGGTTCATGGGGTCGCAAAGAGTCAGACACGACTGAGTGACTGAACTGAACTGAACTGACAACCATTTCCAGTAAACCAAGGAGCTTGAACTAGAGAAGGAGAGAAGTCAAGTCTGATAGATCCTAATGGTGGAAGGAAAATGGAGGAACCAAGGTCTGGAGGGACTTTAGGAAATTGAGAGTGAGAAGATTGAGCATAATACTTTGAGGGAGTATAAAGTACAATGGGGAGCTGTGGCTTAATGGGATTTGTTTGGACTTGACGGGAAGCATCTGTGAATCAATACTGAGATGAAATATCTGTGATAAGAGGTGACTTCATTGCACTCGAACCAAGACATGGTGAGCATCTTTCTCTTACTTAGCAAAGCTAGAGGACTGGATGAACACTTGGTTCCACATCAACTCCGAGAATCTGTGTGAAACTCCAGCCAACATACACTGAAGCACATAAACATATTTTGTATCAATTTACACATAACTCATTGACCCCTTGGGGACATGTGGCATAATTCTTTTCATGCTCTGCATGCTATCCATGTATGTGATGCTCTTTTAGACACAAATTGTGTTTGGAGGAAAGGAGGAGCTAGTCTACATCATCTGCTCTTAAGATTTAAGACGTAGAGATTAAAGGGCATTGATGTGATCTCATTAAATTCTCCACAATATTTCTGGGGCATGCCCTTTGCTAGGTCCAGAGACTCAAAGATGAGGGCTGCCCATGTACTAAGGAATTTGGCTTTTATGTTATGTGGTTGTGGCCAAACTGTGTTGCCTTCTGTGTAAGAATCCAACTTTTGATTAGTTCTGTTCTTGTGACACCTGATAAAATTTAAAATGTCAACTATGTGCCTAGGCAGCATTTGTTATGGTGAAAGGGAGCCTGGTGCAGCTCACATCTGGACTGAGAGGAACCATCAATGAACCCAGTTAGGGTGCCCCATAACTCTTGAGCCTGGTAACTCTTATAATTAGCCATGGCCTTTAAGGAGAGCCTGGCAGCTCCACCTCTGCAGTTGTTACAAGATATCCTGCATCAGGAAGATCCCCTGGAGAAGGAAATGGCAACCCACTCTAATATACTTGCCTGGGAAATCCCATGGAGAGAAGAGCCTGGCCGGCTACAGTCCACAGTATTGTGAAAGAGTTGGACACGACTGAGCAACTAATACTTTCATGCTGGTGAACTTTGAGAGTAGGAGGCTTTGAAACTAGGGCAGCTTCCCTACGTGTACAATGTGGATCCATCTCGCTGCTGCGTAGACAACTATCATAAGAATGCTTACGAGTATTGGACATTTGTTGGCAAACTGTAATTCCCACCCCACATCCTCTGAATAAGTGGATGTCAAGGGTATCCTATGATAACTTGTGAGTCTGAGGATTTAGTTGAACCTAAGGAAGAACTCTTGATGGGTGTTGCAATGGGTAACAAAAACCCAAAAGAAGCAGTTAAGTGAAACAGTAAAACAGAAAAGTCTAATCATATTATTCAGAATTATTTTTATTGTACCTATGGGGAAGAATTTTCCAGAACATGGAATTTCTAGATTAAAGCATTTTTAGATGACTGCATAAAGTTCTCGAAAAAATTTTTCCTCAAAATAAAACTTGGAGGGTGGCGATCACAACATGTAGATGTGTAAGGGTTGAGAAGGTTCATATGACTAATGGAAACAGTAGAGCAAGCCACAGACAGTTGGGAAATTATCTCCTTGGTCCAAAAGACGAGCTGAATTGGGACACTATGCCCGGGTTCACCTCACACTTCCACTACAGCTGGATAGTAGCCAGCAGAGAACCGAGTTCAGATGCTAATCTCTTATTTCTTTTTTTCACCACAACATCTCTACGTGAAAAGTATAGCAAACTGAAAGGAACGGCGTTTACTGACTCAACAAGTGTGTGCTAAGAGTCCTCTGTGCCAGACTGTGGGCCAGTCTTGAACAAAACTGACTATCTGGTGAGGGAGACAGATATACAAACACTTAATTACACTCAATGTGCTAAGTGCTTGTAAGAAATATGCCTGGATTCTTAGAAGAACCCAGGAGAAGGACCCATTGATTTCGTTTGGGTGGACTTTCCAGAAAAAAAATAACCTAAAGACTGAATTTTTAGGAGTTTAAGTAGGATTTTCTAGGCAGAAAAGAGTGTGTGTGGGGGTGGGTTGTGTGGGTGTGTAAAGGGTGAATGGAGATATAGGGAGGAAGATGCTGAATAAAGCAAGAGTAGTAAAGAAGTTCCACATCTCATACACATCAAGTGCCCGATGCTCAGAGCACTGAAGCTCTTCGTGATGTTTCTGCCAGCATCAGGATCCCTGCACTCTGAAGAGGCAAAGACTATTCTAACCTCCTTCTGGAAGAACCACTGGCTGCCTGAGGCCTCATTTCAGACTGCATTCTCCACCAGGTGGACCTTGATGTTTCTGATGCTGTCATCACCAAGCAGTCTTCTACTGAGTGACCCAAATCCCATGTACTTGGCTTCGAGCTGCTATTTGGTGATAAAATCCACAAGCAGCAAATGGCCCCTGCCTTCATGGAACCAACTCACAGTCTAGGAGAGGGGGGATGAGCATGTAGTCAAGTAACAGTGGGAAATACACTAAAAATACAAGTACCTCTGGTCAGAGGAGGTGAGCAGATTAGTGATCCCTCAGTTTATCTAGAGTCAGATTAAGAGCCTTTTATTTATTCTTTTATTGTGGAGTCAATAAAAGATTTCAGACAGTGTGAAATAGCAATAGAGAGGCACTGTAAATGTTTTAAGATGGCATGTCTAACACCAATGCTGTTTCAGCCAGGATGCAGTGAGAAAAAATAGAGCCCACCACCAGGTAGTTTTAATAGGGGGATTTAGCTACAAAGACTTTGAAAGAGGTGAACATTCCAAGTGATGACAGGGCTACCCAGAGATGAGCAAAAAGAAGGGTTGAAGGAAGAAAGGGAAGCAGTGGAGTTGCCAGAGCTAGGAGCCACAGTCACAGGGGAGATGCAGCCACTGCTAGAATTGCCACAGAATTTAGAGAGAGGGAGAAATATCCCTCATTTCTCAGCCAGAATCCTCACCTCCAAAGAGAATTAAAAACATTCATATTTCTGTACCCCTAGGAAACCATAATTGATAAAGACACATGTACCCCAATGTTCATTGCAGCACTATTTAGAGTAGCTAGGACATGGAAGCAAACTAGATGTCCATTGACTGATGAATGGATAAAGAACTGTGGTACATATATATAATGGAATACTATTCAGCCTTGAAAAGGAACACATTTGAGTCAGTTCTAATGAAGTGGATAAATCTAGAGCCTATTGTACAGAGTGAAGTAGGCCAGAAAGAGAAAAACAAATATATATCAACACATATATATGGAATCTAGAAAGATGGTACTGATGGTCCTGTTTGCAGAACAGCTTGGAGATGCAGACATATAGAACAGACTTGTGGAAACAGTTGGGGGAAGGAGAGGAAGGGACGAATTGAAAGAGTAGCATGGAAACATATATGTTACCGTATGTAAAATAGATAGCCAGTGGGAGTTTGCTGTGTGACTCAGGGAGCTCAAACCCAGTGCTCTGTGATGACCTAGAGGGGTGGGGTGGGGTGGGGTGGGGTGGGGTGGGAGGTGAGAAGGAGGTTCGAGAGGGAGGGGGCATATGTATGCCTGTGGCTAATTCATGTTGATATATGGCAGAAACCAACACAATATTGCAAAGCAATTCTCTTCCAATTAAAACTAAATATATTTTTAAAAGAAATGCAAAAATCTTTCACACTTAAGATACTACAATGAAAACAGAAAGACATGCTACACAGATTGCCTGAATGTATTTGCAAATCACATATGTAATAAAAGACTTGAAACCAAAATATATAACAAACTCATGAAAGTTATAACTTGAATACTAAAAGCTCAGTTTAAAACTGGGCAAGAGATTTAAATAGACATTTCACCAAAGCTGATACACAAATGATTAACAAGTACATAAAAAAGATGCTCGACATCATTAGAGAAATGCAAAACAAAGCCACAATAAAATAACATCCACTAGGATGCTTGTAATAAAAAAGAAAGACAAATACAAATGTAAGCAAAAAGAAACTGTAATCCTCATGTTTGATGGTAGGAATGTAAATTAGACTCTCCAATTTTCAAACAGTTTGGCATTTTCTTATTTTTATTGGAGTATAGCAAATTGACAATGTGATAGTTTCAGATGGACAACAAAGGGACTCAGCCATATATATACATGTATCCATTCTCCCCTGAAGCAAACCATAACCTTACCAAATGACCCAGCATCATTACTAGTTACTAAGGGAGATGAAAATATTTGCCAACACCAAGACTTGTTCATAAATGTTCATAGCAGCATTATTCGTAACAGCCAAGAACTGGAAACAATACAAATGTTCATCAGCTAGTGAATGGACAAACTGCGGTACATACATTCAAGAAAATACTATTCAACAGTAAAAAATACTCCCAAACTACTGATACCTGCAACAACATGGATATATCTCACAAGCACTAAACAAAGTGGGAGAATACATTTGCTGAATTATTTCATTTACATGAAATTATAAAAAAGGCAAAACTATGGGAAGAGAGATCACACTAGTGGTTTCCAAGGGCTGGGGTATCTGGAGAGGAACTGGTTGCAAAGAAGCAAGATGGGGCAAAAGGAGACTGCTGAGTCTGATGAAAGTGAAAGTGTTAGTTGCTCAGTCGTGTCTGACTCTTTGCAACCCCATGGACTGTAGCCCGCCAAGCTGTTCCATCCATGGGATTTTCCAGACAAGAATACTGGAGTGGGTTGCCATTTCCTTTTCCAGGGTATCTTCCCAACCCAGGGATCAACCCGGGTTTCCCTCATTGTAGGAAGACTCTTACCATCTGAGTTACCAGGGAAGCCACAATCTAGTTTGTGGTGGTGATTGCAGTTTTTTGGGGCAAAACTCATTAAATTGCACACTGAAAAAATGGTGAATTTCAATAATACATTTGAATTATACATCAACACACCTGACCTTTAAAAAATGAGAAACATTAGACTAGTGTCAGGGAGAACACAGCCAACAGGGAAGAGCAGTGAAGAAAGGGAAAGGAGTTGATGAGGGGAAACCTGCTTAAGAAAAAGGAACATGATAGAGACAAGCTTCCTGGAAGTCAGACAGTAAAGAATTATAGAGAAGGCGGAATGATAAAATGCAAGACCAGTCATGACAATGGAACTCAAAGTAGCCTCTTTGTAGAGACAAATACTAGGATAAAGAAGAAGGTTCTGGTAAGTCTTCCATGAATAAGAAGAAAGGGATGCACACAATCACTCACTCATTCATTCACTAATGTTCATTCCTTCATGCATGATGCATGCATGCTTTGTATGTTCATTTTGTACTAGCTGTGGGCAGTGGTCAAGACAAAGGAGAAGACAGAGTTGAATTACCCTCTAGCAGCAGACTTCTGCATGCAAAGCCCAACTTCAGACTGAGTCCGAACTTTACTCAGTAGCTTCTTCCTCCCAAATTTGTTTCAAAATGTTGAACAGAGGTAACTTCATCCCCAGGAAGTGAGGCCATTTCTCAATTTAGCATGAATCTTTATTAGCCTAGACCAATTATGAGAATTCTAATCCCCTTCACCAGTGATCAACAAGAGATGGGAACATGCCTTTGTTCTTCACCTTGAGACACAAGGAGAAATACACTGGAGGACCTTCATGTTCTGAATCAAAACACAGCTTCTTGAGGAGAATACTTTTTGCGTTAATACCTTCCTTCTGCTTGGCTAACTGGAACAATATTGCATCATCTGGAGCTATAGCAGCCATCTTATGACCATGAGATGATAGGTCTGAAGACAAAAAGCCAACTGGCCAAAGTTCTCAGTGAAGGCAGGAGAGAAAGAATCTGAGTCCTTGAGGACACAAACCATCTGCTACACCAAAGAAATAATCATCTACCTCCAAATGTTATGAAAGATAATAAAGTGACTGTATTTCTGAGCCACCATTCATTTCTTTCTGTTCCTTGCCATCACAATTCAGATAACACCAGTTCCAGTGAGATGTTTCAGAGTAAGGACTTAGCAATGATCTACATGGTTGTACATGTAACCCTCATTCCTAGGGCTTATCAGAGAAGTGGTGAGAAGACAGGAAATCTCAAGAATGTGGAGGAAGGAAAGACCCCTCTGGGCTGTAGGGAATGATCCCATCTCTGGGCTGGGAAGTAGTAGGGAAAAGGAGGTTTACAGAGATGGAATATAAGATCAATTCTAGTCTCTGGAGCCAATGAGTGATGATGAGAATCAGAGATTAGAGACAGGAAGAACTCATTGGGGAGGGAGGGAGCTAAAGGAGGTCCAACCAGTCAAAGTGTTTTTCTCACCCATGGAGAATGAACTCAGAGTATCTCAGCAATGATCCCAGAGTACCCCAACTCGTTCATTCTGTGTTCATCAAGTCAGTGGATTCAAGGAAGATATGTGATTAACTGTCACATCATTTCCTAGCCCAGCCCATTAAAGTGTAGGCAAAGGGCAATGAAATGGAGAGAGAGAGGAAATTATGAGTTCAGATCTGTGCCGTCAAGGCACTTTGAGGGTAGTCACCAGGATCAGGCATTTGATAGTCTGAGGGGTCTTCGCTGACTCTCTTGGATTTCAGTGCAGAGTTGAAGTTGCCTTCACATGATCCTTTTCCTCCAGCTACTACACAAAATGTTCACAGTGCAACTCTGCAAGTAATTTCCCAGAGAAACAGGACTAGAAGGGAAGCAGGGATATGTTAGAAGATTATCAGTTTTGGTTTCATAAAAGAGTGGAAATTTTAAGAAACAGATGTGTTCTCTTGAGACTGCATTTTCAATAGCTTGTTCTATATTTCTTTCATATCATGTTTTTTTTTTTTTTTTATCAATAACAACTAAGGTACAATGACTATCCACCTTCAGTTTCTTGGCTTATAGTTTGGTTCTGGAAATTGAAGCCCAATCTTGCCTCTATCCAGCTCTCCAGCCGTGTCAGCTTGACTTTGTCCCATTACACAACTCTTTTTATTAGTGTTCTTTCTCTGCCAGGCCTGACCCGAAACTGATGATCCTAAGCTTTCTAAATCCAATTCAAGACAGAGAGGAAGAAGATGAAGTTAGTGGGAAATACCAGCATCAATGTCACAATATTTTCTTCTCAGCCCTGGTCTGTACTTTCCTAGATATGTGATAACCGACAAGTAGGTTAATGCCCCCTGCATCACAGTTTTCTCATCTCTTAACAGGAAGTAGAGTCAGTCTTTCCAGTCCTACTTTACAGAGTTATTGTGAGAACAGATCAACATTGAATTGCCTCATTTTTTTTCTTAATGTAAGGGGCAAAATTAAACTGAGACCATGTGCTTTGAGCACTAATGTGTCATGGAATTGTAAAGAATTAGCATTATTAGTTACTGTTGTCATTGTTATTATTTAGTATATAAAGTACATAATAAATATTGTACAGAAAGTACATAACAAGTATTGTACAGAAAATACATAATAAATATTTTTATTTAGTACAGAAACCTGCAATGAAAAAGCATTTCAAAAAATTGATGACATTGTTCAAACAAAAGTTTTTCTTTAAAGCCCCTAAATTAATCTTTTCTAGTTTCTATATTTATACTCAACAAAGAGACAAATCAAAATAAAGATATAAACGTATCAGAAGTATTTTTTCTTACTTTACAGCTTACCACATTCTGACAGGTTATTCCACTGAATGTGCTTTTCTGTGTTTTTTTCTTTTCTTTCTTTTTTTTTTTTTTTTTTGCTATTCATCTATTTTCCAAGAGACTGTACTAATTCAGACTGTGTAACTTCTTTTTTTGCACTGATACATATTGTCTCAGTAACTGTAGCTTTATAATAAGTTTTGAAATCTAACCATGTAAGCCCACTATTTTTGTTCTTCTTGAATATAAAACTTGGCTAATCTTGAACTTTTGTATTTCTACATACATTTTAATGTCAACTTGTCAATGTCTACATATCTAAATACAAATTTGCTGTGATTTTCATTTAGATTATATCAAACTAAAAGTTCAACTTGGGGTGAATTGTCTTTTTTTTGTGATAGTGAGACTTCTACTTCCTGAACATCATCTGTTGTTTTGTATTTACTTTCATTTGTTTATGTTCATTTTAATTTATCACAAACCACTTGTTTATAGTCTTCTCCCTGCTCTAGTCTGGCTATTATCTGCCAACATATTCCCAATAACTAAACTGTCCTTCAGCTGTATAATGAATGTCAGAATCTCTTCAATTAGTGTCCTTTTCTACAAGATATTAGACCCTCAGATCAAGTTCATTTTAGTAACTCTTTACTCAGAGTTACACTCTGGGTGTGTGCACACACATGTGCACAAGCGTGTACACAGGCCAACATAATCCAGCTTTTCTTGGTTCTTGATGGTAGTACTGGTCTGTTTCAAGCTGTCCTTTCAGAGTAACTGGCTGAAGCCCTGCTCTAAAGATTAAAAAAACAAAAACTCAAATAACCTTTCCATTAAATACTTTTTCCTTTCCCTTTAGGAGATCCCGGATGAAGGGATTTGGAGACAATCTTGAAATTACCACATTTCTCAATAGAATTCCATGACACTGATAAAGCAATGACACATGTCAGACATAAAATGTTCTCTGGTTTTAAAGTTCTACCATATATTAGACTATGAATTCTTACATTACTGTAAATGTGGTAGTCATCAGTGCCGGTTTCCAAATATTCTAATTCTTCCTCCTTCTCAGCAATTCCAGCTTCTGGAGGATTGCCCATCCTGGCTCCTCTGTGGTGGGATATGACTAGCTCTGGCCAATATGCTGTGAATATATGTGTATATCACTTTCTGGCTAGAGAAATTCCTCAACCTAGTGAGACCCTGCTGCTAAATCACTTCAGTTGTGTCCGACTCTATGCAACCCCATAGACGGCAGCCCACCAGGCTCCCCCGTCCCTGGGATTCTCCAGGCAAGAACACTGGAGTGGGTTGCCATTTTATAGAGCTCTTGTTTTCTTCTTCCACAGTGACCATAAATGTTCTGGTGTGTCCCAAAGTGAAAATGATGACAACATGGAACAGAGCCCTTACACCAGCCTCATGGGATGAAAGTGCATAGTCAGCCAGTCAGCTATGTCTGATTCTTTGCAACCCTATGGATTGTAGACCGCCAGGCAAGAATACTGCAGTGGATTGCCATTTCCTCCTCCAGTGGATGAACATCTTGGGTGATAAATTAACTTTGCTTTAAATCACTGATTTGTGGGATTATTTGTTACTGCAGCATAACCCAGACTATGCTGACTGATACATTAAGGAAGGAAAAAAAAAAGTATATATTTATCTACAGTCCCATTTCATGGATAAAATTAAAAATGACTCAAATTCTTGTCCAGAAAAATCCTTCTAAATGTTAAGAATGTCCTATTTATTTCTCCTGGCCTTTTACCTTGTATGGTTTATACAAACTATTCAATACAGAAGATATTTGAAAAATGTTTGACATGACTGGATAGATGACCAAATTAATCCCTTTGAATGAGTCCATATACAAGAAGACAAGAAGGCAAGATATTATGATCTTATTGATTTGGAATTAGATAAATATGAACTCAAGCCCTGATTTTATCACTAATGTGCAACCCTGAGCAAGTTTCTGAATTTCCCTAACTCTCTGCTTCCTGAACAGTAAAATGAGAAAAATAATATCAACCTCTTGGGGTTATTCCAAGAATTAAATGAGATAACATATGTTACCTCATTAGTGTAGTTTCTGGAATTAAGACTCAAAAATGGAAGCTATCATTATTATTACCCTTCAAACATCATCAAAAAAAAAGAAAGAAAAATATAGGAAGCAATGTAGATAAGAATGTCAATATTTTAGAAGTTACTCATATATTCCCTCCAGACTTACATCAAAGTCCAAAAAAATAAATCTAGAAGACAAAGCAAGGCTAGCCTGTAGGAAGATAAATCAAAATCTAAAATAATTAAATTCCTTAATCCATTCAAGGTACTATGAAATTAAAATATAAAGTGTTGGTGAATAAGATGGCGGAGGAGTAGGTGGACGTGTACATCTCTCTCCACCACTCGGAATACACCTTCAGACTCAGAAGGTCATGCAGAACACCAGCTAAGAGCGGACAGGACTACCTGCCCAGAGGAAAAGAATATAGCGAACCAAGTAAAACTCAGTAAGATGAAGGAACTAGGGGGAAAAACAGGAGTGTTAGTAGGACTGGACCTGACCTCGGTGGGAATAAAATCACAATTGAAACTCAGGGGTGGCTAAGGAAGAAGACCCAAAACCTTCCCGCCAGCTTTACAAGATACGGATTAAATCCACATGATCAACTAGGCAGACTCTGCGTCTATGGAATATATAAAAGGTCATTGAGAGCTCCCACAAAAGAAAACGCGCTAGTTCTGATAGCTGTGGGCATTGGAGGCAAGAACACACAGGAGTAGGACCAGGTTAGAATCTGAGCCGTCCCCACAGTAGGTCAAGAGATCAGCACAGTGTTGGAGGGCATCCTAGGGAGGTGAGGTGAACTGTGATTCCCAGTGAGGGAAAGGACTCTGACAGCAGTGACTTAAGAAAAACATTTATTATTCTTATGTTTTGACTTGTTCTGTTGATTCTTTTGGATTTCCCCCCCGCCCCCGCCCACCACCCCTCTGTTGTAGTTGTCGATTTTATTGGTACTATGAAATCTAATTAAGCTTTTGAGATTTTTTTTCCTCATTCGCATTTTTTTATTCTTGTTATAAACCTCTGCCTCTATGTTGGGCTTTTGCAGTTCTGTGGAGTTTCCTTTTTTTTCTTTTCTCTTTTTTAATTTTTTAAACCTATTATTATTTTTTCTACATTTATTCCTTTGTTTGCTTTTCCTATTGTTCTTTTCCCCTTGCAGTTAATCTTTAATGTATATAAATCTTCTTCCTCTACCTCTATTTAACTTTGCATATCTATTCTTCCTTTATTTTCTTTCTTTCCTTTCCTCTCAATGTATTTGTTACTTTTATTTTCATAGCTTAATTCCCCAACTGGCACCTTGCTCTAGCTTTGTTTTCCAGTTTGTGCTTTAGTTAGTCCTGGTCTGGTAGATATAATTTTTGGTTTCCTTTGCTCATCTGAATGATCTATTATAATTTATTTTTGTTGGACTGTTTGATTATGAAAGATGATTGCTTCCTGGAAGAAAAGTTATGACCAATTTAGACAGCTTATTAAAAACCAGAGACATTACTTTACCAACAAAGGTCCATCTAGTCAAAGCTATAGTTTTCCCAGTAATCATGTATGGATGTGAGAGTTGGACTATAAAGAAAGCTGAGTGCTGAAGAATTGATGCTTTTGAACTGTGGTATTAGAGAAGACTTTTGAGAGTCCCTTGGAAAGCAAGGAGACCCAACCAGTCCATCCTAAAGGAAATCAGTCCTGGGTGTTCATTGAAAGGACTGATGCTGAAGCTGAAACTCCAGTACTTTGGGCACCTGATGCAAAGAGCCAATTCATTGGAAAAGACATGATGCTGGGAAAGATTGAAGACGAGAGGAGAAGGGGATGACAGAGGATGAGATGATTGGATGGCATCACTGACTCAATGGACATGAGTTTGAGTAAACTCTGGGAGTTGGTGATGAACGAAGAGGCTTGGTGTGCTGCAGTCCATGGGGTCACAAAGAATTGGACATAACTGAGTGACTGAACTGAACTGAACTGATGGGTGTATATACATATGTGTATATTCAGTAACACTTTTTATTGTTGCTATAAACCTCTGCCTCTACATTGGGTTTTGCCATTCTGTGGAGTTTTCCTTTTTTCTTTCTTCTCCCTTTTTTCTTTCTTCTTCCTTTTTTTCTTTCTTTACTCTTTTTTATAATTTTAATTAAAAAATCTATTGTATTTTTTCTACATTTATTCCTTTGTTTGCCTTTCCTACTGTTCTTTTCCCCTTGCAGTTAATTTTTAATGCATATAAATCTTCTTCATCTACCTATATTTAAATTTGTGTATCTGTTCTTTCATTCTTTCCTTTCCTTTCCTCTCAACCTATTTGTTAATTTTGTTTTCATTGCTTTATTCCCCACTTGGCACCTTGCTTTAGTTTTGTTTTCCACTTTGTGCTTTAGTTAGTTTTGTTCTTAACTGATAAATATAATTTTTGATTTACTTTATTCACTAGGACAATCTACTGCACTTTATTTTTGTTGGACTGTTTTCACTTTGCTCATGGGTGAATATGTATATGTGTATATTCCAATATTTTAATTATTATTTGCCTGATTTTGTAACTGCAATTTGTCTGGGGTTCATCTTTGGTTTCTCATTTTTAGATATTTGTTTTAATTTCACTTAATGCCACAACAAACCACTTGTGGAATCTTCATTCCTGACCAGAGATCAAGCCCCGAGCCTTTGGAGTGGGAGCACTGACTCCAAGACCCTAGACTACCAGAGAACTAACCATGCTGCTGCTAAGTCACTTCAGTCGTGTCTGACTCTATGCGACCCCATAGACAGCAGAGATTCTCCAGGCAAGAACACTGGAGTGGGTTGCCATTTCCTTCTCCAATGTATGAAAGTGAAAAGTGAAAGTGAAGTCGCTCAGTTGTGTCTGACTCTCAGTGACCCCATGGACTGCAGCCTACCAGGCTCCTCCATCCATGGGATTTTCCAGGCAAGAGTACTGGAATGGGGTGCCATTGCCTTCTCTGAGAGAACTAACCATAGAGAGTATCAAATAGTGAAAACTCACACAATGGAAACCAGCTGAATACAAGACCCAGCATCACCCAACTACCAGTATGCCTCATCTAAACAGCAAACAAAACAAAAATACAAACCCAATCATCAGCAAACAAGATTACCACTTCACTCAGCCTTGCCCATCAGAGGAAAAACAAACAAACAAAAACTCAGCACAAATCTCACCCAATAGGAAGCTTACACAAACCACTGGACCAAGCTTAGGAGGGCAGAAGCCAAAGGGAAGAAAGAATTCAACCCTGAAGCCTGGGAAAAGGAGACATCAAACACAATTAGTTAAAAAAAAATAATGAAAAGGCAAAGAAATACTACACAAATGAAGGAACAAACCAGAAACACAGAAGTCCAAATAAATGAAGAGGAAATAGGCAAGCTACCTGAAAACGAATTCAGAATAATGATAGTAAAGATGTTAAAAAAAAAATCTTGAACACAAAATGGAGAAAATACAAGGATCAATTAACAAAGACCTAGAAGAACTAAAGAATAAACATACAGAGACAAACAACATAATTACTGAAATTAAAAATACTCTAGAAGGAATCAAGAGCAGAATAGCTGAAGTAGAAGAATGAATCAATGAGCTGGAAGATAAAATGATGGGAATAACTTCTGAAGAGCAGAATAAAGTAAAAAGAATGAAAAGAACTGAGGATAGTCTCAGAGAGCTCTGGGACAATATCAAATGCACCAACATTCGAATTATAGGGGTCCCAGAAGAAAAGAAAAAGAAAGGGTATGAGAAAATTTTTAAAGAGATTATAGCTGAAAATTTCCCCAACATGCAAAAGGAAATAGTCAATCAAGTCCAAGAGGCACAAAGGGTCCCATACAGGATAAACCCAAGGAGAAACATGCCGAGACACATACTAATCAAACTAACAAAGACTAAACACAAATAAAGAATATTAAAAGCAACAAGGGAAAAGAAAGAAGTAACATACAATGGAAACCCCATATGCTTAACAGCTGATCTTTCAGCAGAAACTCTGCAGGTCAGAAGGAAATGGCAGGATATATTTAAAGCATTGAAAGGGAAAAATCTACAATCAAGATTACAGTACCCAGCAAGGATCTCATTCAAAATTGATGGAGAAATAAATTTTTCAGCAAAAGCTTCTTTCAGCAAAAGAAGCAAAAGTTAAGAGAATTCAGCACCACCAAACCAGCTATACAACAAATGTTAAAAGGATGTGTTTAGTCAAGAAATAAAATAGAAGAAAAAAGATCTACAAAATCAACCCCAAACTATTAAGAAAATGGCTATAGGAACATATGTATCAATAATTACTTTAAATGTAAATGGATTAAATGCTCCAACCAAAAGACACAGACTGGCTGAATGGATACAAAAACAAGACCCATATATATGCTGTCTGCAAGAAACCCACTTCAGACCTCAAGATACCTATAGACTGAAAGTGAGAGGATGGAAAAATATATTCCATGCAAATGGGAATCAAAAGAAAACTGAGGTAGCAATCCTCATATCAGACAAAATAGACCTTAAAATAAAGAAGTTAAGAAGAGATAAGGAAGGACACTACATAATGATCAAGGGATCAATCCAAGAGGAAGATATACAATTGCAAATATCTATGTACCCAATATAGGAGCACCTTAATGCATAAGACAAACACTAACAGACATAAAAGGAGAAATTGACATTAACGCAATAATGGTAGGAGACTTTAACACCCCACTCACAGCAGAGGACAGATCATCAAAACAGAAAATTAATAAGGAAACACAGGTCTTAAATGATACATTAGATGAGACAGATCTCATTGATATTTTCAGGACATTCCATCCAAATACAGAAGAATACATCTTCTTCTCAAGTGCACATGGAACATTCTCCAGGATAGACCACATCTTGGCTCACAAATCAAACCTCAGGAAATTTAAGAAAATTGAAATCATATCAAGCATCTTCTCTGAGCACAATGGTATGAGACCAGATATCAATTACAAGGAAAAAAAAAACTGTAAGAAACACAAACACATGGATATTAAACAATACATTTATAAATAACAAAGAGGTTACTGAAGAAATCAAAAAGGAAATCAAAAAAATTCTAGAAACAAATGACAACGAAAGGATGACAACTCAAAACCTATGGGATGCAGCACAAGCAGCTCTAAGAGGAAAGTTTATAGCAATATAATCCTACCTCAAGAAATAAGAAAATCATCAAATAGACAACCTAACTTTACACCTAAAACAACTGGAAGAAAAAGAACAAAACATCTCCAGAATTAGAAGGAAAGAAATCATAAGGATCAGAGCAGAAAGAAATGAAAAAGAAATGAAAGAAACAATAGTAAAGATTAATAAAACTAAAAGCTGGTTCCTTGAGAAGATAAACAAAATTGACAAGACTTTAGCTAGACTCATCAAGAAAAAAAGAGAGAAGAATCAAATCAACAAAATTAGAGATGAAAAAGGAGAGGTTGCAACAGACAGTGCAGAAATACAGAGGATAATATGAGACTATTATGAACAACTATATGGCAATAAAATGGATAGCCTGAAAGTAATGGAAGATTCTTAGGAAAGTTCAGTCTTCCAAGACCAGGAAGAAATAGAAATTATGAATAACACAATCAATTACAAGCACTGAAATTGAAGCTGTGATCAAAAATCTCCCAAAAAACAAAATCCCAGGACCAGATGGCTTCACAGGAGAATTCTATCAAACATTTAGAGAAAAGTTAATGCCTATCCTTTTAAAACTCTTTCAAAATAGTAAAGTTGCAGGATATAAAATCAACACACAGAAATCCCTTGCATTCCTATACACTAATAATAAGAAAATAGAAAGAGAAATTAAGGAAACAATTCCATTCACCATTGCAACGAAAAGAATAAAATACTTAGGAATATATCTACATAAAGAAACTAAAGACCTATATATAGAAAACTATAAAACACTGGTGAAAGAAATCAAAGAGGACACTAATAGATGGAGAAATATACCATGTTCATGGATTGGAAGAATCAATATAGTGAAAATGAGTATACTACCCAAAGCAATCTATAGATTCAGTGCAATCCCTATCAAGCTACCAACAGTATTTTTCACAGAGCTAGAACAAGTAATTTCACAATTTGTATGGAAATACAAAAAATCTCAAATAGCCAAATCAATCTTGAGAAAGAAAAATGGAACTGGAGGAATCAGCCTGCCTGACTTCAAGCTCTACTACAAAGCCGCAGTCATCAAGACAGTATGGTACTGGCACAGAGACAGAAATATAGATCAATGGAACAAAATAGAAAGCCCAGAGATAAATCCATGCACCTATGAACACCTCATCTTTGACAAAGGAGGCAAGAATATACAATGGAGAAAAGACAATCTCTTTAACAAGTGGTGCTGGGAAAACTGGTCAACCACTTGTAAAAGAATTAAACTAGAACACTTTCTAACATCATACACAAAAATAAACTCAAAATGAATTAAAGATCTAAATGTAAGACCAGAAACTATAAAACTCCTAGAGGTGAACATAGGCAAAACACTCTGACATATATCACAGCAGGATCCTCTATGACCCACCTCCCAGAATATTGGAAATAAAAGCAAAAATAAACAAATGGGACCTAATTAAAATTAAAAAGCTTCTGCACAACAAAAGAAACTATAAGCAAGGTGAAAAGACAGCCTTCAGAATGGGAGAAAATAATAGCAAATGAAGCAACTGAGAAACAACTAATCTCAAAAATATACAAGCAACTCCTGCAGCTCAATTCCAGAAAAATAAACGACCCAATCAAAAAATGGGCCAAAGAACTAAATAGACATTCTCCAAAGAATACATACAGATGGCTAACAAACACATGAAAAGATGCTCAGCATCACTCATTATCAGAGAAATGCAAATCAAAACCACAATGAGGTACCATTGCAGTCAGAATGGTTGCAATCCAAAAGTCTAGAAGCAATAAATGCTGGAGAGGGAGTGGAGAAAAGGGAACCCTCTTACACTGTTGGTGGGAATGCAAACTAGTACAGCCACTATGGAGAACAGTGTGGAGATTCCTTAGAAAACTGGAAATAGACCTGCCATATGACCCAGCAATCCCACTGCTGGGCATACACACTGAGGAAACCAGAATTGAAAGAGATACGTGTACCCCAATGTTCATCACAGCACTGTTTATAATAGCAGGGACATGGAAGCAACCTAGATGTCCATCAGCAGACGAATGGATAAGAAAGCTGTGGTACATATACACAATGCAGTATTACTCAGCCATTAAAAAGAATATACTTGAATCAGTTCTAATGAGGTGGATGAAACTGGAACCTATTACACAGAGTGAAGTAAGCCAGGAAGAAAAACACCAATACAGTATACTAATGCATATATATGGAATTTAGAAAGACGGTAACAATAACCCTGTATGTGAGAAAACAAAAGAGACACAGATGTATAGAACAGTCTTTTGGACTCTGTGGGAGAGGGAGAGAGTGGGATGATTTGGGAGAATGGCATTGAAACATGTATAATATCATATAAGAAATGAATCGCCAGTCCAGGTTCGATGCAGGATACAGGATGCTTGGGGCTGGTGCACTGGCATGACCTAGAGGGATGGTACGGGGAGGGAGGTAGGAGGGGGATTCAGGATGGGGAACACATGTACACCCGTGGCAGATTCATGTTGATGTATGGCAAAACCAACACAATATTGTAAAGTAAAAAAAAAAAAAAAAAAAGAAATCTTAATAAAAAGCCCTTTTCTCATGGCTGCCTTAAAAAAAAAAAAAGACAGAAAAAAAAATTGCAGAGGAAGGAACACTTCCAAACTCATTCTACAAGGCCACCATCAACCTGATACCAATACCAGACAAAGACAACACAAAAAAAGAAAACTACAGGCCAATATCAAACACTGACGAAAATAGATGCAAAAATTCTCAACAAAATTTTAGCAAACAGAATTCAGCAACACATCAAAAAGCTCATACACCATGATCAAGTTGTGTTTATTCCAGGAATGCAAGGATTCTTCAATATATGCAAATCAATCAATGTGATACACTATATTAACAAATTGAAAGATTAAAAAGCATATGATAATCTAAATAGATGCAGAAAAAGCCTTTGACAAAATTCAGCACCTATTTATGATCAAAACTCTTCAAAAAATGGGCACAGAAGGAACCTACCTCAACATAGTAAAGGCCATATATGATAAGCCAAAGCAAACATTATTCTCAATGGTAAAAACTGAAAGCATTCCCCCTAAGATCAGGAACAAGACAAGGGTGTCCACTTTCACCACTATTATTCAACACAGTTCTGGAAGTCTTAGCTACAGCAATCAGAGAAGAAAAAGAAATAAAAGGAATCCAGATAGGAAAAGTGGAGAAGGCAACGGCCCCCCACTCCAGTACTCTTTCCTGGAAAATCCCATGGATGGAGGAGCCTGGTAGGCTGCAGTCCATGGGGTCGCTAAGAGTTGGACACAACTGAGCAGCTTCACTTTCCCTTTTCATTTTCATGCATTGGAGAAGGAAATGGTAACCCACTCCAGTGTTCTTGCCTGGAGAATCCCAGGGATGAGGGAGCCTGGTGGGCTGCCGTCTATGGAGTCACACAGAGTTGGACACAACTGAAGCAACTTAGCAGCAGCAGCAGCAGAGAGAAAAAGAAGAAGTAAAGCTCTCACTGTTTGCAGATGACATGATACAGTACATAGAAAAACCTAAAGATACTATCAGAAAATTACTAGAGCTAATCAGTAAATTTAGCAAAGTTGCAGGATACAAAATCAATACACAGAAATCACTTGCATTTCTATATACTGAAAATGAAAAATCAGAAAGAGAAGTTAAGGAATCAACCCCATACCATTGCAACAAAAAGAATTAAATATCTAGGAATAAACTTACCTAAGAAGACAAAAGAACTGTACACAGAAAATTATAAGACACTAATGAAAGAAATCAAAGACAACATAAATAGATGGAGAGATATGCCATGTTCCTGGGTAGGAAGCATCAATATTGTGAAAATGTCTATACTACCAAATGCAATCTACAGATTCAATGCAACCCCTATCAAATCACCGATGGCATTTTTCATAGAACTAGAACAAAAAATTTCACAATTCATATGGAAACACAAAAGATCCCAAATAATCAAAGCAGTCTTGAGAAAGAATAGAGCTGGAGGAATCAACCTTCCTGACTTCAGATTACACTACAAAGCTACAGTCATCAAGACCGTATGGTACTGGCACAAAAACAGAAATATAGACCAATGGAACAAGATAGAAAGCCCAGAAACAAACCCATGCACATATGGGTACCTTATTTTTGACAAAGAGGCAAGAATATACAATGCGGCAAAGGCAGCCTCTTCAATAAATGGAGATGGGAAAACTGGACAGCTACATGTAAAAGAATTAAATTAGAACACTTCCTAACACCATACACAAAGATAAACTCAAAATGGATTAAAGACCTAAATGTAAGACCAGAGACTATAAAACTCTTAGAGGAAAACAGGCAGAACTCTCAATCAAAGCAAGATCCTCTATGACCCACTTCCTAGAGTAATGGAAATAACAACAAAAGTAAACAAGTGAGACCTGATTAAACTTAAAAGCTTTTGCACAGCAAAGGAAACTATAAGCAAGGTGAAAAGACAATCCTCAGAATGGGACAAAATAATAGCAAATGAAACAACTGACAAAGGGTTAATTTCCAAAATATACAAGAAGCTCATACAACTCAATGCCAGAAAAACAAACAACCCAATCAAAAAGTGGGAAAAAGACTTAGACAGTTCTCCAAAGAAAACATACAAATACATGAAAAGATGCTCAACATTGCTCATTATTAGAGAAATACAAATCAGAACTACAATGAGATATCACCCCACACTGGTCAGAATGGCCATCATCAAAAAGTCTACAAACAATAAATGCTGGAGAGCATGTGGAGAAAATGGAACACTCTTGCACTGTTGGTGGGAATGTAAATTGATACAGCCACTATGATAGATGGTATGGAGATTCCTTAAAAAACTGGGAGCAAAACCACTATATGACCCAGCAATCCTACTCCTAGGCCTATAGCCTGAGGAAACCAAAATTGAAAAGAAACATGAATCCCATTGTTCATTGCAGCACTATTTGCAATAGCTAGAACATGGAAGCAACTTAGATGTCCATCGACAGATGAATAGATAAAGAACCTGTGGTACATATACACAATGGAATATTAGTTATAAAAAGGAATGCATTTGGGTCAGTCCTAATGAGGTAGATGAGTCTAGAATCTATTATACAGAGTGAAGTATGTCAGAAAGAGAAAGCTAAATATCGCATTCTAACACACATATACGGAATCTAGAAAATGGTACTGAGGAATTTATTTACAAGGCAGCAAGGGAGAAACAGACAGAGAATAGACTTATGGGCATGTGGGGAGTGGAGGAGAGGGTGAGATGTATGGAAAGAGTTACATGGAAACTTACGTTCAGTTCAGTTCAGTTCAGCCGTGTCCTACTCTTTGTGACCCCATGGATAGCCAACAGGAATTCGCTGTATGGCTCAGGAAACTCAAACAGGGCCTCCGTATCAATCTAGAGGGGTGGGATAGGGCAGGATGTGGGAGGGAGGTTCAAAAGGGAAGGGATATATGTATATGTATACCTATGGCTGATTCATGTTGATGTTTGGCATAAAACAACAAAATTCTGTAAAGCAATTATCCTTCAATAAAAAATAAATTAAAAAATATAAAGTGTTAATGTGTGTGTATATATTGTATGTGTGAGACATATTTAGAATTTGACATTTAAGATGCATGGGTAGATAAACAGTAGCCAGTAGACAGTAACTAGATACTGAATACAAGGGTCATACTCATAGAAACTGGCAAAGATCTCTTGAATAGAGTCACTGTGGTGCAAATGGGAAAGGATTCTAGGAAGGCAATGATTATTACTTGGACATGAAGTCATTAAAAGGAAAACATTCATAACCTGGAAAAACATATGTCATTTATTCATGCCAGTGATGGTATGAAATTTTTAAGGATTCATCTTAAAGACACCATGTAGTGTAAGTAAACACTCCTGACAGCTAGTGTTAACAAAAGTTTTTTTAGAAAAAGAACTTTTTGGCTCTAAACATGGAGCTGATGAAATGGTGATGCAATCTTCATATCCGAAGGCTTGCGTGGGCTGGGAGTCCAGGATGGCACACTCACAAAGCTCACTGTTGATGCTGGCGGTCATCTGGGAGCACGTGTAGGGCTGTTCACTGGGTCTATACATGGCTTCAGCGTGGTGGCTGGCCCTAGAGGCCAAGGCAGCAGGTGTCACTGCTCGTAAAGGCTAGGTCCAGGACTGCCTTAGCATCACTTTTGCAAAGTCGCATTGGTCAAAGAAGCTTCAGGCCACCTCGTCATCAAGTGGAGAAGCAATATGCCTGCCTCTTGATGGGGAGGTGCCAAAGAATGTGCACCATCTATTTTGCCGCACTCCAGTACACAGAAGGCACTACATATATAAATATCTTTTTAACAAGTGGACGATTAGTTGGCTGCCTTAATCTGTTTCTGTTATACATATTTTCTCTTCCTTTACCTCAGAATATATTGATTTTCCATATGTTCCAAAATTTTAAATTCTTCCCTTCCTTTGTATCTTCCTTCCTTTTCCTCCTTATCAATTTCTTTCTAAATCATTCTTCCTTCATTTACCTCCCTGCCCTCCCTCCACCACACACACACACACACACACACACATACATATACTTCGCCCATGATGGGGACTAGTTATAAAAGATGGAGACTTATCCATGCAGTTTCTGTAGATGCTTCTGGAAGTCATATGTTTGCAAGTTGGCAATGTCCCCTTTGAAATTTGGGAGAGGAAAGAAGGAAAACAGCAGACACACATATTTCTTCATTGTACAAATTTGTGGTCGCAAGTCTACACTTTGCAAAATATGATTTTCCCTCTTTTTCAAATTAAAAAAAAACTGAAAGGATCTGTAAATCACAGAAGCATCGTTGAGCAACATCTTGATGGTTTAAGTGTAAATGGATAAGAAACATATGGATTCCATTGCGCACAAGCACACACATTGGAAATGAGTGGGGAAAGCAGCTGGCAAAATGTGTTTCTGGTTTGGTAGAATCTGGACCACTCGGGAGGTGTGGTTCAGGACATCAGCAACCCAAATGCCAACTACAAGTTGAGTTCATTTCCTCCTGCTGCCAAGGCAGAGCAGGGGTTTCATTCATGTTCAAACGCACTTCACCTAGACTTTTTTTTTTTTCTCCACATTATAAACTTGGCAAAATTTGAAGATTCCTTCCATTTTGGGTTACATGAGCTCTATGTCCTAGCATGAGGAAAGTAATCTAATACAAAATGACATAAAGTTTGGGAAAAGTGACAATTTGATCTCATGTTCACTTTAATATGGAAAGGTTGAATAACATTTGATTACAATTCATTCCAATTTTCATCTTCTCAATGAAGGGCAAGGGGCTGCCAAAGAGAGGTAACCTGGGACCATTTCAGCATCTGGTGTGGAGGGGGAGGAGTTGGGAAGGGGTTCTGCTGAGGGTATGCACAGTCCTGCAAAGATTTAAGGACGGAGCACTTTTCACGCTGACACGATCATCTGTTCCTTTGACGATAAGTTAATTCACAGCTTAAAAAAAAAGCACGTTACTCTGACTTAGACATCAAACATTTGAGAAACGAAGATAGTACCTGATTCTAATCTCAAGAATTAAGGCTGGGGAGGGGAGCGGAAAGGCTGGTAGAAAGATAATCAGAGATGAGATGATAAACTACTTGTAAGGCTGTTAAATTCCATCCCCACGTGAGATAACAAATTTGAAAGTATATTTCTGCCTGATGAGCCACCCCAGCCCCAACAGTGGTCTGTAAAGGTATCTGTAAATACGTCAACCACTGGTTGACTTGTCCTCTTGTCAGTACTTTGTGCTGTCCACCCCCTCTCATGCCCTAACTGGCCATTGTCACATCTCATTGGGATGCTTCAACCACCCAGACCCGGACCCCCACCTCCAATCCACTTGCACACAGCAGTCAGAGCTCTCTTCTCAAAGGGGATCTGATCACTCCAGCCCCCAGCTCAGCACCCTTCAGTGGCTCCTCAATGCTCTGAAGCTAAGCTGTGACTTCTACAGCATTTCAGAGGAGGAGCAGAATGGTCGGTCCCCATGCTCACTCACCCCTGTAACCTCATCATGTCTCCAGGACTATGAGTCTCACATTCTTTTCCTCTTAATGATTTTTTTTTCAGGTTCTCAAACTTCTTATGCTTTTCTTTCACTGTTTCATCTCTGCTTGTGTTTTCTCTCCTTCTTTTACCTTCCTCACCTCTCTTGACTCGCATCTATTGTCCTCCAAGTCAGGAGAAAATCTTCCCAATCCCCACAGCAGTCAATCAAGACCCCTCAAGGTATTCTCGTGATGCCTCCAGATGTTATAACCCCTGCCTAGTTTGACCTAGATTGATGGGTCAATGGTAAACTCTGGCAGCAGAGGCCACAGCTGGCCTGACCGCAATGCCTGACACTTACTAGGTGTTCAGGAGTACTGAAGAACATGTTGGAATCTCAAGTCCACATGCTTCAGTGTGTAAATGTGATAGTTAATTTATGTGTCAACTTGACTAGGCTACAGTGCAATGTCATTGAGTCAAACACCAGTCGTTGTTCTGTTACTCAGTCATGTCAGACTCTTTGTGACCCCATGGACTGTAGCACGCCAGGCTTCCCTGTCCTTCCCCATCTCCAAGAGTTTACTCAAACTCATGTCCATTCAATTGGTAATGCCAACCAACCATCTCATCCTCTATCACCCCCTTCTCCTCCTGCCCTCAATCTTTCCCAGAATCAGAGTCTTTTCCAAAGAGTCAGCTCTTCACATGAGGTGGCCAAAGTATTGGAGTTTTGGCTTCAGCATCAGTCCTTCCAGTGAATATTCAGAGTTGATTTCCTTTAGGATGGACTGGTTTGGTCTCCTTGTTGTGTCGAGAGTGTTCTCCTGTACCACAATTTGAAAGCATCAATTCTTTGGTAGATGTAGTTGGAGAGGTATTGTCTTAGAAGTGATTAACAAGCAGATTATCCTCTATAATGTACATGAGCCCCATTCAACAAGCTGATCTTAGGAGCTAAAACTGAGGTTCCCCAAAGACAAAGGAGCTCTTAAGACTACAGCATAGAAACACTGCCTGAGTTTCTGGCCTGCTGACCTGTGGAATGAGAGGACTTAAGACAATCACCTCAACTTTGACCTGAATTTCCAGTCTGGTGGCCTGCCCTGATTCCAGACACACCAGGTTCACAATCCCATAAGTTAATTCCTTAAAATAAACCTTCCTTCTCTAACAGTTCTGTTTTTCTGAAGAACCATGACTAATACAGTAAGGAAAGTACAACTTCGATTTCTATTTTGACTCTCCTTGCAGTCACTGGGTCCAGACACTCATCTTCTCCAATTCAGTAGCATCCTGTTGGCCAAAGGCAAAGTTCTAGGCTCTGCTGTGTCCACTCAGGGTAGGAAAGTAGGCCTTGGGTCTTTGGTAATCTTCTGTCTCTAGGCTTGAAGCTGATGAAGTGATCATCACCCCACCTGGTCAAACATTTCCTTTGCCACTCGGGTGGGTGGTGCCTTCAGGCATGGCTTCCTCTTTTTCAACTGTCTCCATGCCTCCCTGGGGTGCACAGACGTGATTTTACTGAATCTAGAACTTGGGAGCTCAGAGACAGCCAGAGATCTGTCTGCCTGGGTAACCCAAATAACTCTTCGGCTCTGAGCATTTCCTTCCTTGCCAGAGCTGTGTCCAGGGAAGAAGTCCCTATCGAGGGCTCAGCAGCTCTCTCTCAGGGACACATCAGCATTTAAGTTTTGGCACTGGAGAGGGATTAATGGTGGCTCCAAAAATGTACCTCCATGAGCTAACTCCCAGAATCATGAACATAAGTTTACTTGGAAAAACTATTTTCCCAGGTTGCGCTAGTGATAAAGAACCCTCCTGCCAATGCAGGAGATGTAAAAGATGTGAGTTCGATTCCTGGACTGGGGAGATTGCCTGAAGGAGGGCATGGCAACCCACTCCAGTATTCTTGCTGGGAGAATCTCATAGACAGAGGAGCCTGGAGGGCTACAGTTCATAGTATAGCATAGAGCCAGACAAGACTGAAGTGACTTAGCACATACACAATAATTAAGGATCTCCAGATGAGATCATCCTGGATTATCCAGGCCCTGAATCCAATTACAAGTCTTCTTAAAAGAGCTCAAAGAGGAAAAGACATAGGGCAACTTCCCTGGTGGTCCAATGGTTAAGAATCTGCCTCGCAATGCAGCAAACATGGGTTAGATCCCTGGTTAGGGAACTAAGATCCCACATGCTGCAACCAAGACTCAACACCAGCCAAATAAATAATTTTTTAAAAAAGTGGAAAAGATACAGATGAGAAGAAGGCACAGACATGAGAAGGCCATGTAAGATGGAGGCAGAGACTGGAATGGATTAGTCATGAGCTGAGGGACACCTAGAGCTGCCAGAGGCTGGGAGAAGCAGGATGCATCTTCCCATAGGACTATCAGAGGGAATATGGCTCCATCAGTACCTTGATTTCAGATTCCCAGCCCCCAGAAGAGGAAGGAGAGGACATTTCTATTGTTATAACCCACTCTGTCTGTGGTACATGGTTATAGAAGACACAGGAAGCTTTACCCACTAATCTCCTTCACTTTGTGGAGAGATTTTGTAGTCAAGGCAAGGTGGGTAATAGACTCTTCTTGTTTGTTGTTGCTTTTAGTCACTAAGTCTTGTCTGACTCTTTGCACCCCCTGGACTGTAGCCTGCGAGGCTCCTCTGTCCATGGGATTTCCCAAGCAAGAATACTGGAGTGGGTTGCCATTTCCTACCACAGGCGATCTTCCCCACCCAGGGATCAAACCCGAGTTTGATCTGTTTCAACTGATTTTGATTACCCTGCATTGGCAGGCAGATTCTTTACCACTGAGCCACCAGAAAAGCCCAGGCCATTCTTACTCATCATCAGGTTTTTTGGATCTCATGTACGTGCTAAGAATCATTTCCATTCCCCACTGGGAGTAAGCTCCTGGAACTAAGAACGTCAGTGAGAAACTAGTTGACTAAGCCTGGCCGGGGTGGGGGCGAGTGAGACAGGCAAACAGTATTACATCAGGGAAATCACTTTCAAGTGATCTCTTCTGAGAACTTTTAGGAACACAATTTTTTTTTTTTTTTCTGAAATTGTCCTGAATTCTCACTTAGAGGGTAAACACCCAGTTCAACAGACACGTGACTTGGGGATTAATTCTAAATGCCACTTTCTTAACATGGAAACCTATCGCCCCTATCTCTATTCCTAGTTTTGTTCTTCATGAGCATACAACCTTCATTGCTAGGCTCTCCTAGTGTGTAAACATGACTGCCTTTTGACCCCCAAAATTCCCATTAACCAGCAAAAAATTTCTGCAGTGATAGGTCTTTAGCCCAGAGGTTGTTCTTGGTCATTATTTGTCAGTATCTCCATCTGGAGATACTCTCTGTTCCATGGACTTGTCTGGCTTTTTTTTGCAAATAGCAGAAAACCTGCCACACCTCAAGCATATTTAGGGCTCTAAATTTTAATGTGTTGACCCAGGGACCTTTCGTGAGAATAGAATAATAAATTGTATATCACTGTTATTGCAGAATGATTTGAACATAGGCTTACCTTCAGGCAATCCTGGGTCCAACTTTGCCCTAATAAATGTGTGTGACTTGTAGCTAGTTATTTAAATCCTTGGTATCTTAGTTTACTTATCTGTGAATTACAGACAGTAACATCTAGCTTATAAGACAATTGTGAAGTGTAATAGTCATAATGTGAAAAAGAATTAGCATTAATTGTGTCATCTTTGCTCTGTTTGCTATTTCTCATTCATACCTAAATGGATTCTTTATCAACCATGATGGAAAACTAGGTAGTTGTTAAAAATTATTCTTCGTAAGAGTGTTTAATAATGTGAGGAAGGCCTGGGTCATATTACTGACTCAAAAAGGTTATTAGGCCATAAAGATGATATGATCTCCACTGGTACTGGAAAGTATACCAGAACCTCAAAAAATTCTGACATTAGAAATTATACAAAAATAGAAGCATACACACCACAACTTTCAGTTCAGTCACTCAGTTGTGTCCGACTCTTTGCGACCCCGTGAACCGCAGCACGCTGGGCCTCTCTGTCTATCACCAACTCCTGGACTCCACCCAAACCACGTCCATTGAGTCAGTGATGCCATCCAACCATCTCATCCTCTGTCATCCCCTTCTCCTCCTGCCCCCAATCCCTCCCAGCATCAGAGTCTTTTCCAATGAGTCAGCTCTTCTCATCAGGTGGCCAAAGTATCAGAGTTTCAGCTTCAGCATCAGTCCTTCCAATGAATACTCAAGACTGATTTCCTTTAAGATAAATTGGTTGAATCTCCTTGTAGTCCAAGGGACTCTCAAGAGTCTTCTCCAACACCACAGTTCAAAAGTATCAATTCTTCTGTGCTCAGCTTTATTTATAGTCCAACTCTCACATCCATACAACACCACTGGAAAAATCATAGCCTTGACTAGACGGACCTTTGTCGGCAAAGTAATGTCTCTGCTTTTGAATATGCTATCTAGGTTGATCATAACTTTCCTTCCAAGGAGTAAGTGTCTTTTAATTTCATGGCTGCAATCACCATCTGCAGTGATTTTGGAGCCCAGAAAAATAAAGTCAGCCACTGTTTCCTAATCTATTTGCCATGAAGTGATGGCAAATAGAATAACAGGCAAATTTGGCCTTGGAATACGGAATGAAGCAGGGCAAAGACTAATAGAGTTTTGCCAATAAAATGCACTGGTCATAGCAAGCACCCTCTTCCAACAACACAAGAGAAGACTCCACACATGGAAATCACCAGATGGTCAACACTGAAATCAAATTGATTATATTCTTTGCAGCCAAAGATGGAGAAGCTCTATACAGTCAGCAAAAACAAGACCAGGAGCTGACTGTGGCTCAGACCATGAACTCCTTATTGCCAAATTCAGACTTAAATTGAAGAAAGTAGGGAAAACCACTAGACCATTCAGGTATGACCTAAATCAAATCCCTTATGATTATACAGTGGAAGTGAGAAATAGATTTAAGGGCCTAGATCTGATAGATAAAGTGCCTGATGACCTATGGAATGAGGTTCGTGACATTGTACAGGAGACAGGGATCAAGACCATCCCCATGGAAAAGAAATGCAAAAAAGCAAAATGGCTGTCTGGGGAGGGCTTACAAATAGCTGTGAAAAGAAGAGAAGTGAAAAGCAAAGGAGAAAAGGAAAGATATAAGCATCTGAATGCAGAGTTCCAAAGAATAGCAAGAAGAGATAAGAAAGCCTTCCTCAGCAACCAATGCAAAGAAATAGAAGAAAACAATAGAATGGGAAAGACTAGAGATCTCTTCAAGAAAATTAGAGATACCAAGGGAACACATCATGCAAAGATGGGCTCAATAAAGGACAGAAATGGTATGGACCTAACAGAAGCAGAAGATATCAAGAAGAGATGGCAAGAACACACAGAAGAACTCTACAAAAAAGAGCTTCACATCCCAGATAATCATGATGGTGTGATCACTGACCTAGAGCCAGACATCCTGGAATGTGAAGTCAAGCGGGCCTTAGAAAGTATCACTATGAACAAAGCTAGTGGAGGTGATGGAATTCCAGTTGAGCTATTTCAAATCCTGAAAGATGATGCTGTGAAAGTGCTACACTCAATATGCCAGCAAATTTGGAAAACTCAGCAGTGGCCACAGGACTGGAAAAGGTCAGTTTTCATTCCAATTCCAAAGAAAGGCAATACCAAAGAATGCTCAAACTACCACACAATTGCACTCATCTCACATACTAGTAAAGTAATGCTCAAAATTCTCCAAGCCAGGCTTCAGCAATATGTGAACCGTGAACTTCCAGATGTTCAAGCTGGTTTTAGAAAAGGCAGAGGAACCAGAGATCAAATTGCCAACATCTACTGGATCATGGAAAAAGCAAGAGAGTTCCAGAAAAACATCTATTTCTGCTTTATTGACTATGCCAAAGCTTTTGACTGTGTGGATCACAATAAACTGTGGGAAATTCTGAAAGACATGGGAATACCAGACCACCTGACCTGCCTCTTGAGAAATCTGTATGCAGGTCAGGAAGCAACAGTTAGAACTGGACATGGAACAACAGACTGGTTCCAAATTGGAAAAGGAGTATGTCAAGGCTGTATATTGTCACCCTGCTTATTTAACTTCTATGCAGAGTACATCATGAGAAACGCTGGACTGGAAGAAACACAAGCTGGAATCAAGATTGCCGGGAGAAATATCAATAACCTCAGATAGGCAGATGACACCACCCTTATGGCAGAAAGTGAAGAGGAACTAAAAGGCCTCTTAATGAAAGTGAAAGTGGAGAGTGAAAAAGTTGGCTTAAAGCTCAACATTCAGAAAATTAAGATCATGGCATCCGGTCCCATCACTTCATGGCAAATAGATGGGAAAACAGTGCAAACAGTGCCAGACTTTATTTTTGCGGGCTCCAAAATGACTGCAGATGATGACTGCAGCCATGAAATTAAAAGACGCTTACTCCTTGGAAGGAAAGTTATGACCAACCTAGATAGCATATTCAAAAGCAGAGACATTACTTTGCCAACAAAGGTTCGTCTAGTCAAGGCTATGGTTTTTCCTGTGGTCATGTATGGATGTGAGAGTTGGACTGAGAAGAAGGCTGAGCGCTGAAGAGTTGATGCTTTTGAATTGTGGTGTTGGAGAAGACTCTGAAGAGTCCCTTGGACTGCAAGGAGATCCAACCAGTCCATTCTGAAGGAGATCAGCCCTGGCATTTTTTGGAAGAAATGATGCTAAAGCTGAAACTCCAATACTTTGGCCACCTCATGCGAAGAGTTGACTCATTGGAAAAGACTCTGATGCTGGGAGGGATTGAGGGTAGGAGGAGAAGGGGATGACAGAGGATGAGATGGCTGGATGGCATCACTGACTCGATGGACATGAGTCTGAGTGAACTCCGGGAGTTGGTGATGGACAGGGAGGCCTGGTGTGCTGCGATTCATGGGGTCGAAAAGAGTTGGACACGACTGAGCGACTGAACTGAACTGAACTGATGGGACCAGATGCCATGATCTTAATTTTCTGAATGTTGAGCTTTAAGCCAACTTTTTCACTCTTCTCTTTCACTTTCATCAAGAGGCCTTTTAGTTCCTCTTTACTTTCTGCCATAAGGTTGGTGTCTTCTGCATATCTCAGGTTATTGATATTTCTCCAGGCAATCTTGATTCCAGCTTGTGCTTCCTCCAGCCCAGTGTTTCTCATGATGTACTCTGCATAGAAGTTAAATAAGCAGGGTGACAATATACAGCCTTGACGTACTCCTTTTCCAATTTGGAACCAGTCTGTTGTTCCATGTCCAGTTCTAACTGTTGCTTCCTGACCTGCATATAGGTTTCTCAAGAGGCAGGTCAGGTGGTCTGGTATTCCCATGTCTTTCAGAATTTCCCACAGTTTATTGTGATCCACACAGTCAAAGGCTTTGGCATAGTCAGTAAAGCAGAAATAGATGTTTTTCTGGAACTCTCTTGCTTTTTCCACGATCCAGTAGATGTTGGCAATTTGATCTCTGGTTCCTCTGCCTTTTCTAAAACCAGCTTGAGCATCTGGAAGTTCACGGTTCACGTAGTGCTGAAGCCTGGCTTGGAGACTTTTGAGCATTACTTTACTAGCGTGTGAGATGAGTGCAATTGTGCGGTAGTTTGAGCATTCTTTGGCCTTGGAATTGGAATTGGAATTGGAATTTGGCATTGGGATTGGAATGAAAACTGACCTTTTCTAGTCCTGTGGTCACTGCTGAGTTTTCCAAATTTGCTGGCATATTGAGTGCAGCACTTTCACAGCATCATCTTTCAGGATTTGAAATAGCTCAACTGGAATTCCATCACCTACACTAGCTTTGTTTGTAGTGATGCTTCCTAAGGCCCGCTTGACTTCACATTCCAGGATGTCTGGCTCTAGGTCAGTGATCATACCATCGTGATTATCTGGGTAGTGAAGATCACCAAAACTTTAATAGTGGCTATCTCTAATTGACTGTACATTATGAGTTTTAAATCCACACAGTTTTAAAATGTTCTCTAGAATACACTTATAATCAGAAAAAAATATTGAGTGTGGCCTTGAGTAAGGGACTTTGCCTGTTTGCATATTGGCACAGTGGGCTTAGTAACTCCTGAAGATGGAAGGGAAAAATAGAGATAAATGTCCTAGAAATCTTAATGTAAGAAATCAAAGTTTTTGTTCCTCACATAAGAATTGAGTTTTGGGTAATTGGTGTTGGGCTGAAAGGAAAGCTTTACCAGAAAGTAAAAATTTGTTGTTGCATGCATGTTCTTTGCTATGCACTTGTAAGGAGATGCGTGTGTGTGAATGTTGGGGCTGGTGTCATAGGCTGGCAACCCATAAAGACTCATCTCAGAAGGGCCTCCCTCACTCCTGGTTTAATGCTCTTGAAATTCTGTTGTCGCCATTTTAAAATTCTTAATAAGTTCATGGCCATCTTGAAATTCTTTATACCAAAGGACCCATATTTTCACTTTGAACTGGGCCTCACAAATCATATAGCCTCTCCTGAATATAAGTGACAGCTTGTATGAGGCCTTGTGTATATTTAAAGAAATTGAGTCTTTTACAGTAAGAATGATTGCTGGTGAATGGGAGAAGGAAGTACATTTGGCTAAACCTGGAAGAAGCTACAGGCAGAAATGAAGGGATTAGAACCCACTGGGAACTAACCAAGTGGGAGTGTTGGCAGCCAGTTTTCTTTGTGAAATATGCAATCTGTTGGCAAACAAAACCAGTTAGTTAAACTCTGATTAAGGGGTTCTTTCCTCTCAGTTCGAGTAAAACATTTGAGGGTTTGTTCACACTTCAGATAAATTTCTAAGTAAAATGGAAAAAAAAATCTATAAAAATAGAAAATGCTTATTTTCTATAAATCAGTGGGCTCTGTCCAGGAAGGAAACATATTACCTAAAAAAGACATCAAAGCTGTACATTCTATAGGATCCATTTCTGCCATAGAAATCCTTAACATGATCTATTCATCCAGAGATAAAGGCATCTCAGGGATTTGTTTAAGACTTGGCTGGATGCCCCTGGTTTTGCTCACTCTGATGCTTCCTGAAGGCTGAGGTCATGGGGCTGGACGATGAAGGATGAGCAGTGGTGGTTGGCTGTGGACACCTCATCTCAGCTGATGTGATTGGCTATTTTGAAATTGTATTTAGCATACCCTCGGACCTTGGGGGTGAGATCATTGCAACTCACTGGGAGGAAGTTGGTTGCTACCAGTTTCTGAATTAATCAGTTCCTCTCTTAGTGAAGTAACAGATTTCATATCAAGTAATTGAAGAGCTAAACATTTGAAATCAGGGTTGACGCCCTATGCATTTTTCAAACCACCTCTTTCTGAGCCAGAGTTTCCTCACACCTTCTTTTATAAGTATTACCAAGGTATTTTTTAACCATAGTGGTTAATTCTTAATTATGGAAAGATAAGATGAAAGAGAAAACCTTCTGCCACTCCTGTATCTGTCTTTTTCAAACTGCTCCAAAATTCCAGAAGTAATTTTAAATATCTCCAATAATGCACTCTGTTATTTGAGATTTATGCTGGCTTACTTTTAGAAATTGGGCACCTCCAAAGTTTATACCTAAACATGGGAATGTATGAAAACAATAGGAAGGAATATTGGTTATTCAGTGGTCACTTTTCCCCTTGCTCCCCACAGAAAAGATGTCTGCATATCAGATAGAGGAATTTAAAAAAATATATTTTTGATGTGGACCTTTTTCAAAGTCTTTATTGACTTTGTTACAATATTGCTTCATTTTATGTTTTGGTTCTTTTGGCCTGGAGGCATATAGGATTTTAGCTCCCTGACCAGAGACTGAACCCATCCCCCATGCATTGGAAGGCAAATGCTTAACCACTGAACCCCCAGGGAAATTTTTAATTTTATAATTTTTATTCAGATTTCATATGTAAAAAATGCCAACTTCATGCCCTGGCATGGCACAAAGGTCAAATCTTTGCTTCCTTATAGGTCAAGTTTATCAAATAATTATCCTCTCTTACATGAAGAATCTGGGAACTCGTCAGAATTTTAAAAGTCCTAGGAGAGGTCACTCATTTCCTGTAGCTAACGACTATAGAATAAATACAATCTGTTTATCTAGGACAGTGGTTTCTACACTGTAACTGAAATCATATATTTTTTTAAACTAGATATAGGCTTCCCAGGTGGGCCTAGTTTTAAAGAACTGGCCTGCCAATGCAGGAATATCAAGTGGCTCAGGTCCAATCCCTGGGTCAGGAAGATCCCCTGGAGGAAGGCACGGCAACCCACTCCAGTATTCTTGCCTGGAAAATCCCCATGGACAGAAGAGCCTGGCGGGCTACAGTCCAAGAGTCGCAAAGAATCAAACATGACTGAAGCGACTTAGCACACACAGATAAGTTCTGAAAAGACTCTCTCCAAATCCTTCTTCATCTTGTAACTTTGAAGCCAACACATGAAGAGTCATGCTTTTCTGAGCCTGCTTTGAAAGGATCACTCAGGACTCTGCCTGTTTTAATTATATATATACATACACACACACACACACACACACACACTCTAAAGAGATTTTCTTTAATTCACTTTAAAAAATCCTCACATCTATTCGAGAAATGAAAGTCTCTTCCTTGCTCTAGTATTCAAATGATTTTCTTGAAAGGTGATGATGATTTGAAACCAGGGAAATTGTGTTTTCTTTACCCACTGAGGATCTTAGCCCTCTTGCTTCTCAACTGGCCTGTATCACAACCCATAAAGCAGAGACAGAGCCAGAAGTTAGCAAAACCCTTCTGTGGTTTAGGCTGGATAAACTCACCGAAACAGTGGCCTTTCCACAGGAACGTCGGTTTTGCAAAACAAAGAACCAAGTTCCTTAGCTGTCCAAGGAGCCCCATCCAAAGAAGGAATCAGGCCTCTGCTTCCTGTATTTTTTCTCCCTAGCAGGTCAACCCCACTTCCCCACCTAATCCCCCTTGCCTGTCTTTGCAGGATCATTGCGAGCTTAGAATAGAAATCGTTTTGTCTGCGTGTAGTGGAAAACACCAGTTTAAACAGGATGTCGGAGATCAGGACGGCTGACCCAGAACACAGGCCAGGGCAGACTTGAAAGCACGAGAGTTTCATTCAGAAAGTTTCCTGGGACCAGCTCTTTCTCAGCCTAAACAGAGTCACGCACAGGCTGGCCCTGGAGCTCCCACACGGCTCCCAGAGAGGAGGCGACGGCTTTGAACGTCCTGCAGAGCCGCAGCCTCTGTGGAAGGCAGCCCTGAACGCGACTGGGAGTAATTACCAGTCGGAGAGGGTACTCCTTGCGAAGCCAGCGCTTCTGCCAGCTACTGCCCTTGCAGAGCAGGAGGCAAGGAGCATGGGCTGTCCCACGCCTCCTTGTTTCCTTTCCCTTCAGTGGGACAGTTTCAACTGATTTTGATTACCCTGGCGCCAAATAAATGAAAACATTTCATAGACATATAATCATCCATCACTGTGAAGAAAGGAAGAATGTTTCATGTTCGGTATGTTTATAAATACACTTAATGAAAAAAGGACAGTGCTGTCTTTCCTCCACAACTTCGCTGCTGCTGTTGGCCAGAGGCTCCAGCAGCTCCAGGGTCCGCCCCCAACCACCCCCAGAGACCCCGCCGCCCTCCCCTCCCACCGTTCGCCTTGACAGCACAGCACGATGGCGCTCAAAGGAAGTCAAGAGAATGACCTGTTCCTCCAAGGCCATCTTCTGACCTCTAGCCCCTCTGCCAAGACAGCACAGGGACAGGGAGCCAGGAAAAGGTAAGTGTTGGCTTGTGTATTAGGAAGTCAAAAGCCAGCCGGCTTTTTTTCCCCATCTGCCTTCAGGCAGCCCCAGTGAAAGAAGCAGCTCCATTTCAAAGGAATTAACAATTGTCTGTGCAGAACTGGTACAGCCCCTGTCTTGGGTTTGGTTAATAAATGAATGGCAGGTTGAACTTCCCGGAGTGTGTGGGTTGTGTCAATGCCAGGAAGACTGGAGGAAAAATAAAAGCATGTCGTGGGCTTGCATGTCCCACTGGTTTACGTACAATGTGTACTGCCATTTAAGGTAATTTGGGATCTAGGATTTTTACAGGCTGTGGTAAATCTTTTGGGGAATCCAGAGCAACAGATTCTCTCTAGCCTCTCTCTCTTGCTGGCAAGGTCTTTTAATTTGGGGTCCCGTAGACACTTGGGCTTCCCAGGTGGCTGAGTAGTAAAGAACCTGCCTGCCAATGCAGGAGACATAAGAGACGTTGGATCGATCCCTGGGTTGGGAAGATCCCCTGGAGGAGAGTGTGGCAACCCACTCCAGTATCCTTGCCTGGAGAATCCTCCTGGACAGAGGAGCCTGGTGGGCTATGGTCCATAGGTTTGCAAAGAGTCGGACACGACTGAAGCAACTTAGCACACACGCGCCCACACACACACACACACACACACACACACTCTCGGAAGTTGGTGATGGACAGGGAAGCCTGGCATGCTACAGTCCATGGGGTTGCAGAGTCAGACACAACTGAGCAACTGAACTGAATTGACACATGCTCTCAGGCACCATAAACACCCCCATGGAGCCTCTCAGAGGCCTCAGTTGCTGACTAGTGTCCTGAATGTGGGGGAAAAACGGTGAGGGCAGTTCCCTACACATATGAAATCAGTGCTGGGCCTATTTCCCCTAAATGTCATTTCTAGCAATGTGTTAAATATTTGCATTCACACTTGGCTCCTAAACAGGGTCAGATGCCCCAGGGCGGTGGAGGGGGGCGGGTATGTAAAAGACTCCCTAAGAGTCTTTCATGCAAAATGCATCTCGATTTTAATCACAAGGGCTGTCACAAGAGGGGGAAATCCACCCATTCAATCCAATCTAAATACAATCCACTCGCCCTCTGTATCTGTATCCTCAGATTTTGCATCCCGCATATGGATGGCTGAGTATATTCATTGAATTGGGCAATTAAATAAGAGACTTGAGCACCCGTGGATTTTGGTATCTGTTGGAGGTTCTGACCCTGGGTCGGGAAGATCCCTTGGAGAAGGAAATGGCGATCCACTCCAGGATTCTTGCCTGGGAATTCCCATGGACAGAGGAGCCTGGAAGGCTACAGTCCATGGAGTCGCACAGAGTTTGAAATGACTTAGTGACTGAACACGCACACACGGGGGCTCCTGGAACTAATCCTCTATGGATACCAAGGGAGAACTGTTTTCAATATCACCAGAGACTATTTCTCACTTCAACAAGGGCCGTAAAAATCATCCTAGACAGCAGTAAAGAGGGATATGGCCTCACCAAATCTGGAAGAGGAGAAGCTGTGACTTTCTTTTCTTACTGAGCTTGTTAATCCTTCAAGCAGAAAGAAATAGAGAAGCCGGATATTCTGCGTGCCTCTGTCCTTTGGTGTGGGAGTCACCCAGGGCAGGAGCATACGTCTGTGCTCTGAGAGGTGAGCATGACAGCTTTCGGAAGGGGTCCTGTGATGCCCCCTACATGAGGCAGGACCATCCCTGATTCTCAGGAGGAAAGTGAAAAAAAGGCGGCTTAAGGAGATTTACATATTTTTTGCGGGTGCTATTCAGCATCTGTCAATAATGTGGTTCTTTCGGGTTGTTGAGAGGCTGCTCAACCTTAAATAAAATAACAGCACTGATGATTCACACGTGCATTGAGGTTTATAATTTACAAAGCAATTCAGGATGCTTTTCCGTTAGATTCCCCCAACAACCTTGAGGAGATGGGGGAATGACATGACATAGCATGGCAAGATATGACATGTTCATGATCCAGCATCTATGGAAAGGCAAAGATCTTAACCAGCTGCTCCACCCTTTCCTTTTTTCCCCATTTCATGACACCATTCATTTTTATTTATTCTAGTGGTGGCAGATTGATTTTAAAGATGGCCACAGCTCTTCACCCCTCCTGGTGGACATGTCCTTTATAATGGGATTCTGCTGCTCTTCCCATTGAGATATGCAGCTTACTCCCCTACCCCTTCAACGGTGCGTGGCCTGCTCACTTGCTTCAGCCGATAGAATGCAGTAGAAACGATAACTTGTCAGTTCCCAGGTAGGTGTGTTTCTGCGGGCTCTCTATCACTGCCGTCTCCATGAGAACCTCCCTAGGTTGGTGGCCTGGTGGACAGGGGACCACGTGGAAGAGAGCCTGGCTATCCTAGCTGAGGCTCTCCTAGACTAGCCATCTCCCAACCAGAAAGAGAGTCCCGCCAAGATGAGTAAAGCTGCCCACTCAACCTGCAGCTGATAGAAGATGCATGAGTGAGTGCCACTGACTTACAGACCCAAGAACAAAGATAAACATTCATTGCTAAAGGCACTCAGGATGGAAGGATATTTTTAATTCAGCCTGATTGTGGACATGCTGCTGCTGCTAAGTCACTTCAGTCGTGTCCGACCCTGTGTGACCCCAGAGACAGCAGCCCACCAGGCTCCTCTGTCCCTGGGATTTTCTAGGCTAGAACACTGGAGTGGGTTGCCATTTTCTTCTCCAATGCATGAAAGTGAAAAGTGAAAATGAAGTCGCTCAGTCGTATCCAACTCTTCGCGACCCCATGGACTGTAGTCTGTCTGCCAGGCTTCTCCGTTCATGGGATTTGCCAGGCAAGAGTAGTGGAGTGGGTTGCCATTTCCCATACTGGTCAACAAAAAAGTGATGGGACCCTATGACTTTCTAAGACCTAAAAGTACTATAACAATGATTGAGACAGGCCCTTTGTAAGTCTCATATTACAGTCTGTCAGGGAAGATAAGGTGTGGGCATGGGTAGCCAGGGTGGTACACAATATTCATTGCATGAATGGTTAAAAAGTGCCCACATAATCTGGAGGAAGGAAAAATTTCATTTTGAATTACTTAACAGACAATCTAGTTAACTGCTAAATCATCCTCTTTCCTTGTTGAACAAGATCTAAAATGACCTGAATTCATCCTATGTTTTATAAAGACAAGGACACATGCAGGCCTGGGCATGGTCAACCCATATTATCCCTGAAAAATGCTATTTAAATCTCCAAAGGGAACATATGACCCCTTTGTAGTATAATTGAACATCTTGTAAATAATGCATATTGTGGAGACAAGAAAGACAATAAAATTTGGGAACTACCTCCTACTAACCCTCTGAACTTGAGTGAAAATATTTCTATTAATCTCAAGCAAATGATCCCAGTGCTGATCCACAAAGCATGTGAAGTCTGAATTCCTGTTGAAACAAATCTTCTCTTTCCTAATCTTAGCTGATTCTTGGATTGAGAATAAAAGCAGAGTAAGGATGAAGGCTTGGAATACTCTGAGCACTATTTTATGGTGGAGGGTTGCATGGAATTTGAAGCCAGACTACCTAGGTTTGCAACTCTGGCTCCCCCACTTTCTATCTGTGTGGTCTTATAAATTGCTTAGTCTCTTTATGCTTCAGTTTTCCCATCTATAAAATGGGGATAAATACGGGGTTGTGAGAATTAAATTAGTGTAAAGCACTTAGCAGGGGTCAAACAGTGATCGTTGCTATTACAGACTTCCCTGGTGGCTCAGACGGTAAAGAATCCACCTGCAATGCAGGACACCCCAGTTTGATCCCTGGGTCGGTTCTGGAAGATGCCCTGGAGAAGATAATGGAAACCCACTGCAGTATTCTTGCCTAGAGAATTCCATGAACAGACCATGGTGTTCCAAAGAGTCGGACACGACTGAGCGACTTTCCCTCACTCACTCAGTCTAATTATTAAACATAATGGATTCCATTGTTGATGAAATCAAGATGTCACCTGTCACATATCATATGTAATGATGTGTCAAAGACATGTCAAGTGCTTTCTTATCATTTCATTTTTAATTTTTTATAAAGGAAGAGTTTTTAAATTATCAAAGGTTATTAATTTGACAGTGGAAATAAACGCGATCATTCTTCTCCTTCTCCGTTCATAGAAGAAAATATTCCTGGTAAAAAAATGGCCACCAGAGGAAGAAAAATTACTTCTTGTTATCATCATCATATTTTTAGTCTAACTCCTTACTCTGATTGAGATGCAAACTTCATTTGCCCATATTTACATGAAATATTACATATATTTGTTTTAGACTTTTGTGTTAAGTCACTTCAGTCGTGTCTGACTCTTTGTAACCTTATCGACTATAGCCTGCCAGGCTCCTCTGTCCATGGCATTCTCAAGGCGAGAATACTGGAGTGGGTTGCCATTTCCTTCTCCAGTTTAAGAGTTTAGACTTATTAAAAGCATAGTCATTTGGCAATTAATATGTAATATACCCAGGTTCCTGGAAATTTTACCTTAAAAGTGAAGGAATTTTACTCCCCTACTTCTGGAACCCAATGTGTATAGCATCTCAAGTGCAAGTGGATGATGAGGGAAAAGAAATAGAAGACTGACCCTGTTATCTGGAAAGTTCTAGACAGACATTAATGGCACTCAGAAATATGTCTTCAGTGTTTATTACTTGGATGTTTTTTGGAAGGAAAACAGCAGGAAAAAAAAATTATCTTCTTTTCCAAAAAAAGTAATAGAGTGTCAAAACCTGGAAAAATTTTGGTTACTTTAGATATCTTCCCAGAAGAGAAAAGTTACTGAGGAGTAAATAGCCAATAAGAGGTAACTAACAGTATTGACAAGATAGAGAGGACACTGGGGAAAGATTATTTTAATTAAAGGCACCTGATTATCATGGAAAGCTAAGGAGGGAGGGATGTGATTTAAGTTGTAGCCCTTATAAAGGTTACTAGTTAGGGTAACCACTAAGTCAATGAAAGTGAAAGTGAAGTCACTCAGTCTTGTCCGACTCTGCGACCCTTGTGGACTGTAGCCTACCAGGCTCTTTCATCCATGGGATTTTCCAGGCAAGAGTACTGGAGAGGGTTGCCATTTCCTTCTCCAGGGGACTTTCTCAACCCAGGGATTGAATCCAGATCTCCTGCACTGTATGCCGACATTTTACCTTCTGAGCGACCAGGGAAGTTAATATCACCTTATAAAATATTATAAGTCAATAGCACCTTATGAAATATTATAACTAGGGGCCAGGGCTTGAAGTGGAGAGTAGATGGTAAAAGCTAAGCAAAATGCTACCTTACACAGCACATAATGAATGTCTAGAATTTTCTGTGTCTTAAAACAAATGTTTTCTGCTGTCTTGATAAGCTTTGGAAGACAGGAACCCTGACTTGTACGCATTTCTGAACTGCCTCTCTGCTTCCCCTAGCACTCAGCCCAGAAAGTACTATAGACTGGGTGTTATTCAAAGGTCTGTCCAGTGAATGAGCGAAAGAATGGTGAACTTAGATCAATGCATGAGTGTTGGATCCATAATCATTTAGTAAGGGGACAAGTGTTGTTCTAGACACAACTCTTTTTAGTACATGAAACTTACACTCTGTATTATAACCAACTAACACAAAAGGAAGAGTTGACCTCAGAGAAAGAGAGAAAACCACGAGTTAGGTGGGTATTGGTTGTAGCCACTATATCAGACAGAATGGGCTAGGTTATGGCCACAAACTACCCAAATCTCAAGGTTTATGACCACAGCAATTGAGTTCTTCCCCACATTGCCAGCTACACGTTGGCTGTGGTTCTGCTCCTTGTCTGCTGAAAAGCAGCCCCATTGCTGCCAAGCTCAGGGCAGACCGAGCAAAGAAGGATTTTACATGTGATTGTGAGGCCCAGAGGACCTCAGAGAATATTCTGGACAAGAATCCAGTCTAACCACCTAATACGATAATTTTGATTTCTAGTTCAGGATGGTAAATGTGCTTTCTACAGATTCTGAAAGCTGGCTCATATCATTGATGTCATTCTGATAATTTTTAAAGAATTACTTAAAGGAAGAACTTCTTTTTATTGCATAGCCCAGAAAACTATCCTCAGTATCTTGTAATAACCTGTAGTGGAAAAGAATCGGAAAAATGTGTGTGTGTGTGTGCATGTGTGTGTGTGCACATGCGTGCTCAGTCATGTCTGACTCTGCAACTCCATGGACTGTACCCCACCAGACTCTTCTGTCCATGGGATTTCCCAGGCAAGAATACTGGAGTGGGTTGCCATTTCCTTCACCAGGGAAACTCCTCGACCCCAGGATAGAACCCACATCTCTTGCATCTCCTGCATTGGCAGGTGGATTCTTTACCACTGAGCCACCTGGGAAACCATATGTACATATATACACACACATCTGTAACCTCTATTCTAGGCTGCCTTGCCCCGGAACAGGCAGTTTTGTCTATCTTGCTCACCACAGCAGTGCCAGACATACAGAATATGCTGAATAAATGCTTGTTGAATGCGTGGAAGTTTCAGTCCCTGAGCTGTGAAAAGGAGGTGATGTTTTCAAGTGTGTCTCCCCATCCCCCCTCCCCCTCCAGTTCCTAATGCCCCTTTGGGATTTTTCTGTCAAAGCCATATCTGGGGAGAAAAAAGAGATCTATTTTTCCTTTTAACAGTTTCTCAAGGAAGCATTTCATAAATGACAAACTAGTTATGTCCTGCTGCTTTCCCTTTATTAAATCTTTTTCCCAGCACTGTGCATGATCTGTACCCGGTGTTTACCCAAAATAAATCAGGAGAGAAAGTTCCTAAATTCTGCATCTTTGGGCAGCACTGAAGTCAGCTGTCCCAGGACAGAAGTGGGAGGGAGCCTTAGACTCAGATCCGGAACCTGGCCCCCAAGAGGGGCGCCCAAGGCCACGGGGCAGGTCAGAAGCCAGCAGCAGCCCATCCTCCGGTGCCTGGTGTCTTGTTGCTTGAGCGTTTGCCTCCTGCCCATAGTGGTTGGTAATTGCTGGGTTCATTGTGTGCCTTTGGTCTCTCAGGTGTATTTTCTAAACCAACATAAAAGGAAAATGATAAGGGCAAGCGCACGAGGGTGTTTATGTTTTCAGCGCTAGCCAATTGCTTGAGACCAAAAACAAAAGTTAGTGCAGATGGAGGGGTGCAAGATTATGACTTGACTACAATGGAAACCCAAACCTCTCCTTCTAGAACGTGCCTTACTCCCAGCTGTCGTCCACCTCCGTTTAGCGGAGCTGCCACCCGGCAATTACCACGCCTGGGTTCTCCTTTGGAAAAGGAGCACAGGAGAACAATGCCGCAGCCAGTCCTCCTGGACAAGAAGGCAGGTGAGTCCAGCATGGAAAAAAAAATAAGGTAAATGATCCCTTTGGCCATTGTTTCTTTACCGACGGACAAATCGCTAGCAAGGTGAGCCTGGTTTTAAGTGCTCCTCCCAGATCTTGAATGGGCTGCAAGAAAAAGGGTAAACAACAGCAACAACAAAATCCATGCCAGCCTGCTGTGATTGAGTCCACTGGCACATCCTATTATCTTCTCCTATATGCTTAAATTTACTCCCAGAGTGCTCCTTAGGTTATATGTGTATAGATCCGTATCTCACATCTTGACCATCAGTGAGAACTGCCAGGTGAAATACAGGTCACTCAGATAAATCTGAATGTGGGTTAAACAGTGAAGAGCCCTTTACTAGAAGTGTGTCCCATGCAGTATTTGAGACAAATACTCATTTCTTGTCTACAATTCAAAGATAACAATGCATCTTTTTTTCGTTTGTTTATTTTGTATTGCTATATCTATCATCCCTACCAGAATGGATGATAGAAGCAGAGAGGTAAACTTGAAAGTAAGTGATATGTTACTCCAGTATGGTTAGAGCTTTAAGAAAGTACAGTGAAATTATTAATAATTGTTCCAAATGTTTCCAGTCCATCCTAAAAGGGAGAACGAGCTAAAATTTATTTACTCATTGGGTGAAGGATATGAATAATGATGGAAATCTTAGAGTTAAAAGGTGTGTATTTCAATAGGTGAGAGTTTCTGAATCGAAAAGAAGTCATCGCCTCCTTCTCATCACCTTAATAACCAGGCCCTAGATAGTCCAGGGACAGCGCAGCGCAGGGGACTTAATAGTCAGCACAGAGTCATCCCTCCTTCCCTGATTGTCGGTTTCCATGGCACCTCTGCAAAAGGTTCACTGGAGTCAGGTCAGTCCAAAGAGGATAAAACAATGTAGTCAGCATGTTTTCATGGGTTCACCTGATTGACCTGAGAACTGAAAACAAAGGAGGCTGATGGTGAATCCTTGACTAGATCCATGGAAAAAACAGGTATTGTTAGGATTAATCACAAGTGGAAATGTATTTACAGTTCAGGCATCAAACAAGAGACTGTCTGCATATTAAGATGATGCAGCAAGAGGATTAAGCATTGGCTTGTCATTAAAATGGCTCTCTCCTCCAGGTCTGCCCTCTGTGTGGTCTGCTAGCTACAGGAATGAGGAACACCAAAAGATAATGTTTGGGCTTGCTCCCACATTGATGGCCAAGCAAAGGTAGATCGTAAAGTGAAATCCGTATCCTGAATTCAGGGGTTGGTGTGTGTGTATGTGTGTGTGTACTTGTATGCATCTGAGTGTGTGGATCTCTCTATTTTATCTACCTAGTTTTTGAAGCAAAATTTAGTACAAACTACCATATTCTGGAAAAAATCTTAAATTTCATTTTTCTCAAGATAGAGCTCTAGATTTTTCTATCAGCAAGGGAAAAGTCTATACCATGTAAGATGCAGTCAAAGTCAGAAACTTTCTGAAGAAGCATTTTTCTGGGAAGTCTTCTGATTTCTTCCAGTTATCAGAGAAATAATAAAAATTCAGTAAGTGCCTATCAGATAATCAGTACTCTCTCAGTTGTGTTGCGCATGGAGTTAAAGGAAACTTCTGAAGAGACTCAAGCCGTAAGATATACTGCCCTGACAGACCCAACTACCTAAAGGCACTATTTATTCAGGCAGAACTCGGAGGTTCTGTGGATTCAGCTCCTGACCATTATGATAAATTAAATACTGAGTAAAGTGAGTCACATGACTTTTTTGGTTTCCCAGTGCATATATAAAAGCTATGCTTACACTATACTGTAGTCTATATGTCTAAAAAATAAATGTACATACACTCAATAAAAATACTTTATTCCTAAAAAATGCTAGCCATCATCTGAGCCTCAGAGCACAGTAACTCTTTGCAACAGTAACATCAAGATCCTAATCACAGATTCATATCACAAATATAGTAATAATGAAAAGGTTTGAAAGATGGTGATAACTTGGTAATAATAATTACCAAAATGCAACTCAGAGACACAAAGTGAGCAAATGCTTTTAGAAAGCTGGCACTGTTAGATTTGCTTGACACAGTCTCAAACCTTTGATTCTCAAAAAACTGAAATATTTGCTTAGTGCAATAAATGGAAGCACTGTAAAATGAGGTATGACTGTTCCAGTCTGGGCTGTATCTGTTCTAAGCTGGCTGACCCATCATTGCTAAGGGGAATAAACAATGATAAACACAGAAATCTCACTGCTCCTTACCCTGGAGCTTTGTGAACAAATATACAAGAGTCCTGAGCTTTGCTGGTGGCTGAGTGGTAAAGAACCTGCCTGCCAATGCAGGAGGTACAAGAGACGAGGGTTCAATCCCTGGCCTGGGAAGATCTCCTTGAGAAGGAAATGGCCACCCACTTCAGTGTTCTTGCCTGGAAAATCCCGTGGATAGAGGAGCCTGGCAGGGTACAATCCATAGGGTCTCAAATAGTCAGACACAACTTAGTGCCTAAACGACAACCACCTTCCTCCTTAGGAAAAGTGACCACACCTCCCAGGCTTCCTTGCGATAAGCTGCGGCCAGATGACCAGCCAGGGACTAACCACCACACACATACAAATGTCCCACCATGAATATATAGTTGTTTTGGACACAAGGAATTCATTGGGTCCAATCATAAAAACCACTGGATTTTTCTTTATTGAGACAAAATATATGATTTTGTTCTTTTCACTGAAGGATAGTTGATTTACTATATTGTGTTAGTTTCAGATGTACAGCAAGGTGACTCGATTATACACCCGCATACATCTACATATTATTTTACCATTCTTTCCCTTTATAGTTGATTACAGGATATTGAATATAGTTCTCTATGCTATACGGGCTCCCTCATAGCTCAGCTGGTAAAGAATCCGCCTGCATTCCTGGGTCGGGAAGATCCCCTGGAAAAGGGATAGGCTACCCACTCCAGTATTTTTGGGCTTCCCTTGTGGCTCAGCTGGTAAAGAATCCGCCTGCAATGCAGGAGGTTTAGGTTCGATCCCTGCGTTGGGTAGATTCTCTGGAGAAGGAAAGGCTACCCACTCCAGTATCCTGGCCCTGAGAATTCCAAGGACTATACAGTCCGTGGGGTTGCAAAGAGTCGGACACGACTGAGCGACTTTCACTCTGCTATGCAGTGATCCCTTGCTGTTTATCTGTTTTATATGTGGTAGTGTGCATCTCTAACTCTCATACTCTCAATTTATACCTCTCACCCACTTCCCCTTTGGTAACCATAAGTTTGTTTTCTATGTCTGTGAGTCGTTCTGTTTTGTAAATAAGTTCATTTCTACTGTCTTTTAGATTCCACCTAAAAGTGGGATCACATAATATTTGTCTTTTTGTGTCTGACTCACTTCACTTAGTATGATAATCTCTATTTCCATCCATGTTGTTGCCACTGTATATATATATACACACACACACCACACGTTGTTTATCTGTTCATCCGTGAAGTATGCTTAGGTTGCTTTCATGCCTTGGCTATTGCGAAATGCTGCTTTGAACACTGGGATGTAAGTGTCTTTTCAAATTAGAGTTTTTTGTCTTTTCAGGATCTATGTCCAGAAATAGGATTGCAGGATCATATGGTAACACTCTTTTCAGTTTTTTAAGAAACCTCCGTATCTTTTCCATAGTGTCTGCACCAATTTACATTCTGACCAACCGCATAGGAGTATTCCCTTTCTCCATACCCTCTCTAGCATTTATTATTTGTAGACTTTTTGATGATGGCTCATGTGAGGTGGTACCGCATTGTAGTTTTTATTTGCACTTCTCTAATAGTTCGAATGTTGAACATTTTTCATGGGCCCGTTCTCCATGTATATGTCTTCTTTGGAGAAACGTCTATTTAGTTCTATCCATTCTTTGATTGGGTTGTGTGCTTTTTTGTCACTGAGTTGTGTGAGCTCTTTGTCTGTTCTGGAAATCAAGCCTTGTCAGTTGCATCATTTGCAAATATTTTCTCCCAGTCTGTGGGTCATCCTTTCATTTTGCTTACATAGTTATCACTTTAACTGTAAATGTGTAATTTGGTGGCATTCACAATTACACTCATAATATTGTGCAATCATCACCACTGTCCATCTCCGGATTTTTCATTTTCCCAAACTGAAACTCTGTACCCATTAAACAATGACTCCCCAACCCCCGTTCCTCTCAGCATCCCTTAACTAGTATTCTATTTGATGTCTCTGAATTTGACTACTCCTAGTACTTCACGTAAGTGAAATCACACAATGTATGTCTTTTTTTGTCTGGCTTATTTCAGTTAGCATGATATTTTCAAGGTCTGTACATATCATAACATATATCAAAGGTCATTCCCTTTTATGGCAAAATAATATTCCATTGTCTGGATAGTCCACAGTTTATCCATTCATTCCTCAATGGACCCCTGGGATTGTTTCTACCTTTTAAAAAGCAAATTGAGTTTTGTCGTTCACTGTCCTTCTAAAGCTATTTAGTGTGACTCCTTCCCTGCCACTCCCCCTCACGTAGATACGGAAAGTCACAGCAACATTCTTCATTGTACAGAGTCCCAAGTAACCAAGACTGCAAACTTGATTGGATGCTCATGGCTGCAGGTGGAGACCTTTGGGTTTGGGCTGACTGCTGGGGTGATTAACAGAGTGTGGTCCAGCAGCTTTCTCACTACAGCCTAGCCTTTGTCTGTCCACCCCCAGCTTTTGATAACAGAGACTCCTTACAGGTAAGTGCTGGAGAGGATGAAGGGAGAGAGAGGGAGAGCCATCAGGAGATGCTTATTTGTCAGTAGCTGTTGTAAGTGGCTTGGCTCTCTGGTCCTAGCAGATGTCCCATGGAGGTGTTCCATTGGTCTCTCCTGTGTACATTTGTGGGTTCTACATGGGCTGTCTCATCAGGTTCCTTAGGCTGTGCCCCTCTCTAGGCTCTTGGCCCCCAAACCCACGTCAATCCTTTGTCCCACGTGTGCACACCATAACCTCTTTGGGGTTGAAATCTTTTTACTTGGGCAGCCCACCCTCTGTGCAGAATTCCTTTTCCTTTTTCTCTAGCCTCTTCCCCTTGCCCCCTTCCTTGGCTCCTGGCTCCTCCCACTCCCTTCTTGTATGGATGTCCCACCTTCCATTTTCTTTCACTTTCAACACTTCCTGATTCTGCCTGATTGGCTCAGCCAGCAGCCTAGCACTGCTCTTTCTGCATTTCTCTCTCTTCTACAACAAAAACTATTGCCACAAGCATGCAATGTTACAAACCATCCCAAAACCATGGCTTCTAACAACCCCCATGCATTACTGCTCATGCATCTGTGGGGAGGTTGGCCAGTTGTGCTGGTCGTGGCTGGGTTTGGTTGGTGTGTTCTTTGGCTTTAGGCTGGAGCTCATTAAGTGGCTGATGGTCAGCTGGCTACTGACTGACGTAGGAAGACCTCAACTGGGACAATGGCGCTCTTCCATGTGTTTCGCCTTGCAGTACACGAGTTCAGGTGTATTGGAACATGCAAGCACCTTCCCAAACTGTGCTTCCTTCAAGTTTGTTACTGTCCCATTGACCAAAGCAAGTTATAAGGTTGAGCTCAGGGTTGGAGTGGGAGGGAACACGTCACGTGGCATTCCCCAGCATCTTGTCTTAATATGGTCTCATCTATCCATCTATCTGTCCGTCTGTCTATCCATCCATCCATTCAAAAAGTTTCCACATATCAAGCATAGCGATAGATACTGGAGATATAATAGTGATCAAAAATAGTCAAGACCCTACTCTCAAGAGTCAACAGATGAACTAAATAACCAGAGGTACCACCCCCAGATCAGTTTGCCAAAAGCGCCAACTGCTCTCCATCACTTTCGTGGCCCAAAGCTTTTTACAGGGCCCCATTATTACAGAATAAAAGCAGTTTTCCTTATCCTGGCCTTGAGCTTTTCCTTTACGTGTCCCAGGAATTTTCTTTCAATATGAGTCCTTCTCTGGTCCCCATCATTTTCCTCTCTCATTGACAGGCTGGGCTCCTCACTATCTCCCAAGCAGGCTGAGTTTACTTCTGATCTGCCTTCAGCCTCATAACTCTGCTTCATTTGTCCTTTTACCTATCAAAAATGGATGTATCTAGTGAAACAGAATGAAACCCGTTATCTGCCAATGTCCAGCTCAGGACTCTGCTATTCTGTGGCTACAGGCTTTTCGGTCACACAGTTTCTTCCTGACTCAAACACCACCTTCACCCCAGCCCACGGTCCCTGCTCAGTTTTCTGAGGCAGATCCAGGGTCCTGGCTGGGGTAAGACAAATGAGGTGCCTAGGGGGCAGTGTTTAAGGAAGCGCTCACTCACGGGGTCATGCACTATCAGTTCAGAGTTAGCGCCACCACAGTACAGTCAGTGCTTCCTTAAACATTGCATCCTGGGAGCCTCACTCACCTCTCCCAAGTCCCCACATTGGCCATACCTGTCATTTTAATATCTTCTATTCATTTCCTTTCTTAAGGTCAATGGTTCATAAGACTATACATCTTCTAACAGTACCAAGTCTGCCTCACCCAAGGTCAGGAAATACCCAGTGGAATATTACAACTAAAGTTTCAGGGAAAGTATAGTGTTCCTGATATTTGGTAAGGGCTTCCCTGGTGGTTCAGATAGTAAAGAATCTGCCTGTAATGCATAAAGCTCAGGAAAAAGACTGGAAGAGACAAAGAATGAAGGGATAAAGGGGGGATTGGATAATTCTGCCAAAGACAAAGACAGTCAATTCATTTTGTCATAGGAATTAAAGGAAAGCAACCTTGAGAGGTGTGATACTTGCTGGATGAAGAGAAGCATAAAAATCGTGAGCCTGAGCAGGAGAGAGGGAGGGCCCAGATGTAAATTCATACAGATGGAAAAAACCCACAGACGCAGGGAGACCTTGAGTTTTTGAATGAGTAGTAGTAGCATTAGCTGCTTGGTTATGCCCAACTCTGTGACCCCAGGGACTGCAGCCCACCAGGCTCCTCTGTCCATAGGATTCTCCAGGCATAAAGTGGGTTGTCATTCCCTTCTCCAGAGGATAAAGCTAAATACATTCATGACTATGGCCATAGCCAAGACAGGGGGTCAAGAGAAGGGAAGCCCACGACATCATGGAAATGTGATTCAGAAAGGACCAATCAGAAGGGCAACGATGGATTCCTGTTTAACAAAGACAAAGGCACAGCAGGAAAACATCTGCAAAATTTGGTAGAGTGCATGTTTCCTGTCAGGCTTTTCATTGACAATGACACCAATGTAGACATAAGAACCAATATTCTTAAGGAACTCAGGATTTTTAAGAGCCCCAGATGATTTAGATACAAGTCCAGGCCTTTCCCTTGTGGCTCAGCTGGTAAAGAATCCCCCTGCAATGTGGGAGACCTGGGTTCGATCCCTGGGTTGGGAAGATCCCCTGGAGAAGGGAATGGCTATCCACTCCAGTATTCTGGCCTGGAGAATTCCATGGACTATATAGTCCATGGGGTCGCAAAGAGTTGGACATGACTGGGCAACTTTCACTTCACTTCCAGGCCTTCCAACATTAGATTGACTTTCTGAAACCCCTTAACGTCTGTTGGACAGCTACTTCAGTAAGTTCTGGAGTTACAGTTCGTACCATACAGACCACATGGGCAAAAGCTAATGTCTTGAGTCTTCATTTTCAATGTTAATTTGATAATTGTAAACAAACATTAGTAAAATCTGGAAAAGCACAGGGAAACCAACCAAGGGTAATACCTCCCTGATAATTGAAAGTCATTAAAGCTCTGATGTGTCCTGCTAGGAAAGATCATTGATTGCCCTCATGATGGAAACCCAGATGAACGTGCCTCTGTTTTACTTCTCTGTAATCCTTTAGTTCTGCTAACGCTTGCCAGTCCTGGAAATGTCCTTAAACTGCAAGGAATATTATCCCAGATATAAATCCTATGTGAGAAACAGTATCTTCAATAAAATCTCTGTGTGTATATGTATCTCTAAAGACCCCAGGTTCCAGTAATGATGTAATATGACCCCGCCTTTCACAGGCAGCCCCAGAGGCTGAGGGAGTCATGGTCTGTTGGTTGGATGTAGCTGGAGTAGCATAAAGTGATACCTTGGTTTCTTCTTTCTGCTTTTGAATAAACTCAAAACTTAAGAAGAAGATGAAATGAGAACCAGAACATGAACAAGATTTTGCTTCCTGCCCTCCTCCCAGAAATCCAGCCAGTGTCTGAACTGGCAGCAGGAGGGGAAGGGAATTTAAGGAGGAGGAAATTAAAGCACACACCACAAATTGTAAGTGTGATATTCTGTTTTCTCAGTAAAGTTGATATTTTTTCATTTTGACATTTTGAGGTTCTGTAAGAATTTGCAGCCTGCATCTGTAAGTCTGAATGATACTCTTCCAAAAGAACATTGAATTCAATAATTAAGTGATGAACACCAAGGGTTTCTTTCTGCAGAGGAGATTTGCGACTCATTCTTACCCAGACCTATAATTTAGGGGCCCAATGCCATGTCTTTAGGACACTGGCAAGTGCAAGCATTAAAATTCACATATTGCATTTTTCCATATTGAAACATCAACCACAGATCTCGCTTATTCCATTCAAAACCACTTTGCATAGTCCAGAAATTAGTGATCCTCACAGCACCCTAGTGAAAAAGGCAGTATTATGCTTCATGCTTCTAAAGAGTCATGTGGAGGTTTGTGAATTTGCCTATCACCAGGAAAACGAGTAGCAATTACAATAAAAGTCCAAAGTTCCTGGAGCCAGGTGCTCTGCTCAGGCCGGGCATATGCATCATTCTTTGCCAGCCAAACTGAATCATTGAATCCTCCGCCATCTCACCAATGTGAATTCTGGCATCTCTCACTCAGAATAGTTTTAGTTTGCTCATTCCCCTTAGCTTTCTCTGCCTGGATCTCTTGCTAAAATTAACCTCAAGGTTGGAGGAGCTGGAAAGTTCAGGACCAACCCAAAATGTTTTCCATCTTTTGACCAAACCTCGAATACTGAACATTTCTAACATTCAAAGAGGGTTTGTTGAAGTTTCCCAACTTTACCCCTCCTGGTTTCAAATGGCACCCGAAGCAGAAGAGCCAAAATGCTGTAAGGAGAAGCTATTCCAAACAAGATTCTTGGCCCAAGGCAGGCCTGAAAGGCTCCAGATGCATCTGATTGAAGTCGCCAAGCTCCTGGGTGCCTGTGTAAAAGGGGCCTGTGGATTCTGGAAGGTCTGGCTGTTATGAGCGGGTACAGTATAAGGCTGGATCCCTTTTTCTGGAACAGAGTGTTGGGTGTGACATTGGCAAGGCTGTGACTGGACAGCAGAGGCAGGTAACCAGTGGGGAGGGGGACAGCCCCTCCTGGGACTCCTTAAGCCACCTGCAGTGCTGTGGCTCCATGAACTTGTGCTGCGCGGCTGTGGGGTCACAGGCAAGGCTTCCCTTGGAGCAGGAATGTGCTTCCAAAGTGTGAACAAGGTGGAAACTGACACTCTGATGCCCCTGGAGGAAAAAAATATACGCCTTCTGTTTACATGCATGTGACTGCCAGTCTGACAGAGGGAGCACACGGGAGTCTCCTACGCTGTGGGTCAAGCCTCAGAAACGTGACCCAAATAGCGCTTGAGAAGTTCGAGTAGCCATTCAAGAAAGCTCCATCTTGGAGGACACAAGCCATGCCTCTTGGGGGTTTCTGCTGTCTAGAAACATCCAGGGCTTACCAAATTATGCCAAGGTTGATGCTTTCAAATTGTGGTGCTGGAGAAGACTCTTGAGAGTCCTTTGGACAGCAAGGAGATGCAACCAGTCCATCTTAAAGGAAATCAACCCTGAATATTCATTGGAAGGACTGAGGCTGAAGCCGAAGTTCCAATACTTTGGCCACCTGATGTGAAGAGCCAACTCACTGAAAAAGACCCTGATGCTGAGAAAGATTGAGGGCAGGAGGAGAAGGGAATGACAGAGGATGAGATGGTTTGATAGCATCATCAACTCAATGGATATGAGTTTGAGCAGGCTCTGGGAGATGGGGAAGAACAGGGAAGCCTGGTATGCTGCAGTCTGTGGGGTTGCAAAGAGTCGGACATACCTGAGCAACTCAACAACAAGAATCGAGGAAGAAAAAGACCTTTCAGAAAGTGCTAAGGAAAAAACTGATCTCAAAGTATGTGAGAAATTAAAACATTCTTTCTTTACCGAATTCCTACACAGGCAAGGCTTCCCTCTGAGCCACGCTTCTCCAACTTGACTGGGTGGAGGAATTCCCCATGGGATCTTATGAAACTCTGGACTCTGGCTCTGTCGGCCTGGGGGGTGCGGGAAACACGTGATTCTGAATCCTAACAAATTCCTGTGTGATGTTAGTGCTCCTGGTTCACGGGCCACTCTGAGTAGCTCAGTAGCTTAACGTCTTGTATTTGAAACAAGGGTCATTAAATAGCTCTTTAGACCATTAGACAGCTTTCATTTGATGGGTTAGTTTCAATGCCTTTAAAAAAAAAATTCCTATTTCCCCATTGAGCAATATGTCTTCATCTCAGGAAGGTTAAGAAATAAACACTGAAACTCTTGCCTGTCTATAATACTAAGTTTTGGGACTTCCCTGGTGTTCCAGTAGCTGGGATGCTGTGCTCCAGATGTGGGGGACCTGGGTTCAGTCCCTGGTCGGGGAACTAGATCCCACACGCCACAGTGAGGATCCAGTGCAGCCAAATAAATAAAATAAATAATTAAAAAAAACAACTATCCTCTTAAATTTGAATTGTACACTTATCCTGAGGGCCTTGTGCGCAAGACAGATGTCTCCACTCTGGACCCCACCACCAGAGTCCAGGAGACAAAACCATTAATGTTCAGGCCTGCAGAACTCTCCAGTTGTTTTAAATTTTTGGATTTGCCAAAGAGCAGGTTATAATCCTTCCATGAAGCTCTGTCATCCATGTCCCAGTTTAAAAATCATCACTCATCCCTTATATGTGGAATCTAAAAAAAAAAATGATACAAATGAACTTACAAAACAAAAAGAGACTCACAGACTTAGAAAATGAACTCAAGCTTGCTGAGGGAGGGGAAGGGGCAGTTAGGGACTTTGGGAAGGTCATGTACACACTGCTATATTTTGAAAGGATAACCAACAAAAACCTACTGTATAGCACAGGGAACTCTGCTCAGGGTTATGTGCCAGCGTGGTTGGGAGCGGGGTTTAAGAGAGAATGGATACATGCAGGCTTAGTCCCTTCACTGTTCAACCGAAACCTTCACAACATTGTTAATCAGCTACACCACAACACCACATTCTTTTGGTGTTACAATAATATTTAATTTTTAAAAAATCATCACTGAGGTCATTGTCAGCATGGCATGGAAGTTTTTGGATAGTACCTCTGTTGGAACACAAAGACTTAGAAAATAATGGAAAATGTGTGCTAGGGAGAGCTCATTTGTCCTCCTGAGATTTTAGACTGTACACAGACTACATAAAGACTATAGGAAGGCTATACACAGACTACATAAAGACCAGATACAGACTATATACTGACTACAGAGAGGCTATATACAGCCTACGCACAGTCCATATATATCAACTCTGTACAGACTATGTAGAGACTATACACAGACCACGCACAGACCATATAAAGACTATATATAAACTATATAAAGACGCTATACAGTTTAGGGGGGATCTTCTTTGCCTCCATTTTCTGGCCAGAGAATCTTCTTAACGATAAGCACGTTCAGAGACGATGTACAGTAATCATGAAACGAGAAAGTCTCACAGGATGTTTGGATTGCATTGCACTGCACACAGAAGTATATACGTTAATTATAGGATTATGCAAATACACATCTTTCCACCTTTGCTATTATTTTTAGAGAGCCACTAAAAATAACACCTGAGCGTATCTGTCCCCCAGTAGAAGCTGTAGCCAATCTGAGAGAGGATGAAAACTGCCATCCAATGACTTGGCAAAGCCACGTTCGCTGCAGCCACTTGGGTTCAAGTCCAGAGCCGGCAGCCCAGAGCCTGAGTCACTTGGAGGAAGCAGGACAGAGGGGTGGTTAGTGCACAGACTTAAAGAATCCTGAACAGTGCTAGCTGAGAGATGGTCAAAGGTGTCCCCCTAGGCACTTCATGGATGGCACACGTGTCCTTTGGTCTCGGACTCCTAAGGGAGTGGTAAGGCCAAGTTCACCAGCAGCCAGCTGAGTCTTTATTATTGTCATGACTTGGAGGATACCCAGAAACACTCCAACTGTGGCCTCGGGGAGTTATCTGCTGTTACGGCAGATAACCTGGAGCAAGGCAGCTCCAGGCCAGCGTGCAGGCCTTCAGACTGCCCACTGCTGCTCCGTGGCAGCTCCAGCTCCAAGGGTCACATATGACCACAACAAACCGTGTGTGCTCAGCCGTGTCTGACTCTTTGAGACCCCATGGACTGTAGCCCACTAGGCTCCTCTAGCAGAATTCTCTAGGCAAGAATACTGGAGTGGCTTTGCCATTACCTTCTCCAGGGGATCTTGACGGATTCTTTACCACTGAGCCAACTAGGAACCCCACAACAAACCATGAGACCTCTGCAAATTCCAGCCTTACTTTCATCTTTAAACATGACCTGCCCTAGGAAGGTCCCACTGGGAAAGATCCATACTCGGCTCCAACTAGGCCCACAGAGAAAAGCCAAGAAATTGGGCATTTAATGGGCACATCCAAACTCTCCCATTGAGCATCTGGACACTTCAGGCTAAAATTTTCTGGGAAGTTTCTGGAATAGAATACCCAAAGGACTAGTTGCATCACCACTTAAATTTCTAAGTCATTATGAAGTCTCAACCGACTCTGATGTGGCAGCTGCATGTTCCAGCGCTGAGCTTGTAGGGTCCGTCCGGGGAGTACTCAGTGTAGCAGAGAGAAAAGACCCTGGTATGGGGTTTAACCAGCCTCAACTTTATCAGGGAGCCCAGAAACACACTGGTAATTATCTTAACAGAGGATTTCCATGGAGAGCTCTAGGCAACTTGCATGACATTGAGATCTTCATAAATTTGAAGAAATGCACACATTGTTATCCTTCTAAGTACTAATAAGGTGTCAAGCTTTGGCAAGCTAACTTCACACCCATCTGGGAGAAAGCAGTCTCTCTCTGGAGTTTCAATTCCTGCTTTAGTCAAAACAGGAGTAAGAAAGAATCATGTCTATTGCTTTTAAAAGCCCTGTGCCCTCATCTCTTACTGTGTTATCCCTGGTGTGTGGGGTGAAATTGAGAGAATGGGAGGGGAAAACCCAGGGGGTTATTCTAATAGTACAGACTTTATTACAAAGTGTCTTTGTTGGCTATCACTGGCCAGCTTGGAATCCACAGTTAGCAGTTCAAAACCCCTTGTCTCGGGCTTCCCTGGTGGCTCAGTGGTAAAGAATCTGCCTACTAAGGCAGGAGACTCGGGTTTGAGCCCCGATCCGGGAGGATCCCACATGCAGCAGAGCAACTTAACTCATGCACCATAACTGCTGAGCCTGTGCTCTAGAGAGTAGCCCTTGCTGTTCACAACTAGAGAAAAATCCGAGCAGCAACCAAGACCCAGCAGAGCACCCACAACCTCACAAAAAAAAAAAAACAAACCCTTATCTCATAGTGTCTCTTAACCATGTGCATTGAAGTTATGAACAGATACTCATCCTGGAACAGCAGTCCCCAAACATTTTGGCACCAGGGACATTTTGTGGAAGACAATTTCTCCAAGGACTGGGGGGCAGGGGATGGTTCAGGTGGTAATGTGAGTGATGGGGAGCGGTGGGAAGTGGGGGGCAGCAGGGGAAGCTTTTCTTGCTCACCTGCCTCTCACCTCCTGCTGTGAGGCCCGAGGAAGGGGGTTGGCGATCCTGCCCTGGAGGATGTATACAGAACAGAGCAAAAGAAATAAAGTTATTAATGGGGAAAGGAGATGTTTACTTTGGAACTTCAAAATGAACAACATTTGATTAGTGAGCTGGTAAAGCCAGTGGGCTGGGGCTTCCCAGGTGGCTCAGTGGTGAAGAATCTACCTGCCAATGCAAGAGATGTGGGTTCAATCCCTGGGTTGGGACAATCTCCTGGAGAAGGGAATGGCAACCCACTCCAGTATTCTTGCCTGGGAGAATCCCATAGACAGAGGAACCTGAGGGGCCACAGTTCATGGGGTCGCAAAGAGGAGGATAGAACAACAACAACAAAACCAATGGGCAGGAAAAATAAATAAATATGCATGCCCCAAATGGCCGGCCCATGTGCAAGATTAGCCGGTTTTCAGCACTTCCAAGTAGGCGTGCTTCTTCCTAAGCTACAGAATGAGCTGTCTAGTATTCTTTTGTCAGTTCTTGTTCTGGAGGACCATCCCCTCTGCCCTCCCTATATTTTGTGAAGTCTTCTTAATGCTCTCAAAGTGCAATTGCCACAGTGCTGGGCTGAGTTTTACCTACAGGTGTGAATTAGCCTACTAATTTGAATTGTACTTGAAAAAGGCAATACAGGGATCGTTCATGGGTGAAAGCAAAAAGTGAACAGTGTTAAGGCAGCCACTGCTTCAACCCCAAGTACAGAATTTCGCTTTTCTTTGTTTTCCTTTAGCTTCCTGAGTTCAGTGTGTACGTATGTGTGTAAGAGATAAACGTAGTTTTATCCCTTTACTGAAAAGATGTCCACTTAGGAGGAAGAAAACCACATACTTTTGGTTTTATTAAAATGGTCTTTTAGTCACAAAATTAAAATGTTTTCTTCTTCGCAGGCTTTAAAATACCGGTAAGTTGCTAGACCCTCTTAGGGGTCAGATTCTCATCCAAATATTTCCTTTTATTATTTTTTCCTTTTATAGTTTCACTTATGCTGTGATCATCTTTACCAGGGGCTGAGTTCTGCTGATCTGATGCCCAGCATCTGAAATGATGGGCTCCATATCCTGTCTGCACAGCAGCCCGATGCCAGGGTTGAATTACTATTGAATAAGCAGCAGTGAAATCTTTATCAAAATAATCAGGGGTTCCCAAAACCACAAATAACAACAACCGGACTCAAGTTGTACTAAATCAGCAAAGATCATTGATATAATAAGATTCTGAGTCACTTTTTTTCTGCAGTCTCTCTCTCTTTCTCTTGCAAAGTCTCCTCGGCTATTTTCTTGCACCGCCTGGGGGAGGGCAGGTGGAGGGAAGGAAGGGCATTGCTCAGAAAGTAAAAAAAAAAAAAAAAAAATTGACATCACTGAAGTCACATGATTGGCAAGAACCAATTAAGATGGGCTGTGGAAAGGGGAACAGTTAAATTTGTAATTTGGGTTGTGTGAAAACTTCTTTGGGCCTCATAAACAACCACAGAACCACAAGTTGGGTAGCCTGGCAGTGTCAGAAGTCTGAGCCCAGCATAGTGGTCAGCAGGCAAGACGGATCACTCTGACTGGAAACCACAGGGCTTTGCAGAGTTCTGAACATCATCAACCCACAGCCAAGACGCCGCTTTTTTTTTTTTTTAATCTTTACCAATTTGAATATTTGTCTTTGCAAAGGTACATTTCTTTTTTTTTTCCTTAGGACTCAGGGAGCCCCAGAGGTGTCGAGGGAAAAACAAAAAACAAAAAGGACCTGTAGGGAACCATGGTTGGGGGTGAGGTTAAAACGGTGACCTTTCTTGGTTTCTCGCTCTTAAGGTAAAAGAACTCATTGAATCCCCCGCCTTCAGAAGAGGGTGCCTTTTCAGGAGGAAGCGATGGCTTCAGACAGCATGTTTGAGTCATTTCCTTCATATCCACAGTGCTTCATGAGAGGTGAGTACACTCTGAGATTTTAATATCTACTTTTGCTCGGCTCTGTAGATAATAAAGTGGCTGCCTGTTGTAACTGGGTGCAGAGAGCCCCTGCCGCTCTCCCGTCTGTTTGGGGGGAGGAATTCAAACACCTCCTCGGGTGTAAGATTTCAAGGCTATTGGATTACTTATTCATCAGATGGACGCTCTTGAGAAATGTTTTCATAAATACTTAGTTAAGCTGTCGAGGGGTTCCGTTGGTGGGTGAGAACTTTGTCCGGGGCAAGTCAGTTGGGCTGTTCCTGATTAAAATCCTAGAGATCATAAAGCTTGCAGGAAGCTGTCTGGGTTTTCACTGGTTGCCCCCCGGCCCGAGATGGCTGTGGCTGGGTTGTCCCGCGCTGGGCAGGCAGTGTGGCCCACATGCCAGCCTGCCCTAGGCTTTAGCAGACTCCAGCATCACCGGCCAAGAAGGCTGGTGCCAGTGTGGGGCGGAGGCAGAGATCTGCTCACCGCCCAGGCGGGGACACCGCAGTGACAAAGTAGCAAGTCAGTTGTCTCCGAAAGGTGGATAGTAGAGGAGCCGGGCAGACTGGTCTAGGTTGAAAGCCCCAGAATGGGGCCTTGCTGGGTTATTCCTTGCAGCCTCAATGCAAAAGAGGCTGCCGGCATCTTCTGAGAGAGAGTGAAAGCGAAGCATACACAAGTCTCTCCCGCCAAGAGCAACGAAGAAGTTGCCTAAGTCAAGCGTCTGAAGTGGCAGCTGAAGTCATTGAGATTGTGTGCTTCCTAACAGAAGCAGCTAGTGCGGGGTACCTGCCTGCATGTTGGCAATGAGCCTCTTGAAACGCACCGAGCTGTGGTTGAGCTCTGAGTGTGTGAGTATGTGTGTGGTGTGCATGGGCGTCTGGGGTTATCTTTGTTGGGAAAAAAGAGGGCCGTGCCTAAACAAACACAAAGAGGAACGCAGAAATGTCACCGAGACATTGCCGTGTGCGTTGGGGCGAGCCCTTTGACCAGCGCCTGCACAGCCTGTGGCTTAATGGCTTGGCAGAGCTGGGATGGAGTGGGATGGATAGGGGGTGGGGATCATTCATTTTCTAGCTACCAACGTTCGCGCGCACCCAAATAGTGTCTGTGACTCATTATTTATTCATCGAGCCAAGTGAGCCGAAGAATGCAGAGGGCTGCCAGCCACTTTGTCACAACAAACGCTATTGTGGATGCCACAGAGCCTCTGTGTTTCCGGGTCCCTGAAATTTAAACACTTGACAAAGATGTGTGTGTGTGTGTGTGTCTGTGTGTGTGTGTGTGTGTTGTAGGGAGAGCAGGATTTCAGGAGAAGGGGAAGAAAGCAAGTCATTAACCGATTCAAAGCTTCAAATTAAAGGGTTTTCAAGTGCTTCTTTACTGGCAGCTGAGGACATTTTAGTGAAGTTGAGTCATGCGCTGGGTATGAGTCACACATCCTCACGGCACTGAGCTCCTGAGGCAGAAGCGCCGGCCGCTGGGGGTGAGAAGCCGTGAAGGGCCTTCTCGCTGCATTTCCTCTGGGCCTCTGACAAGCAAAGGAAGCAATATCTGTAGAATAACAGAAAGGGAAAAAAAAATCTTCCTGCCTCAACTCTGCTTTCAATGCTCTCTCCAAACGATGATTGTTTCCTATTCTATCAACTCAGGAAGGCAGATTCAGGAAATTTTTCAACATCCCCCTGGGTAATAAATGGGATTTCGGTGTGCAGTGCTGGCCTGCCTTCCTGTCCTTACTGGTGAGACAGCAGAGCTAAGTGAGGGGGGCCCTGGTGACCTGCTCAGACACCGGCAAAGACGAGGAGCTCAGCCCCTAAACCAGCCCACAGTCCCTGTGTCCCCAGGACGGAAACCGACCGGACCTGCCCCCAGGTTTAGGAACTGGTGGCAGCCTAGCTGTCAAGAGGAACTGTGTGCAGGGGACCCTAGCACCCCAACCAAGACTCAGAAGGGCTCATGGGAAAAGGTCTTTTCATTCCTTCCGGTCATTAAAAGGAACTCAGGGATGATTACAATCACTCACTCAAGAATATAATACGAGACTGAATTTCAGAGAATCAAAGTGAAATCTGGGCCATTTTTCACGGCTCAGTTTATCAAGGTGATTCGTCAGGCTGAGGGTTTGCATCATCTGGGTTCGCGGTCCACACCACTCATTTGAGTCTGGAGAGGTAGCAAAACAAACACTGCATTTGGTACGATGTGGGCCCTGCCTTAGAGCGCGACGCTAGAAGAATTGCCCTACTCCCTATTAAAGTCCGTATTCTCCTCGCAGCCGGTACCCTGTTCCCCGAGCCTGGCCATGAGCAGCGCCCCGCACTGTGGCCATTTCTTGTCGCCTGTAATTTATAGCATGTGTGCCCTCCCCAACTGCAGCTCCAAGCGAGCGGGGAAAATATCTTGTTTTCTTCCTGGGATGGCCCTTTATCAGTGCGTGCAATTCTCACAGGAGGAAACCCATAACTCATTTTTCGAGCAAGATACCCATGTGGAAATGGAGGCGAAAGAGAGGTGTGGGACCAAGCCAACCATTGTTCCCTTCTGGGTGACAGGCAAGCGAGAGTCTGAGAGGCTGGCATGCAAAACAAATGTGGTCTACCACAGAGAAGGCTGCTGCTGTGCCTTCTCACTGAATGTGCTCAGGCAAGAAGATGAGGCATGACTGCAATTCCCTGGCAGGATCCCCCGTGGTTCATGGCACGCTGTCCCTGCAGGACCCAAACTCGGGTCCCCTGATGGGGTACCGCGTGCGGGCCCGCAGAGTGGGGAAGGAATGCGGAGGAAGAACGTCAGTACGTATGTGTTTTTGTAAAATGCCTCAGGTAGCCGTGTTCTTAGAAGTGGCTTAGTGGTCTATGCAAAGCCTGAATGCTAATATGCCTCCGAGTTCCTAGAACCACAGGTAAAAATCTCGGCGGGGCTGACGCACCGCTGTCTTCTCGAGGTTATCTCAAAGGGAATTGCAGGAGCGGAGGCTGAATGTGTGAAGCATGCCTCTCCATGGGCCTCAGTTTGCCACTTCTTTGCAGAGAAATATTTATGAAGACATCTCTGGCTCTGCTGGAGGTTTAAGATCACATAAAGCTGTTGATTCAACTGGGTATCAGACACCGTGTGAATTCCGTGTCCGTTTGCCAAGGCTGCCATAACAAACAAGCATAGACTGAGTAGCTTAAACAACAGAAATGGATTGTCTCGTGATTCTGGAGGCCAGAATCTCATGGAGAATCCTGGTGTAGCTTTGGTCTTGGGAAGGCTTCAAGGCCTCGGGAAGTTGGTTTCCTCTGAGGCCTCTTTCTTTGTCTTGTAGACGGCTGTCTTCTCCCTGTGGCCTCACGTAGTCTTCCTTCATAATGATCTATGTCATAATTTCATCTTACAAGGATACTAGTCGTATTGCATTAGATCCCACCATGAGGACCTCATTTACTCTTAATGATCTCTGCAAAACTTCACTCTCCAAATACAGTCACCTTCTGAAGCACTGGGAGTTAGTACTTCCAAGTATGAACTTGGGGAGAACACGCTTCAGTCCCTGACAGTGTGTCTTAGCCAGTCTGACTCCCCCAGACCCACAGGGAACCTGTACTTTTCCTAAGTACCCTCCTGGATGTGGAGGAATCAGATCCCAGCTCCCTCTATGTGAGATGCAACTCTTGCGTTCTGAAACTGCCCACACATTTTGAAACTGAGAAAAAAAAAAAAAGGTGTTAAAATCTATCTAAACTCACAATCAGACCCTTTGCTATTTAGTTCCTTTGCATGCTAAGAGACCTGTGAAAATGACAAGGCAATTTTGAAATGTTAAAGCTTTAAAAGAGCAAAGAGCAGTCCCCCAAGAGATGCCACCTCCTTGGCTCTGCCTCCTCCACAGGGATCGTCCCTGTAATTCCAGACCTTCCCAAGGCACACCCCACCCCTGGGGGTGGGAGACAGGCCACAGGAGGCCCCACACCTGCTCAGACTCCAAGGGCTGGCCCGGTGAGCTGCCAGGAGCAGAAGCAACTTTAGAAGGAACAGCTGAGCCTGGGGCTAACCGGCAAGCAAGCAGCCTGGGAGAGCTTTTGGACGCCAAGAGGTTTCTCTCTTCTCTTGAAACAGGTCTGAATTGTGGACTTTGAAAAGATCTGCCCTTTTCCTGAGAAAGCGAGTGATGTTGGGCCATGGCACACACAGAATCTAAGAGAGACAGGCTTGGGGATGTTGGTCTAAAGCACAGAGCCCAAGAGCTTGTAAGCCAGGACGAAAAAAGAGAAGGGGCCAGGGCTGAAGAAGGACCAGGCAGACTTAGTACAGTGATGCCCTTTTCCTTTCTTTTCAGTTTTTCCAGCTTTTTGCCAAAATAGCATGAGACAGCTTTTTTCTTGATCTTTGGTTTCCTCATCTCTAAAGTGAGGATGGTATCAGATTAGCCAAAAAGTTCATTTGGGTTTTTCCGTATGGTAAAACCCGAATGAACTCTCTGGCCAACCCGATAGTAGGGCCTGTTGTTAAAGTGGCTGCAAGGACTAAATTAAACAACCCAAGTACAGTGCTTGGTAAAGTCATGAAAACCAGGCAGTTAATGTCGGCCACGGCAACTGCGGTTCAGCTTTCCAGATGATGCTTAGTCAAGGCCGTCTACTCTCGAAAGGAGAGGTCACGGGGGACCCCGGGAGAGGCCTCCCGAAGACAGAGACTCAGGGTGGGGAGGAGACGGTGTGGAGGGTCAGAACCAAGACGAGAGGGAGGGGGTCTGTCGTGGGGGTCCAGCCTAGGCCGAGGTGGGGTAGCAGGAGCCCAGTGGGGTGTGGAATTTGGTGAGTAAATTAGCCATCCCTTCAACACCATGTCTCTCTTGCTCTATGAGAAAGAGGACAGAGAAAGGCTGAGGGCACTTTGTGTCACTTGGTGGGCTTAGCTTTTCAACGTCGTAGCTAGTTGGGACATGTTGAGACAGGAATCCCGATGGAAGTTTCTCCTCTTTGAGATCCTGGTATCACTTTATTTTCCTGAAGTCCCTTCTTAATGGAACAGCCACCTCCTTGCCTGGTGACCCTCCACAGGTCCCCCCGGGTCCATGCTTCTGGGGATATTTCTGTGTATTTGTCAAAGTCCTGGAGAATCCAGTGGATAGAGGAGCCTGGCAGGCTATATATGGGGTCGCAAGAGTCAGACATGGCTTAGTGACTTCACCACCACCACCACCAGTGAAGGCACCTTGGTTGCTTGGCAGGTTGGGGGTGGGAGTGAAGGCCGCACAGGAAACTCAAGTGAATTTTCTGTTTCTCAGGTAACTTCCTAGTGACCTAGATGAGTCATCAGATGTCTCCGTGTCTCGTCTGAGTTCTGCAAAAGGGACTAATAATGTTCTAGATGAGCTTGCCTCCGAATGGCCGAGTTCCTGTTCAAAATCTTTGAACATGTCAGAGAGAGGTACCATAAAATGCATCACAGTGTCTCAGTGTAACAACATGAAGCATTTTTTTAAAAAAAAATATTTTATTTCGTAGTGGAAAACAGTGATCCTACCATTTCAGATATGGCAAGCATTTTTCCCAAATTCTCTTAAAAATTTTCTTTTCCAGCTCCCATTCTTAAGAGAGCTCCCCGGAAGCTACTCTGGTACCTGAAAAGTGTTCCTCTCTCAGTCCTGTCTGACTCTTTGCAACCCCATGGACTGTAGCCTGCCAGACTCTGTCCGTTGAATTCTCCAGGCAAGAATACTGCAGTGGGTTGCCATTTCCTTTACCTAGTCCTTAAAGTTCGCAAAATAATCTTTTTCCAAAAATTTTGTTCCTTGAGCTCCCCTGCTCCTTCTCCTCAAGGCCACCAATCCCGTCCTTCAGCCTCTTTGCTGAGAAAAAAAGCCTCAAGTAATGTGTTGTACTTGGCCTACTTATGCCTGCCCCAAAATATCTAGATGATGCCCCAGGGTGGTAGAAAGGGAGGGAGCGTCTCCTTCAAGAGCTTTGCAGACCACGCACATAATCAGGGAGTGCTTTCAGAGAACTATGGGTGGTTCCTGGACATGAGTTCAGTTCAGTTTAGTCCCTCAGTCATGTCCAACTCTTTGCAACCCCATGGACTGCAGCACGCCAGGCTTCCTTGTCCATCACCAACTTCCAGAGTTTACTCAAACTCATGTCCATCAAGTCAGTGATGCCATCCAACCATTTCATCCTCTGTCATCCCCTTCTCCTCCACCTTCAATCTTCCCCAGCATTGGGGTCTTTTCCAATGGGTCAGTTCTTCACATCAGGAGTTTCAGCTTCAGCATCAGTCCTTCCAGTGAATATTCAGGACTGATTTCCTTTAGGATAGACTGGTTGGACCTCCTTGCAGTCCAAGGGACTCTCAACAGTCTTCTCCAACACCACAGTTCAAAAGCATCAATTCTTCAGCACTCAACTTTCTTTATAGTCCAACTCTCACATCGATACATGACCACTGGAAAAACCATAGCTTTGACTAGATGAACCTTTGTTGGCAAAGTAATGTCTCTGTTTTGTAGTATACTGTCTAGGTTGGTCATAGCTTTTCTTTCAAGGAGCAAGTGTCTTTTAATTTCATGGCTGCAATCACCATCTGCAGTGATTTTGAAACCCAGAAAAATAAAATCTCTTACTCTTTCCATTGTTAGCCCATCTATTTGCCATGAAGTGATGGGACCAGATGCCATGATCTTAGTTTTCTGAATGTTGAGCTTTAAGCCAACTTTTTCACTCTCCTCTTTCACTTTCATCAAGAGGCTCTTTAGTTCTTATTCACTTTCTGCCATAAAGGGTGGTGTCATCTGCATCTGAGGTTATTGATATTTCTCCCAGCAATCTTGATTCCAGCTTGAACTTCATCCAGCCCGGCATTTCGCAAGATGTACTCTGCATATAAGTTAAATAAGCAAGGTGACAATATACAGCCTTGACATACTCCTTTCCTGATTTGGAACCAGGACACGAAACAGAGTCTGAAGCCTCATGTAAGCTTTCACCTGCTGGACAAGTAAGCTGGATGCTCCCCTGGATCACACAACCTTCTCTTTTCATCGAAGGGACATCCGTTCATCCTCTCTTAGCTCCTTGAATCTCTTCCTTCCTCCTCCCCTTTACTGTCCTGACAACACTGAATGATTCCAGAGAAAGAAAAGAACAATTCAGGTAGAGTTTTATGCATCCCAAAGACGACTGAAATGATGCATTTTCTTACAGTGACATAAAGAGCTTGAAACTCTTGCTAGGGTTTACCAGTAAGAAGTATGTTAAGCTGTACATTAAGGGGAACTTGACTACAGTGGTTCAAGCAGCCAGGCCTTGGTCCAGCACGGGCGAATGTGGTTCAGGAGTAATTGTTCCATTTCTGGTACAGCAGGATGCTCTTGTGTTCTGGTTCCACCATGAGATGCCTGCACCTCAGATCTGTCCAGGCAGGAAGGAGATGGGGGCCTCAAACCCTTCTTCTTGGAGCTCTGTCTTTTTACGCAAGAAAGGAAGCCCCTCTCTGCCAGCTCCCTCTTATGTATCTCATAGGCCAGAACCATGTCACAGGGTCTCTGGCTGCAAGGTGCCCAGGGCAGCAGACGTGGCACTTATCAGCTCACAGAGCAGAGGAAAGCAGAGGGGAAGGTGGGTGGGAATGATGTCAGGGAGCCCAGGGCAACATCTGCCAGGCCACATTGTTCCCTGGCAGGTACCCTGGCATTCCTGGTGATATCTCTTCTCCTATGTCCTCCATGTGGGCTGTGCTTTGAAAATACACACAGAGGCGGAGTGAACTGGGAGACTGGGATTGAAATACACACACTATTGATACATGTCTGCTTTCTCAGTCATCTCTGACTCTGAGACCCCATGGACTGTAGCCCACCAGGCTCCTCTGTCCATGGGATTCTCCAGGCAAGACTACTGGAGTGGGTTGCCATTTCCTCCTCCAGGGGATCTTCCTGACCCAGGGAACGAACCCATATCTCCTGAGTTTCCTGCACTGGCAGGCAGATTCTTTACCACTGAGCCACCTATGTAGCCCGGATACTATGTCTGAAATAGATACCTAATGAGAACCTGCTATAATAGCTTAGGGAACTCCAGTTGGTGCTCTGTGGTGACCTAAATGGGAAGGAAATCCGTAAAAGAGGGGATAGGTGTACACATATAGCTGATTCACTTTGCTGTACAGTAGAAATCACCAACATTGTAAAGAAACTGTACTCCAATAAAACTTTTTTAAAAAGAAGAAGAAAATACACTCAGAGAAGCTCTGAGTTATTCCTTCAGTCCTTGGAAGTTGCCAGTGGATCCTGGGGGTGGGGAGGATGGTATTTTTTCTTTTTTTGCTTTATGAAAGAAAATGAAAGCACCTTTAAGTAAAGGTCTTGAATTTTTTTTTACTAAAGTATAATTGACTTACAATGTGTTGATTCCAGGTATCCAACAAAGTGATTCAGTTATATACATACATATATATATATATATATCAGATATATAGAGAATATATATATATATATACATCCTTTTCAGATTTTTTCCATCATAGGTTGTTATAAGGTATTGAATACAGTTCCCAGTGCTATACAGTAGACACTCATTGTTTATCTGTTTCATATATAGTGGTGTCAGTCTGTTAATCCAAGCTCCTAATTTATCCCTCTCCACTTTTTGTATTTTTTATTGGAATATAATTTCTTTACAATGTTGTGTTCATTTCTGCTATACAACAAAGTGAATCATCTATATGTATACATGTATCCCTACCCCTCTCTCTTGAGGCTCTCTCCCACCATCCCATCCCACTCCTCTAGGTCACCATAGAGCACAGAGCTGAGCTCCCTGGGGTATAGAGCAGCTTCCCACTAGCTAGCTGTTTTACACATGATTGTGTACCTATGTAGTGCTGCTCTTCCAATTTGTCCCACATTCTCCTTACCCTCCTTGTCCACAAGGCTATTCGCTACATCTGCATTTAGAGCCTGTCATACAGAGTGACGAAGTCAGAGAGAAAAACAAATATTGTGTATTAATGCATATACATGGAATCTAGAAAAATGGTACTGATGAATGCTCTTTCATTTTTTGATTTACTGAAAGCAAAATAGGCAAGAGATGGGATGAGTGGGACAGGGGGCCTGTCAAAAGGGAGTCAGGGTCACACCTACCTTCAGGGTCGAAACCCAGAAGCACACTTGACTCTCACAGTGTTACAAAAACAACCAGCTTTGTATAGACAGGAGTGTTGCTTATATAAAAGCCACCACACCTGGCCCCTGGGTTGATGTTTCTACTAGTAACTGGAAATAGTTTCCTTTTTTCTCTTCCTCGCTCTTTTGAATTCTCAAAACCCCACGACCTAACCCTCTACACCTTTATTTTTTTTTTTTAAGAGAATTCTTTTCTGCAGAATTTCTGGAGGGAAATTGTCTTTTAAGTCACCCTCCTTAAATTTACCCAAGGGTGTTTTATCTCTGACTGAAAGACAACAACCAGATAATACCCCTCTATCTGGGAGATAGAACACTATTCATACCTCGTATTTCCGCAAGTTACAGATTATTTTTGCTTCGTAATTACTGGCCTGTCTACTTCCTGAGTCTGGATGCAAATCTACTTCCCTGAAAGTCAATGCCTTAAAATAAAAAAAAAAAAAAGCCTTTATTCAGTTTTTCCCTGAAATAAGAAATAGTGTAAATCTTTCATCCTGCTTTGCTGCAAGATGAGTGAACATGGAGAATCGTTGATTTTGTGGAAGACACTGCCCTCCCTGCCCTTGGCCCTTCTGTGTCTACTCTCAGATGGACGGCTCTTTAAAGAGTGGGCTCTCCCAGACAGTTCGGGGGCCCCAAGGTAAAAGGTCACCCAAAGTAGAAATCACAGTTGGCTAGTTGGGCTTGTTCAATGGCTCTGCTGCTTTCAAGACTGATGCTTCTTTGTGTAAATTTGCCACCTGTGCTAAACTGATTCAAAGCTAAGGACTCAACTTGTTAAGTCTTGAAGCCATGTCTATTGGAAGAAATATGTCACTGACATTTTGCAAAACTTCTGCCCACCTTCCTTGCCTACCATCTGATTTTTACTCCTGGTCTTTTGGATGTCCTCTGTGAAGACTAGGGCTCCTAAAAATAAACCCTTTCTGATAGAGAACAAAATTATAAGATATGAGCCGTAAATCAAATACAGCATTGGACCTCGAAGCAAGCCTCTGTTTCCTCTTCTCTTTGAGAGCCATATTGGGCCTGAACAGCACGTAGGTTTTTCTGAAAATGTGTAAGAATTCAGATTTTTTTTATTAGTAGGATGTCTTAAAGAAAGACCTAGAAAATATTCCAGTGGTCAATTTGCCAGATAGAGATATATTAAAAAGAGCAAACAAAAGTCCGAACCCTGGGATTAACAGATACACACTAGTGTATCTAACATAGACAGACAATAAGGATGTACTGTATAGCACAGGAAACCACCTTCACTGTCTTGTAATAAGCTATGATGAGGGTCTGAAAGACCTATGATGGGAAAGAGTCTATGTATACACACACACACACACACACACACACATATAGCTGAATCACTTTGCAGTACACTTGAAACTACACAACATTGTAAAACAACTATACTTCAGTAAAAATAAAGTTAGAACCCTGAGTACATGGCTCACTGTTCGGTGGTCACAGGCTGTTGTGAGTGGAGTGTTTTCAAGGAAGCTAAGCACGGTGTCAGAAAATCTTTCATTGCTCAGTGAAGGAACAATCTCCATCTTCTACACACACACACACACGAAGAGATCACATATAACCTTTGATGTTAATTTTTATTACACTTCAAAACGTGCAAAAGAGAATAGACAAAAATACATTCGTTTGGGCGCCATTTTTCCAGGAGCAGTTTCAACGCCAACCACGGTTTGCTGTTTTATTACACAGCTTCTGTTTGCACTTTGAACTACGTGCTTGAGGCCGCTTACTCCACACCATCTGCAAGCTGCATCTGTGCAGCCCCATCCACCTCGCTAACAGTCACAGCTGAACTTGACATTAACCCACTTTGAAAGTATGCAATCTGTAAACTCTGAAACTGCATATAGATGTATACACACACGCACATGGGCTTGTGCACACACACACACACACAGCCCATGCAAAAGTCTGGAGGAATTAGGAGGAAGGGGAAAATTAGCCATATCTTTTATGAGTTTGCTGTCGTGTCTTTGCCTTTTGCAGCCTGGGGTTAGTAACACAGAGGGACTGAGTGATGACGAAGCGATCTAGGCACTGGTGGGAATGAACGGAAACTCCCACTGCTGTTTTATTATTATTGACTGACTCCACCGTTCAGAAAAATCAGGATGGCTATGACTCCCGAAGTCCAAGAGGAAAGGAACAGTTACCAAACAGTTTTAAACAAATATTAGGGCTGCTAAAGGGGTGGGGTTGTATAAAGAAGTACAAACACCAACAATGGAAATTCTGTTCAACTGCCAATCATCCTGCATCATTCAGTTCAGTTCAGTCGCTCAGTCGTGTCTGACTCTTCACGACCCCATGAATCGAGACAGGCACGCCAGGCCTCCCTGTCCATCACCAACTCCCGCAGTTCACCCAAACTCATGTCCATTGAGTCGGTGATGCCATCCAGCCATCGCATCCTCTGTCATCCCCTTCTCCTCCTGCCCACAATCCCTCCCAGCATCAGAGTCTTTTCCAATGAGTCAACTCTTCAAATGAGGTGGCCAAAGTACTGGAGATCAGTCCTTCCAAAGAACACCCAGGGCTGATCTCCTTCAGAATGGACTGGGTGGATCTCCTTGCAGTCCAAGGGACTCTCAAGAGTCTTCTCCAACACCACAGTTCAAAAGCATCAATTCTTTGGTGCTCAGCTTTCTTCACACTCCAACTCTCACATCCATACACGACCACTGGAAAAACCATAGCCTTGCCTGCATCGTTACTTCATTAAAAAAAAAAACAAAAAAACTACACTTCCAACATGCTTCCCACTAGATTGTGTTCAAAACAAAGAAGTAATTGTATCCTAGAGGTGGATGAATCTGTTTAAAAACAAATGAACTATGAGACATATAAACTATGAGATATTATCACATGTGATACATTCTAAGGTGTGTGTGTGTGTTTTCTATATATAGTTCTATCTAGTTTCAACTGGCATCTGAAATTATATAACTGTTATATATAAAACTACATAACTATAAAAATATTTTAAAAACTATATTTTTTGGCTGGAATCATGTTAGACACCTCTGTGCTTTACGGCACCGGAGACATTCCCTTGTCGGAGGTCCTATCGTGGGTTCAGTGCCTGAGTCAGAACTGGAAATTGGCTTGGCTCTGCTCCTGACCCTAGAGTTTTGCAGACACTGGACTTCAGGGGCTGATTCCACTCTGGGGCCTAAATACTCAGCAGACTCTTCTCCTCATCACTGTTCATTCCATCACCTTGGTCAGACGCCACAGCTCTTGTCAGGCTAAACCCCTTGCTCTGTGTGGAAACATCAAGTAGACAATTTCTGTGGAGCCCACAGGCCCGAAGACCCACCACAGGTGCGTACAGGAGGTGGAGCCACCCCACCAGTGCAGCCTGGATGCTCTCTCCTGCCCAGGGGTTCTAGGTCTCATCTCTTACCCAGAAACCCAGCACCACCCAAGCCAAGCATCCAACTGTACCCAACCGCCCCCACCCCCGAGGCAACTTTACAGTCAAGCAGGTTGGTTCTGATGAGCATCTCTTGTGAAATCTGGACGACCAACAGAAGGACAAGTGCCTGTGTCCACACAGAGGGACAGAAGGTGTAGGCGGTGTCCCGCTGAGGCTGCCAGCCTCCCGTTCTCCAAGGGCCCCCGGGAAGTGGCAGATGCTCTCTTCTGACCAAATTGGAACCCAGCTATGAGTCCCATTGAGGACATATGTTCTCGTGGCCCTCTGCATTCAAAGCTCTTACTCTCAAAGGTGGCCTCCCTCAGGAGAAACATCAGTCTGTCTCTCTGTCTCTCTGTCTCCCTCTGTCTCCCTCTCTCTCTGTCTCTCTCCCTCTGTCTCTGTCTCCCTCTGTCTCCCTCTCTCTCTCTCTCCCTCTCTCTCTCTCTCTCTCTCCCTCTGTCTCTGTCTCCCTCTCTCTCTCTCTCTGTCTCTGTCTCTCTTCCTCTCTCTCTGTCTCTGTCTCTCTGTCTCCCTCTGTCTCTCACTCTCACTCTCTTTCTCTGTCTCTATCTCTGTCTCTTGTGCACACACACACACGCGCACACACACACACACACACACACAGAGGCAGGTATTCAAGTCCCATGCTTTCAGGATTCTAGTGGCTCCTCTTCGTCTGAAGCACTCAGTTCAGCAAAGCTGCTTCTGAGTGGACCAATAACCACTGAACAGCAAGGCAGTCACTTCCAAACACTTTTGATCACATCAAATAGAAGTAAAGCTTATTTTAGCATGCCCCCTAAACCTATGCATATTTATTTATTTAGAAACCACATGCCTGTGCTACTGTACTCACACTACTGTACTGTATAATTATAGTACGCTCCGTGTACAACACACCCCCAAAATAGAAATTAAAATAAGATGAAAACTCAAAAGGCAAATTATGACGGTTTTCCTTCCCCTCCCTTGCTCCTGCATGAATACCTCAGTTTAAATCAGGAGGTCCCCAGGTAATATATATTTCATGACCACTGAGACTCATTTTATATCAGCATCCTTGAGTCCATCAGCTGGAAGTTCCAATAGGTGTGTTTGGCTTGGTTTGGGTTTTTTTTTTTGGTTTGGTTTTTTATTGACATACAGTTGGTTTGCAATGCTAATTTCTGATGTATAGCAAAGTGATTCAGTTATACACACACACACACACACATACACACACACACACATATATATATATATTCTTTTTGTCTTCTTTTCCATTATGTTTCATCATAGGATAATCAATATATATAGGTCCCTGTTCTCTACATTTGGACTTTGTTGTTCATCCCTTCCACAGATAATAGCTTATATCTGTTAACCCCAATCTCCCGCTCCATCCCTCCCCCAACCTCCCAGTGGTGTTGAAGTATCAACTCTACTCCAGAAGGAACTGTGTATTCTTGAGCCCCAGGCTCTTGTCTATGAAATGTCATTGGTGTAGAAACCACAAGGTGGGCAGACCTGACCAGCCAGTAGATCAGGGAGCAGGGAGCCCAGAGCTTGGGGCCAGGAGATTGGTTTCTATCCCCTATGTGAACTTGACCTGCTACCCCAACTTTGCAGAGCCTGGGTTTCTCATCTGTAAGTGGGTGCAATGATCCAGATGATTGTCTAAAGGATAGGAGATAATATATAAAAAGTAATGGACACAGAGAAGTCAATAAGGAAAGGTAACCATAGGAAATGCCACTGAAGGTATCTATAATGGAGGCAGGGAAGGAGCCTCTGCTGAGCCCAGAATATGGCCTGGCAGCTGTGCCAGGAAGAGCACCACATTGCAGAATGGAGAATTGGGTCTCTTCCTCTCTCCACGCAGCCGTGCAGAAGTGGTCTTAGTGCTCCATGGCAGAGGGCTGAGCTTACAGATATTAATGCTGACCACATGCGTGCTAAGTCGCTTCAGTCATGTCTGACTCTTTGCAACCCTATAGACTGTAGCCCACCCGGCTCCTTTGTCTGTGGGATTTCCCCCACAAGAATACCGGAGTGGGTGAAACCATGACTAAGCCTCTCTTCCCAACCAGATAGTTGTCAGTTTACCGGCCTGGCCATTCGTCTGGAATAAGACTAGTTTGATTCAATGAGGCACTTCCTGAAAAAACCTTTAGGAGGCGCTCTTTCTGAGAATCATGAAAAGCTGACCCTGAACTGGGAAGACTTGGAGACATAGCACCTTTTTTAAATGCTGGGTGTAAGGTGACTCTCTTGCCCCATCCTAGTCCACGTCCTGGGACCCAAGTATGGAAGAACCCACCAAACGACACTCCCACCCCCCGCAATCAGGAACCTCAGAACCCAGTCCATCCTTCAGGAAGCCAGGGAGCCTCTGGGAGCCCGCCTGTCAAAACCCTCACCCTGGCCAGGGTTTTCAGTGATGCTCCCAGTAATTATTCACATCCAGCTATTCCCATGGTTGGGATAAAAACTCCACCCAGAAGCAGGTGATTAGCAAAAATGGCCTCACACCATCCTGACGACAGACCTCCCCCAACCCCCCAACAACCCTCGTTACAAAGCCAGAGACCCACTCCCTAATGGGCCTTTGGGAATCATCTCTCTGTCCTTCTGCAAATATCTGCCATCTCAAAAGCCCACATCTCCAGCCCTCTGACATCATTACAAATCCTTCTCTCAAGCAGGTGGGTTTGAGGTTTTCTTTTTTCTTTTTTCTCTCTGACCTTATTCGTACAAAAGGCACGTCTCATCTGATTATTCTCCAGCGAGTTACCACAGGGTCGCACGAAGTTCCTTCCCTTTCTCCTAGGGCTCCACGTGGCAAAGGACACAATAATTAATTACATGCCCCCCCCCCCCGCCCCGACCTCTTCACACAAGCCAGCTCCCAGCCAGCCAGCGAGAGTCGTCTGCTTGCCTAGAAGCAGGGAGCCTGGCCAGCTTCTAATTGTTGTTATGCAAACATCGTAATGGGAACAAATTAAAAGGCACTCAGGCTAATTATTCTTCACAATAAAAAAATAATAATAAACTAATAAAGCTCCTTTGGAAAGGTGACTCTGTGTTACACTCGATTTCCTTATACAGAGTAGGAAGGGAAATAAAGATTTCATGGTGTGAACAGAAAGATTATCACTGAGGAATTCTTGTGACTCAGAAAATGCCCTGCCATGCTTAGAGCCAGCTGCCTACACCCCAGGGCCTGGCCTGACCCCCAGCTCCACTTCCCTTCCTCCTTCTTCTTCCATCTTCCCTCTGTGAGTTCCACTTGACCTTTTTGTGGGTGAGTTCTTTCTGGGGAGTCCTGGCCTCAGGTCCAAGCTGACCCCCTCTCCCCACAGTGGTCTCCCTCTGAGGCCGAGTGCCCCCCTGCCCCCGCACCACCGTCGTTTCGTGTGACAGATTTTACCCCCCTCCCACATCAGTTTCCAGATGGCTCAGCTGGTAAAGAATCTGCCTGCCCAATCCAGGAGACATGGGTTTGATCCCTGGGTCGGGAAGATCCCTTGGAGGAGGAAATGGCAACCCACTCCAGTAGTCTTGCTGGGAAAACCCCATGGACAGAGGAGCCTGGTGGGCTATAGTCCATGGGGTCGCAAAGAATTGGACATGACTGTGCGACTGAGCGTGCAAGCACACACGCACGTCTGGTTAGAACCCAAAAGGTCATTGACGCAGAAGCAGTCATTTCAACACAGCCTCTTCCCTCTAAGTCAGCTTTTCTATAAGAACCTCACAACCTGAAGGAGTGAAGAACTGAGGGACCTTGACCCCATAGCTTCACGTCAGCCTGGACCACCCCTGTGGCCTGGGCCTGAGGACAGGTTCTGGAAAAGTCCGCCATGGGGGAGTGAAGAGAGGGAGTCCTCCATCTCCTTGGGGAATCTGTCCCACTCTCCCACCTCCCTACCTCCCCACGCCCCCAGCCCCGACTCCCCACGGCCCCCAGGCTGAGTTACATCCTGCTTCTGTCACACTCCTGTTGGGAAAGCTTCCGGTCTTCACATGGGATAATTAAGTGACACTGTTGCTTATAAATGATGACAAGCACAGCTAACATTCGCCAATAGTTTATAATGTGTCAGGCACGATTCCTCCTTCATCTCTTTTAATCAAAAAACTTGTATGTAAGTACAACTCTTTTTTTTTGAAAGTGACTGTTGTGGGTTTTTTAATTAATTGGTGTTGGAATCCAGAAAAATAATATAGAAGATCTTGTTTGCAAAACAGAAATAGAGACACAGATGTAGAGATAAGCACAGTTCTTAATCCCCAGTTGATTAAGATTTTGAAAGGAGGATGTAGCAGAGATGGGTGAAGAAAGCCGCCCCACACAGCTAGTAGGAGGCCGAGCTGGGCAGGGAGCACAGACCCTGTGCCTTATTCACTCACTCCCACCTTTCAACGTGGGGCAGAGCCTGTGTGTAAAGCCAGCTCTGTTTCCTGCTGTGCTGCCTTGGGCGGATGGCCTCACCTCTGTGGGCCCCCGTTTGCTTCATCTGCACAGAGTAGCGGTGATGACGCTCACCTCGTAGACAGTCATGAGACCTGTGTTAGGAATGGCACAGGATACCTCGAGTTGATCTTACCGCTTGTAAAGCGCTTTTTCTTCTATCTGATTTGCCCTTGTGCATTAGACACCATTCAGTTTGATGTTCCCCTTTCCCTTTTTACACAGCAAGGCCCTCCAAAGTCCCTAAAGTGAACCCTGATCCCATCATTCATGTCACCGTGTGTGGGTATCTGATGCCTCCTGGCTGCTGGCCGCAAAGGACTGATGTGTGGGGTGAGGTGTGCAGTGCAGTGACAGGAGCCTGGGGCTGACGCGGGGTCTCTCCTGGGGCAGTGTGCGCCCTTGCACCCTGGTCAACCCCTCCCTGGAAAACTAAGAGCAGCTGCCTGCGATCTCTCAGTCCTGGTATTCTTTTTTTTTTTTTTTTTTTTGAGGTCTTTGTTTATATATATATATATATTTATATATCCAGTCTTTGTCACCATAGAGCACTGAGTTGAGTTCCCTATGCTACACATTAGCTTCTCATTAGTTATCTATTTTATATATAATATCTATAGTGTATATACGTCACCCAATTCATCCCACCTAGCCCCCTTCCTCCCTTGGTGTCCATACGGTTGTTCCCTATATCTGTCTCTATTTCTGCTTTGCCAATAGGTTCATCTCTACAATTTTTCTAGATTCCACATATACACATTAATATACAATATTTGTTTTTCTCATTCTGACTTACTTCACTCTGGATGACAGTCTCTAGGTTCATCCACATCTCTGCAAAGGACACAGTCCCTTTTCTTGGCTGCGTATTATTCCATGGTACATATGTGTCACATCTTCTTTATCCATCCCTCTGTTGATGGACCTTTAGGTTGCTTCCATGTCCTGACTATAGTAAATAGTACAAAAGAAACATGCCCCCACTGCAGCTCTGGTTTTCTAAGGAAGGCATCTGGCATCATGCAGCCTGACACTTTGCCCTCTGTTAACTTCACCAGTGTTGACATGGGGGGTGGACTCTTTCTTTGTTGAGGGGACCTGTGTGTCACAAGAAGTGTAGCTGTGATCTGGGTCCACACCCAGTAGATGCCAGTAACTCCACCTCTCCAAAATGTGACAACAAAAGCTGCACACAGGCTCCAGTGTCCCTGAGGGCTACAGTTGCCCTGTTTGAGAACTACTGGTCCAGAGATCTCTTAGGAACCAGTGTACTATGGTCACTTCCTATTTATTTATGGGCCAAAGAAATAAAAAATGTAGAGGAGACTGAGCATGTTTTAACTCAACATTCAGAAAACTAAGATCATGGCATCCGGTCACATCACTTCATGGCAAATAGAGGAGGAAACAATGGAAACAGTAGCAGACTTTATTTTCTTGGGCTTCAAAATTTAAAAGACATTTTTTCCTCAGAAGAAAAGCTATCACAAACTTAGACAGAGTGTTAAAAAGCAAAGACATTACTTTGCCTACAAAGATCTGTCTAGTCAAAGCTATGGTTTTTCCAGTAGTCATGTATGGATGTGAAAGTTGGACCATAAAGAAAGCTGAACATTGAATAATTGATGCTATTGAAATGTGGTGTTGGAGAAGACCCTTGAGAGTTCCTTGGACTGCAAGGAGGTCAAACCAGTCAACCACAGAGGAAATCAATCCTGAATATTCATTGGAAGGACAGATGCTGAAGTTGAAGCTCCAATACTTTGGCCACCTGGTGCAAAGAACTGACTCACCGGAAAAGACCCTGATGCTGGGAAAGATTGAAGGCAGGAGGAGAAGGGGATGACAGAGGATGAGATGGTTGGATCGCCGACTCAATGGACATGAGTTTGACCAAGCTCTGGGAGATGGTGAAAGACAGGGAAGCCTGGTGTGCTGCATTCCATGGGGTCGTAAAGAGTCAAATATGACTGAGTGACTGAACAAGGAACCACAACAGTGATTTGATCCTCCACAGCATGGTTGTGCTCCTACACCAAGCTTGAACCCTGGTCCCACCCCATCCCTTACTGTTGATTCAAGCTGTCTGTAACAGCTAGCAGTCTATGAGCAGAAAGCTTGAGAGCAGAGTGATCCATATTCCCCATAATTAAAAGCAGAAACTAAAACCATCCATGATCCCAGTCTACTGAGGACAAACCAAAAAGAACTAATATGCTAGGATTACTTTCCATCGGAAGCCGGGCCTGTTAACTCAATCTTTAATAGTGTTTCTACTGAAAAAACCAGGGCAAGGGAGAGGAAATTAGGTCCTCCTAGAACAACGCCTCTAGTTTGCTTTGGTTAACGTGCACGTGTGTGTGTTCAGTCGCATCCAACTCTTTGACGCTATGGACTGTAACCCACCAGGCTCCTCTGTGCATGGGATTCTCCAGGCAAGAATACTGGAGTGGGTTGCCATTTCCTCCTCCAGGGGAACTTCCAAACCCAGTGATCAAACCCAAGTCTCCTGAGCCTCCTGTATTGGCAGGCAGATTCTTTACAACTGAGCCACCTGGGTTAATGTACATAATGATTAAATTCAGAAAACAGAAGTAAGCTGATAAGAAGTGCTAAGAAAGCACTGACGGAACCTCAAGTTTTATTGAACAAGCACTATTGTGTAGCATTTTCCATGTGCTGGGCCCTGCTGTAAGTGCCTTATTACACACAGAAACTCATGTCATCATCGTCATCTAGACACCAGAGACAATTAGCCTCCTTTTTGACACATGAGTGGCTAGGGCACAGAGTGGTCAAGTGATCTGTCCAAGGCCACACAGCTGAGAAGTGGCAAGGCTGATTTCACCTGTAGTCTGGTTTTGGATCTTGAGCACTTAACTATTGAACTGTGCCTCTTTCCATGACATAGTCTTCTAGAGAGGGTATAACCTGGACACTCATATCATCTGGAATAAACTCAAAATGAGTAATCTGAGTCTTTAATTACAGACATCGCGGGATGGTAGACTATGGTTTGATGATGAAAGAGCTCTTAACTGTTGACACTCCTAACAGTGTGTAAAGAGTTTGAAGCACATGGTACTGTCAGTCTGAATCTTTCCAGTGCCTGATTTTGAATAATCCATTTTCCTTCCTTTTTTGTAAAGGGATTGTTAGCAGGTCTTTGATGAGGCTCTTGAAATCTAGAAAATAGATAATCAAAAAGACCAGCTAATAACTGATCCAAGGACCTACAAATCACTGACGATTTGGTCAAACGTTTCAAAACTCCCAAAGCACATTCAGTTTCACTTTTGTACACTCTATTTTCAAGTCCCTTCTAGAAGGATATTTCTTCATGCTGCTCTACACAATTTCCATCACACCCCAAATTTCTGGTAGCAGGATCATTAACCTAACTGGGCTGTTGATCAGTGGAGGGAAATAATTGTGCATGTTATGAGTGCTGGGACATGTACCCACGGTGGGTACTGGGTATTAGAGCAGGTCTCCCCATATCCCCACACAGACATGAATGGACATGATCTGTGTTTGCTCCCTGAAGCAACAGGGATACCAGAGTGATGCTCTGATGACCAAGTCTTCTAGGATACCCATTGAAGGATCATGCAAAAGACCACATTCTAGTTCTGGCTGGTGTTTATTCAGTCCATGGAGCTACTGTAGCACCCACTTAAATGTTATCAATAATTCAAAACTTTCTGTTCATGGAAGCATTCTCCTAGAGACTAAATTCTTGGAGACAGAAGCTTTTCTCATTCTTATTTTTCTCTTTATTCCCAATACATGGCAGTGTGCAGGCACTCAACAAATGTTGGATGGATGGATAGATGAACTGAGGGGTGGACCGATGGATGAATAGATGGATGGACAGATGAGTAGATAGAACATTGGAGCTCCATCAGCCTTGTACTTACTGCTGAGCTGTAGAAGCCCCAGTGGGTGTAACAAAAGAGTCCACAAGTGACCATTTAACCCTCAACAGCATATTTGTACTCCTACACCTGATTCTGTACCCTGGTCACATGCTCTGTACAACCACGGCAGGGAGCAAGTAACTAGGACCTCCACCCAGACTTGGTTCCCCCTTAAGACTTGTGATCAGCTAAGAACAGGAAGGAGTGTGTGGGCATATTGGAGCAAAGAAGAGCAGGTGGCAGGGGCTGGTTCCACTTCTGTTCAAAGAGTGTCGAGCTAGAAGTCCTATGGATGTTCCTCGTGGGAGGCTAGGCAAGTGTAAGAAGAAGCATTAAAAAATGCTATGTAGCCAAGGAGTTTGTTTCTGTTCCTGTGCTTTAAATAGGATACATATGTGTAAAGAAGAATGCCCATGACCAAGAGAGTCATAATCACAGGACTGAAAATGAGGTCCAGTCCATTTCCCACTGTGTTACCTCTACAACAACAAAGATCAGAAAAGATGCTCTGTATTCCTGTCATCTGCTCAAAGAAACTTTTAAATGGGAAATCTTAACTATCTCTTTTCCTGTTCGGAAGAGGGAAGTATTGGAACATCAGAAACAGCGGGGGATAACACACAGTAGATTTTGTCTGAAGTTCTAGGGCTTGGCTGTCTTGGTGAAGTCAGGGATTGGGCATGCATGTGGACTGTCCTGCTGGACCTCAGACCCATTGTGCCCAGCACCACGTCTTATATCCTTCAACTGATTATTGTTGTGTAGTTGCTCAGTCGTGTCCGATTCTTTGCGACCCACCAAGACTGTAGCCAGTCAGGCTCCTCTGTCTATGGGATTTTCCAGGCAATAATATAGAGTAGGTTGCCATTTCCTTCTCCAGGGGATCCTCCTGACCAAGGGATCAGACCAGAATCTCCTGCATTAGCAGGTGGATTCTTTACCATCTGAGCCAAAAGGAAAACCCATCTGTCAATTTAGGGGAGCATTATCTTCAGGGAAATGTTGGGTAGCTGATGTTGTATTATGTGGCTTCCCCTTCCATTCCAAGACTTTGGGCACCTGTTGAATTGTAGGGCCTGGTACTGCAAATCACCCCTAACCATTCCCCAAAAGTCCCTCTGTACATAAATCCCCTTTAGCCAAGCCTGAACTTTGGGCACGTGGAAACACCCAACTTTGTCCATATGCCATGTCTGTGCAGGAGAGGAATTCCCTGAAGGTTAGACCTCATTCTTTGTTCCATTCAAGAATGTTCCTTAGTGGATCTTCTGTTCAAATAAATGCCTTCTTATCTTCGTAATTGGCATACTTTTCTTTAACGTTTGGTCTCCTGGTTCCTTCCTCATGGGTTTGTTTGTTCAGATCCTTTCTTTTATTGAGATCATATGTAGGGAACTTCTTGGCAGAGTAGTCCCTCCTCCTTACTTTTCCTATTTTCTTCTCTATGCCTGTCACCTTTGAATATCTTAAATCAGTGGTTCTTAACTGGAGAGAGAGGGTGAGAGGTGTGGGGGTAGTTTAGTCCCCAGGACACATTTGGCAATGTCTAGAGACATTTTGGGGCTTCCCTGTTTGCTCAGCTGGTAAAGAATCTGCCTGCAATGCAGGAGACCTAAGTTCCATCCCTGTGTGGTCATGGCTGGTGGGGAGTAGCAGAAGTAGAATCCATGGGGTAGAGACCAGAGGAGCTACTGAACATCCTTGACGGCACAGAATATCCTCGCCATCAACAAAGAATTTGCTTCTGTTGTTTAGTCACTAAGCTAAGTTGTGTCCAACTCCTTAGCGACCCCACGGACTACAACATGCCAGGCTCCTCTATCTTCCAGTATCTCCGAAAGTTTGCTCAAATTTATGTCCATTGAGTTCGTGATGCTACTGAATCATTTCATCCTCTGTCGCCCCCTTCTCCTCTTGCCTTCAATCTTTCCCAGAATCAGGGTCTTTTTCAATGAGTCAACTTTTAAGATCAGGTGGCCCAAGTATTGGATAATCAGGTCCCACATATGAATAGTTGAGAAATCCAACCACCAAAATGATGGTTGTAAAGACATATTTCTGCCCTTTATTCCCTTTTAGCATTTTACTTTCTAAAAAGTGCAACCCTCCTTGCTTTTTGAAATTGGGAAAATGACTGTGCCTTTAGAACAGGTATGTGTCAAAGGGTAAATGGGGAACCTGTGAGGCCTTAGAAATTATGTCACTTTGGGATCTCCAAGGACTTTCTTGGTTCAGGATCCACTGTAGGCATCTTAATATTATAAAAAGGAATTCTAATATGTTTTCTATGTGGAGGGAGGAGTTATTACTGTAAAGAGATGATCTGGAGACTATCATAAGGACTTTGAGTATCTAAGGAAAAGGAAGAAGACAGAAGAGAACTGAGTATGAAGAGTCATACTGAAGGGACATTGAACGTGAAAGTGTTAGTTGCTCAGTCATGTCCGACTCTTCACGACCCCATGGCCTGTAGCCCGCCAAGCTCCTCTGTCCATGGGATTCTCCAGGCAAGAATACTGGAGTCAGTAGCTACTCCCTTTGCTGGGAGATCTTTCTAACCCAGGAATCGAACTCAGGTCTCCCACATAGAATGCAGATTCTTTGCCATCTGAGCCACCAGGGAAGAACCCAAAAACATATAAGCTGCCATTTGTGACAGCATAAGTGTTAGTCACTTAGACAGGTCTGACTCTTTATGATCCCATGGACGACAGCCCAACAGGCTCCTCTGTCCATGGGATTCTCCAGGTAAGAATACTGGAGTGGAAGAATACTGAAGCCCCTTTCCAGGGCTTCCCAACCCAGGGATCAAACCCAAGTCTCCAGCACTGCAGGCAGATTCTTAACCATCCGAGCCACCAGGGAAGCACTGAGAGACCCCAGAGCAGAGGCTGGAAAGAGGAAACCAGGAGAAGGAGTTCTCGGAGCAGAGTCAGGGGCACTATCACCCTGAGGTTGACCAGATGCTGACAGGGCTGTGTCTGAAGCCTGAGAAGCAAGGTTTTCCTACAGAGGTTAGGAGATTCCCTTAAGAGAGACGCTATGGACTGGAGGGCAGCAGCAGGGTGGGCCAGGAAAAGCAGTGGGTCTGAGGCTAAGATGATGGTAAAGGTGTGGGAAGCAAGGAATGGCCTAGAACACGAGGAGACATTCACTCACACTTAGGCTAGGGAGCAGGGAACCAGGGGTTACTGGAAGCTGCTGGGGGCTAGAACCTCTCAGCAGTCTCTGCACATCGTTGCAGTGCCTTGTGAACTATTATTGTTAGGCTGACTTTGAAGATGAAAACATGGAGGCTCAGGATTTAGATAATGAAAACCAGCATTACGGAGCTTAGAAAGGTTAAGAAAGAAAAACCAGATTTCATGACCAGGAATAACCCTGGCCATGTCAGGATTAAAACAGAGGTATGCTTACAGCTTTCAGCTAAATCATTAAATTACTACCATTCTCTCAATCTATATGTCATACACTGCAATCTCTTCCAGCTTGAGCTTGGAGTTGGGCTATTGGCCACCACCAACAGGACAAAATAAAAAGATCAAGAGACAGTGGGGAGAGGCCACCTAAGAAATCTAGCAATGGGGAGTGGGAGTGAAAAGCAAACAGCCACCCCTTGGATCATAGATTTAATAGTCTAGATTTCAAGTAGAACAGAAACTATATTAACAAAAGGAAATTCCTTCCACAAGTCACACAGCAGACAGATGAGCAAGGGCCCACATTCCCTTTTTCTCACTTCCTCTGTGTCTTTTGTGACCATAAAACCAGATTCTCGATGCTCTCATCACCCTTTCCCTTCCCAGCTCCTTTGATCCTGGGTCCTAGGGGGCCAGGTTTATCACACACGGTAAAACCTGTCAGTAATGACCCATCAGTAAATTTACTGAACACGTGAGGGGTGTGGGTGACCATGTTGACAAAATGGCCTGGAATGCAAAGATCGTATGGCATGAAACATCTCTCCAGAAGCTTAGTGTCCAGAGAGCGGTGCAAAGCCAAGCATCAGAAATAGGCAGTGAACAAAAGGAGGAGGGAACAACCCAGCCCAACCCAAGAGTCATCACAGAGCAGGAAAAGAACTGATTGCTGAGTGAGAAATAGCGATCTGAGGAGGGCTCAGAGAGGAAGAATTTTCTTCTCATTTTATACAGAGCTGGGAAGATGGAGGAGATGAAAAGAAGGAGACAGCCGTTAGAGAGGGTCAAGGAGCGCTCACGGGCAACGAAGAGGCCACTTCAGTGCACAGGTGAACAGGGAAACTGAAGGCAGAACTTTGAACGCTGCCGTAAGACTGTTGGACTTGAACTTGCAGACCAGGCAGTACATCAGAATCCCCTGGAATGTCTGTTAAAATGCAGATTCCTGGATGCCGTGAGAAATAAGATTCAAGGACCCAAGAGTCTGCATTTTAACCGCCCTGTAATCTTAGTCATACTTTGAAAAATACTCGGCAACAGGGAGCCCTTGACTGGTTTTGATGAAGTCAAAATGGAATCTTCATGAAATTTCAGGGCTTAGCAAAATTTAGCAGAAATTTTTTTCCACATCTGACAGCACCGCCTTTGGCAGGACCTACACATTCTAGATTGTGAGCCCTCTCTTGCCATCTTATGCACATACTGTGGATTTCCTAGTCCAGTCTCTCAAAATCCAAGTCTTAGTGCTAATTCAATGTGACTCAAAAATATACTTTATAGAGCATACCGCAAGATCCTAAAGGAAGTCTGAGATCAAGTTGGGTCTAGAATATTCAAATATGGGCTCCAAATTCTTACTACTACCCAAAAGTACACAGCTTCTGGAAAATGTGGACATTCGTTGAATTCCAACTGTGACATGTAAATGTTTCCATCAATAGGAAACCTTGACTAAGTTGGGTTGGGAGGTTGTGTTTTTGCATCTCACCCTCGGGCTTTCTCGATAGCTCAGTTGGTAAAGAATCTGCCCGCAAAGCAGGAGACCCTGGTTCAATTCCTGGGTCGGGAAGATCCACTGGAGAAGGTATAGGCTACCCACTCCAGTATTCTTGGGCTTCCCTTGTGGCTCAGCTGGTAAAGAATCCGCCTGCAATGTGGGAGGCCTGGGTTTGATCCCCTGGAGAAGGGAAAGGCTACCCACTCCAGTATTCTGGCCTGGAGAATTCCACAGACTGTATAGTCCATGGTGTTGCAGAGTCGGACACGACTGAGCAACTTTCACTTCACTTTCATCCCCCCTCTAACTCTAGGCTCAGAACATCATCTTTCCTAAATCCCTGAAGGTGTTGCCTATTAGGACTGAAGAAATCTCTTGGCTCATTCAAGCTTCCCTTCCCTCTGGAACACAAAGGAAGTTTCTTCTCCATTAGCATGGTGGCCAGTGTTAAACCCAAGCCACAGTAATAAATACAGCTGGGCTGAAACTGGATGACCTGCATTAGGGTTCTTTCTAAATGCAGACTCCTCTGTATGTAACTTGTAGCCTATACAGAGACTGGCGACAAGAAATGCACGGAGAGTGACAAGATAGCAATCTCCCAGAGCCTGGCCATTCGAAGTGTGGTCTTTGGACCAGCATCACTGGGAGCGGGGTTTAAAAGTGCAGACTCTCAGATGGGGGCCCCAGACCCGCAGCCACCAGAGTCTGCAGGTTTCACAAGAGCTGCAGGTGACTGGCGTGCACTTTCCAGTTGGCTTGCAAATGAAAATTTTCCTGCAGAGTACAGTTTAAGTAACACCATCTTTTCTGTCTCCAACCTATGCCCCCCCCATTTGGGCTTCTCTGCCTCTGGGTGCTTGCAGAGCAAGACTGGGCAGTGGAATCAGTTGCAGGGAGGGGCGGGGTGGCGGAGGGAAGGTGGGTTGCACTTGCTCCAGCCTCCTGGTCCTCCTTGAAGTCCTCCCAGCCGCTGCACCTGCAGGGCCGTCGCCTCTCTGGGAAGCCCCTTGAAGCAGAGACACTCCACCCCCACCCCCCACCCCGCCCCAGGCCTTGCCTGTAGGGTGGGGTTGGACTACCTCTTTTCTCTCAAAGAGCCTGGGATGCTGACAGCCTCAGATGGAGGCATCCTGTTTGTCGAAAAATAAACCGGCAGTTAAAGCAGGGTTGCGAGAGCGAGAAAACCACAGGCCTGCGCGCCGCTGATAACGCGCGGGCGGGCAGCTTTTGCAGAAGTTCCGTCGCTGCAGCGCGCAGCGCGCCAGGGCCCGCGCCACCGCCTCCTTTCCTGTCTCTGCCGCTCGCGTCCTCGCCGTTTCTGGCTGTTACCTCTGCTCCCGCTCTTTCAGTTACTTCACTCGTTTTTTTTTTTTTTCTAAAGGATCCCCTCGCTGCCGCGCGACGAGGGATGGAGGGACTACTCTCCCGGCGGAGGGGTGTGCAGATTCACACGGGGGCCCGAAATGTACAAGCTGTCGTGCAAAAGACAGTTTTAGGAGAGACGGAAGTTTCTCTTTCCCCTGCAGTGTGGCATGCTTTGACCTGGCTTTTAAAAAGCAGGACAAAGAAAAGGCGATCCAGATAAGACCCAAAGACCTAAATCTTGTATAAAAGAGGAATAACAGAAGCAAATTTGAAAATTTTCACCCAAGTCCAACATCCAGATTGTTCTCTTGCTTGGAGCAGGCTAACCTGGCCTGATTCCCTGCGGTGAATAGCTAATTACCAATCTTCCCCTTTTGGGGGATATTAAAAGCTCTTTCCCCCTTCGCCTGTTATCAGATAAGCAAAGCAGATGAGAAGTCGGTGGGTAACCACAGGTACAACCACAGGATTCGCTGGAAACCAAACGACTTGACCCTCCAAGGCAAGGGTGTAATTGAGAAGTAACCTGAAAAGAGGTTCGCACAAGCTGTAAAACTCACTGTTCTCAAGTCAGTCACTGGGACTTCTCTGAGCTTCAAAAGGACAACCCCTCCCCGCTCACACACACACACACACACACACACACACACACACACACACACAGAAGAACATTACCAGCCACAGAAGACAGCTCCTACTGGGGCTAACTGAGAATCCAGCAGAAGGAGACCACAGTGCTTTCAAGGGGTCTTGATTATCCGCTGGGGCAGCTAGCTACCGTGAAGTTTCAAATTTACTTCTGCTATTCTTCTTTGTCCCAAAAGGCAGGCTAGAAACAGACCACACCCGTTCATTAATGTTGCAGTGTTCCTGATGAGTAACTATGCTGGGTGAATAAGAATCTACCTATTTTTAAGGATTTCCAGAGAGGTCTGTCATTTTCCATTTCCTCCCCTATAAGCTTCTTCCAGTTTTCTTCTGTTGAGCAGTTCTCCACAGGAAATCAGTCCTCTGACCTCTTATTAGGGAGCTCCTGTTCCCATTTCTGTGACCTTTGTTCTTTAATCTCAGGTGTGGCCTCCTGTGGTTGAAGCTCTTTTATTTTTTTTGTTTTTTGGTTTTCCTTTATTTATTTAGTTATTGACTATCAAAGAAGAAAACAAATATTTTTTTGAGTACCGTTTACTTTTGCTTTTGTTTTTTTTTGGGGGGGGGGGGACTCACTCTTAATATATCTTTTTAAAAAATTGATAAAGTTTTAATTGGAGTATAATTGCTTTACAGTGCTGTGTTAGTTTCTGCTGTACAACAGTGTAGATCAGCTATATGTATAATATATCCCCTCCCTCTTGAGCCTGCCTCCCGCCCCACTAGGTCCTCACAGAGCAGAGCTAAGTTCTTTGTGCTATACAGCAGCTTCCACTAGCTGTTTCATCTTTTATTTGATCCAGATAAATAGAAGGCCCTATACATTCTGGCCGATCTAGGTATAGACAATTAACTCAACTGGTACGATGAAATAAAGGAGTGAAAACTCAAGTCAAAGGATGGTTGATTCTTAGGGATAAAGAAGAGGTTGAGATGGGCTGACGTGAGCCAGGTAAGATTGATGAGATACAGTCTGATGGGGATCATTGGCTGTCTCCTAAGACTGATTTAGGTCATAGGAGGAGCTGGGGGGAGGGGGTAATACTGCTGCTCACGTGGGAATGGCCAATGGAGAGCTCTGAATACACTTAAGGAGGAACTTTCTTTTGTGGGCAACTGCCCAAATTGATGCGTGATTACTTTTGTTACTTTGCAGACCTCAGTGATAGCCTAAATGGGCTTTCTATCTCATTTTAAAATGATCATAAACAGATGAATACAAAGATGGTGACTAGAAAATAATAGATCTGATTTTAACTATGTATTCTGGAATTTGCACATCTATAATTGCAGTGTCCTTCAAAGTAGTCCCCTGGGGGAAGTATACCATCATTCCAACAGCTGCCTTATTATTTTAAGCCTTTCGGAAGCTACTTTTATGAAATGATTTTCAGGGCAGTTTATTGGTAAAAGCAAGTAAGATAATCTCATGACTTTTAGATCCACCTCATTTTTGACCCAGACAAGCATTACCAGGCTTCATTAGCTACCTGATTTATCACTAGTTTCTGGATTAAATGGCTTCTGGGTGTTTCTAAAGATCAAATCCATTGCTGGTGTTCCAGACATTGTGGTCAATCCAGAAAGTATGCTCCATTCTCCTCTGAAAAAAAGAGTTCTACTGGATGCTGAGAATTTCAGCATCACCAAAATATAATGTAAAATTGAACGAGGCAATATTAAAAAGTCAGCTTTAACTTACAGCCACACCTAATTAAAAAAGAAAACAGAAACCAAAAAATAACCACTCTGATGCACTAATGGCATGATGTAGTTCCTTTACTCTTAGGTTTCTTGCACTGGTAAGGAACTTTACCGTATAACTGATCATCCCTATTTAAAAAGTTAAAAGAACAAGATGCAGAAAGTGCATTGAAATTCTGTAGTCTTTGGGGGGAATGCTAAGCAATCAACTATTACCCAAGACATGTTCTACTTATTAATAGGAAGCTGATGACTACATTGTGCTGTATCAGGGTATTGGTTTGGCTGCTGTAACAGAGAGATTCCAAATTACTGGGCTTCAACAAGATAGAAGTGTGCTTCTCTCTCTGTTATAGAAGTCTCGGTACATTGGTATGGGATCTTCATAATCACAAGAAACAAGGTCTCTTCCCCTCTAACATGTGGTTCTTAACTTATGGCTCAAAATGGCTTCTCTAGTCCCCAATATCACATCCACATCCCAGCCAGAAGGAAGAAAGAATATGGAAGGAAAAGATCTATCCTTTCCCTTTAAGACCAGGTTCAGAAATTTGCCACAACACTCCTGCTCACAATCCACCATCTAAGCAAACACCCAGGGGCCACCTTGCTGTAAGGGAAGCTGGGAAATGTGGTCTTTTGCTGGGCAGCTATATGCCAAGCTAAATATATGTTTGTATCTATTCACATTTAGTATGTTAATGCATATTTATATTTTGTAAAACACAGTTAATTTAAGTATATAATATATAATAACATAATAAAATATTTAATATGTAGCTATATTACTATATTATTATATAAAATATAATTGTTTATGTTTAGTCACTAAGTTATGTCGCCTGTTTTGTGACCCCGTGGACAGTTTCCTCTGTCCATGGGATTTCCCAGGCAAGAATTCTGGAGTGGGTTGCTATTTCCTTCTCCAGGGGATCTTCCCGACCCAGGGATAGCACCCACGTCTCCTGCATTGGCAGAAGGATTCTTTAGACTTCAGGAGCCACCAGGGAAGCTGTATAACTGTATTAACTCGACCCCATGAACTATACAGTCCATGGAATTCTCTAGACCAGAATACTGGAGTGGGTAGCCTTTCCCTTCTCCAGGGGATCTTCCCAATCCAGGGATCGAACCCAGGTCTCCCGCATTGCAGGTGGATTCTTTACCAGCTGAACCACAAGGGAAGCCTAATAATATAATAGAAATAGTTTAATGCATAGATTTTAAATATGTTAACATATGATTTTAATATGATCATTGTAATAATGTATCTTATTAATATAACATTAACATAATAATACATATCAGCATCTACTATATAAAGATGTAGCTAGTATATTTATATTTTGGATGTCATCTATATATTATCTACATGTACAAAAGGAGCAGTCTGACATCCCAGAGCTTCTGACACCCATGGGTGCTCCCCTAGTTCTCTCTCCAGCACTCTCAGCAGTCCCCCACTGTGGACCAAGCGATTCTGGCCTAATTCTGGAGCATCACCCCCTCTACCTTTTTGCCATCCGCAAGCTTCTGTCCCATTGACATCTAGATGAGTTTGCGTGTGGGGAGCACCTAAGAGATAAAGTAGCAGTGCTCAACCAGGACACAAAGTTCAGGAAAAGCCTGTCTGGCCCCCAGGACCCTCGGCCTCGCTGTGGGAAGGCAAGCCAGGTCACTGGCAGCTCACTACTTACCATGTAGCGTTAGATTCAGCCCATCTGCCCACCACACTGGACGGGCAGGACCAAGAATCCCAGAAGGAGAAGGGAAACCTCTGTGGGTGAAGACAGACCTCGTCTTCCTACAGCAAGGACGGATGGGTTTCAAACCTGTCACGCCTGACATATCTCACAAAAGTAGCTTGCAAATAATCAGGAATTTTGCCTGCTGGGAGTGTAAACACAGCCCTCATTCAAAATGAACTTACATAAGCTTGGAGTTCAACCACTTCTAGGATGACATATATAATACAATGCTCAAAATTTGTGGCTGCCAGATTATTTTACTATGGTTTACGGTCGTCTGCATTTGAGGTCATTTACACCTGTGATCTCTGAATGGTGGAAACATGATGTCACGGACGCTGCTATAGTAGGGAGATGGTGCTGATGGGTGATTGCTGACATCTACAAAAACCCTGCAGGCATTTTGTCCTGGGGAGCTGCTGTTGTATGTAAAATGTAAATAATTTACCTATTGTATATGCATGTTTTCTATTTATAGTAAACCAGCTGCAGGCTGTCCTTGACATCAAATGCATTTCAGGCCATTCTGGGTGGGTCTGAGAGGACCACAGACTCCATCAAAAGCAAGGCCAAGAAGGAATCTCTTTGTTCCTAATTCTCTAATTCTCAACCATCTAATTCACAACCCCAATTCTCACCATCCCTTGATTGCACACACCCAGTACACACCCCTCCACTCCATTTATCCTATTCAAAGACCAGCCACGCTTCTATCTTCAGTGCTGTGCACAAACCACAGGACTGCCAGGCAGCTCCCTCAGGAAAGTTGCTATTACCCACAGGTCACCTCTGCCACCCCTGAATCTGTGCCCAGTACAAATTAGACAAATGATGATCCCTCAGCAAATTGCTTTTGATACTTAAGTTGTTGTTGTTCAGTTGCTCAGTTGTGTCTGACTCTTTGCAACCCTGTGGACTGCAGCACCCCAGGCTTCCCTGTGCTTCTGTATCTCCCAGAGTTTGCTCAAACTCATGGCCTTGGAATTGGTGGTGCCATCCAACCATCTCCTAGCATCAGGGTCTTTTCCAATGAGTTGGCTCTTCTATACTTTGGTAGAAGACACCCAAAAATAAAAACATGCATTTTTCACTGAGTCCCATGTTAGTGTTAGGGTTTTGTTGCTGCTGTTCAGTCGCTAAGCCATGTCCCGCTCTTTGTGACTCCCATGGACTGCAGCACGCCAGGCTCCTCTGTCCTCCACTATCTCTTGAAATTTGCTCAAATTCATGTCCACTGAGCTGGTGATGCCATCTAACCGTCTCATCCTCTGCCACCACCTTCTCCTTTTGCCTTCAACCTTTCCCAACATCAGGGTCTTTTCCAGGGAAAGGGGGTTAGGAGACCATTCTTCACCTGCTCCTGGAGCTCTTTGGGCTTCCCAGGTGGCTCGGATGGTAAAGTGTCTGCCTGCAATGTGGGAGACCCGGGTTTGATCTCTGGGTCGGGAAGATCCCCTGGAGAAGGAAATGGCAATCCACTCCAGTACTCTTGCCTGGAAAATTCTATGGATGGAGGAGCCTAGTAGGCTACAGTCCATGGGGTCGCAAAGAGTTGGACATGGCTGAGCATTTCACTTTCTTTTCCTTCTGGAGCTCTTGCCAGCCTGTAACATGAGCACTTCCATTCTCTTGGAAACATGGAGATAATGGCTCTGACCTTCCTATTCCCTCCATTCCCCCTCCCCTGTGGGAGGAGAGGTGCATTGGATGAGAGCCCTTGGGACCAGGCTGCCTGGAATGGGTACTTGTCCTTTGGCTTTGGTCTCCTGGGATGCTGCCCCAAGCGGGCCAGCCTTCCGGAACACCTACTCCTTGTCTAACTACCGCTCACTTCAGGGCTCAGCAGGGATGAGGAATTCAGGCCCCCATGGCTGGCTTCCTGGGTCCTTAGGGGTGCTTTCCCATGATCCACACTCGGGCACAGACCACAGGAAAGCCCGCTGGACTCCTGGTCTCAGCAACAAGCCCCATCCTCCAACCCATCTCCACAAGCAAAATGATAACACCCCTGATGTTTCCACTGGATTTTACGGTCTATTTCTCAGGGACTTTAGAGTTTGAAGTGGGGAGGGCAGTACTGATTGAGTTGGCATATTTCTATCATTCTGTGTGCTCAGTCACTTCAGTCGTGTCTGACTCTTTGCAACACACTGGACCGTAGCCCACCAAGCTCCTCTCTTCAAGGGATTTCTCCAGGCAAGAATACTGGAGTGGATTGCCATGCCCTCCTCCAGGGGATCTTTCTGACCTAGGGATCAAACCCTTGTCTCTTGCATCTCCTGCATTGAAGGTGGATTCTTCATTACTGAGCCGCAAGGAGGTACACCCACAAATACACAGAATATCCCTTAGTGCCCCATTTACATGACTGTGTTTTGGGGTTTCTGTGGTTGTTGCTTACCTCACAAATAGCAAACAAACAAAATTTCCCCAGTATTACTGCCTAGAAGGTTAGGACCATCTCATTTAGTTACTTCAGTTCCTAAATGTTATGTAGTGCTTGTAATATGCCAGGCCTTGTTCTAATGACTGCAAATGAGAACTCATGTCATCCTCAGAGCAATCCACATGGTAGATAATATTGTGAACCCTGTTTTACAGATGAGGAAATTGAGGCACCGATTAGTGCCCAGGGTTTTGAGTTCCAACTCACACAGGCTGTCCCCTGGGTTCGAGTTCACCTGCCTAAGTGTAGCCCTAACCCCAAGGACAAGGTACCCAGGGGGTTCTGCCAGCCATGGAGCTGTCTCTCGAGAAAAGCCACATACGTTCCCAACTCCCCCACGGTTGTTCCCCAGGTGACAGAGTCAGCCGGCATGGAGGTAAGCTGGGAATACATGAGACCTCAAAGTCCTCTGTGCACCTCATTCCCCACCTCCATCTGGATCTAGGGAGGGTTTCTGATGAGCCACAAAGCAGCTGGAGTCCCTTCATATGGGGAAGAAATAAAGGCCTTCCCATCACCTTCTCAAAGGCCATGACAGACCCTTTTGTGAGACTCCATAGAAGCAAAGTCCTCTTTTAAAAGTTGTAGATTACACTACTATATATAAAATAGATGACTAATAAGGACTTGCTCTATATCACAAGAACTCTACTCAGCATTCTGTAATGGTCTATATGAGAAGAGAATCTAAAGAGTTGACAGATGTATGTGTAGAACCAATTCGCTTTGCTGTTCATCTGAAACTAACACAACATCGTAAATCAACCATACTCCAATACAAATTATAAAAAATAGAAGTGAAAGTGGGAGTTTAATTGTATTTCTGCTACTATTTAAGGGCAGGTTCAAGGCATCCTCAGTCTCAATTAATTTAGTCACTTATTTTTTTTTAAATCAAGATTTTTACCCACACCTTGGCCTAGCCCACAGAGAATGAGTCCTGGCTTAATTCTAAAACAGAGATGGACATTTGCTTCCTCTTCTTCATCATCAGGATGACAGTGAGACTAAGAAGGCATTTCGCTGGGGTACATGGAAATGCTCTTGCATAACGAAACCCATTCAAGTCTCGTCGCCTTTAACTTTCTCTTCCCAGTCCTCAACTCAGCGAAGACCTCAAGAAAGCCCCTCGGGAACATCCCTCAGAAATCTAAATGAGGGCAAACCCAACCCAACCATGAAATCACTGTGTTTTCTACCAGGCACTGCCACAGCTCAGGATTCCTGGGTGCTGGTAAATGGATACTTCTGTGATGACTCGTGAACAAGAGACCGTCCTATGTGATTCCAGGCTCTCTGGAGAATAACGTCTAGGAGAAAATGACAAAAGCTTTCAAAGAGAGTTTGAAATAAAAATCACACTATTTCTGTTTCAAAACCACCTATGAATGCAAAGGATTTAGGGAGTGATACTTTTTCAGTCCTTTCTTTGCCGTATGTCTGGGATTGAATCATAGAGGGGGAGGGCATGACTGTGTTGATGTTTTGTATGTTTGGAAAATCTAAGATTGGGAAACCCCAGGACCCCGGGACGGCTCAAAGTGTGCAAACAGCCCATTGTCTGCTTACAGGGGCCTTGCCATGAAAATGGCATCCAACTGATAAGCAGCCCTCTGCTAGAACATTTCAGGGGCAGGAGAAAGTTGGTGCTCTGTGTCAATCAAGCAGTAAATGGGTTTCCCAGTGAGTCCAAAGGCAATATTAACTGTCCTTTGTTCTGGTGATGATCTTGGCATCTGTAGGTTTGGGCTTATGATTAACCAGGCGAGAGGCTGGCTGGGCAGGTTGTCTATCAATCCCGTTTTCTGGATGGTTGCTGAGAACAGCATCTCACTCATCTTTCTGGGGCAGGGGTGTGCCATATGACTCCACATGACCTACAAAACGCTGGGATCTCAAGGAATTTTACCTCATTCACTGACTGCGATCCCAGAACATTTTGCCCAAGTGTAGGTGATCTCAATAATTTCCCAAAGAACTTTAGGACTTTTAAAAACACATGCTAGATTACTTTTATTGCTCTGCATGAGCATTTTATCTCAGTCTGTGGCTAACTTGCTGTGCACGTTGACAACAGTGTACCAAGCTTCTTGTAAACACACAGGAGGCCTGTGCAGCGTCTGCCTCCAGCAGTTGGCCCATCGTTGGGGATGAAAGACACAGGCATGTGGAATAGCTGGGTGACATCATAAAACTGCAAGGGGCTGAATGGTACCCGCTGTGATGCAATGGCAGCTCAAAGAACTGGCAGGTCACAGTGTGGCTGGCACCATCACAGAGCCTCCAGCCAAGTCAGGATTTTAAACATTCAGAGGAGAGTAGGGGAAAGTTATCCAGGAAAGTGGACCGGCGTAGGCAAGGCAGGAACTGCTGAGTAGATCACTTTGACTCAAGGGCAATGTGGTGTAGAGAGGTCAGGACAGGTTGGTGGGACCAGGTTAAACTAGTTCAGGTCGGTCCAAGCCAGGGGGTAGGACTTCATCCCCAAGACAGTGGAGAGAGCTATGGAAATGGGAGCTGAAGGTGTCCAGGCAAAATTAGTGCCTGTGTTCCTCCAAACCTGAAAGCCATTCAAATTGCTTTTTAATTTATTTTTTAATGGAAATATAGTTGATTTTACAATGTTTCAGGTATACAGCAAAGTGACTCATCTCTCTCTCTCTTTGTGTGTGTGTGTGTGTGTGTGTATATATATGCAATTCAGCTGTATATATAGAATAAAGAATATGTATCTATATAGAATGAAGAATCTGGAAAAGAATATATTCATATGCATATATAATAATATTTCTTTTAAAATAAAATATTTATTGTGTGATGTATAAACATTTAAATAAGTATATGTAAATATGTACATAAGTAAATATATATGTATATGTATATATTCTTTTCCGGGTTGTTTTCTATTATCAGTTCAGTTCAGTCATTCAGTCATGTCTGACTCTTTGTGACCCCATGAATTGCAGCACGCCAGGCCTCCCTGTCCATCACCAACTCCCGGAATTCATTCAAATTCATGTCCATCAAGAAGGTGATGCCATCCAGCCATCTCATCCTCTGTCGTCCCCTTCTCCTCCTGCCCCCAATCCCTCCCAGCATCAGAGTCTTTTCCAATGAGTCCACTCTTCGCATGAGGTGGCCAGAGTACTGGAGTTTCAGCTTTAGCATCAGTCCTTCCAATGAACACCCAGGACTGATCTCCTTTAGAAAGGACTGTTTGGATCTCCTTGAAGTCCAAAGGACTCTCAAGAGTCTTCTCCAACACCACAGTTCAAAAACATCAATTTTTTGGTGCTCAGCTTTCTTCACAGTCCAACTCTCACATTCATACATGACCACAGGAAAAACCATAGCCTTGACTAGACGGACCTTTGTTGGCAAAGTAATGTCTCTGCTTTTGAATATGCTATCTAGGTTGGTCATAACTTTCCTTCCAAGGAATAAGTGTCTTTTAATTTCATGGCTGCAGTCACCATCTACAGTGATTTTGGAGCCCAGAAAAATAAAGTCTGACACTGTTTCCCCATCTATTTGCCGTGAAGTGATGGGACCAGATGCCATGATCTTACTTTTCTGAATGTTGAGCTTTAAGCCAGCTTCTTCACTCTCCTCTTTCACTTTCATCAAGAGGCTCTTTAGTTCCTCTTCACTTTCTGCCATAAGGGTGGTGTCATCTGCCTATCTGAGGTTATTGATATTTCTCCCGGCAATCTTGATTCCAGCTTGTGCTTCTTCCAGCCCAGCGTTTCTCATGATGTACTCTGCATAGAAGTTAAATAAGCAGGGTGACAATATACAGCCTTGATGTACTCCTTTTCCTATTTGGAACCAGTCTGTTGTTCCATGTCCAGTTCTAACTATTGCTTCCTGACCTGCATATAGGTTTCTCAAGAGGCAGGTCAGGTGGTCTGGTATTTCCATCTCTTTCAGAATTTTCCACAGTTTATTATGATCCACACAGTCAAAGGCTTTGGCATAGTCAATACAGCAGAAATAGATGTCTTTCTGGAACTCTCTTGCTTTTTCGATGATCCAGCAGATGTTGTCAATTTGATCTCTGGTTCCTCTGTCTTTTCTAAAACCAGCTTGAACATCTGGAAGTTCATGGTTCACATATTGCTGAAGCCTGGCTTGGAGAATTTTAAGCATTACTGTACTAGCGTGTGAGGATTGTGCGGTAGTTTGAGCATTCTTTGGCATTGCTCAAACATAGACAAAAATGGAGCCTAGTTACCTACCCAAGGGTGATGCACCGACCATCTGCAAAGTGGTGATTTCTAGATCCTGAAATCCATCCTCCCCTCCTTTCACCTGCTCTGTCACTCAGGCTTTTCTGAGCTTCTCTACTCCCCACTCTGTCTCAAGGCCACAGAGATGCTGCGTCCACCACCATCCCCCAACCTCAGACAGACAGAGAGACCGTCCACATGGCTTAAGCCCCAGAGATCCTGTGGTAAGAGCCTTGCAGGCTTCTCACTCACAGCCCTTGGGTGGGGGTACAAGAAAGTGATCTGGATGCACGGGCGCTCTGGGATTGGGGGGCACTGGGAGGCCCTCGGGCTCCTAGTTTGGGCTTTTGATTGCTGGATCCTCCTGGCCCCAGAAATGAAGTTCTGAAATGACCACCCTGGCCCTTGATTCGTGGGCCTGGAAGGACTAGGGCTGCTTTATTAAGACTCTCCACCCCACCCTAGGTAGAAAGAACTTGATGGTCTAACTGGTAATGAGATACACAGAGGCTAATGGAGGCAGTGGTAGCCCAGGTTTGAATGTCAAATATTGTCCTCATAACAAGTGTGAGAAAACTGATGGCAGGGTTTACCTAGACAGATGTCGATGGCCTACCAGGTGTGACTGATGGCCATACAGGGAGGAGGAAGCATAGCAGCATCTCTTGGGCCTCTACTGTACTCTAAACCCTGCATGACAGGAGTGTTCCACTTGTATCATCTTCCATTCATCTCACCGGAACCTGATGGGGTGCGTGTTGTCCTCATTTTAGGGATGATGAAACCGAGGTTCAGAGAGGTGAAGAGATCACCCAAGATTGAGAGCTATTTCATGACCCAGCAGAGACTTAAGCTTGGGTCTTTTTGACTCCAGCCCATTAGCTGCTTCACTCCACACCACGCAACCCAAGAGCAATTACAGAAACCATTGTGTGTGTGTTCAGCTGACTTTGTTGTGAGTTTTATTTGATGACTGAGGGTAACCTCGATGGTGGTTCAGGCTTCAGAACAGCTCAAGTAGCCTGATCCCCAAATGACAGCATCAGAAGCCTGCAAAGAGCCATTCAGTGGGAAGGAGACAGAACTGGGGGGCTAGGCAAGTGGAAACAGTGTCTGTTAGGTGAGTTTGCAAGGGCAGGCCTGTTGTAGTTAACTGTATCCTGCTTGCTCTCAATGTGGCATTGTCTTCCAAGACCCCATCCCATTCATGTGGGGGATGGCCACAAGATGAAGGGCTGATCTGCAGCAAAGGTTGTGGGATGTCCATCTCTTCTTGCAAACAGTTTCTTCTCTCCTAAAGAGCAGTGATGAGTCAGTCATTTGGAGCCTGAGTCAGGTTTTCTATTAAAATAAATGAGGTTATACATTTCTATTAAAATAAGATTATACATGGGAATCAGGTTTATGGAATGGTCCCCAACATACACCAAGTGCAGAAATCCCTGAAGATCTGGGTCCTAAGATAAAGTTTCCATGTGCTGGAGGAGGAAGGGGTGGCAACATCCCCTTTCTAGAACAGGGGCAAAGTGTATAATAGGGTGGTTTGCTTCTCTCCTCCTCTTTCTTCTCCTGTACTAGCCTCTCTGGCTCCCCTCCCTGGGGCCTTCTGAGTGTCCCAATACCCATCCTGGGACAAACTTCTCAGATCAAACAAAGGACGCCACCTCTCAAATGTCCTACCGCCTTTTCTGTTGTCCAATCAAGAGGCTGCTTGTAGCCCAGATAGACAGACAGGTAGGGACAAGCCTCCGTAAACACAGGGATATTTTCTCACTCAAAGTGGGCCCTTAGAAAAGGTACCCTTTCCTCCCAGGGACAAAATCTTTAGGGCAATGGGAAGCACACCTCACAGTGGTTTTGCATCAGTCCAGGTTCTGCAACTCACTTGCTCTGTGAGTCCAGCAAAGTCACCTTGCCTTCTTGGGCACGTTCCTCATCTAGACGATGCAAGGGGCATCACCAAAGGGACGTTTCCCAAAGAAGTGTGCTCAGAACCTTGTTCCTAAAGACGCTTATGCCAGACATGTTTCTGTGGCCTGCAAAGCCCCCTCTGAAAGAGTCACAAGACCTATTGGTATTGGGTTGGCCAAGAAGTTCATTTAGATTTTCTGTACAATGTTATGTAAAAACTGAATGAAATTCTTGGTCAATCAAATATATTACAGGCTCCAGAAGGTCTGTAGGAATGAATGCTTTCTCTGTTTTAACTCTGTTCCCCAAACCGATGTAACAATAAACCCTCCTTTTATTAGTACTCCAAGACACACACACACATGTTGGGATTAGCTGAACAGATCATACGTAAGGAGATCTGTTTTGTGACCCTCTCATTTGAAAATGAATTCATGGTGAACATCTCCAGAGAGATGGGGAAGAAAATCTTCTTCCTTCGAGTGGTGAATGGCTTCTAAATGGTATCACAATTTATGGGGATCTGTGCGTCTGTGCACGCTAAGTCACTTCAGAAGTGTTGGGCTGTTTGCAACCCCATGGACTGTAGACCACCAGGCTCCTCTGTCCGGGGGATTCTCCAGGCAGGAATACTGGAGTGGGTTGCCATTTCCAACTCCAGGGAATCTTCTCCACCCAAGGATCAAACCCGAATCTCCTGCATCTCCTGCATTGGCAGGTGGGTTCTTTACCCCTAGTACCACCTGGGAAGCCCTTATGGGGATCTGTGAATGGATAAGAAAATGTATTTTGTTTAAAAATGGAGAAATACCGTTAATGATGCTAATTCCCATGTAACAAACAAGCTGCCTCTAAGAGAGGGAAGTGTCTCAAAAGGTTTGAGTGGCAGTGACAAGGCTAGTCACATGTGGAGCCTCACTCTATAACACACCCCCCCCCCACCTACACACATGCAGGACTTCCCTGAAGGGAAACCATTCAGATGCTGGTGTGTTGGAGCAGATCCAAGCTCACATCAGTCAGCGGGTTTTAGAATCCACCCCAGAAGGAAACATGAGGGGCAATGAGGCAAATGAGACCCTGACCTCACATGGTCATCTGTTCAGAAAGAAGTAGAGGATGGAAGGCAAGGTCACTGGGGAAGGTCAAGGTCAGCTTGGGGGTCCTCAGTTGAGTCTCTGCTCTGACCCACGCTCCCCCATTAGTTTTCTCTCCTTCTCCAAAGCTGTGATGAGTTGCATCCTCTCTCACCCTCACTGTTCCCACACGCAGGTCAGCTGTGTGGGTTGCCCAGTGTTGGCTCTCCCACCCAGACCTGGAGAGAAGCTTGTAGGAAATCTCAAGGTGGGGGGTCAGCCCAGCTCTGAGCAGAGGCAGCCCCGTGTAGCTGTGGAGACACACACAGTTGTTGCTGCTCAGTCTCTCAGTCATGTCCGACTCTTTGCAACCCCATGGACTGCAGCACGCCAGGCCTCCCTGTCCATCACCATCTCCCGGAGCTTACTCAGACTCATGTCCGTGGAGTCAGTAATGCCCTCCAACCATCTCATCCTCTACACACAGTATCCAAGACAATGCAACATCCCAGGTGCTCTGAGGGTCCACAGAAGCAGCCAAGGGCCTTGCAGGTCATGCCAGAGTGTTTCCTCCCCTCTGCACAGAGGTCTTGAGCCCACCCATGGGTGGTGGGCAGAGTCCCAGGGATGCACCGACCCACAGAGAGGCTCTGGCTGGCTACAGTGGATTGCTATTCACCAAAGCAGGGATCCTCAAAACTGCTAGACGCGTGGTTTCCTTCCTCGACTCTGGAGGAAACCTTGACAAACTATGGTTCTGGGCCTTCCACACCCTGATGAACCTGGCTTGTCTTCAGTGTCCCTGGGATCATGAATATTATTGGGCTGGGGGAGCACGCATGCACACACTCGATCTAGCAGACAGGTTAGGAAGTCGGTCAGGAACCTTGAGGTGACAACACAAAAGGACACACCCAGAGACCTGACTCCCTCAGACGTGTTTCGGAGAGCAGCGAGCTAGGCTGACCACGATCCATCCCTTCCTCACCACGGCCAAGGCTCTCAGCCTGCAGGGTCTCCCCTCCCGCTCTCCCACTTGTCTTCGTGTTCTCTTGTGGTGAAATTTTAGGCAGGTTCTAATTAGCAAGGCTGGAATCTGACCATGAGATGGAGTTAAACATTTTCACCTTTGCAGATGGGTTTGAAGACAGTATAATGTCAGTTCCTGGAAGGGAGCTCTGGTTTCCCATTTTCCTTCCTCCACGGTAGAAACTGCAGGAAAAGAAGGCAAATTGGATTGTATGGTTGACTTGAACTTGACCAGAAAACTTTTGTTTCTACCTGTTCCTACCATCATTCTAAAATCTTTAACTTCAATTTCCTGCCTAAATGCTACCTATAGTATTGAGTAACTATTGTTTGAGGTAGAGGACGCTGTTTTTTTTTCCATTCTATGTCTTTTTTTCATGTTTACATACCGACTCTTTGGAGGTAAACTGAGCACAGCTGATCAGCTCCTCTTTATAGGTGTAGAAGCTGAGATAATGATCCATGAAATGTGCTTAAAGCCAAGACTTGATCCTGGACCAGAAGGAAAGCTGTCTGATTCCTAATCCAGTCTGTATGGCATCAGTGGAACAAGACTCACCACGATGTAATTCAGTAGCTGCAGAGGATTGAAACATTAGACTGATTCTGTGTGGTCCTCAATGTGAAAACTGTACTTTTAAATGCCTGAAAAGGTGGTCCATTTCTTTTTAAAAAACATCCAGTTAATTAGAATTCAGTTGAATCTGGTTTTTAAATAAAGTTTATTTTCTTTTTTATTTCAAAAGCTGATTGGAATCTAAAAAGAGTGGATATATGTGTACATGTAACTGATTCACTTTGCTGTATACCTGAAACTAACACAACACGGTAAATCAACCATACTTCAATAAATTTTTTTAAGAGTTAATTGGAGAAATTGTGAAAAATCAGAAAAGTATAAAGGAGAAGTTTGCTTTGTCTGTAAACCTAATAATTATTTGTGCCCCTTGTTGACATTTTGGTGTCCTTTAAAGTGTATTTTAGCTGACATCACATTTGAAGTATTACTTTATAAACTACCTTCTTAAAAATATATTTATTTTATATTGGAGTTTACTTGGTTTACAATATTGTGTTAGTTTCAGGTGTACAGCAAAGTGATGTATATACACGCAGTCTTTTTCAGATCCTTTTCCCATATAGGTTACAGTAAGTTCCCTACATGTGAGCCTTCAAGCTGCAAACTTTCAAAGATGCGAGTGTGCATCTGATTCCAGCAAGGAGCCAGAACCTGTGCCATCGATGTCAGACATGAGTGACACTGCAGCTTGCCCTCCGTCTCCTATCCCTGACGACCCTTCAGCTCTGCCATCTCCCACCTCCTCTCCCTCCTCCAGTCAGTAACTCTTCTTGCCTGTTCACTCCATGCCAGCTCCTGTGTACCAGCTGTTGAACTATCAGTTCAGTTCAGTCACTCAGTCATGTCCGACTCTTTTCGACCCCGTGCACTGCAGCAGGCCAGGCCTCCCTGTCCATCACCAACTCCTGGAGTTTCTCAAACTCATGTTCATCAAGTCAGTGATGCCATCCAACCATCTCATCCTCTGTCATCCCCTTATCCTCCTGCCTTCAATCTTTCCCAGCATCGGGGTCTTTTCCAATGAGTCAGCTCTTCACATCAGGTGGCCAAAGTATTGGAGTTTCAGCTATAGCATCAGTCCTTCCAGTGAATATTCAGGACTGATTTCCTTTAGGATGGACTGGTTGGATCTCCTTGCAGTCCAAGGGACTCTCAAGAGTCTTCTCCAACACCACAGTTCAAAAGCATCAATTCTTTGATGCTCAGCTTTCTTTATAGTCCAACTCTCACATCCATACATGACCACTGGAAAAACCATAGCTTTAACTAGACAGACTTTTGTTGGCAATGTCTCTGCTTTTTAATATACTTTAATGTATTTTTCAAGATACTGTAAGATTGAAGTGTCTTCTTAATTTTTATATTTGTTATGTATTATTTGTGTTAAAACTATTATAAACCTATTACAGTATAGTACTATATAGCCAATTACGTTAGTTGGGTGCCTAAGCTAACTTTGTTGGATTTATGAACAAATTGGACCTCTGAACATGCTCTTGGAATGGAATTCATTTGAATGTAGGACCCTTACTGTATTAATAGAATATTAAGTAGCTTTCTCTTTGCTACGCAGTGGGACCTTGTTATAAACTAACTTTTATGTCTTAAACAGTAGTATGAGCTTTTCTGTGCCATTAAAGATGACTCAAAAAGTTATTTTATTTATTGCCTGACACATAATCTATCTAACCAGCCTTAAATCTTTGGTAATTCAGATTGTTTCCAGTATGTCACTATAATGACTGATGCTAGAGTGAACATTCCTGAACATAATCTTTGGGTACATTTCTGATTATTTCTTAGGATAAATTCCTAGAAATGGACATTGTTTCAGAGGCTCCTAGTACTTTTTAAGGGTTTTGATACTGACATGTTACCCTCTGGAAAGGGTACACCAATGAACATTCCAACCCATAGTGCATTCCAATCCATTTCCCATCTCTGGACACCAGCTTCACTTTGTTTTATTCTTTTTGATTATAGCCCACCTCCAGCTTGAGGGTGAGGCCCTCTAATAACTCAGCTCTGATACTCTTTCCCTCTCATTTCAGCTTCTCAGAGTTTCTCTTTTACGTGGCAGCCTTTCCTTCCTCTTTACGGATCCATGAATAAGTATCTAATGAACAAAATAGTTGATATTCAGTTAGAAGTTAGATTTATAGGAATACTTAAAGATGTCTATGAATTAGTTGTCTCTAGATAAGACTTCATAACATGCAAGTATCAGCTCTCAAATGCTTTGCCTCAGCCTAGCTTTCTGCCCTGGAGCACCAAGGTGAAAATTCAACTGTACCTGTAGACTTCCATTCAATTTCATTCACTTACAAACACAGGTGGACAGGAAAAGGACAGGACATCTTTAATGAGCAGAAATGATGCTGAAATGTACATTATGATTGGGATAATCCATTTGCAGACATGCTGTACTGTGGACACTTATGTTGTACAATCACAATAAGAATTATGATTTATATCAGGGATCGGCAAACTATAACCCGTGGGGCACGCATGACCACCTCTTGATTTTGTGAATAGGTGTTTATTGGCACGTTGTCTGTGGCTGCTCCCTTGCTAAAATTTCACAGTTGAGTCATTTTGGTACAGACCTCATCCACAAAGCCTAGAATATTTGTTGTCTGGCACTTTACCAAAAGAAAGTGTCCCACGCCTGATTTATATTCTACTTAAAAGCATACAAAGAGTTTCACTCTTCATTCCTCACTGTTTCAGGACAGAGAGCTGGCATTATTACTCATCTCTGTGTATGGATGTGTAAATGGATCTCTTCAAGGTTAGAGTTTTGTTCAAGGTCAGGCTTAGTTTCTGTGAGGAGGAACTTAAGTTTGAATTTAGAACTTTAGATCTGCAATCTGATGCTTTCTACTTTCTAGAGGGAAGAAGCTTCTCTATTTTGCCCCTTCTCTTGTGCCTCTTTACCAACCACTGTGTGTCAGTTCCTTCCCAGAGTCTCTTTATAAGATCCTTCCCTTGGGAAATTGAATGATGTGTTGGTGGTGGTGACATATACAAGCAGATTCTAGCCTGTATCTTATATATATGCATATAAAATAAGCGGATATAAAATCGGAGTCCTAAGTATATTGACAGAGTTGGCATGTAAGTTAATCTTTCTTCCATGACTCAGAAACCTGAGCCACCTTCAGAAATACCTGAGAGTTATCATATGAAAATTTATTAGTTTATCATGGCCCAGAATTATAGATGTGGGTGACTGAATCTCCACAGACCTTATCATATCCCTTAAAAGTGACTTTAGCCTTCCTGCCGCCTCACTGTAAATTCATTCATATTCCAGCTGGTTTTCTCTCATTATGGCAGAAAAGGAAAAAGTATGTGGATATTTGAGCTTTGGGGATGCTTGGATCCTGATAAATAGAAATGTACTACATATTTCATCATTAACACTTGAACTCTTAGAGAAAAGCACAGAGATCTATAAACAAATAATAGATGCACACAGCAACCAATGTTTTTAAGCCTCACTATTAAATGTGAACCTCATGTTTGATATGTTAGATATGGGAGATTAAGCTAATGATCGTATTTACTTTAGTAAACTCTTTAAAAAAAAACAAAAACCTAATTCAGAGTTTGTTTCTGAGCAACTACCTCCTTAATCCCATAGCACCTGCCAGAAGACATCCAATAACCCACTCTTTAGGTTAAAGAGAAACATACAAAAGAGAAAGCCTTGGCTGGAATGACTCATGTTACAAGCCAGCTGCTTTCCAGAATTCGTTAAGCTGTAGGGTCCAGATCTCCTTTTGTGGCTTTCTACAGACTTTATTTGAACAGAGAAATTACAGCAACCCTGCCCACATAAAAGCCAAGGAAAGAAACTAGCTGGGGTAGCGAGAGTGCCCAAAATTTTACTATACTTTGAAACAAAATGGCAGGGGTGTTAGCAAGCCTTCTCTTTGCTTTCTGGTAATAAACGCTTCTTTGCTTTCATTCACTATTAAAACAATTAAAATGTGAACATGCTAGATTCTATTTGACAATCAGCAGAAATATTTTTGACAGTCACTGAGACAGTGACTGTCAGAGGCACTAAAACCTCCTCTGGCATTTTGGTTAATGTAGGTTTATCACCAATTATCCTCTGCTTCCTTTGACCAACATCAAGTTGTTCTGAGTTCTTTTCCATTTCAACTCATTGAGCGATCTACCTTAACCCAACACATGAACATATCCTGGGCCAGTGAGAAGCAACGTCTGGTTTATATATTTATTTTCTTCCAAGTGACAACTCATGAATGAGTGGTGGTCTTCCCTGTGCCTCGGAGCTGAGGAAGGAGACAGATTTTCAGCAGAGTTGCCAAGATCAATTGTTTTGTGTGTAGAGCTCTGTGTATGTGTGTACGTATTTTCTACTCAGGATGGTACATTCATCTATTGATTCCTTTAACAAACTTTTGTTGACCATCCTTCTTTACCAGGAAGTATTCCAGAGACTAGGAATGGGAGGAACTCCAAGATACAAACAGATAAAGACATTCTCATAAACAAAGACTGTGCCTTTATATGATAAGTAGAGTAGGAATGTTCTAAGTACAGGAATTGTTAGTGCTTTGGGCCTCTGCTTATTCAAACATTATGATGGAAAAGATAATGAAAAGGAGATGAATGAACAGATTACATTTCCAGCAGTGGTTATCAGTCTCCCCAAATCTATGGTATGGGGTGTTTTTAAAAAGTATTTTCCTGAAGTTTATGGAGCAATAATCCCTTGCTATTGGCCTAAATGTAGAGGGGAAAATAAAACCCTGAAAGCAGACCATGCAATATGGTTTTCATATGCCCTAAAGACAGAGTTGAAAGAAACTCCAACTTCATATCACCAAGCAATATTCCAGCTATTACGGACTAAAATGCTTTCCCTGAACTATTCTAATGTAGGCTCTCATTCTCAAAATCAGCTCTTTATGAACCTCTGTGTGAACACTCAGGGGAGATTTTCATCTAGAATATTTATACATGGGTGTGGTTTGTCTAACAAACCACCGATAGTTCTTCAGTATCCACGGATAGAACTTTTACGTTTGGGAGCAGCATACGCTCAGATGCTCATTTTTTTGCATAGGAGGAAATGAAACATAGAAATGTTAAACTATTTGGCCACGGTTTGCATTTAGTTAGTGTCAAGATTTTAATCCAACCTGGAAAATAGGAGCCTAGAAACAGCCATTCTTGAAGCATTTATCTTCCATTTTCTTCCTCAATAAGCTTCATTTCATCTACTTCAGCAGAAGTTGATTCAGGCTGGAAACAGAGGTGAACAAAGCCATCTCTAATCAGCTCAGGTGGCTCTGCATTAACTGAATGTCCATTACCCTCCAGCTGGCCTGGTTCAAGGAAGGGTTTGAACGACCCTGGTATCCCTTATTTTTCAAAGATGTCTGTTCATTGCCTTGTGTGCTTGTAGGTCAATGTACCATTTCCCAGAAATATAATAGTATGATGAAGTATGCTCTTGCTGTTTAGTTTTAAGCTGTGTTGGACTCTTTGCGAACCCACAGACTATAGCCTGCCAGGCTCCTCTGTCCATGGGATTCTCCAGGCAAGATGATGTATAATTAATACTAAAGCTGCATTGACCAGGGTGTAATTTTCTTTGAAGCATCAGACCAAACTGCATGGTCTTTCATCCCAACTTCATGGTGGTGAGCAACACACGGTTAATTTATGCAAAAACATTACTTTCTCCCTTGTTGATTGACTGCCGGATGGCAGAGAGCACACCAAGCTGGATTAATTTCAGAATCACTCAGCAATGTCACAGACCCAGTTTGTATTGTTCAAACACATGGTCTATGAGAGATATTTATCCTCACATTGCCTTTCACTAGCAACTATTTGTGAGACTTCAAGAACAAAACATAGCATGGAAATAAAATGCATCATCAAAAATAAAATACATCATCAACTCAGCAGAGCTGGCCCAGGGTTAAAAGATGCAGTAGGATTTCCCTTCTGGTCGATCATGTTTCCCTTTGACATTGTTCAAAATTCTTTAGTGACCACTGATAACTGCCTGTAATTCAACACACACACGACCAGCTCTCCTGAAAGTCAAGCATCAGCTTCTCTATTACAGTGCAGGGAAGGGCCTCAAGTTTGCATTTGTTTTTGCTTTTCTTTATTTTTTTTTTCCCTTTAGATCCATGGCTCTTTTTAAGCAAAGTCCAGTTTGGCATCCTAATATAAGTGTAATTTCATCTTTATCCAGAAGCCTTCCTTTTCCACACCCATCATCAGTGCAGTTACAACTGAGTCCAACTCTAGGCACGTGTCATACCTGTAATGAAGGAAAAGAAGGTGTAAGTGGTGGAATAAACAGTGTTTGAAGCACATCCTTGGCTCACTACTCCTGAAGATTGACCCTGATAGTCTCGTAGTTCACATTCAGCAAATATTTTGGTATAGCATAATTAGAAAATCTGCTTAGAAAGATGTGCACAATCTAATTTTTTCCCTTTTTCTCCTTAAATGTTTCCCTGATCTGGCTCTTCCTCTTCTGTCCTCAAGGAATTCTCTCAGGGCAGAGCTGAGACAAACCTGGTCTCTGATTCCCTCCAAAGAATATGCTAAGTAGACACTTGTCATTGATCCAACTCACCCTAGGTTTTTGAGCACCTTTCAAATGATTGTTGGAAACTGGGGCTAGTGGTCATGGGGAAGGGAGGGTCAGAAGATGAATAAACTAAATATTAAAGAAGTACACCTCTAGTTGGTTGGGAAGGGGAAAAACTTACATACGTGATGCTAACATGGAACCAGTGTGAATGTGCTATCATGAAACCATGATGAAAGGAGGAGGATACATCAATTCTCACTTCGGGAGGAGCTGGGCAAGTTTTTGATGAACGTGGTTTTAACTGCTGCTGCTAAGTTGCTTCAGTCGTGTCCGACTCTGTGCGACCCCATAGACGGCAGCCCACCAGGCTCCCCCGTCCCTGGGATTCTCCAGGCAAGAACACTGGAGTGGGTTGCCATTTCCTTCTCCAATGCATGAAAGAAAAAGTGAAAGTGAAGTCGCTCAGTCGTGTCTGACTCTTAGCGACCCCATGGACTGCAGCCCACCAGGCTCCTCCGTCCATGGGATTTTCCAGGCAAGAGTACTCGAGTGGGGTGCCATTGCCTTCTCCAGGTTTTAACTGCACTCTTGAGTTAAATTGAACTCTCTCAAGCGAATGAGGCAGTGACAGGGACATTGGAGGTAAGAAGCAGCACCAATTAAAGACTTAGAGGTGGAAGAGCATGTTCATATAAAATAGTGTGGTCTAGCAATGGTAGGGAGAGGGTAGGCAGGAAAGGCAGGGAAAATAATAGGGAATTAAGCTGAATTCATAAAACAGGGTTGGGTTCTCAAGGGCTTTCAATGTTAGGATGAAGAGCTTAGACACAATGAAGGTCAGAAACATGTTTTAAGTTGAAGTATGAAGTAGTTCTGGATTGTATATAGATCTTGCTGACATTGCTTGGAAAATGTTTGGGATGGTGGTTATGAGAGAGGCCAGAGGATCCGTTTGAAGAATATTGAAACAACATATTATTTATCATTATATTTTTATAAATAGTAACACTTATTATTAAAAAATACAGGTGCCTGACAGTGGAGGGTAGTAGCAAGAATAGAGAAAGAGGTGTGACAGGGAAGTGACCCAGGATATTGGCAATTGACTTAGCCTCTGGAGGGAAGAACTTGAGGTCAGAGAGATGGTCATGTGAAAGTCTAGAGTCCGGCAAACCAAAGAGTAGTTAGTTATCCAGGGTGCGAAGCAAGACCAAGGTGGAATGTGGAGCCCAGTGGGGTCTGTTTTGGACTTATTGAATTTGGGTCCCTTTCAAATATCTGTGTGATGACATGTGACCAAGGAGCAAAGGAGAGAAGTCTGGTCTGGAGTCAAGGATTTAGGAGTGGAGATGCAGACAGTCAAGGGCATTAGGACACAGTTCTGCGGGGAAGACAATGGCCCCTAAAGCTCAAGAGAAAATTCAGGGGCAGGCACAGCATATGTTCAAGGAGCATTATATGTGTACAGTCCACACATCACTCTAGAAGAGCACTGTCCAATAGAACATAACGAAAGACCACATATTCAACATTCTGGTTGTTGTTGTTCAGTCACTCAGTCATGTCCAACTCTTTGTGACCCATGGACTCCAGCACGCCAGGCTTCCCTGTCCTTCACCATCTCCTGGAGCTGGCGGAAGCTCAAATTTTCTAGTGGCCTCTATCAAATAAGTAAAAAGAAACTTGCAAAAGTAAATTCTGCCTATATTTTTATTGAGCCCATATAGCCAAATAATGTCATTTCAACTTGTATTGTGAAAATCATTCATGTGATAATTTACATTTTTTAAGTCTTTGCCGTCCAGTGGGTATTTTACACTTGCTGTTCATCTCAATTCAGACCAGCTATGTTTCAAGGGTTTTTTGGCCACATTTGCGAGTGGCTATCCCAGGTGGCACAGTGGTAAAGAATCTGCCTACCATTATAGGAGATGCAGTTTTGATCCGGGTTGAGAAGATCCCTTGGAGTAAGAAATACTGACCTACTCCAGTATTCTTGCCTGGAAAATTCCTTGGACAGAGGAACCTGGTGATCTACAGTCCCTGGGGTAGCAAAGAGTTGGACATGACTGAGCAACTGAGCGTGCACACACACACACACACACAACTATAGACGGCACAGTTCTGGAAGCTACCTAAGGTAGTTCGAGGATAGGGTGACCACATCATTTGTCCTCCAAACTGAGGCACTTTCAGGAGGGGAGAGGGATGAGGCAGGAGTTGGGGACCATCCTGGTGAACCAGGAAGGGTGGTATCCTACACGAGACTCCAGGTAAGACCTCTTGTTTTCTCCCCTGTTACCCCAGCACCTTCAGTTTGGCAGAGAAAGGGAATGGTCTGTGTCCAAGCATTGATTCAGATCTTAGTGGCAGCCTGTCTAAAGCACCAAGCTGAGCCCTGGCGTCAAAGCTTTGGCTGACATGACGCCTCCACTGTGCACCTTGTTCCCACCCCACAAAAAGAAAATGTTACACAAACTGAACATGTATGGGTCCTGTCCTGGGCTGAGCCCTTCATATGTGACATCCTTGACACTGGTATCTGTTATCTTTATGAGGTTCAGAGGGAATACCTAACTTACCACTGGACAGGGATTCAGATTCAGGTCTGGCTGACTCTAGTTGCCAGGCTCTCAGCATCTGAGCTACATGGATAATTTTCTTCCATATTGGCTAGAGAGAGGGGGTTATATGAAAGATGCTGGAAGACTTGAAAGAGAGTAATGTGGCCTTCTTTTGCTAACCAGACGGACTGTCCTTCTCATTGTGCTTTCTGAGAAAAATACCGAGTTTGGTTTGCCTTCTTGAGCCTTGTATGGAAGTGAAGCAGATTTTCTCTAAAAATATTATGTGTATGTGTGCATGCTTAGTCACTCAGTTATGTCCAACTCTTTGTGACCCCATGGACTGCAGTCCTCCAGGCTCCTCTGTCCATGGAATTCTCCAAGCAGAATACTGGAGTGGGTTGCCATTTCCTTCTCTAGGGGATCTGCCCGACCCAAGGATGGAACCTGCATCTCTTATATCTCCTGCACTGGCAGGGGAATTCTTTACCACTTGTGCCACCTGGGAAGCCCATAAAAATATTGGACACTGAATTTGTAAATCTCCAGTCTCTAGCGTGTGTGTGTTTTCACCTCCCCCGGTAATCCTGTCTCTCAGCTTCAGTGCACCCGATCCCTGGCTACGAAGTGACATGTTAGTTCCTCAGTCCCTGAAGAAGTTCTGGCAATGATGGATCACACTTGTTGTCAGTCTTGTCTTGGAGGATGACTTTATGCTTGGGATGAGCCTGCCAAGGATGATGTGAGAAACTTACTCATTGTCGGAGACCCTGGGAAGATGTTCCCAGCTGTGAAGAGGCAGCTGCAGTCAAGTACAATCCCAGGCATTCCAGCTGGGGGTGGGAGCACTGGCAGCCACGTGGTCCAGTTGGGCAGGGAGTAAACGTGTCAAAGCCCTGTAGTGATCCTGCCAGGGCAGCAGGAAATTCACAAAATAGTGCCATCCCACACTCCAGGTCCTGGTATGAAGTTCAAAGGGAGCTCAAAGGTATGCGGTGAGGAAGAGGTCCTGGCTGAGCCAAACGCCAAAGTTTTCTTCCTTGTGCAACGTCTTCCACGGCGAGAAAAGTTGCCCTGCTGACAAGTGCTGCTGGAGGATTTAGAGACCCACTCACTAGTAGCTCAGATGGTAAAGAATCCATCTGCAGTGCATGAGGCCTGGGTTCGATCCCTGGGTTGGGAAGATCCCCTGGAGGAAGTCACGGCAACTCACTCCAGTATTCTTGCCTGGAGAATCCCCATGGGGAGCCTGGCAGGCTATAGTCCATGGAGTCGAGAAGAGTCAGACATGTCTGAGCATCTAAGCACATAGCACATACCCACGGGAGACAGAGCTTCAAGAAGGAAGCTTGGGGGCCAGCAGGACCAATTTGTGTCCTTTGTAGGAATGGAGCTTAGATGCCAGGGACAAGAGTGGAATTATGGAGACAGTCTGTTAAGTAGTATAGCACGTTTGGAAAACAGAGAGTTTCTAGGCTTAAAAATAGAGACAGTGTAATGTGAAGTTTCATAGCATTTATTAATTAAATAATTGTTGAGGTCTGGGGGGTAGAGGGGAACAGAAGTCTAATCTGACTCCAATTAGACTTAAGTCTAGAATTTAAAATGTGGTGCTTTGGAAGGCAAAAGAGGCTATTTCCTGGGATAAAAAATGAGTCACACAGAATCCAAATGGTGTTTATAGACTGTAGACAGCCTTGGGGAAGGAGGGGGTCTTTAAAAAGCAAAATATAGTCTCTATCCCTGTCTGTCTGTCTGTCTCTCTTCCTCTGTCTCTCCCCCACCTGTCTCTGTCTCTCTCTCCTCCCTCATCTCATTTCTGTTTGTCCTATTTCCCCATCACTCTGTCAAAGGGGATGCGTATGTTGGTAAAAGTGCTACTCTAATAAAGGACATGCTTTCTACCTCTGTGTAGATCAACAAAATCTGCCCAGGACTTCAGTGACTGAAAAAGAAGAGACATCAGGTTTTGAGGCTTTTGCTGTTAAAGGAAAAAGGAATGAGATCGTCTTAAAACCCTGAAGCACAGAAATTTTAACCAAAACTAAGGATTTCCCAATCCCATTTTAGAAGAGGCAAACCAAAGTCCCTTGATGATGAACAAGTGATGTGAATTTGAATTATGGGTATCATGGCCAAGTTGTGCCCTTGAGGGCCTTGGTCTTGACCCCAGCTGCGGATGAGCACAAGAAAGTCACCTTTCCAGGAGGCAGGCAACTGACAAGGGCTGGGCTTCAAGCTGCCTGCCGTTGTGAACCTGAAAGCTGAATGTTTCCATTTCCCTGGGACACAACCCAATCACATGGTGAGATCCACAGCTGTAGAAGCAATAGGATAAATTGGAGGTGGGGTGGGACCATGTCAGGCTCCATTTCAAAGAATCCCTGGTCCATTCAGAAAAATTAAGTGGCCAGTTCTACAATGGACAGGGTGATAAGAACCGGGTCAAAACTTCTGGGTTCTGGTCTGAACTTTATCTGACTTGACTCGTGACACGCTCTTAGCTGCGGCCTGTAATTGCTGTCTTATTCTTCAGGCAGCATAAAAAGAGAGCAGTTTTCACTCAGGGTCCTTTGAGATTTGCCCTGATGCTAAGGTCTGTATCTTATATGCTGTCACCAGAGCTGCCGTTGCAAAACAAGGGAGGTTTTCGTTATTCATAATAAGGGGCTGTCCTAGTTATAGTTTCTAGGCCTTTTGGGTTTTGAGAATCGTTTGATACAGCAAGCATCGGCTGCAACCAAAGACGCTGGGCTGCCTGTGGAGTCTCACCACCATGGGTGTGACTGATTCTACATGATGGCTAGCAGAGCGCAGGATGAGCACAGTTCTGTATTTTCAAGTTCTTCCTTCTTTGACTCGACCATTTCCTGAAGGCGGCTACCATGGCAACCTCATACCTTCATTTTCTCAACGGCAAATGGTAGTGAAAATGGTTTAATGCTTTAAAGAAACCTTAGACGGATGGGATTCATGAGTGTAAACGGATTATTTTGAAAATCTGTAGACAGATACATAGATAAATGCAGAGTTGTAAGGTCCACACTCGTGCTGTACATAAAGAACACATTTAAAAGAAAATTTCTAAAGCATATTTGCTCTAGTTTCATTGATTTTACCTCACGAGTGTTCTAAATATTCTGTTCCACTGATGGAATGATCGCTTCAGGAACATCAGCCCCGTCAATGTCAGGATAGGAAGAGCTCATCCGTGATCTCAGGGAGGCAGCAGGCTTCTCCTTCTCAGGACAGTAGCTGCCCCCCTGAGAACGGAAATGCAGGAATTGAGCCTTGCAGGGAGCAGGGGTTTTCCCAATGCATCGACCCTGTCACTGAAACTGGAGTTCTGTGCTGTTCTCTTGGAAATATCCCGGACTCATTAGGTCAGTGACGTCATTCAGGAGAACGCTCCCAAGATGGATGCAAAATAAGGCATAGATGAGTCATCTCTTTTAACAGACAGCTTTCCTCCTTCTTGTTCGCTCATCATCATCAAAGTGAAAATCATAACTCAAGTATGTGAAATTGCAAATTTGTTTGGCATGTAGTTGTGTCTACACGTACTGCGTTTCCCACTCACGGGAGTCTCTCGTTACCATCCAGCTCTCTTTTACTCGCGTGCATTCCCGTTATCTTCCTACCAGCTGTCTGCCTGCTCCCTTGGTATCGAGACTTGCTCTCACCCAGCCAAAGTCAAGTTCTTGGCCTCTCACGTATAGTCATAACTGACTCTTGACGCACTCAGGTCCTCTGCCATGGAAGATTAAGATGCATTAAGATACCCTGATGACTTTTTCAGACCGGGAAGTGATTTCAAATATATTGAGATTCGTGGAGCAGTACATTGGAAAGAGAACCGATTGTCTGAAAACGGCCCAAAGTGAATATGACATTCAAATAGGAGGAAATATATGAACTCACCACTTATTTGGCTGTTTAATGAAGCTGTATTGTTCTTTTACCAACATGTTTCACTTTAATGCTAAATTCTGTTAGGAGGACATGAGGCAAAAATCCCATTAGTAGTCACTGGTTGCTCTTGTTTCAGGATAAAAGCAATAGACTCGAATGTATTTATTGTTCTTGTGTGTTTTACATTCCTGTACTCAATCTATCTTTAGAGCCTACTATGGCCTGACGTGTTCTAGGTGCTAGGAATGTAGCACTGAACCAACTGAAAAAAAACAAAATTCCCTGACCTCATGAACTTTATATTCAAAAAGGGAAGTCAAACAATAAGTAAAGTATACCATGTGGGCAGCTGATATTAAGAAAAATGAAGAAAAATAAGGCAAATAAGAGGCGATTGGGAGTGCGAGGGTGGGAAGGGAGGGCCTTGATAAGAAGATGGCTGATGACATGTGACCTGGGTATTGACACCATCATAGTGGCCTGAAGGAGCTGAGACAGGGAGCCAGGCAGATAACAGGTGCCAGGACATGTCAAGCAGAGGACACAGCACATGAAAGGCGAAAGGCCCATCAGAGTTCTGGGGTGCATTCTTCTACTTCTCTGAAAAAGCACCCTTGGGGTTTTGATAGGTTGTCTTGAATCTCTAGTTTGCTTTGGGTAATATCATCATCATTTTAACATTATCAGGTCTTCTGGCCCATGAACATGGAATGTCTTTCCATTTATCTAAATCTCCTCTAATTTTTTTGGAGTAATGTTTTGTAGTTTTCAGTGTACAAGTCTTTTGCCTTCTTGGTTAAACTTACCCTTAAGTATTTTGTTCTTTTTGATAGTTTTGTAAATGGAATTGACTTTTAATTTCCTTTGGATTGTTCATTGAGCGTATGTAACAACACAACTAATTTGATATGTTGATTTTATATCCTGCAACTTTGCTAAAACTATGTATTAGATTTAACAAGGGCTTTGCGGATTTTTTGAGGGTTGTAACATCACCTAAGAACAGAGATCTTTTTTTCTTGTCTAATTGCTCTGGCCAGAATTTCCAGTACTATGTTACATAGAAATGGCAAAAGTGGGCTTCCTTATCTTGTTCCTGATTGCAGAGGGAAACCTTTCAGTTTTTCATTGTTGAGTATGATATTAACTGTAGGTGTTTCATAAATGGTCTTTATCATGTTGAAGAAGTCCCTTTCTATCCCCAGTTTACAGAGTGTTTGTTTAGAGGTGATTAAACAGTTTTGATAAGAGATAGTTATAATGGTCACACAACAACCATTGTGAATATAATTCATGACACTGAATTATTTACTTAAAAACAGTTAAAATGGAAACCATGTTGCATATATTTTACAACTCAAAAAATAATAATGTAGTATACAAAAAATTGAATTTTGTACTTTAATTTGGTGAATTTTATGTGTATTATGTCTCAAATAAAGATTAAAACAGAAAAGTTTTTAAAAAGCCAAATAGGAGAATATTGCAAACGGAAGCAAGAAATTATGGTAATTCATGGGAATGATAAAGTGGCTGATTTAAAGGTTAAAAACATTATTTGATGATAGTTTGGATAGAGGGCATGAGCAAAAAATAAACAGGCATGTAAGAATCAAATGTTCTTCTAAACCATTTGGAAGTTACAGTTGGTGTAGAAGCAAGGAGGACTATGGGAGGACTGGATTTTGGAGGAAACGATTCACAGTTCAGGCTCAGACACACTGGAGGCTGCCCTTTGCTTTCTACTGCCTTATTCCCAGCTCCTCCTGACACTGGAAGAAGTGGCTCCACCGCTAGTAACTAACAATTGTTCCTTGTATGTGCAAGGCTATCATCAAGAGTTGCCCCAAACTCCAGCTCCCCCAGAACAGAACTCAAGTTAGGAGGCCACTTCAGAATACATGGATGTGAGACACAGTTGAGAGAGAGAACAAAGAATTCCCAAATACTGAGAATGCTACTGCTGCATCGCTTTAGTCGTGTCCGACTCTGTGCGACCCCATAGACGGCAGCCCACCAGGCTCCCCCATCCCTGGGATTCTCCAGGCAAGAACACTGGAGTGGGTTGCCATTTCCTTCTCCAATGCGTGAAAGTGAAAAGTGAAAAAGTGAAGTCACTCAGTCCTGTCCGACTCTAGCGACCCCATGGACTGCAGCCAACCAGGCTCCTCTGTCCATGGGATTTTCTAGGCAAAAGTACTGGAGTGGGGTGCCATTGCCTTCTCCGAAATACTGAGAATAGTTATTGCCAATTATAGAAGGGCAAAGAACAGGAACCACTGGATCATGGAAAACTGCATGAAATCTTTGTGCCCACAGAACCTTACACACAGTAGGCATATGGTAAATGTTTGCTGGTTGGTTGGTTAAGTACTAATTTCCAGTGAAAATTCTGGGCTCATCTTCCTTATAGATTTGAAAAAGTCAGTAGACTTAATTTGCCTTTTTGGAATTGATTATGGCCTCACGCTGAGTAAGAAACACTTAGTCATGTCCACCTCTTTCCGACCCATGGACTGCCCAGGTGCCGCAGCAGTAAAGAATCCTCCTGCCAGTGCAGGAGACACAGGAGACTCAGGTTCGATCTCTTGGTTGGGAAGATCCCCTGGAGACAGAAAACGGCAACCTGCTCCAGTATTCTTGCCTGGAAAATCCCATGGACAGAGGAGCCTGTCAGGCTACAGTCCATAGCGTCACAAAGAGTCAGACACAACTGAGCGCACACACAGCTTATTATACTGCCCTGAGTAAAGGTCCCTTAGACATCTTTCAGCCTATTGGTTTGAGATGTCTTGGTGTCTTACCTTTTAGTTCCTAACTCTAGTGATCACTTAAATTTCAATGAAAGAATAATTTGTGTAAGATTCAAATATTGTAAATATGGCTCTGAGGTCTTAGGAGGGAAGGTTATCTTGTTTTGCCCAATGAAGGTGAAGCTCCACATGAGCAGAGACAGCTAAAATAAAACAGAGCCAGTTGGAAAATTTCACTTAATATTAGACTAGCAGGTTCCTCTTTCTGTTGACTGGTGTCAGTCGTGAGTTCCTAAGAAAATCGAGTCTTATAGGATGGTCACATTTTGCAAAAGGGCTTCCCAGGTGGTCCTAGAAGTAAAGAACCCACCTGCCTATGCAGAAGATTCAAGAGACACAGATCCGATTCCTGGGTCAGGAAGATCCCCTGGAGGAGGGCATGGCAACCCACTCCAGTATTCTTGACTGGAGAATCCCATGGACAGAGGAGCCTGGTGGGCTATAGTCCACGGGGTCACAGAGAGCTGGACACCAGTGAAGTGACTTGATACACACATTTTGTACAGGAGAAAGACCAAAATCTGCATGGTCTTATGCTTCACAGGAAAGAAGGAGCCAGGCCTTCTGTTCATTTCCACATGCTTCCTGGGGCATGAAGGCCTCAGCACGTGTGGTCACAAAGCCCAGTACTGAAGCAGCCGACCCCTTTCATCCAGGTCCACACATGGCGAACACTGGCTTGGGTGTGTATGTTTTTAATACCACTCTCTCTTCCAGGGAGTTTGGAACACACGTGTTCCTTTTAACTCCCACCAGTCCTTGAGATCTGCCAGCCAGGAAGACCATTCTGGAAGAACTTTGGAGAGGATGAGGGAGCTGTTTTTGCAACTGCCTGAGACTCAGGAAGCACAGGTCTCCCCAGGTCAGCCCCTCAGCACTCACCCTCACATAGCAGAGCTCAAAGGCCTTGCTGTATCTTGGTTTTGTTGCCCATAAAACACAGATAGTAACACTTGCAAAACAGACACTAAATGGAATGCATTTTGTGATCTTTGGAGGACAGGCTGCCTGTTAACATATGCTGACAGTGTGTTTTTCTGGGGCAGGCCTGGAGCCACGGCCCCACATTGCCACCAGAGTTGTTTCTGGAACCCGTGCCAAGAGCAGCCCGAAGCAATCCAGCCTCCCAGGCCTGTCTCTGGGTCCAGCTGGCAGAAGATTAAGGGCTGCTCTTGCCCAGCTGTGTGTGCCCTGCTCACCCACAGGCCTGAATTCAAGGCCCCCAATGCTTGACAGCCACCACAAGTCACTGATTCAACCCTGTAATAGACCTGCTTACTCCCATATGCCTGCCTCAGGGTCAAGTCTATTAAACCTACCATTTGGAGGGCAGAAGCAGTAAAGGCTGGCCCCTTCAAAGAGAAAGGTTTTGCTTTGGAATACAGATCCCCTGTTTGTGCTTCATGGGTGGATATTTCAGGGGATAAGAGGGTTTGTGGTTTGTTTGGGTCTTGAGAAGAAAGAAATTGACAAGATGGGCTGCAGACTGGACTCACGAGGATCTGGCTCCGTCTCCGCTCAGCAGAGTTGAGGTTCGTGGTGCCCCAAGCCAAAGAGAGATTCTCTGGGGAGGAAGACGGATGATGGAGGGGGGAGGATGGAGCGGATGTTGCCAGGAACTGCCTTTGTTATCTCTACAAGTCACACAGTGGCCTCTGGACATTGTGTGGTCCTGCTGAGGAAGCCACAGGGGACATTCTCAGGGAAGTGAGCCTGATCGATGTGGTCCCCACTCAGGTCCCCTTTTCCTAAGTCCCTTTTCTCTCCTCCCCATCCCCTCTCCCAGCCCATGTTGTTGCCCTAAATATTTCCTAGAGAGGAAATCAGGGCAGCAAAGATATTAATTTTAAGGGACTTAACCCTTTCCTGGCAGACCCAAAGTTTTGAAGAAAAACATAGAAGGAGAGGCAATGCTTATCCCTGAGCTTAAATCTCGAGTGACAAACGTTTCAGATACTGTCACCAGGGCAAGGCAAGGCGGGTAGAGAGGGAGATAAGGAGAAGATAAAGATGCTGAGTGCCAAAGAATCGATGCTTTCAAATAGTGATGCTGGAGAAGACTCTTGAGAGTCCCTTGGACAGCAAAGTGATCAAACCAGTCAGTCCTAAAGGAAATCAACCCTGAACGTTCATTGGAAGGACTGACACTGATGCTGAAACTCCAGTACTTTGGCCACCTGATGGGAAGAACTGACTCCTTGGAAAACACCCTGATGCTGGGGAAGATTGAGGGCAGGAGAAGGGGGAGACAGAGGATGAGATGGTTGGATGGCATCACCAATTCAATGGACATGAGTTTGAGCAAATTCCAGGAGATAGTGAAGGACAGGGAAGCCTGGCGTGCTGCAGTCCATGGGGCCGGACACGACTTAGAGACAGAACAATAACAACAAAGATGCTGCTGGGCACGTGACCACTCGCTCACTCAGCCCCAGTGTGAGTCTGGCCCTGACCTTTCCAGTCCTCCTTGCAGGATTTCACATGCATCCCAAATGCACCCAGAAACCAAAATAAAGACCACAGGACAGCATCCCAGATGAAGGGGGAAGGCCAAATCATGGTCTCAGATTATAAAGAAAAACCGTCTTAGAAAGCCCAGAGGAAAATGCAGGGCCTGGCTGCCCGCCATCTGCACTGAGCCCCGAAGCAAGAGGAAATTGACTTGAATATCAGCATGAAGAGCTTAAGATAGAGGGAGGGAAGAATCTCCAACAGAAAGACATTCCTGCCGGTTGCATAAGCCCTTCTCTTTGAAGGTCTGGAAGGTCTGACGGGTTCTATCATCGATGGAAGCAGATGATCAGCAAGATGCCTTCCAGCGCTGGGACTACCTCACCATCTAATTTTAGCAATTCCTCTTGGCAGAGGATGGGTCCTCCCCCTTCCCAGGGCTATCTGGGGTTCCACACACCAGCTCCTACAGCTTCCTTTGATGTTGACGGGGGGCTCTGTGGACTCAAGGCCAGATATGCTGCAGGAAGAGACATGCTCAAAGCCATTACACTGCCCTATCTCACGGCAACCATAAGAGGCCTGCAAATTTTTTTCTTTTTTCTTTTTTTTTAATTATGAAGTTGCATCACTTGATTTGAAGTTAAATGTGGGCTGTCAGGTTTGGGATCAATCCTCAGAAATGATCGTTAGGTCAATTGCCATCCAATATCCTCTCTTTCTTTGCAGGGGAGGATGTTTAAGGCATGACGTTATTTTGACTAATTTAAAGATTTCATTCATATTTTTAACTCATTATAACTGAACGCAAGTTAAGCCCATCACGTAATGACAGAAAGTGGCCAGAAGCCATGGGAATGTGTTTCTCATTGTGGAAACTACAAGTTAGTCATTTTCTTCTCCCAAGTAAATGTCTTCGGTTTGGTTAAGGGAATTTTTTTCAAAGAAATCATAAGTTCCAAATTAGTTTTTTGTCTCAAAAGTGAACCCTATGGAAAATGTAGCAATATTTCTGTAATTTTGCAAAATGTTTTGATAGTATCTATGTCCTATTTCTCAAGATCTAAAATCTTACTTTTGGGGTCTTTTTGTTTGTTGGTTTTTTTGGTTGTTTCTTTTTTTTTTCTGTTTTAGTTTTAACCTCCTGGCCTCAGAATGTAAAGACAAGTGATAAATTCCGGCGAAAGCGGTAAAGCAGAAATACTCAAATTACTAGATAATTTACAGCCACACTTTCTATAACAGGGATCTTTGCGAAACTAGCTTTTTTTTTTTCCACTTACAGTTTTAATAGAGACGAGATGGGTTGTGAAGTCAAGTAGGGGAGGAGGGAGAGAGAGGAGGAGCTTGGTATTCTTTTTCAAGCTAATTGTTATTTGTGTCGATATTGTTCCGAGAAGTCTGCTTTTAGGCCAAAGTTTCCATCTACAAGTTCCTTGCACACCCAGAAACTTCTAGAGGTGTGTGATGGGCTGACTTGATAGATTCATCTTTGGGGTCTGAGAAGGAGGAGCCATGGGCCAGAGGCAGGTGAGGTAGCATTTGGGGAACCACCTCTCCAGCCTGCTAGGCTGGGAGCCCCCCAGTCTCTGACTGCAGCCCTGCAGGCGAAACCTCTCCTAAGATCTCTCTTGATGTCAACTCCTCTCCTGCACCAGACTGTAGGCTTTTCTCACTTTGCCCTCAGTTTAACTGCCTCCTCATCCCCTCTGCAGCAGAGTTATACATCTGGGCTCCCCAGCTGGGCGGAAAGGCAGAAGCAGAGATGGAACCTGGTGAAGTGGGGTCAAACGCCAGGGGTGTGGTACTCGGGTGAATCCCTGCCCTGTAAGATGGAGGCTCCCCTGGTTCCATGGTTCTACCAAGTCTGAGTTTCTATTACTCTGCACTCCTGGGGGCAGGTTGCAGATACATCAGGTTCAAGGTGTTTAAAAAAAAAAAAAAACAGACCAAGAGCCTCAAATAATTCTCAGTGTCCAAGCCGATGCTGAAGGTGGGGCAGCAATATTCTAGAAGGGAGGAGTGATAGAAGAAATCAAGAATACAAAGACATACCTACACATGTGTGCTGAGAGGCAGAGAGGAGGCGGGAAGAACTAAGAGACGCTTAGTTCCTGGAAGTCTTTTCTGGAAATCGTGCCCCATGTCAGCTCAGGACAATGAGTCAGTTAGGTCATTTGCATATTTAATCTCAAATTATCGCCCAGAAAGTTATACTCTGTATTCCAAAGACATCAAGTCTCCAACAGAATTGTAATGCTTTTTTAAAAAAAATTTTTTTCAATTAGGAAAAAGATGATTTTAATGCATTACTCATTCTATCAATTTTAGTTTACCAAAACCAGCAAGAAATTAGTTCCCAGGTCATTAAATTCCACCCTTTGTGGTCAGAGCCGAAAGGGCTGGACCGACTCTGCTGGGAAGGGTGGAGTATGATTGTGTGGGGATCATGGGGACACCCTGGCAGGCCCTCCCCGGCCCTTGCTCACGAGCCAGCTGCCTGCCCCCCACCTCCCTGCATCTGCACGGCTTGCTTGACGCCCTGTGTTGACTTCGGCTACTGGTCAAGTTTCCCCTGGAGCCCCAGTGCCGAGGGTGCCAAGCCCGAGCTGACTCATGCTTTCCCGGACTTCCTGACACCCTGTTCACGGGCTTGTCGGCAGCTACAAGACACTCTGCCCCATCGGTGTTGCAATTCCAGCCAGGAAACCAAACTAACCGCCCCAGAATTTGGCTGAAGTCTCTGAGGGTGGACAAGAACAGAGGTTCTCAGTCAATATTTAGGCTGGGAGTGAAGGCCATTTTTTGTTTGTTTCTTTCTTTTCTTCCATTCTTTTCTGCCCTGGTTTACTGAGATATAGTCGATATACATCACTGTGTAAGTCTGAGATGTACAGCATAATGATTTACACATATTGTGAAATGATTATCACAATAAGATTAGCTAACATCCACCATCTCATATAGATATAACACACCAATGCTGATTTTTCTTTTTAGGTCAACTTACATCTATTGAGCAATTTCTCTATGAGCATAAAAATGTTGATATATATGTGTATGAGTTTAAAATAGGAAAACTTTCATTCTATACTCACCAGTGGAAAAAGATAAAGCATCATTTTATTTAGACAGTTTACATCTTGAGTAAATATCCTATCTTCAAGTTTATAAAATTTCTTCAAAGATTTGTTTTAATTGAACTGTGGTTAATTAGGCTTCCCTGGTAGCCCAGATGGTAAAGCGTCTGCTTACAATGCAGGAGACTTGGGTTCGATCCCTGGGTCGGGAAGATCCCCTGGAGAAGGAAATGGCAACCCACTCCAGTATTCTTGCCTGGAACAGTATTGTATTAGTTCAGGTGTATGACATGGTGAGTCAATATTTTTACAGGTTACATTCCATTTAAAGTTATTTTAAAATATTGGCTATATTTTTAATTTAAGAAAAATTTGAATGTCAATGGTCAAGAAAACCCTGTTCTTCCTGGTTGCTCTGGAAGCATTTAGTGATCCAATGATTGTCAAAACAAGTTACATATTTATTAGTTAGAATCACAGTCTTTATTTTCTCCATTCATAAAGGGAGCTCTCTTCTGTTGCTGAAGTGGCTCTTGAGGTAACTTGACATGTTAACAGCCACCTCAGAGGGAATATGTGAGTGTGTGTGTGTGTGTTCAGTCCCATTCTGTTCTCTGTTCTCTGCGACCTCACTGACCGTAGCCCACCAGGCTCCTCTGTCCATGGGATTCTCCAGGCAGGAATACCGGAGCAGATTGTCATTTCCTTCTCCAGGAGATCTTCCCAGTGATCGAACTCGAGTCTCCTGTGTCTGCTTCATTGGCAGGAGGATTCTTTACCACTGAGCCACCTGGGATGCCCCTCAGAGGAAATATGACTTTCCCCAAATCCACCTGAATTCAAAATATAAGAGAAAATAGCTTTTAGGAAAATCAGAGAGTGGGGAATTTCAATGAGTGACGTGGAAGAAATTAGACTAGTGCCTTTATTCCATGTTTTCACCCCTACACTCCTCAGTCATGTGTGTGTGTGTGTGTCTAGTAATAAGCAAACAGGCCAGTTTCCTCCTCCAGTCCCACAATGGTACAGATGTTTGACCTGAGAAGACAAACTGGGTGGAAAGTCACTGAGGACGCGGGAGCCCGGAAGCAGCTTTTACATGCTCCTCTCTCCAGAACAGTTCTTTTTCTCTCATTGCTTCTGTTAGCCATGACTAAAGGCACCCTGTCTTTTCTAGTGTCCTATTCTATAGCTACATCGCTGTGCTTGCAAAGCCATCCTTGTTCATGTTCACGATCATGTTCATTTGATTTGGAAAGTTTGCCTTCTGTTCTTCCTGAACTTGGCTCTATGTGCCTTTCTCAAACCGGCCACCCCACTGCACCCCCGGGGGGTGAAATCTACAGACAAGAGGCGTGTCCAGTACCGGCACCTCTCATAGGCGTGTCCCCAGGGCCTGCAGATGCTCTTCCTGGCAGGGAAGGAGCGTGGCCCTTTCGGGGAACAGTCAGCCTTTCTGCCAGTTCAGCCTGGAGAACGGGCCCAGGGTATGTACTCTCCCTCCTGCGAGGTCTGGGCAGGCTGCCTGCCCAGTCATCTCTTTTATTGCTGGCCCCAAAATGGAGAAACTAGACTTGGATGGGCCACATTCTGGCTGCACCTTAGGCTGGCCTTTGGCATAAATCTAGCGGGGCCAACCCGAGGCCCTTCTGAGTCAGAGCTTGCAGGCTCCTGCCTGGACCACCAGGCAGACATTTGTCCGATCGTTATCACTGGCAAACCATTCAACTCAGGTTTTGTTTTTATTTAGAATGTTTAATTTTGTGAAGCCTCGTTATCTTTTGAGATGGGAATTTTTCTTCTTCCTATCCCTTGTCGTTCTCTGAAATCACTTGTTTACTGATGTAGTCATAGCCTGTCTCTTCTAGAATGTAAATTTCACGAGGACAGTGCATGCATGCTGAATTGCTTCAGTCGTGTCCCACACTGCGAATCATGGACCATAGCCTGCCGGATTCCCTTGTTCATGGGATTTTCCAGGCAAGAATACTGGAGTGGATTGTTGTGCTCTCCTCCAGGGGATTTTCCCAACCCAGGTATTGAACCCACATCTCTTATGTCGTCTCCTGCATTGGCATTTGGGTTCTCCACCATTCGCGCCACCTGGCTATAAAAAGTTAGCTAGAAAAGAATTTCAAAAGCATACCTTAAAGAACCATTTTTATATTAAATCTCATTCAATGTTTCCTCTGGTCTGAGGAGCCTGAATAAATAGAGCAGCATGCTTAAAGTATAAAGATTCTGCATAAACTCTTATCATCGGTTCCCTCAAAGATTGAGACCTGATCAATTTCACTGTCTATTGCAATCTCCCACTGCCTATAACCATGCCTAGCTAGTTCACTCGTGGGCTCCACTTTGTAAAACATAAAAATTGAGGCACCAGGTGGCTGCCTCCAATCTTCCTGAAGTCCAGCTGCTGGGAATGTGCCCCCAGGCTTCTGCCTGTGTCTCTCCCAAAATGCCATCTCATGAAAGGACAGGCAGGCCCCCCCCCCCGAGAAACCTTTTGCTTTTCTATCTGAGAGGTAGTTTATTACTTTTTTGTGTCTGCCATAACAACTGATCATAGGGCAGAGGACTGGAAACAACGGAAGTGTTTTCTCTCATAGTTTTTGATGCCAGAAGTCTGAAATTGAGGCAGAGCCACCCTGCTTCTGAAGGCTTCCTTCCTGGCATCCTTCTCACTCCTGCTCGTTGCCAGAAATAGGTGTTGCTAGGTGTCCGGCCACATCACCTCAGTCTCTGTCTCCATCATCATCTTCTTCATCTCTCTTTCTTCTGTGGGATGCTGTTCTCTCATCTTACAAGGATATTGGTCATTGGATTTATGGAAGACAGAGGATGAGATGGTTGGATGGTATCACCGACTCGATGGACGTGAGTTTGACCAAACTCCAGGAGATGGTGAAGGACAGGAAGCCTGGCATGCTGCAGTCCATGGGGTACCGAAGATTCAGATATGACTGAGCGACTGAACAGCAACAGCAGCTAATCCAATAACCTCATTTTAGCTAGTTACTCCTGCAAGACCCTATATCCAAAAAACGTTGTGCTCTGAGGCTATCGGTGGGCATGCATTTTGAAGACACTATTCAACCGAGATTGGGCAAGTGGACCCCACGCACTTACTTGTTGTAAGTCATATGCCCTCTCTGTGCTCTGTGTCCTCAGCTGTAAAATAGGAATGCCAGTCATCCCTGCCTCTCTGGGTTATCATCATGTGCTTAGTAGGGTGACTGGCACACCTGGAGAGCTGTGTAGGGTAAGATGCAGTCAGCCAAGTGCCTGTAGATGCTTCACAGAGGTGAACTGGACATCCATGTCATCCAGGACCCCTCCGGGGATGGCAGATAAAGGAAACAGACTCACAGGGCCAGCCAGGAAGCACAGAGCAAGACACCCAACCAGGTAGAGGCCATGGTACATGGGAATCTTCTTTATCTAGAAGAATTGAGCCAAGGGAAGAGAGGAGAAAGGGGGCATCTCATCTGGAGAGAGGGGTGGTGGGAGTAGGAAGGGGGAGGAGGCAGGAGGACCTGGCAGGTTCAGAAATCGCCGTTGGTCGAGATGGTTAGCAAGAAAGGCAGAGGAGGAGAGTCAAGGGGGTAGGCCCCTGGAGTTCTCCAAGGTCACTTCTGGCTTTCAGCCATCTTAATCTGTTCAGGCTGTGTTATCAAAAGTACCATACACTGGGCAACCTTTAAGCAGCAGACATTTACTTCTCACAGTCTTGGAAGCTGGGAAATCCAAGACCAAGTTTCTGGAGGACTCAGTGGTGAGGGCTGGCTTCCTGGTTCACAGGTGGTTATCGTCTCCGTTGTGTCCTCACATGGTGGAAGGGTCAGGGGCTCTCTGGGGTCTCTTTTGCGAGAACCCTAATCCCGTCCTCGAGGGCTTCACCTTCTCACCTTCCAGTGACCCCACTTTCAAATACCATCACCTGCGGCATCAGGATTTAACATGAGTTTGCGGGGCACATGTCCATTCAGTCTATAGCATCAGTAGTTCTCTAAGCTGTGGGTTGGTCAGAATAAACCAGTATTCCCTGAACTACCCAGCTCTCAGGACCGATACGCGGGTTGCCGCTGTCTTTGTGACCACAAAGGAAGCCCAGAGGGGAGGTTTCCTATGAAAGAGTTGCTGAGCTTTCATCTAGTTTTATGAAAAATGTTAGCAAGAAATTCAGTGTGTCTCCCAGTGTTGTATCTATTAAAGGAGGCATCCCAGATGTGTGTGTGTGTGTGTGTGTGTGTGTGTGAGCTGACTCATGATACGGCCACAGTAGGGCAATGAGGCTCACTGTCTTGAAGTCTTGCAACTAAAACCCATCCTTCTGATCTACCTTTTATAAAAATAATTTTATTTATTTATTTATGACCATGCTGGGTCTTCAGTGCTGCGCAGACTCTTCTCTAGCTGCAGTAAGCAAAGGCTACTCTTCGTGGTAGTGTTCAGGCTTTTCATTGTGGTGGCTCCTCTTGTTGTGATGCACCGGATCTAGGGCATGCAGGCTTCGGTAGTTGTAGCTCACGGGTTCAGTCGCTCTGAGGCATGTGGGATCTTCCTGGACCAGGAATGGAACCCATGTCTCCTGCATTGACAGGCAGATTCTTTACCACTGAGCCACAGGGAAGCGCCTCTGATCTACTTTCATGACCCATCACATCTGCTCATGTCCCTCACTGAGGCGAAGATGCACACCTGATTCTCTTTGGAATGCGAGATCTAGACACATGGGCACCACACGGTCACACATGCAGCTCTGCCTTCTCAAGGACCCTGGCTTCTACATGGGGAGCCTCTGGAAGCAATCGCCATGGTTAGTAGGGTCCAGACCTTACTTGCATCACCAGCAAACTAGAAGTAAGAGTCCTGACCCTTCTGCCACGTGAGGACACAAGCTTCCAAATCTTTGTGATTTGCCCGGGGCCATGTGGGCACTCACGATGGGGGTCGTTCTTCAGCCAGGCTATCTTGGCATCAGCTGGGACCCTTCTCCCCTGGAGTGAGCCTCCCCACCAAGGCAGCATCCTCCGGACCCATTGAAAAACACCTGTCTTTTTCTTTTCTCTTCCTGGGCATCTTCTGGTTCCACTGAATCCCTGTTTCAGCAGAGCTGTAACCGTATCTCATCCCTGTATTCCTTGGTGTCTAGAGTGCTCCTGGGCAGGATGAGATGCTTTTATTTTTTTCTTTTTGGTTTTATGAGGATTTTGTGAGTGTGTGTGTGATGTCAGACTTCAAAGGAAGCCTCCCACCGTAAAGATCACGAGCAGACTCACATTAGTGATTCTTTCTCATTCCTGCGGGGGAAAGGACGGTGGTGCTAACACATGTCTCATCTCCCCCTTGACATGCAGTCTCTTTCAAGTGATTTCACAAAGCCCCCTCACTTTCTCTTTCAGGTCCTAAAATAGTATGTCAGGAATCAACAGCTGCCTACGCAGCCAAGAAGCTGAGCTCCCGGTGACTTCATTCGTCACTGCACCCCCCCCAAGCCCCCTAATCTTCGTGTTCCCAGCCTCGTGTCAGCACTCGGCTCCCCTCTCATGTCTGGCTTTCCTCAGTAAATCCCTAAGTGCCCCTGTTTTCACTAAGTCCCCGAAACCCTGGCCACAAGGCGGGCAAAGCGAGATTTAATTGAATCTCTTGGCGATGATTCACAGAAGAAAAGCCCGACCGTCTGACCTGGAAACCACACAGTGGGGAGTTTAGAAACCGTCAGCATAGTCAAAACAATGTTCCTGGTTCAGCCATTGAGTGAAGTTCAAAGGAACAAAGACATCAGTGAGAACGGTATCATGCCAAGGGCGGCCTGAAGAAATACACTTACCTGGGCATGAAGGCCTCCGGGACTTTCAGTCGTGTTAGTAACAGGAGTCCTGGCTCCAGGGAGGAGCTTCCCAGCTGGGCAGTGAAAAGTCAGCAGGGTGAGGGGATGTATCAGGATCCAAGGCTGCTGTAACAGGTAACCACAAATGAGCTGGTTTAAAACTATAGAAAGGGACTGTTTCACAGCTATAGGGGCTGGATGTTCAAAATCAAGGTGTCAGCAAGGGCATGTTCCCTCCTAAGGCTCTAGGGAAGAATCCTTTCTTGTCCCTGGTGTCTCCTAGTACTCCCTGACATTCCTCAAATTGTAATTGCATCTCCCAGTCTCTGCCCCTGTCTTCACAAGCATTCTGTTGTGTGTGTGTGTCTCTTCTCACAAAGACACCCATTGTTAGATTCAGAGCCTGCCCTAATCTGGCATGACCGCACCCTAACTTAAACCAATCACATCTACAAAGATCTCATTTCCAAACAGAATCACATCCTAAGGTTCCAGGTAGACATGCATATTCGGAGACAAAACCATGGCTCACTGGCTGTATTCCCCACATCATCCCCTGCCCATCTTGCAGAGTTAGTTGTTCCTGGTCTTGATTTTGGAGCCTCCTGGACTAGAACCTAGGCTACCCTCATAGATCAGTTGGTAAAGAATCCCTCTGCAATGCAGGAGACTGTGGTTCAATTCCTGGGTCAGGAAGATCTGCTGGAGAAGGGATAGGCTACCCACTCCAGTATTCTTGGGCTTCCCTTGTGGCTCAGCTGGTAAAGAATTCACCTGTAATGCAGGAAACATGGGTTCGATCCCTGCGTTGTGAAGGTCCCCTGGAGAAGGGAAAGGCTACCCACTCCAGTATTCTGGCCTGGAGAATTCCACAGACTATACAGTCCATGGGGTTGCAAAGAGTCGGACACAACTGAGCGACTTGGTGCATAATGTTGAATCCTGACCTTTTGACTTTCATGTTTGAGGGAACAGTGTCAGCCTGTGACACACGACTGGTGTGGTTTGATGGAAAGAGCACTGAGTGTTACTGTGGGGAAACCTAGAAGATGGAAGAGTAGGCAGTGCCCAGTCGGCAGAGTCTGGTCAAAGAGTTATGTCCTGATAGACCAGCAGACACATTTCCTTAGAACTGTTAGTTACATCTGATGTGCCCTCACTGAAGAAGGAAATGTTGATTGCATTAAAACAACAATTGTAATAGAGGATAGTAGAATGATTGAATAAGATACTCATCTACCCCATACATTATAGTCTTTGTCCACATATGAGAAAGGAAGGTACTCCCACTAAGGAATGTGGCAGGAACTCCCATAAGGTGTCCCAGGGATTCCCTCTAACTTTTGGAGCAGGGAATCAGGATGGAGGTTAGATAGACCATGGCTTTGGAATGTTTTAATGTTCACCATAGGCTATTAGCATTCAGAGTGAAAAAATGGTACCGTTTCCAAGATCTTACATTCTGGAACGTTCCTCCATCTGTAGCCTCCACTCTTTCCCATCTACCAGGTTCACTCCGTCATGGTGACCCCAGAGGCCTCTGGTCAACCCTTTTCTCAAGCCAGTCAGCACCTTGATAATCACTGTCCAGACACGATAGGCTGGACCCTGCAGTCGGTCATTCCCTGGAGGTCTCACCAGCGCCTACACCCCATCACACTACTGCAAGACACTGCCGTTGCACCATGAGCACTTTCAACCCAACATTCAAATGAATTCCCTTCTACCTCTCAGCAGAGTTCTGAAGTCCTCCCCCTCATTCTTCAGTCACAAAGAAGGGCTGTGGCAAACTTCAGAAACTTTATGGAGAAAGTTTATAGAGCTCTGCCATGGTTGGATGTGGACTGAAGGATGGGCATTCAAATAAGTCAAGTCTGAAATTTTAGCCCTGGTGACTAAGGGCTACTAGTAAAAACTCCACAAAGTCCTTTATCTACTCTCACTCTTAAGTCTCCTAAGTATTGGTGGAATTACCAAACCACCAGACACAATCTTTTTAAAACTTTTTATTTTGTATGGGGGTATAGCCAATGAATAGCTGGTCCATTCTAAAGGAGATCAGTCCTGGGTGTTCTTTGGAAGGAATGATGCTGAAGCTGAAACTCCAGTACTTTGGCCACCTCATGCGAAGAGTTGACTCATTGGAAAAGACTCTGATGCTGGGAGGGATTGGGGGCAGGAGGAGAAGGGGACGACAGAGGATGAGATGGCTGGATGGCATCACCGACTCTATGGACATGAGTTTGAGTGAACTCCGGGAGTTGGTGATGGACAGGGAGGCCTGGCATGCTGCTATTCATGGGGTCACAAAGAGTCAGACACGACTGAGCGACTGAACTGAACTGATAGCCAATTAACAAAGAATGTTGTGATATTTTCAGGTGAACAGTGAAGGGACTCAGCCATGTATACATGTATCCATTCTTTCCCCCAAACTCTCCTTCCATCCAGGTTGCTACGTAATATGGAGCAGTAGGTCCATTTTAAATATAGCAGTCTGTACATGTCCATCGCAAACTCCCTAACTATTCCTCTCCACTGACCATCCCCCCACCAGCAACCATAAGTTGGTTCTCTAAGCCAGGGACACAATTTTATTATTATTATTCTAAATTGTGCATCATTTTCTCACACTTTCCAATTTCCCTCTTTCTAGAAAGTAGCCCGTGGTTGCCAGGGCTGAAATTTCAGACTTGACTTACTTGAATGCCCATCCTTCACTCCACACCCAACCATGGCAGAGCTCTATACACTCCAACTCCATAAAGTTTCTAAAACTCTTCCCTCCCATCTGAGAACCAAGTGTGCTGTAGGTCCAAAACACAAGAGAGAGACCATGTAGGACAACACAGTAACAAGACTGTATCATTACACTTACTGTAATTAACCGTTACATTACTCCCAGAAGGCATGTGGCATGTTATTAGATGTGTGAGTGAGCAAAGAATCCAACATGTTGATAACTTATCAAAGAGCGAAGGCCATTTAGTAGTAGTCATAAATTTATTTATTTTTAATAAATAAAAGTCAATTTATTTTAGCATGTATTAGTAATAGTCACAATTAAATAGTCATAATTAAATATAACAGGCTTTTCTTTTACCCTGATTAATAAAAGTCTTTCAAGAGTTTTAGAGAAATAAAGGCCATTGTTTCTGGAAAGAATGACTCACTCAGTATTTTAGCTTTTCGCTTCCTGTGATTCACATTGCCTTTAGAGCTTCTGATGTTTAACCTTCCTAGAAGTCATATTGAAAGACAAGAGAGATGCTTGGGGCATAATTTGGGATGTCCCGTAGGCCTGAATCTTCCCAAGATTCAGATTCACACACTTGCTGGTTGACAACATGGACATTCAGTGCCTTCTCCCCATGTAGTCTGCTGGATGTGGAGAAGAGCCACAGAGAACAGAGAGCTAGGTGCTTGGGACATTCCCAAAGATTCACTTGGTTAGAAGCATGATGGAGCAGACACCGGCACGTGCCAACCTGGCTTCAAATCTGGGTTCTATTACCGCCTGGTTGTGAGATCTTGGGGGATGGCTTAAGTCTTTTGAGTTTATTTCCTTTTTTACAAAGTGGAGATAATATCACAGTTTTATTCATGAGGGTAAATTTTTAAATTGTAAAGGAGAAAAATTGACAACGAAGCTAAGAGTCTAGTGGATGATAGCTTTCCCAACCAACCCATCTGTCTCTCTCTTAGGCACACATGAGCGTGTGTGCACACACACACACACACACATTTATACTAGTATCTTCTGATTTCATTACTGAGTCTTGGGCTGACCCTGGAACCCTCGTAAGAGCTACACTTTCACCAACAGCAAATCTTCCTTTTACTTAACTTCTGGTATCAGTGGTAGTTGCATGGGTAGATTGGAATTAGAAATCTGTCCCAGGACTTCCCTGGTGGTAAAATGGATAAGACTCTGTCTGCCAATGCAAGGGGCTTTGATCCCTGGTCCAGGAAGATGTCACATGCTGCAGAGCAGCTACAGCCCGTGCACCACAGCAAAGAGAAGCCGCAACGAGAGAAAGCCCTCGAGCAGCAGTGGAGACCCAGCGCAACCAAACACCAATCGGTTAACTAATTTAAAAAAAAAGCAACTCTGAAAGAAACTCTGTCCCTGAAAGAGCTCTCTATACCTTGTACGTGGCAAAAGAGACCTTAAATCTTCAATGGGAAGGGGAAGGACAATGTATAGTTGCAATGATTCCATGAGATAAGCACTGATGTACTTGTGACAAAGGGAAATGGAGCCGGGGGCTCAGTGAATGTTGGGCAAAAGGAAGCCCCTTCTGTCTCCACGAAGCCCTCAACCTCCACACGTCCTAATGAGCATGCCCAGCCAACTGCCAGCAAGGCGCACTGCATTCTCCCTTTAGAGAAGCACGTTTAACAGCTGTTTGTTCTAAGACCCATCCTTTTGGACTTTTGTTCAAACAATAGCCCCATATTAACAAGAGCAGTCTGAAATGGGGGCTCCCACTGCAGTGATGGCAATGACCTACAAATAATGAGAAAACAGGTCTCGGGACATTTTCACTAAGGAAATAGACACAGCCATTGTGAAACTTAAAGCTGTATCATCATGGTGAATGGAAACTTTAAAAACTAGGTCATTGTTTAATAGTTTGGAACATCTAAATGATCAAACTAAATGGATCAGATTCATGATCAAGTGAAACACACCAGGAAAACTCAGTTCTCAATGTAAGCAGAAATAATATTCTTCTGAATTCCATGGCTGTGTGGATCCACATCTTTGTAAAGTGTAGCCATGACTAAACTACCCAATGATAGGTAGCAAATTAACGATTAAACCTTTTTCAGACTCTCAGATAAACTTCCAGGAAAAAAAATTCATTCTTGGACGAGCTAAGACGATCCACACAGAATCTATTCTTGGTGCCAGATCAAAGAACCCTGTATTTTTACTGGTTTATTGCTTTTTTAAAGATTTCCTTTGATGTGGACCATTTTTAAAAGTCTTTATGGAATTTTTTGCCATATGGCCTCTGTTTTATGCTTTGTTTTTTTGGCCACGATGTATGTAGGATCTCAGCTCCCCGACCAGGGATCAAACCCGCACTGCCTGCATTGGAAGGTGACATCTTAACTCTTGGCCCTCCAGGGAAGTCCCTATTGCTTATTTTTATTAGGAAGTTCGAATAGTACTGTTATAGACTTTTCACATCTAATTTTCAGTGGGAAATCAGAAGAGTATTACCACATCTCAGTTATCCTAAACAACAATAGATCGGTCATTTTATCATCACCAGAATTAAATGTGTGACTCCAGGGCTGTGTGGCCACAACGGAGCCTTCAAGAGGAAGCACTTATGTTTCTTTCACATCAGACTAATGTACAAATCAAGAAGTTCAAAATTCACTTCCCAAGGAATGTTAGTAAAACAACTCTCTACTATTTAGACCCTCAGCTGCTGTTGATCTTAACAGGGGCCTTTCCACAAACTTCATCTCCCTCTTTGATATTTTAGCCTCTTAATCATTTTAAGTCAACAATCCATAGCTGACAGTTCTGCTGATAAAGTACCTTTATAATGATAGACTTGGTGTTTAAATTTCCGCCTACGTCTTCTCTAAGCTGGTGACCTAATTGTAGCTGATGCTTCCAGTAGAAATACTCACTTGTTAACCTCAAGTTATTTCTGGGCACAGCTGAAATAAAATAAATTGCTTTTAAAGCTTACAGGTCCAGATTCTGTGTCTTATTTTCCATTTCTCCTTGTCCATTTTTCCATGTAGGTTTTATCTGCTACCTATAAACCATGAAAAACAAATTATTCCATTCAAATCTTTGGAAAAGGCTGTTCGCTGGCACAAAATCACATTGTCTGGTACTTTTTCTCTCGTTTTGAATTTCTGGAAGGGAAATCCTCCTTATGAGAAGACTTAACTTTCCATCAGTAATGGGGAAAATGGTTTCCCTCGGGAGGGTAGAGGTAGATTTATAAGAGAAAACTCAGCAGAAATAAAAATCAGCACAGCTGATTTTTAATCTGCGTCTGTTTTTTTTTTTTTTTTTTAGTGATGTTGATCCTTATTCTGCCAGTGACCTGGAAATAAATGAAGAGGGAAATTGAAAAACGTGGGAGGCTAAACAGTACAGCACGTTTTGGAAACTGTTGTCTCAGTTGCGTGCTGTTTAAATGCCACCTTTACAACCTGCAACAGAAAAAGCACTCTTCATATCTTCAAAGCAGAACCCCCTGTCCCCAGTCTATGTATGGCTCATGACGTCCGCTGTAGGTGGGGGACCACACTGGTTTGGCTTATACCCATTGTTCTAGAGTCTTGGGTTGGCCAAAAAACTCACTGGGGTTTTTCCATACCATGTTATGGAAAAATATGAATTAGCTTTTTGACCAACCCAATAGTTCTTAATTAGTAACAGCACCGCCTTCCCACATGGCGCTAGTGGTAAAGAACTTACTTGCCAGTGCAGGAGACACAAGAGACGCAGGTTCGATTCCTGGGTCAGGAAGATCCTATGGAGGAAGGCAAGGCAATCCACTCCAGTATTCTTGCCTGGAGAATCCCATGGACAGAGGAGCCTGGCGGGCTATATGGTCCACAGGGTAGCAAAGAGTTGGACATGACTGAAGCAACTTAGCACAGCACGCATATCTCCAGTCAAGCTGAAAAATATTCTATTTTGATGATAAGTTTCCCGCCAGGCTCCTCTGTCCTTGGGATTTCCCAGGCAAGGATACTGGAGTGGGTTGTCATTTCCTTCTCCAAAGAACTTTCCAAGACTTGCCCCTAGGTGTTTGCGAGATGCCTTATTTAGACAGAAAACAATAAGATGAAATGGTTTCAGAGAACTTAGTCTGTTGTTCGTATGGAGAGATGGAGACCCAGAGGGGTCTACACCCTGCTCCTCAGTGACAAAGCAGGATCAGAATAATGAGAGCAGATCTTTATATGGTGCCTTTTGTCAAGCCAGGCGCTGCTGTGAGCCCTCTGAGTACATTGACTCATTTAATCCTGACAATAACCTGCAGGGTAGGTCCAACTGTTACCCTGTCTGACTACAAGCAGCTTATCCCAGGCTGTGAACCAGTGGAGGGCAAGGCTGTGCTAGGAGCCAGGCCGCCTGGTTCTAGAGTCTGATGAGTTCCACACCTCACTCCTCCATCCAGAGCCAACCCTTCTGACTCTTGCTCCTACCTTCTTCTCTGTAGTATGTTGCTTTTGGACCAAGGAGAGAAAAGATTGTTAGTGAAAACTTAGCCTGCTTTTTCCAAGCTGATATTTTTATATTACTCTGACTATCATCCAAGTACTACCAAAGTCACTTAAAAACAGAGAAGGTTTAAAAATAGATATGACATAGACTTACCAGACAACTTACCCAGTAGCTCAGTTGGTAAAGAATCCTCCTGCAATACGGGAGACCTGGGTTCGATCCCTGGGTTGGGAAGGTTCCCTGGAGAAGGAAAAGGCTTACCCACTCCAGTATTCCAGCCTGGAGAATTCCATGGACTGTTTAGTCCATGGGGTTGCAAAGAGTCAGAGACGGCTGAGCAACTTTCACTACCCAATGATAAATACGTTTTCAGAGAAGATAATCAAAATGTTGAACCACAGGTAGTCACTGGTACAACCACTTAGAAGGAAGGCAGCAGTAAGATGACCACCCCAGAGGGACTGGCTAAAAATCAGCCTTGTGATGTTTTTCTTTTTAAATACAACTTTATTTTATTTTTTGGCCATGCTGTGCAGCATGCGGGATTATAGTTCCCTGACCTGGGATCGAACTCATGCCCCCTGCAATGGAAGTACAGAGCCTTAGAGGAAGGCTCTTGTAAGAGCCTTCTAAGAGCCTTCTCCTCCTGGAGAAGTCCCAGCCCTGTGCTTTTCATGTTAGCATTTGTTTGTCAAGGTCTGCTGAATGATACCTTAAGCCCCTGAACAAATCATGTACACACGTACAAAATTCTCTTTGCAGAGCAGCTGGTAAAGCACCCATGGAAAGGTTTCTGTTAATAAATACTGTGTGATAGTGATAATATTCAGTACTTGCCTCTGAGGTGCCAACATATGCACACACACACAAAAAAAAGTATTGGCCATAGAACTTATAGGAAAAAATGAAGAGGGTTTACAGCATATAAAGCTTGGAGCATAGGTTTAAGAGCACGGCCAAATCCAGAAAGCATCTTTCTCTCATCCCACAGACTGTGTGAGTCACAGCTGGGACCCTAGAACTTGGACATGGGAATATGCAGAGCATCCTTGAGCCTTCATGGCTCCCAGTTAGCCTTGAAAGTGAAAATGAAAGTTGCTTAGTCATATCCAACTCTTTGCAACCCCATAGACTGTAGCCCACCAGGCTCTTCTGTCCATGGGATTCTCCAGGCAAGACTATTGTAGTGGGTAGCCATTTCCTTCTCCAGGGGATCTTCCTGACCCAGTGATCAAACCTGGGTCTCCTGCATTGCAGGCAGATTCCTTACTGTCTGAGCCACCAATGGCTGGAAACTTCAGTGCTCACAGCCTACTGATGAGAGTGGGAATCTCAATGGAGTTAGTAAAGAGTAACTTTCCAGCTTCCAAAAGAACATCCATCTCCTAAAAGACAGGAAGAGCTTACCTGGTCCAGCATGAATAAAGGAGTTATTTTTGTCTGAGAACTCTGGCCAGGGAGACTCCATGGCCACCTAAAAACTCCTTTTTGAATCCAGGTGGCTTAGGAAAACATGCTTCAGTATCAGAAAAGGGAGACTTGAAGCATGTAGAGGTTTAAATGATAAGGCAGCCCACGCTTTATCAGCAGAACTGGCAGAAACATCAGACAATCCCTTAATTACCCTCTACAGCTGTTCTTAAATATTGGAATCCCTTAGCGCTGATCTGGTTCACAAAAGGAGCAGCAAATGTTGTAAAGTTTAGTGCTTTTTAACCAATAAACACACAGTGATGAAATATGTGACGCTGCAGTAGACAAGTAAGATAAATAAATAAATAAAAACTTTCCAATAAAGTAATGTTCTCCCAGTGACATCTTGTTATTCCAGTAAAAACTAGAATCCTCAAGTTTGGCAATAGTTTTTTCTTCCTGTGAAAGTACAAATAACAACACAATAAAACTAGGCTTTTTGACATATACTTGAAGGTGGTTAAAAGGGAAGATGTGTCCATTTCTTTTTTTACTGTGTGGAATAGTATTCCCATTGATTTCCCCCGTGAGGACCACTGAATTTTGAGTTCAGTAGAAAACTAACCTAGAAGCAGCACCGTCATACTCACCCATGTAAAGTAAGTCATTGTGGTAGACCTTTTGGACAGATCATTCACTGGGCATAATTCGGTGTTTTCTTGGTGAAGATTCTGAACATTCCAAACAATAGCCATAGTCAAATAAAAAACAGACAAATAACTAGACGTTCAACCTCTCTCAAACTTTAAATTAACAATTTGGTTTTATTTAGTTAGGTTTTTTTTTAATTTGTATTTTATGGAAATATTTTTTAATTTACTTTTTATTGAAGCAGAGTTGCTTTCCAGTGTTGTGTTACTCTCAGGTGCACAGCAGAGTGATTTGGTGATTCTTTTTCATATAGTTTTTCCTTACAGATTGTTACAAAATATTTAGTATAGTTCCCTTTGCTATACAGAAGGTCCCTGCTGGGGGCTCCCCCATTGGCCCAGCAATAAAGAATTCATCTGCAATGCAGGAGACTCGCAGGAGACATGGGTTCAATCCCTGGATCAGGAAGATTCCCTGGAGGAGAGCATGGCAACCCACTTCAATATTCTTGCCTGGGAAATCCCCTGGACAGAGGAACCCCATGGGGTTGCAAAGAGTTGGATACAACTGAATGACTAACACACACACACACACACACACACACACACACACACACACAGCAACATGGTATCATGAAAAGAGCTAGACAAAAACTTGATGATGGTGGTTTAGTCACTAAGTCGTGTCTGACTCTTGTGACCCGATGGACTGTAGCCCGCCAGGGCTCTGTCCATGGGATTCTCCAAGCAAGAATACTGGAGTGGGTTGCCATTTCCTTCTCCAGGGGATTTTCCCGACCCAGGAATTGAACCCAGGTCTCCTGCATTGCAGACAGATGCTTTACCGACTGAGCTATGAAGGAAGCCCATTAAGGAGGAACATTTTCTTCTACTGCTTGCTGGTTGGGTCTACCTAGTGTTACACTTGCGCTATGGTCCAGTTGCCTGATCACTCTGAGCCTTGTTTTCACTTCTATAAACTATTGTGATACAGTGTGAGAATTTAACAAGATATCCAACACAAAGTAGAAGCTTAAAGCATGACACACGTATGTAGTGTCACAATCTGTTGCTTAAAATGTTTACCCCCAGTATTTCAATGGCTGACCCCAAATAACAACATTTTTAATGGACCTATAGAAAAGACAAGTGAGATAGGCTTTGCTTTTTTGCAGTGTTGATAATCCTGCTCCTTAAAAGAAAATCCCAAGGAACTAGTTAGTGTGCAGATAATTCTTTTCAGGAAGAATGTTGAAACAAAACAGGAGCAGACAGCAACCCAGGAGAGTGGGGTGGCCCTTGCAGACCTGGTGCCGTCTTTATCTGCCCCAGACTTCATTCCACTTTCATGTTCTTCTGTTTGCACCCCTCATCTGAACCCCAGATTTCAGGTTTGGGAAACAAAACCAAATGACCCATGAAACATAAAACAAGATCCAACTACACACAGTGATCTCTCTCTGGCTTCAAGTCAAAACGTGGCTGAACCACAAAGCATCACCTGGTTTTGAGTAAAAACCACACTGAACCACCATTTTTTTTTTATGGTTTCGATTTGAAAACGGGGTTTCATGCAAAGCTTGCCCTAGTTTCAGAAGAGTTCCTTGGCAGAGTACAGGCAAGGCTTCAGCTGGTATGGACTCTGCGACATTGGCAGCTTCAGTCGGCCTGTGTGGAGGCAATTTCTTCTCATTCTGCCCTTCAAACACTGCCCAGGTTTTGCGCAATCTTAATCACATGATCATTAAGATGACTGAAAATCATAAGATGTATTAATAAGAAATACAATTGATCAGTTCATCTCTTTGTACTTAGCTTTTACAAAAACAGAGAAGAAAATTTTTGAAAAGCGATGAATCAAAGAGTTGGGAAAGTCTAAAGATTTATCTATGTATGGAGGCAAAGAGGAGATTTGAAGAAATTCTTAGAGTAATCAGGGCCAAAATTTCACTTTCATGGGAAATAGTAAGATAATAAATGCAAAGTGGCCTATATGCGTATATGGAGTGATGAAACCACTCAGTTGTTCCCTCCTTGTGTGTGTGTGTTTGTGTGTGTGTGTGTGTTTGTGTGTGTGTGTACGTGTGCGCTCAGTAGTGTCAGACTCTTTGCAACCCCATGGATTATAGCCCGCCAGGCTCCTCTGTCCATGGGATTTCCCAGGCAAGAATACTGGAGTGGGTTGCCATTTCCTACTCCAAGGGATCTTCCTGACCCAGGGGTTGAACCTGTGTCTCCTGTGTCCTGCATTGGCCAAAGAATTATTTTCCACTGAGCCACCTGGGAAGCCCTTTCCTCTCCTTAGAAGGAGATTAAAGCCCTTCTTAGAAGCCAAGAGTGTCAGATGAGCCATTTTCTCTGGGAGATGACGACATTTGGAGAAGGATTAATATGAAGACACTCTAAGCAGAGTGCTCCATGACTTTAAAGGAGCCCACCATTGTTCTCTCTGTAAATTAAATGAGTGCTTGCGATTTATAAGAGGATTATAATCGTGAACACATGGGAAAATGGATTGAATCTATAAATAAGCATTTTTACATCAATAAATGCAAAATTTAAAAGATTAACAATAAGAGAAAATAAATGGCCTGCTAAAAAAGAGCTTATATCTGTGTAATACTATAAAATTCACACACAAAACTTCCCATATTGACATACTGGATCCTTCACCCCCTCTCCCCCCACAAAAAAATCCATGAGGTAATCAGTGCAGGCCCTGGAAAGATGATGTATTTGTCCAATCCAGGTCAAGAGGTTAGTAAACTGCAGGAATTTGACCTTCTATCATTTACCTCCATCCACAGACAGTAATGGACTTCCCAGGTAGCTCACTGCAAAAAAGAATCTTCCTGCCATGCAGGAGAAGTGGGTCAGCAAGATCCCCTGGAGGAGGGCATGGCAACCCACTTCAGTATTCTTGCCTGAAGAATCCCATGGACCGAGGAGCCTGGCAGGCCAGAGTCCAGAGTCAGAAACAACTCAGCACACACGCAGCACGCAGAGACAATAATACATCCTTGGCAGGATTACCGGGCAGCAAAAGGAGACAGTCAGACGCACTAATCATTGCAATATAATGTCCCAGGAACCAGGGTGGGAATATCTTATAAGGAGTTAAGGGGCAGGAATTAAAGATCCCTGCGCTTGCCTCCTCTCTTTCTGCATAATGGAATGCAGGACAGAAAACTAGATACTCTCTGGGAGACAGAGCTGTAGGAAAAGAGACTTGTAACATGGTGCCATTCTGTGAGCTGCAGAAAGCCATCCAAGTGGGAGGCTTGGTTTTGAACATACTGGTTTTGAGGGTCTCGTGAAATATACAAGATAAGCTCTCAAGATCCTCTAGAAAGTTAGGTATAGGTGTTCAGGGAAAGAGTTCCGGGCTGGAGACATGGATTTGGGAATGGGCTTCCCAGGTGGCATAGTGGCAAAGAATATAACATCTGGCTGCCAATGCTGGAGACTCAAGAGACATGGGTTCAATCTCTGGGTTGGGAAGATCCCCTGGAAAAGGAAATGGCAACCCACTCCAGTATGCTTTCTTTCATGGGAAATCCCATGGACAGAGGAGCCTGGTGGACTACAGTCCATTGGGTCACAAAGAGCACAGGCACAATGTCGAGGTGGTGGTCAGTAATACCCCCCAGGACAGTCTGTTGAAGAAGGAAGCAGCGGGGGTTTTGACCCCCAAGTCCTATACATGCAACTGGATGACACAGGCCACCTGAGAGAACAGGCTTAGTAAATGATGACTGCTAGCCAAGGCCACAGGCCACCAACTGAAAGGGCCATTCTCATTGTCATCCTTCAGAGCTGATCATGCAAAATCCCAAACCACTTTTGCCTTTAAGTACAATAGTAAGTCACATCCCACCACCCACTACAGGAGGCATTTATGTGCGCATGCTCAGTCACTTCAGTCGTGTCCGACCCTTTGTGATCCCACGGACTGTAGCCCACCAGCTCCTCTGTCCATGGGATTCTCCAGGCAAGAATACTGAAGTGGGTTGCCATGCCTTCCTCCTCCAGGGGATCTTCCCAACTCAGAGATCAAACCCAAGTCTCTGGTAACTCATGCATTGCAGATAGATTCTTTATCTGCTGAGCCACCAGGGAATCACATTCACTATAGGATAGTCCATCGTAAAAATACCAAACCTAAGGTATAAATACCTTATTTACATAAAAGATCAATCAAGGGTGATCACATATTTTATGATAGGGTTCACAGTGGAATTCTATCAAATGGCAAATGTCTCTGGTGATGGTAGCAGCTGCCTCACCTCTCAAATTGCAAAATGAAAATTATATTTTGCCCACACTTTGGGGGAACAGGTTGGCTTTTGCATTTTCATATATTTGCTTTTTTTTTTTAACACAGTGCATATTATAAATGGATAAATGGGGCCAGCAGATATCAATTTCTCCTTCCAGAAGTTCTTTGGCACAGAACCTAGTAAAGTCTTCTGTTTGTTTAATCACCATGGATTTGAAGATATTTTGCTATAGAATATTGATATGGAGGCAGAAACCAAATGGACATTTCCCTAGATTAAAAGTATTAATTCCATGCCCCAGAGATCATGGTTGAGCTCTCTAGTTCAATGTTTCATTAATCATTTGGAAGCTGGAGCAGTGGGCAACGAAATCTCTGGGTTTTTTCCCTAGTGAAAAATGAGCTTATCCTTGTGTCATATAAATGGAATAAAGTAAGTAAAGATCTGGGTAGTGGATATGATAGTATCACATCAATTTAAGTTGTTGGCCTGTTATTTTAGGAAAAAAATTTTTGAATCATATTTAGAAAATTATGGTCTCTAAGTTACAACTCTACAAAAGATCATTAAAATTTTCCCAGAAAATGTTCTTCCAGTAGAGACATCAGTGCAATGTACTGTTCCATCCAGTACAGGCCACAGAAATCCTTTAAAAGGGGCTGGTGAACCACACAACATGTTGTTATGCTTGTTCTGTGCAATATGTGGTGCTTGAGGTTTGATTGCTGCAATTCATGGGCCTCGTAGAAGAATCATTTCTCCCTCCTCTAAGTTGCTGGAGTTTCCCTCCCTCTTTGTGTCTGGTTGTACATGCATCTTCTTCAATTCAGTGAAGGCAAAATATGCACATTCCCTTTTACAAAGACCTTGTTCGTAGTACATACGCCATCAGTCAGTCAGTCAGTTCCATCGCTCAGTCGTGTCCGACTCTTTGCGACCCCATGAATCGCAGCACGCCAGGCCTCCCTGTCCATCACCAACTCCCGGAGTTCACTCAGACTCATGTCCATCAAGTCGGTGATGCCATCCAGCCATCTCATACTCTGTTGTCCCCTTTTCCTCCTGCCCCCTATCCTTCCCAGCATCAGGGTCTTTTTCAATGAGTCGACTCTTCTCATGAGGTGGCCAAAATACTGGAGTTTCAGCTTTAGCATCATTCCTTCCAAAGAACACCCAGTTTGGGATTGGAATGAAAACTGACCTTTTCCAGTCCTGTGACCACTGCTGAGTTTTCCAAATTTGCTGACATATTGAGTGCAGCACTTTCACAGCATCATCTTTCAGAATTTGAAATAGCTCAACTGGAATTCTATCACCTCCACTAGCTTTGTTCATAGTGATGCTTTCTAAGGCCCACTTGACTTCACATTCCAGGATGTCTGGCTCTAGGTGAGTGATCATGCCATCATGATTATCTTGGTCAAGAAGATATTTTTTGTACTGTTCTTCTGTGTATTCTTGCCACCTTTTCTTAACATACACTATACATTCCATCATAATAGATGGTGGAATGATGGGTGGATAAATGAGTGGTTAGATGGATGGATGGATGAATGGATAAGTTGGTGGATAAATGAGTAGATGGATGAATAAGTTGGTGGATGGATAAGTGGATGGATGGATGGATGGATAAGTTGGTGGATGGATGATTGTTGAATGGATGGATAGATGGGTCAGTTGCGGGTGGAAGGAAGGAAGTATAACAAAAATTTTAAATGTGCCTAGAAAGCAATTAAGGCTATTAAAATGATAAAGTGTTTCTTAAGATAAGGTAAAAAAAATATTATTCTTTAAACTGTAATGAATAAAAAAAAGGATAAAATTAACAAAATTCCAAATGTTTAGCCTTTCCTGAAGTGATGTGTTAGTTGTGTTGTGTCTGAGTTTTTGCGACCCCACGGACTGTAGCTCACCAAGCTCCTCTGTCCACAGAGTTCTGCAGGCAAGAGTACTGGAGTGGGTTGCCATGCTCTTGTCCAGGGGATCTTCCCAACCCAGGGACTGAACCTGGGTCTCCCGCATTTCAGGCAGTTTCTTTGCTGTCTGAGCCACCAGGGAAGCCTTTCCTGGATTCTCCTTATTGCTGTACTATCTAAAAATGAATTAAGAAAAGGACTTTCAAGTTACACACCCCATTTCTTAAGGTCAGAGTCTTGCTTGAAACCTATTATGTGTTCCATAAGATTTCTTTAGTGAAAGGAATTGACCCAACATTGTATTTCTTTTTTTCCCAGAGCTCTATGGAGCTTAACAGTGTTAATAAGTCAATTAAAACTGCACAACCAGCGTGATGCACATAAGCACTGGCCTTTTTGACATGTTCTTCAGCCTCTAGGGGCCTCAGTTTCCTCATGTGTAGAGTTGGGATAAATATATAATGCTTACCTCACCTTCTGGGGTTATCTATGTAAAACTCTTAGTTTATAAACAGCTGGTAAGTGGTGGCGCCAGTGTTGAAATTCAGAATTGCCTAACTCCTGAGGCTTTTTTTTTTTTTCTTTTTACTTTTTATTTTGAAATGAGTTGAACATACAGGAAAGTTGCAAGAGTAATACAAAGAACTTCTGTATACTTTTCACCTAGATTGACCAATTGTTCACTTCTTGCTCCACGAGCTGATGTTTTTCATCAGGGTGTGATGGGGTCTAGAAGAGTTTGTAAAGTAGGTGCGATCATTGTGCTGACCTCAGAGGGCCATTGTGTGATTTGGATGAGTTTACAGGTGTGAAAAAGAAGACCCATAAACATAAAAACTGCAGCAAAGCCTCAAGGGACCTCCAACCAATGGGCAGCCCACCACACAGGAGGTGACCCCTGAGGTCAGTCTTTGAACACCCAGCCGTCCAGGATCAGAACAAATACAGTGATTTCCATGCACCACTCCTTGTCTTCACCCAGAGAAAGGGTTGGATTGGCAAAATCTCTACAACAGGGGTCTCCAACCTCAGAGCCATGGACCAGTACCACTGGTGAGACCAGCAGTGGTATTAGATTAGAAATAAGGAGCCCAATCAATGTAATGGGCTCAAATCATCCTGAAACCATCCCTGCCCTCCAGTCTATGGAAAAACTGTCTTCCATGAAACTGGTCCCTGTGCCAAAAAGGTTGGAGACTGATGCTTTCTAAAGAATATTGTGCTCAGTCACTCAGTCATGTCTGACTCTTTGTAACCCCATGGACTATAGCCCACCAGGCTCCTCTGTCTATGGAATTTTCCAGGCAAGAATACTGGAGTGGCTTGCCATTTCCTCCTGCAGGGGCTAAAGGCTATTCGCGGAGTATTAATTTGGAGAAGTGAGTGAGTGCTGCTAAATCCACCGCATCCGTGGAGTAGAGGTCATCTGCGGCGCTTCCAAAGGGTTACTGTGAAGACTAGAACACCCTCTGGCCCATCTCCTTGCAAACTCCAGCCCTGGAATAGAATCACGATTTCCCAGTACTGAACACCGTTCTCAGAAGTGAGACATAGCCTTTCCAAAGAGTCTATTCATCTAGCTGCAAGAAGACAAATCCTTGTCCAAAGGTATGAAAACCACTTAAATACCATGTGCAGCCCACAGAACCATCTCCATATACAATCAAAGATGTGCTTTGACAAATTCTCTCAAGAGGCAGAGCATGAGGGCTGGGAGACGTTAACGTCTGCCATCCAGGCCTTCATGGAGAATGCACACGGCCAGCACCAGCCATGTCCAAATACCCGGAAAAGATATGACCCATAACTTCTAAAAAGTTCTGTATCACATAAAAACAAGCCTGGAGATGATCAATTTTGCAGAGTAAGCATGACCCTCTCCTTTTGTCTCTCTTTCATTCTCATTCTACTTTTGACTTATTTGTGGAAAGTTATAATTAGATCGTGATTTGCCTTTTTTTTCCTTGAGCTGATAAAGTGCCGTGAATCCTGGACAACATCCATGAGTGCAGTCACTTATGAATTTTGCTATTTTTCTGCACATAGCACCATATGCAGGCCCGACAGAGAGGCATGGCTCCGTATTGCTGGCATGCAGGAGAGCCACTGAAAGATATCATATGGTCTCCTGGCAGAAGTACAAAGTGCCTCTTGCTGTTTGATCTACTGTCTTAAACTTAAATGCAAAATCTGATAATTGGGTCAGGCAGGAGAAGAAACTGAGCAGTAAAGTTCTTTTCATTTCCTTTTGCTATTTCATCTTTTCTTCCCCCCCCCTTTTTTTTTTTGCCTGCTTTTTCTCCGGACTCCCTCTCCCTTTTTTTTCTCAGCCCCTGAAGGGGACAGATTGCCTTGTGAATAGGATGGATTCAAAGAGGAGGTGGGTTTATGGCCAGAAACCCGTCAGAGGGTCTCCAGGCACCTCCGTCAGGTCCTTGCTAGACGTGCGTTAGATTTTTGCTCCGTTAGCAACAGTCTGGATAACCATCTTGAGCTTTGCAGAAGCCAAAGTCATGGCTGGGTTTGCTTGTTTAGAAATATTACTGCCCTTCCAGACTTGGATTTGTTTAATGTAAAAGGAATTCATCGGAGTCTCACTGGCTTAGGGCATTAAGCAGACAGAGGCTTGTACTTCAAAGGGCACACAGGAGATAAATGAAAACTGAACCTCATCCTCAGACAGAAGACTCTGATACAAAAGGCCTGACTTAGACCTCTCTGCTCAATTGTTCTAAACAGGGAAAGAGAACTTTTCGTTCTCGATTTCGCCACTCTAAGACCTATTGCCGAATTGACTGTGCGGAAACGGAATTGTTTTAGCTGGATGTAAACCCAAATACGACCTCTTCCTAATGTATACAAATTTAGCCCTCACTAAGGAGGGGACAAATTTGGAAGTGACAAAAGTATCAGCCCTACTTTTGCAAATCACAAAAGGCAGTTTTTGTTTCTTGGGTGAGTCACTAAAGGTTTCCCCAGGTCAGGCCACCCTCTCACTGGGGTCCATGCTTCATGGACATCTTGCAGCAATGTAAGAATGTTCCAGAAACTTCCTCCCCGAAAGACCACCTGGGATTTGGTGAGAGGGGAGCCTGGAAGCAAGTCATATATCTCTCTTCATGTGTGTGTGTTCAGTCATGTCTGAATCTTTATGACCCTATGGACTGTCACCCGCCAGGCTCCTCTGTCCCTGGGATTCTCCAGGCAAGAGTACTTGAGTGGGTTGCCATTGCCTACTGCAGGGGATCTTCCCCAAAAGGGATTGAACCCATGTCTCCTGGATATGTTTCCTGCATAGCCTGCATTGGCTGGCAGATTCTCTACCACTCGGCCACCTGGGAAATGTGTCTCTCCTCATAAGCACCCCATACTGATGCTTTCAGTTGGACTAAGCAAGAAAGAACATTCTAGAAAAGAGTGTCTTGACTTTGAATAGAAAGTGGAGTCCCTGGGAGGCCGCCTGAATGGATTTTGCATCTGTGAGGACGTGGAGTGTAAGTCCTCCTCCCAAGGTGAGCCTGTCCCACTAATGGCTCCACAAGCCACTGCCTTCAGAGGGCCCTGTCCCAGCCTCAAACCCTTCAGAGGGTAAGGCAAAAGGGTCCTTTTAACCAGGACTTTAATTTCTAAAGCTTCCCAGGGTCCCTCCTGCTTGTCTCCTCCTACCTGGGCTTAAGGGTCCCTGTGGAGGGTTGTATTTTTGTAGAAGAGTGTCCAAAGCAGCAAGCCACCCAGAGTCGTGCTGAGACCTTAGAATCAACTCTCTTGCTCAGATATGACAGGCAGGCCAGGACACAGCCCTAGATGCCCCTGCAGTCGGCCTTCTGAGGCTGTCTGGGACCTGGAAAGATGGCACAGAGCTGCATCCAGGGTGTAGGGCTGGAGAGGGAAATTCAGCAGCCCACCAAGGCTGATCGGTATTTTTCCCCCCGGGTGTTCAGGCCCTGGGAAGAGAGGGCTTGGAACAGAGGAGCCGTCCATTTATTCTCTGGCTTGTTCAGACTCAGCAGCTGCATTTTGGAGGCCTCCCAGTCTATTCTGATCTGAATGGAAAAGAGCCTGTTTCTCCAGAACAAGCGTGACACAGTGAGTTTGCAGCTCTCTTGAACGGAAGCTGCCTTAGAAACAAATGCCTGCAGTCCTAGGGCTTCCCTGGTGACTCAGCGGTAAAGAATCCACCTACCCATGCAGGAGGCGAGGGTTCTATCCCTGGGGAGGCAAGATCCCCTGGAGGAGGGCATGACAACCCACTCCAGTAATCCGGGCCTGGGAAAGCCCATGGGCAGAGGAGTCTGGCAGGCTGCAGTCCGTGGGGTTGTGAAAGAATCAGACACAACTTAGTGACTAAATAACAACGAAGTGGGAGAGTGCAGCCTGGTTCTGGCGGCCTCCAAATGCAGCCTTTCAATCCAATATTTAGGATGCTCCCAGGGTCTCAGAGGACACCAGTACTAGCATCAGTTAGTCACCTTGCTGTCACAAGGACATCACGCCCTGTCGTTTTACTTAACATGACTGCGTGTCACTTCTCACCATAATGGGGCTGGAGAATCTTTTTGTCTAAAACATTAAATTAGACCTGCTCAACATAACACCAGAAGCGACTGTTACGTGCCCCCATGCACACCTACAAAAGGGTGGATTTGCAACAACACAGAGCCCCCGTGGTTCAGGGGCTTTTGGAGGGAGTCAGCTACCCCGGCTCATTCCAACACATTTGTGGGAGAGAGAGATGGGTTACTATACTCACAGTGGCCCAGTGAGAGGGGTCCACCAACCACTCCTTCCGTCCAACCCAAAGCTCAATGCAAAAGTAAAACACAATTTTTAAAAATTGAGGATTTGTAAATTCACTTTCATTATACCCGTAAGATTTTTTTTTTCTAGTTACTGAAGAAATGAGATGATTGTCTGAATATATTTGTAAATGGGCCCCTGCTTTCTCAGGCTCCCGATCCTCCTCTTCCTCACCTCGTCCAAGTGCTTCAGGGACGAGAACCATTTCCCGTAATCGCAGTTTTCTTGTTGGTAGCCTCCATCACCACGAAAAGTGAAAATCGAAAACTCTTAGGTGGAAATTAATTTAGAAACAACATTACCACAATCCTGTATGGTGTGTGTAACCATAATAGCCATTTCAGCGGGGAAAGTAAAAATAAATAGAAGGTCAAATGACATTAATTTCCATTTGCAGCAAACCCATAATTGGATCAATTATCATATCCTCGGGGAGAAAGTGGGTTGTCATTGATTGGTGGGTGAAGCCCACATGGGATAGAAGGAAACGCATGTGATGATGTCCACTGAAACTGGAAGGAGTGGGGAACCCAGTGGGACTGGTAGTGACTGCCCCCCACCCACCCAGGGCTTCCTCTAGACTGCAGAATGGTCTTTAGGCTAAGGTGTCCACTTCTCCATTCATTGATAGGTGGCTTTGGGCAAGTTTCTTGACCCTTTGGGGCTTGATTTTCTCATCTGCTCATTGAAGATTCTAAAAGTACCTACCTGGTGAGTTGTAATGATTAAATAAGGATTAAATATGGTTGTAAGGATTAAATCTTAGGCAAAATCTGGGAGATGGTGAGGGACAGGGAGTCCTGGCCTGCTGTAGTCCGTGAGGTTGCCAGGAGTCGGACACGACTTGGCGACTGAACAATAACAAATGATGCACTTAAAGAGGTACCAGGTAATTGGCTAACTGAAAATGCTAGCTAATCATTATTATTATATCTTTTTATTATTATTTATTATCCATGAATCAATGGTAAAAGGAGTAGATTTGGGCTGAAAAGTTGCAAATCCAAGTTTAAACTCTCCTGTTTTCTAACCGTATTGTTTTGGGCCAGTAAACCGAAGCCTCAGTTTCCTTATCTGTAAAATGGGCCTCTATCAGTTTGCCTAATGTGTTGACCGACGACATTGAATAAGAAATGGGAAAGCAGTTTGTCTCTGAACCTGAGTCCTCAGAATTTGCCTTTCTCCTGGGGACACTGGAATTGCCACAGGGGAGAGGATTCCAGCAAGGCTCCCTGGGACGTGACTGGCCAGTCCCTGCCCTGGTGTGCAAGAGCGGGTTTGCCCCATTTTTGCATGGATTTCCTGAGCTGCTACCCACAGGACACATGGACGTCTCCAGGTGTGACCCCCGCAAGGATGTTCTTCCGCTCTTCTCTGCAGCCTGAGGTCAGGTCAGAGAGCGGTGAGGAGCAAGGTAGACACTTCATGCAGAAATGCCCCAGATCTCAGAGAGCAGACCCAGACCCGCGGGACGCCCCTGCCCCACTGCGTGTATGCATTCTCTGTGCCTCGGGCTTTCATCTGAAGAGGCCGTGGCTGGTGACTCTGACCACCAGGAGTTCTAGGGAGGAAATAGGGCTCCACGGAAAGTAAACAAGAACATGCAGTTCTTTATACAAATATTCTCGAAGAACACACCAGAAATCCTTCCTCCCCTCCCCCTTCGGATGCGGGTGGAGAGCTTTTTCCTTTTGCACCCTTATAAATATCAATGCCTTTGCTCTCTTCTAATGTCTTGTTGCCCTGAAAGTGGGGCCTACCTAAAATCAGAAGTACCGGGCCCTCTGCAGTGGAGAAAGGCTAAACCAGAGGCAGAAGCGCATCGGAATCCAATGAAAACACACCAGATGATTTTTATTTTAGTTTCCTAATGGGTTTGTTACCATTTTCTGAAAATTTGGAGATGCATCATGGAATCTAGACTCAGATTGGTTTGCATGGATGTGTTTGTGTGCACAAGAGGGTGTGTGCGTGGGTCAAAGTACCTGTCAAGGAGTATGTGCATGCATCTGTGTGTGTGTATGAGTACAGCTGTGTGGGTGTTGCATGTGTGTGGAAGTGTGCATGTCTATAAGCCAGTATGTGTGTGTGTGTATGTGTGCGTGTGTGTGCATGCATGTGAAAGTGCATTGTTCAATCACTAAGTCGTATCTGACTTTTTGCGACCCCATGGACTGCAGCACGACAGGCCTCCCTGTCCCTCACTATCTCCCAGAGTTCATCCAAGTTCATGTCTATTGAATCGGTGATGCCATTCAGTCATCTCATCCTCTGCCGCCCTCTTCTCCTTTTGGCTTCAGTCTTTCCCAGCACTCATGCCCACAAAAACTGTGAGTGGGAGTATATCTGTGTGTGCATGTGTGTGTGTGCAGTGAGAGCACTCTGGGTGTGGACTCTGTTCCATCTGTCCATCACACCTTCAGGATGTTCTTCCAGAAGAGACTCGAGACCACCTGGCATCAATCGTTGACATCACGTCAGGAGAGGGCTGGAGACCGCCTGATGGCAGAGCTGCTTTGAGGCAGAGGCCTGATCTGAGAGCAGTTTCCTCTTCCACCTCCCTTCCCATGGCGCTCCTTTTCCTTCTTTGCTGACCTCTGAGACGCCACCACCTCTGGGCTATTTTTTCAACTCCCCCCATGTTAATGGTGTATTTCTCAAGCCCTTGCTCTGGGGGACATGCATCTGGGTCTAGAGGGTTGTCTGTAGTCCAGGGTGGGCACTGAAACACCCTGATGCCGTGAGGGCCACAGCCTCCCCACCTGGGTCTTCACGGCTCCCAGGCTGCTCATGGTGGCCCCAGGATCCTGAGCCCCGTCGGTTGGCTCTTCTCTGTGTTTCTCCCCAGTCCAAGTGCAGAGACCCTCTGCCATCAGCCATGTAAGCACAGGATTTGGAGTTGGCTCTTCTCTGTTTCTCCCCAGTCCAAGTGCAGAGACCCTCTGCCATCAGCCGTGTAAGCACAGGATCTGGAGGGAATGAATGAATGAATAGCAGCCTGGCCTTCCATCTTCATAACTAAATTTTATTGATTTGAGCTAGAGGGAAGAAGGTTCTGAGAATATTTGGAGACTGAGGGCACAGCTCGAGGTGCCAGGCTCTGCAGGAATATGGGTGTGCTTTCAGTGCAGGGGCTTTGTGAGAGTTCCTGCCATGATGCTCTGGATCACGTGACCGAGATACTAATGCCATGAGACACGGCCCTGCCCTCAAGGGGTCCACAGTCTTACAGATGCCAAACGCACTGTCATCTGGACTCTCAACCTTGACTCCATGTGACAATCCTTTGGGGAGCTTTTCAGAAACACTGAAAGCCAAGTGCTGGTGTCAATAGGAACGTTTGTTTCTTTCCTCCGTTTGCCAGGGCCTCTCCCGAGGACTGTGGGGCAGGCACGAGTTTTGACTGGCAAAGCACAAGAACCTATATTCAAATATCATCCCCACAGCCGTGCCGTCCAAGGGTGTAGGGAAAATGACAACTGTGGGTGGATTTCATTTGCTTCTCAAAAGAAACGCCCCACTCTTGACTCTTAATCACCCTCTTATTGATGGTTGCAGTAGGAATGTGTATGTCTGGGGCTGAGGACATGGAAAGTTACCTGGTGCTTAAATCTGGATTGGGGCCATTTGGCCAAAATCCTTTGGCTTGGTTGTCTGAACTCAAGCATAGCCTCCAATCATAGTCACCATGCAATGGACATGAACTTGGGCAGACTCCGGGAGATGGTGAGGGACAAGGAAGCCTGGCGTGCTGCAGTCCATGGGGCTGTGAAGAGCTAGACACAACTGAGCGACTGAATGACAACAACATAGCCTCCAAGTGCCAGAGAGAAGCAGTAAAGAAATAAACACAGAACAGCACTAATAGAGCCATAGAGAGATGTCAACTCTTTGTAGTTAAAAGAACGTGGGAGTGGGATATTTACCTCATTTGTGCAAATTTCTGTAAGCTCTCTCTTTACCAGCTGCCTGATGACATTTGTCCCAAATCTCATCAAAAAGGAAGAGCTAATAAGAGCACTAAAAGCAGAGAAAGAAATTTCTTTTGGTCAAACAGAACATCCTGTTTTGAGTCCCAAGCAAGCTCTTAAGTCAAAAAGGGTGCTCAGCCTTTTGCCTTTGGCAAAACACAGCCTCTTCTTTCTAAATGTTTAAAAATGTTTAGTGGGAGCAGAAAGTGCAATGAACTTCTTAAGACATCAAAAAACTATAAATTAATAAAACACATAAACAGAACTTCCATTAAACTGGGCAAGAACTTTGAAACACAGAAAGAGGCTTACTTAGAGAAGGACCCTGATTCAGAAAGATAATTTGCTGAGAAAAGACCAAGTATGCCTGCCCACCTCTTCCCCCATTTCTCACAGAAGGTTTACTTGGGAAAGATTATCATCTGTGCGTCGTGACAAAAGTCATTGCTCACTGCAGAGATGGAAATAAAAGAGTGATGTAGGTTCACACCGTTACCAAAAAAACCCAAGAGTTACCTTGAAATCAGCTATTTCACCCACTAGTACCATTGTCAAGGAAAGTTTCATAGTCAGAGTTTCAGGATAGCTAAATATCAAGATGAATTGCTGAAATGTCACCCAAATTTGTCATCATATATCATTTATGACTCTCTTGAGTGGGCAGTCAAAACATAGAAGAAGCATGTGAATTTCCTTGTTTCTGTTTTGTTTTGTTTTTTTTTTCCTACTTTATTACAAAAATTGCTCTCAGGTATAGTTGATTTATATTATTATACTGGCTTCAGGTGTACAACGTACTGATTCCATATTGTTATAGATTATGTTCCATTTAAGTTACTATAAAATGTTGGCTGTATTCCCTGTGCTGCACAATATATCCTCATAGCTTGTTTCTTTTATACAGTAGTCTGTATCTCTTAATCTTCTACCCCATGCCCCTTACTCCTTCCCTCTCCCCGCTGGCAACCACTGATTTGTTCTCTGTATCTGTGAGTCTGTTTTTGTTTTGTTACATACAACTGTTTGTTTTTTAGATTCCATATGTAAGTGATAACAGACAGTATTTGTCTTTCTCTGTCTGACTTATTTTACTAAGCATAATACCCTGTAAGTTCATTCATGTTTTTGCAAATAGCAAACTTTTATTCTTCTTTATGGCTGAATAATATTCCACTGTGTGTGTGTGTCTGTACATATTCCATCTTTATTCATTCATTTGATGATGAATACTTAGGTTGCTTCTGTATCTTGGCCATTGTAAATAATGCTTCTATGAACACGGGAGCGCATGTATCTTTTTGAATTAGTCTTTTTGTTTTCTTTGTATGTATACGCAGAAGTCCAACTGCTGGATCATATGGTAATTCTACTTTTAGTTTTTTCTGTAACCTCCATACTGTTTTCCACAGCCATTGCATCAAATTAAATTCCCACCAGCAGTGTCCTGGGGTTCCTTTTTCTCCACATCCTAACCAGCATCTGTGATCTTTTTGATGATAGCCATTCTGACAGGTTTGGAGTGATATCTTATTGAGATTTTGATGTGCATTTCTCTGATGATTAGGAATATGGAGCATCTTTTCATCCATACTTGGCCATCTGTATGTCTTCTTTAGAAAATACCTATTCAGGTCTTCTGCCCATTTTTTATTCATGTTTTTTTATATATTCCATTGTATGAGCTATTTATATATTTTGGATATTAACCCCTTATAAGTCATATCACTTGTAAATATTTTCTGCCATTCAGTAGCTTGTCTTTTCATTTTGTTGGTGGTTTCCTTTGCAGCACAAAAAGCTTTTAAGTTTAATTAGGTCCCATGTGTTCATTTTGGGCTTTGTTTCCTTTGCCTTAGGAAACAGATCCAAAAAAGTACGGCTATGATTTATTTTTGTATTTGGTGTGAAAATTTTTCTAATTCTATTCTTTTACATATAGCTGTCCAGTTTTCCCAACACCACTTATTGACGGGATTGTCTTTTTCCATTATATGTTCTTACCTCCTTTGTTGCAGATTAACTGCCCATAAGTACAGGGGTTGCTTTCTAAGCTTTTGATCCTGCCCCGTTGATCTGTGTGTCCAGATTTTGTGTCAAGTCATGCTGCTTTGGTTACTGTAGTTTTGTAGTGCCTTCTGAAGTTCGGGAGCATAAGATTTCTAACTTTCTTCTTTTTTCTCAAGATTGCTTTTGCTTTTCAGGTCTTTTATGGTTCCATACAAATTTTAGCATTATTTTTCTAGTCCTCTGAAAAATATCATGGATACTTAGATAGTGTTAGTCACTCAGTAATGCCCAACTCTTTACAACACCATGGACCCATCAGGTTCCTCTCTCCATTGAATTTTCCAGGCAAGAACACTGGAGTGGGTAGTCATTTCCTTCTCCAGGGGATCTTCCCAACCCAGGGGTTGAACCCGGGTCTCCTGCATTGCAGACAGATTCTTTACCATCTGAGCCACCAGGCAAGCCATAGGAATTGCACCGTCTGTAGATGGCTTTGAATAACACAGAAATTTTAACAATATTAATTTTTTCAATCCATGGATATGGACTATCTATACTTAGTTCTTAAAACTCATTAGGTTTGGGGTTTCCCTGATAGCTCAGTTGGTAAAGAATCCACCTGCAATGCAAGAGACCCTAGTTTGATTCCTGGGTTGGGAAGATGGGCTGGAGAAGGGATAGGCTACCTACTCCAGTATTCTTAGGCTTCCCGGGTGGCTCAGCTGGTAAAGAATCTGCCTGCAGCGTGGGAGACCTGGGTTCGATCCCTGGGTTGGGAAGATCTCCTGGAGAAGGGAAAGGCTACCCACTCCAGTATTCTGGCCTAGAGAATTCCATGGACTATATAGTCCATGGACACCACTGAGTGACTTTCACTTTCAATTTCTTTCAATTTCTTGTGACTGCTGTGTCATCTTATGCCACAAGGATAGTTTTCCTTTACAGTTATCTGCTAATTCAGAAAGGATATGGTTCCTGAATCCTAGAGGAACTTTCCCTTCTCCTCTCATCCTTCCTCACCCAAAGACATTTATGATACCCCCTTCTCCATGCTTCACTCAGGGCCACTTCTCCCACCTTCTCCAATGTGTCCACAGACACGCTTGTTTTTTTTTAGTACATTCAGAGAGGGAATTGGGTGAAGGTAGTCAAAAGGTACAAACTTTCCATGATAGGATAAATAAATTCAGGAGTGTCATGTACAGCTTGATGACTGTAGCTAATTATCAGATCAGATCAGATCAGTCGCTCAGTCGTGTCCGACTCTTTGCGACCCCATGAATCGCAGCACGCCAGGCCTCGCTGTCCATCACCAACTCCCGGAGTTCACTGAGACTCACGTCCATCGAGTCAGTGATGCCATCCAGCCATCTCATCCTCTGTCGTCCCCTTCTCCTGCCCCCAATCCCTCCCATACTATTTGGTATATTAGAAAGTAGCTAACAGAGTGGATCTTATAAGTTCTTCTGACAAGGAAAAAAATATGTAACTATGTGAGGCGATGGTTGACTTATTAACCATGAGTTACTGCCATTATCATTCAGAATATATACACGTATCAAATCATTATGCTGGATGCTTTAAGCTTATACAGGCTTACACGTCAACTATATCTCAATAAAACTGAGAGAAATAAACTTTAGAGATGTAAGACCGGCAAAGTCTTCTATCCACCATCTTATAAAAAAGGGTTGAGGAGAAAGTGCAGACCAAACTCTAAACAGGGCGTTCCTTTCACAGCACCCAGGGGGAGGCAGCAAGCTTAAGAGCTGCTTCCTCTCGGGAAGTAAGAGGCGCAGGTAGGTGCACAGTCGCTCAGGATGCCTTGGGTGCCTAAGACAGGTCTCCTCTTCTCTGAGCTCCCAATATATTACTACTTCAGCTCAAGGAAGTGTTGACTTTCCAAAGACAAGTGAGTCCCTGGCTGGCTCCAGGTAATGACACTATGCTGAGTTCCTCCCATTTTACAAGCCACCCTGGCTCTACGCTTCCTGTCACAAGCATTTATATTTCCTGCCCATTCATCCCTAATTTTCCAGGGAGTTGTGTGAGGGTTTATAATTGATCACGATCATACTCAGTGCCCCATAACACTTTTCGTCTTCAAAGCAAACGTGAGTCAACTCTCGTAACACCCATATTGGCCAAGCTGGTGTTTTTCTCCCTGTTTGGCACCTGGAGGCACATAGCGTCCCGAAGTCCAGGTGCACAAAGAGCCAGCTTCTTTCTGGCGTCACTTCTTCCAGCATCCCCTTCCAGAACACCGTCTTTTCAAACAAGAAAAGATGTGGAGACCTGTCCTGGTGCCCACCTGTGCTCTGTAACCTATCATCCTGCCATGTCGGAACACTTTCTTCTTCAACGTAAGGCTGGTGGGCAAACTCAAAGCTGAAGAAAAAGAGAACATTGACCTCATGAATTTAGTTTCGTCAGCTGAGAGGGATGAGCTGTATGCGGTCTTGGTACACCCTGTGTGTTACTGTTGTAAATGGCAGAGAAAAAGGAGAAATTGGAGACCATGAGGTCAAAAGTTCTAGCAACTCGGACCCACCATGCTCAGCTTCCAGGGGCCTTGGAACCATAGCCCACGAGTGAGGTGGCCACCCACCCTGGTAGGAGAACATGTAAACTCACAGCATCGCATCTGGTGTGTGTCGTAAAAACAATACCCATCATCGGCAAGTGGGTGACAAGCAGGACTGGCCAAGAATTTGACACTATGTGAACAAAACGGCCAGGTAACTCCTTTCTTGCTCAGTGGCCATAGGTTTAAGAAAGTGTAGACATAAAGCGGGCAAAGACTTGAAGTTGCATAATATCAGGGTCACCAAAAACTGACCATTTTTCCGGTCACTTCCTTTACTGTTCTGTGTGCTTGTGATTTTCCCTCAGTTGATTTTTCAAATGAGAAACTTGTTGGACTTTGTATTTTGAGGAAAATGCTGCCAATGGAAACCATCCTAACTAGAAAATCTCTCTCTCTGCACTTGGGTCGTGGCAAAGCGTACAGTGACTCTCCCTGCTGTTCAGGCTCCTCCCAAAGCTGCCCCTCTTAAGTCACTGGAGATCCTTCTCACCCCAGCCCTGCAGCTGCTCTTTCCAGGGATTTCTACTGTGTCCAAAATCACCCCTCATCTCCCCTCCAAATAGAAGGGAAAAAACACTTTTTTTTGCTAAATTTCATTTCACAAACATGCAAGGACTTACTACAAATGTGCTGTTGTGTTTTGAGTATTAGTTCACTTCGTTTTTCTATTTTTGTTTGCATATGCATGAGGAAAAAAAATATGTTATTTGAACTAAAAGAAATTTGAGCCAAACTCCTCTTGACAGTTAACCTGGTTGAAGCGCAGTTGACTTCTTGCCTATTCCGGAAAAGCAACCCAATGTTCCCAGTAGCTCCTTAATGCAATTACTTGATGAGAGAAAGGCATTTCATTTCCTAACCACTACAGGAATAAGCAATATAGCTGTCAATAATTTCTCAACAGGGCTTCGGGCATGGTGGGCACCAGACAACCACATTTGTATATGCTCATTAACGCATTTCCATCAATGCTTAAAAATTCACTTTCCTAAAGCCTAGGGGTCTTCGGGGATTTTGCTGATAGGGGAATGACCTTCTCCTTCTTCTGTTTTCAGGTTGTTACTTGTGTCTGAATATGCACCACATCACAGCAATTTGCCTCAACTCTCCATTTAAGTCAAATCAGGTTACATTCAGTGTGCCTGCCCTCCTGGCTTCCTTTGAGGCCAGAGTGATGAGCCTGAGAAAACACAAAGTCTGCTCCCTCTTTACTTTTCCTGAACTTGCCCACTTTCCTGAGAAGAGTTTTATACCACTGTGATTTCTAATGATGAAAGTAATTACTCCCATTTATGAAGCCCTTGCCATATGCCAGATATTGTGCTGTGCATTTGTTCATACGATCTCATCTAATCCTCAAAACCCCTGAGAACAGACATTTTTAAACTTTAGTAAGTATAAGAATATCACCTGGGATCGCTTATTCCAAACAAGACTTCCAGCTCTCCCACCACTGCAAATATTTCAGTGGAGTAGGGTCCGGATAGGGAGTCTATGAGATTACATTTTGCAAAATATTGCCCTAGAAAGCAGGTTCAACTATTATTACCGTTGTACTGGTAAAAATCTTTGGCAGACAGTAGGAAACTTGCTCAAGCTGACTCAGAAATCAAACCAAGCCTATACGAAGCCAACTCCGAATTCCATGCTCCTACCCAAAGGTGCACCAGTCCTCGCTTTATGAAGGACTGATAGTGACTTCCATAATGTCAGAGTAGTTAACTCTAGGTGACATTGCTAACAGTTCCAAGTTCCAATGTCTTCTCACAACCAAGGCTTATTTCTTGCTTTGGCAAAGACTAATGTTTTGAGGGTAACTCATCCATAAGGATCTCCTCTAGCCTGTGCCCCGGGGCTCCAGGCTGCCTCCACCTGGTAGCTATGCCACCTGGAATACAAGATCCAGTGTCATCCCAATGGAGAGAGAGAATGCTGGATGATCACCCAGGATACTAATGGATCCCCCCTGCCAAGGGTTAAATCGTTTCTACCTACATCACATTGGTGGCCAGGTGGCCCCAGTCTAACTGTGAGAGGGGCTGAGGAAATGGTAGGATCACATGTACATTTAGTGAACACCCAAGTGAGAGATCTGAGACTAGGTATCAGTGCCCAAAGCTCCTCAGGTTTCATTAACTGGACCTTGTTGCTTCATCCTCTGCTTTCTGCTCCTTTTGCCTCCCGCCTTTCGGGCTCACCTCCAGTGTGGCTCCTGCAATGAAACTGTCTGCAAAGTACTTTCCCCATAGGTTGTAAGGTATAAAAGACATTCGTATTAGCCATTTTGAGGTGTTGTAACAAAATCTTATAGGCCGTGTTGCTTAAGCAACAGGCATTTTTTTCTTACAGATTTGGAGGCTGAGACATTCAAGATTAGGGTGCTAGCATGATCATATTCCGGTGAAGACTCTCCTCCTAGGTTGTAGACAGCTGTCTTCTTGCTGTGTCCTCGTGTAGCCAAAGGGCTTCCCAAGTGGCACAGTGGTAAAGAACCCACCTGCCAATGCAGGAGATGTGAGAGATGCAGCTTTGATCCCTGTGTCCAGAAGGTCCCCTGAAGGAGGGCAAGGCAACCCACTCCAGTATTTTTGCCTGGAGAATCCCATGGACAGAGGAGCCTGGCCAGCTGTAGCCCATGGGATCATAAAGAGTCAGACACCAGCTGAAGTGATTTAGCATGCATGCATGCAGGGGAGAGGACAAACTCTCAGGTCTGTTCTTATAAGGGCACTAATCCTATCATGAGTCCCCTAAACCTAAATAAAAAGACTCCACCTCCTAATAGTTACATACTCGGGCTTAGGACGTCAACATACGAATTTGGTAGGGGAAAGGGACACAGGCATCTAGTCCTACTCCTTAGCACCGTCCCAGATGGGATCCCCTATAAATGGCATTTCCTCTCTCATTTTCTCCTCCCACCTCAAAAACAGCTACTTGACTCAGACCTAAAAATGTGAACTGTGTCTTATGCTCCTAGCTGACTTGGAAAATTCACTATGGTATGTCTTGAAAACGTCTGAACCACCTGTATGAAGTCCCTTTGGGAAGATTAGTTGATGAAACAGCCCTGCCTGCTAGGGGATACCTAACAGGTGTCAACACTGTAAAACATAAATACCTGGTCAGTCAATAGGGGCCGTGGACAAATTTCTTCTAATGTCTTTTCTAGAAAACTTCATAATGAGCTATTACAGAGCAGGGCAGCATGCAGTCCTGTAATCATGGACTACGTGTCAATAAAGGCTTCATAAACAGAACCTTACTTATACTTTCTAGACTTCATCAGAATGTCAGTGCTTCCCCTAAATCATGCTGGAAGTTAGCACAAAGAGGGACACCTGTGGGATTGGGCTGGAAAATCAAAGTGAACGTGAAAGTCACTCAGTCATGTCCAACTCTTTGCAACCCCGTGGACTATACAGTCCATGGAATTCTCCAGGCCAGAATACTGGAGTGGGTAAGCCTTTCCCTTCTCCAGGGGATCTTCCCAACCAAGGGATTGAACCCAGGTCTTCCACATTGTGGGTGGATCCTTTACCAGCTGATCCATAAGGAAAATCTTAGGGGGCTGTCTTAAGATTTTGCCTACCATAGATACTCTATAAAATGCAACTAAATCTTTGCATAATTATATGCATAATCAAGTATTACTTAAACTCATACATACATGTTTTAAATTTTTTGCAGAACAAAATTGCATTTCAGTTATTTCCTCAATGCAATTTTTTCCCTTCATCTCTATGCACCTATATATAATTTCTATTATTCATAGTATGAAAGTGTTAGTAGCTCAGTCATGTCTGACTCTTTGTGACCCCATAGACTGTAGCCCACCAGGCTCCTCTGTCCATGGAATTCTCCAGCCAAGAATACTTGAGTGGGTAGCCATTTCATTCTCCTGGGGATCTTCCTGACCCAGGGATTGAACCCAGGTCTCTTGCATTGTTGCATTGCAGGCAAATTCTTCACTGTCTGAGCCATCAGGTAAGCCCAATTCACAGTATAGTTTTAAAAATAAGATATTGGTTTTGAATACTAAACAAGAAATAGTGTGAGTTGTGATTTTTAATTCAGATGTAATGAGGTGGTTATAAGACCTTGGACAATCACTTAACTTTGTGTCCATCTTTCACCTTCATAAACTGTGTGGCTTATACCAGATAATAATGTTTGTTTCAGTTCAGTTCAGTCACTCAGTAGTGTCTGACTCTTTGCGACCCCATGAACCGCAGCACACCAGGCCTCCCTGTCCATCACCAACTCCCGGAGTCCACCCAAACCCATGTCCATTGAGTCGGTGATGCCATCCAACCATCTCATCCTCTGCCGTCCCCTTCTCCTCCTACCCTCAATCTTTCCCAGCATCAGGGTCTTTTCCAATGAGTTAGCTCTTCGCATCAGGTGCCCGAAGTATTGGAGTTTCAGCTTCAACATCAGTCCTTCCGATGAACACCCAGGACTGATCTCCTTTAAATGTTTGTTTAGCTCTGGGTAGATTACAAGCAACTATAAGAATAATTTGATTTTGCCTCAGTTTGCTACAAGATCTTTAAGATCCTTTAGACTTAGAACATTCCACAGTCCTACGATGGCTATTGAGCAGTGATTCTGTAACGCTGAGTGCAGTATGTCGCAACATTCACTGGTGTCCAGCCCGTTCAGAAGGACCCTAACTTGGTTAGCCTGGAAGAACTCTAAACTCCTTGAAGGAGGTCTCCATGTATTATTCATCTTTGTGCCTCCAGGGCCTAGCTCAATACTTGCCAGAAGGGATATGACCAATAAATATTAGCTATCGGTTGGCTGAACAGGGCTGGGTGACAGCCTGGAGATATCCCCTCATCACCCCCTGTAGGGCTGTGACAGAGCACACATCTCAGGACGGGCCTGCCAGCCTTTTTTCTCACTGGTGTGGTAGTCTTGTCCGCTGTGGTTGTCTGCAGCCTTGGGGCTGCCTTCATGACCTTGCCCTTAATGCATGAGCGCAACTGCAGAAGGGCAGCCTGGTCCTCTTTCCTCATTGGCTTGTGACAATTTCACAATGTCCCCTTCCTCGGTCTCTGGCCAAAGCTTTCAACTTAGCCTCTTTGGGATGAAGATTATATGTCTGTTTTTATTATGGAATAAAAAACACACACCATTTACTTTGTATAAATTCACTCTATGGTTCTGCAGCTGGAGGGCATATCTTCAAGAAGACAAAGGTTGATTGGGCGGGAAGGGGTGTTGCTTGTTTTACTTTGTTTTAATATTTATTTTTTATTTGACTGTGTTGGGTCTTAGTTGTGGCACATAGAGTCATGCAAATCTTTCGTCGCGGTACACAGATTCTCTGGTTGCGTCACTCAGGCTCAGCAGTTGCCGTGCGCTGACTTAGTTGCTCTGCACCATGCGGGATATTAGTTCCCTGACCAGGGATTGAAACTGTGTCCCCTGTATTGCAAGGCACGTCCTTAACCACTGGCCCATGGGGAAGTCCCCATGTTGCTGTCTTTACGTCCTGCCAGTAAACCCCAAAAGTAGCTTAATGGAAATATTCAAACTGATTGCCATCCTAGTAGTTGATGAATGGAAAGGATTTTGATGTGTTGTATGGCTCATGCCGGGCTTCCCATGCGATGTTAGTGGTAAAGAAGCGGCTTGCTAATGCAGACATAAGAGACACGGGTTCAGTCTCGGGGTTGGCAAGATCCCCTGGAGGAGGGCATGGCAACCCACTCCAGTATTCTTGCCCACAGAATCCCATGAGCAGAGGAGAGGAGCCTGGCGGGCTACAGTCTGCAGGGTCACAAAGAGTCGGACATGACTGAAGCGACTTAGCATGCGAGCATCCACGGTTCACGCCTCCACTTTTAGGCCAAACTGAACTGAAACCTCACACACATCTGTTCATTACAGTCTTCCAGCTCTCTAGGCGATTGAGCTGTTTAGGGGATGGATCAGAAAAGTAGTATATAAATAAATGATCATCTCTAGGCCAGATTCTGCACTTCCCTTGGTTTCTGCACCACGGAGACCCACAAGAAGTGGGCTGTGGTCTGCTCTCCACTGCTTCAGATGCCCAGGCAGCCCAGCCTTGGCAATGGGTCATTCCCAAATCAGGGTGTAATCACTGTGCCCACAAGGCCACCTCAGTCCCCTTCACAGGCTCATAGCCCAGACACTCTGGGCCCTGGGAAACCTAAGTAGAATGCTTGAGACTTCCTCTGAGAAATTCTCCTCCCAAAGCCCATTCCTTTCTAGAACAGAGTCTTCTAAAACTCTTCTTGTGACAGGAAACACTGAGAGGTGCGTTCAGATGAATGAAATGAAAGGTTCTCTCGGATGAAGTGGAGCCCAGCCTTTCGAGGGAAAAAGAGGTCACATCAGTTGTATCTGAAGCCATTGGGGTCATAATGAATACAATTCAGTCTCCCATTCAAAAATCTCATATTTTCTTTGGAAAGATGTTGTTGTTCAATTGCTGAGTCACGTCTGACTCTTGGCAGCCCCAAGGACTGCAGCACGTCAGGCCTTCCTGTCCATCACCAACTCGCAGAGTTTACTCAAACTCATGTCCATTGAGTCGGTGATGCCATCCAACCATCTCATCCTCTGTCATCCCCTTCTTCTCCTGCCTTCAATCTTTCCCAGTGTCAGTGTCTTTTCAAATGAGTCAGCTCTCCTCATCAGGTGGCCAAAGCTTGGCCAAGGTGGCAATAAATAATTGATTACAGACCACGATAGGACCAAGTGCAGTGCATACGGGTGAATCTGAAGGTGGAAGAGCTTGTCTCTCCTCTTAGCTCAGGAGACATGTGATACCCACACGTTAGAGTCCTGTAGGGCTCACCAGTCACTTTCAAGATGATTAGCAGGGCCTGGAGACAGCTGGGATGTCACCGCTCAAACTCATTTCAGACTGCCATCTGTGTCTGCTCATCAGTCACCAGATGATCCTGGCCAGATGTGTTCTCATACCCTCTCTTTGCAGAGCTGTAGCCTTTGCTAAATTAACCTCCACTCTCCTCCACCACTTCCAATGTTGACTTGTCCTCGAATCTTGCTGTGTGATGTGATGTTCCCGACCAACTTTGTATCTGTAGAGCATTCAGCAAGCCTGGCTATGGAAAGGCGCAAAGCTTTATTCTAATTTTCAGAGCATCACCACAAGCTTTGCGGAAAGTGTGACTGGGACTGGAAGGATGACAAGAGCAGGGACGTGAGAAGGAGGGTATTTCAAGCAGCTGGAACAGCAGAGACAAAGGGGCAGAGAGGGGAATGTCATGGGTGATTCAGACCATCACCAAATCCACTGGGTTTGAAGGACATGGTTACTTGTTTGAGGAAGAGCAGATATAAGGCTCCTAAACCTGAGTTTAGGAGTCAGAACACAACAAAGCATTTGAGAAGACAGCAGTGTCACAGTGATATAATTTCTTTGAAAAGATTAGCCTAGAAACCTTGTGAGACAGGAGGACATTGGATGGTGGGAAGGCATTAGAACTGGAGAGACCAGTTCAGAGAGAGAATCCAGGAGGGACTGCATGGAGGGGATGTCAGGGCAAATCAGGAAGTGAAACATATCACTAGACACGGTGAGAGGAGGATCAAGAGAACTGGACAACCAGCAGCTGGGGACGATGCCCATCCATGACCACAGGGGCAACTGGGAGAAGAGGGTGCCCCGTCCAAACCAGAAATCCTGGAAAAGGAGACTACCAGGAAGAAGGAGTCAATGGGTTTCTCATGGGATAAGTTGAGTTCCAAAGTTCATCAAGAGACAGGTATACACACTTAGATATTTTTGCCTGGCTCAAAGCTGGGCACGGGAGTATCATAAGGCTCACAGTTTGAGGAACTTCTGAATGATCACTTGGTGGATTATAATCTTTTAATTTCTATGTGTTTTCAATAGTTGATTTGCAGTAAGAGAATAACTTGTTCCATCCAAACTTACGTATTTTTTTAATCTAAAATAGCTCAAGGCAGTTTGGGTTTGTCAATAACTAAAAGAAAAAAAAAAAAACAGGTGATCAGTTTTCTGGTTTTCTAAGTGTGCCAACAATGCACCTGTTAATATTCTTTCTGAGGGGCTGAAAGCTGGGAAGTGGTATTACTGCACCCCCAGAGCCTTGCTACTTTTCATGCAGACCTCATGTGTTAATGTTGCTAATGAAACTTAGTAGCATGTAAGGCTGAGTACATTTGTAAAAGGAGCAAAGGAATAAGTTCTATTTCTTCATATGTTTATACAAAAAAAAAAGAGAGAGAAAGAGAGATGAGGTATTCAGCTAAAAAGCAGTGACAGAGGGCTGGAGTTGAAGAAGGCAAGTCTGGAGGCAAGGATCGAAAGGGCTTCCCTGGTGGCTCAGATGGTAAGGAATCTGCCTGCAGTGCAGGAGACCTGGATTCAATCCCTGGGTTGGGCAGATCCCCTGGAGAAGGGAATGGCTACCCACTCCAGCATTCTTGCCTGGAGAATTCCGTGGACAGAGGAGCCTGGGGGGATCAAGCAAAGAATCAGACACGACTGAGTAACTAACACTTTCACTTTCACATATATAGTAGTCAGAGTTCAGGAAACACCCAAGATCTACAAGAAAGGGTGTACAGACAGAGAAAAGAAAACCTTAAAGAAGGCTTCCATCGGGGCATGAGAGCAAAGAAGATGGAAGGAGGTGGACAAACCCCCACCCGCTACAGAGTCAAGGACACACCAAGGGTAGAGGATATTTCAAGGAGAGCATGCTCAAGGATGTTGCAGAGAAATCTAGAAGGGAAGAATTGAATCAGCAGCTGTTGACACTGGTGACATTTGAGAAAGCAATTTCAGGAGAGCAGTGGGAGTAAAAAGCAGGATGCTGGGCTGCATAATGAGGAGATGGTGAGAATGTGGAGGTGGAAGGTGGGAGCACTTTTGTGGAGGATCTAGCAGAGAAGTGGAGAAAGGAAAGTGCACTCAAAGGAGGGAGGGATCGAGCTCAAGCAAAAGTGGATGACATGCCCACCAGGCAGGCCCCAATTTGTTTCTTTGTTGTTATCATTCAGTTGCTCAGTCGTGTCTGACTCTTTGCGACCCATGATCTAGCACGCCAGGCTTCCGTGTCCTTCACCATCTCCTGGAGCTTGCTCAAACCCATGTCTATTGAGTCAGTGATGCCATCCAACCATCTCATCCTCTGTCATCCCCTTCTCCTCCTGCCCTCAATCTTTCCCAGCATCAGGGTCTTTTCCAATGAGTCAGTTCTTCGCATCAGGTGGCCAAAGTATTGGAGTTTCAGCTTCAACATCAGTCCTTCCAATGAACACCCAGGACTGATCTCCTTTAGGATGGACTGATTGGATCTCCAAGAGACTCTCAAGAGTCTTCTCCAACACCACAGTTCAAAAACATCAATTCTTCGGCGCTCAGCTTTCTTCACAGTCCAACTCTCACATCCATACATGACCACTGGAAAAACCATAGCCTTGACTAGACGGACCTTTGTTGGCAAAGTAATGTCTCTGGTTTTTAATATGCTATCTAGGTTGGTCATAACTTTCCTTCCAAGGAATAAGCATCTTTTAATTTCATGGCTGCAGTCACCATCTACAGTGATTTTGGAGCCCAGAAAAATGAAGTCAGCCATTGTCTCCACTGTTTCCCCATCTATTTCCCATGAAGTGATGGGACCAGATGCCATTATCTTCGTTTTCTGAATGTTGAACTTTAAGCCAACTTTTTCACTCTCCTCTTTCACTTTCATCAAGAGGCTCTTTAGTTCTTCACTTTCTGCCATAAGGGTGGTGTCATCTGCATATCTGAGGCTATTGATATTTCTCCTGGCAGTTTTGATTCCAGCTTGTGCTTCCTCCAGCCCAGCGTTTCTCATAATATACTCTGCATATAAGTTAAATAAGCAGGATGACAATATACAGCCTTGACATACTCCTTTTCCTACTTGGAACCAGTCTGTTGTTCCATGTCCAGTTCTAACTGTTGCTTCCTGACCTGCATACAAATTTCTCAAGAGGCATATCAGGTGGCTGGTATTCCCATCCATTTCAGAATTTTCCACAGTTTATTGTGATCCACACAGACAAAAGCTTTGGCATAGTCAATAAAGCAGAAATAGATGTTTTTCTGGAACTCTCTTGCTTTTTCGATGATCCAGCAGATATTGGAAATTTGATCACTGGTTCCTCTGCCTTTTCTAAAACCAGCTTGAACATCTGGAAGTTCATGGTTCACATATTGCTGAAGCCTGGCTTGAAGAATTTTAAGCATTACTTTACTAACGTGTGAGATGAGTGCAATTGTGCAATAATTTGAGCATTCTTTGGCATTGCCTTTCTTTGGGATTGGAATGAAAACTGACCTTTTCCAGTCCTGTGGCCACTGCTGAGTTTTCCAAATTTGCCGGCATATTGAGTGGAGCACTTTCACAGTGTTGTCTTTCAGGATTTGAAATAGCTCAACTGGAATTCCATCACCTCCACGAGCTTTGTTCGTAGTGATGCTTCCTAAGGCCCACTTGACTTCACATTCCAGGATGTCTGGCTCTAGGTGAGTGATCACGGAGAAGGGAATGGCAAACCACTTCAGTATTCTTGCCTTGAGAACCCCATGAACAGTATGAAAAGGCAAAAAGATAGGATACTGAAAGATGAACTCCCCAGGTTGGTAGGTGCCCAATATGCTACTGGAGATCAGTGGAGAAATAACTTCAGAAAGAATGAAGGGATGGAGCCAAGGCAAAAACAACACCCAGTTGTGAATGGGACTAGTGATGGAAGCAGGGTCCGATGCTGTAAAGAGCAATATTGCACAGGAACCTGGAATGTCAGGTCCATGAATCAAGGCAAACTGGAAGTGGTCAAACAGGAGATGACAAGCGTGAACAACGTCATTCTAGGAATCAGCGAACTGAAATGGACTGGAATGGGTGAATTTAACTCAGATGACCATTATATCTACTTCTGTGGGCAGGAATCCCTTAGAAGAAATGGAGTAGCCATCATAGTCAACAAAAGAGTCTGAAATGCAGTACTTGGATGCAATCTCAAAAACGACAGAATGATCTCTCTTCATTTCCAAGGCAAACCATTCAATATCACAATAATCCAAGTCTATGCCACAACCAGTAACGCTGAAGAAGCTGAAGTTGAATGGTTCTATGAAGACCTACAAGACCTTCTAGAACTAACACCCAGAAAAGATGTCCTTTTCATTATAGGGGACTGGAATGCAAAAGTAGGAAGTCAAGAAACATCTGGAGTAACAGGCAAATTTGGCCTTGGAGTACAGAATGAAGCAGGGCAAAGGCTAATAGAGTTCTTCCAAGAGAACACAATGGTCATAGCAAACACCCTCTTCCAACAACACAAGAGAAGACTCTACACATGGACTTCACCAAATGGTCAACACCAAAATCAGATTGATTAAATTCTTTGCAGCCAAAGATGGTGAAGCTCTTTACAGTCAGCAAAAACAAGCCTTTACTGTGGCTAGGGTCATGAACTCCTTATTGCCAAATTCAGACCGAAATTGAAGAAAATGGAAAAAACCCCTAGACCATTCAGGTATGATCTAAATCAAATCCCTCATGACTATACAGTGGAAGTGAGAAATAGATTTAAGGGACTAGATCTGATAGACAGAGTGCCTGATAAACTATGGACAGAGGTTCATGACATTGTACAGGAGACAGGGATCAAGACCATCCCCAAGAAAAAGAAATTATTTATTATGTTGCTAATATAATTAGTTCTTAGCTGATTGATGAACATTAGCCGGGGAAGATATTCGAGTTATAGACTTATTCTCAAAATCCTTACTTAGCCACTGATACTACCGAAAATAAAATACTTCTCTTACTCACAGACACAACCTAATTATGATGGTTAATATATCCTCTAGTCATGTAAATACAAACACAATTCTCCTTAGATCTAATATTCCCAGTGCAACATGGACCTTCTAACACTCTCCATCCATATAGGCCATTTGAACTTGGAGGATCAAGTTAGCCGAATGAGCTTCATGCTAGAAGAAGCACTCATCTTAGATGAAGCACCCAAAGCACCATAATATTTCACCACATTTTCATGTACTGGCATGCTTGTGCACCCCAATACTAATCAATCCAGAGGAATACTTGCCTGCCTAAACTCTCAGAAGAACTTCTCAAGAAAAGAACTATAATTTGATCTTGTTTTACACAGCTTTTCCCTCATCACTATGTAGCTTAAGGAAACTTTATCCAATAAGGTTGACACACTCAAAGAATAAGAAAATTGTTGGGGAATATAGTAAGCACATGAAATAATTTCCTAACTCTCCTATCTTTCCTCCCACCTGATTACAAAAAGAAAGAAAAGGAAGTATTTGGGGAAAAGAAAAAATTATTATGTAAGCAAATACTCTATTTAGGCAAATCTACCAGCAGCATCCTTATCAAATGACTGTTATCATTTAGTCTCTAAGTCGTGTCCGACTCCTCTGTGACCCCATGGACTGCAGCCCACCAGACTCCTCTGTCCATGGGATTTCCCAGGCAAGAATACTGGAGTGGGTTGCCATTGGTTGCCTTCTCCAGGAGATCTTCCCTTCCCAGGGATAGAGCCTGCATCTCCTGCATTGGCGGGCAGGTTCTATACCACTGAGCCACCAGGAAAGCCCCTATCAAGGGACTAGAAGTGAAGACATTTGACTCAAACACATTTGTATACAATGGACTTGGGAAGGTCAGAAGTTTTACCACACCCAGCTGATGTACGGGATTTTTGTTTGAGTTCATTAGAACAAGCCCCAAAGCACAATCTTATAAATCTGTGAGCCTTCTTAGAGAAGTGGGAAAACACCATGATAAGTAACGTAAGGCAAATGATGGGATCTAATACTTGGACCAACTCGGGGACCTATTCTCTCCCCACTGGCCTTCTACAATCATTTTTCTCTTTCATATTAAGTAAAATAGGGTTTGAATAGGTGGTCCCCTGATCATTCTTTGGTGTAACAACTGGCAAACTGGCAATTCAAGTGAAGCACTCTGCCAAACAGACATTAAAGATGCTTTTCAGGCTTTAAGAATCTACAATTTTAGGTACTGTGCGCTGGACTGGACCTAAGCTCCATTGTGGGATTCCTTTTGGAACCCATGGACTAAGTCTCGTCAGTACAGCAGAGAAGTCAAGGGGGGAAATTGTCCTCAAAACAGATTCTTTTCTGTGTTTAGTTCCTGGGCAGGTGTTGGTATTTTTCCACCCACTGTGAAAAACACGGTCATAAAACCAAGAACAGTAGAAGAGTCGGGGAGAAATTAGTTTATTTTCACTTGCACGTTTGCGGTTGTTTTCTTCAGAATCTGATCTTGACGACATGAACTGAGGGCCCCTGTGGAGCTTTTCCATTTTTGCTTCCCGGTTACTTGGAGACTTAGAGTGTGCCGGCACAGCCTGAGGAAAGAGGGCCAAAAGCTGACCGGACTCACCTGGGGCACTGAACTCAGGGCAGCGGGCAGTCATGACAGCTTTGAGAAGCTTCAGGGTCCAAGCCTGACGTGACCATCCATTCGGGGAGGAGGGAAACTTTCCTCCAACCTGACCCAAGGCTTCAAGCCCACTTGCTGCCCCGCTTTTTCAGTGCATCAACTCAGAGTTGTACCACTGATGAATGGAGCCTCTTGGGTCCAAAAGAATGCGATCTACTACACAGAAAAACCCAAACATAAGTGTGCACTGACTGCCAGCAACAGAAAGGCGTCTGGCATCATCTCATCCCTGGAAAGGGGACATGAACCCCACTAATTAAAACCCTGCTCACCCTCCCATGTGGATGCAAAGGATGTCTTGTCCTCAATTTGTGGCCACTTGCAGCATTTATCACCATCTGTCTTCATAAGACTACTGGAAATATCAATTAAGCACAATCAAGAAGAGCTCTTGCAGCCATAATGGACATTTACCTGAGCTTGAAGGAAAGAAGCTCCTTAAGGCATCTGTTGAGTGATTGTCAAGTGACTATAAAATCTGCTCAGTGGGCCAATGGACTGTGAAAACTCTGCGCGATGATGCTTGTAGACAATCTTACCAGACAGCCATCAGTGTGTAAATAATTGAACCTGAAACTTTTACTTGGTTTCATTAGTGCAAATCCAAAGATGGTACAGTCTTACAAATCTTGGAAAACTGCAATATAAGTAACCTATAGAAGATCACCTAGCCTAATGATCAAACCACCGGGGCCTGGTTCCACATTCCATTCCCAGGAACCCAGCAGTCCAACCCAACATAGGTTGGTGCCTCAAGGGAATGACTTCTAAACAACCCATTATCGTAACATCTCTGGTATTTGAATCTTATTCATTCAATCCTGGATTGGGTTACAAGGACCAGGGGGGTGACGAACTCATAAGCGTTGAAGGTACTTTTTCTTCATTGTTTTGTCATTCTCCTTGAGAAATCAGACCCCATTTGCATGATTCAGAGTGCCCTCTGAAAGAAAATCCACCATTTAAGGAGTTTTATGCATTGCTGAGATGAAGTAAGCTTGCAAGCTTTAACTTGCTGCATATGTCTTTCATTAAATAATCCACTGAACTTCAAAAAAAGAAAGAAAAGAGAGAAAAAGAAAATCAAGTCATCATCTATAGCTAAACATCAAACAATAAAACTATTATTAGCCCTCCATACCATTAAGAAATTAGATTTTATACCTTCATCTTTCAGATGTCTAGCTTTAGTAAAATGACCTTCAAAAAGAATGTGGGTGAATAGAGGTAAAATATTTTCTGCAGAGTATCTGGGCTGACATTTAATAGAGGTTTTTTAGTAAGAGTCTTAACATGTCATACATGAAAAGACAAGAGTTTTGAAAGATTGATTGGTAGATTATGTTAAGAATCACAAAGTAAAGCATGTGCCTTTGGACTTATGTGTGGGTCGATATTTGTGTCTCATTCTCAGACACTTTCTGTGTAGTATCGTCAGATACCTCACTCAGAATGGGTTGAACTGAGCACGAATCTGAGCCCATGTGGAAGAGGAGTAACTATTCACACAGGGTATTTGGGAGAAGCCCTGGGAGTTTCTGAAAGAACAGAGAAGCTGAAATTCCAAGATGAGGGGAGGGCAGATTGGTACTGGTGTCTGAGAATACAGTCAGCAGCAGAGAGAAATCTCCAGGAGCTCTTTCTTCTCCCACGATAGGCACCATCCACAGTCAACCTCAGTTTTCTCCCTCAACACGCGCGCGCCATTGTGTTCCGCTTACCTGTTTCTCTAAAACACACAGGGCCGCAAAACAATGCATTGCACATGATTATTCTGCAAGTGTGTTGTGCTTAGTCTCTCCATCTTTGTGACCCCATGGACTGTAGTCCAGCAGGCTCCTCTGTCCACGGGGACTCTCCAGGCAAGAATGCTGGAGTGGGTCGTCATGCCCCTCCCCCAGGGGATCTTCCTGACCCAGGGATCGAACCCAGGTCTCCCACATTGCAGGCGATTTCTTTACCGTCTGAGCCACCAGGGGAGCCCAGAGAAGGGGTTCATACAGATGGTCCACAGTTCCAGTTCGTGGACGTGACTAGATAGCCTCCATTTTAAAGACACAGAAACTGAGTCCCAAAGTGGAAACTGCCCCATATCTCACTCCTAGTGGCAAAGCCAGGAGGAGAAAAGTGGCCCCTAACTCCCGGCTCAGCAGTCATTCTCTCTCTCCATCTTATTTAGAGCCATGTCCCATGAATAGACCCATGCCTCCCGCAGAGGCAGAACAGTGCCAGCTTGCCAATCTTGTCTGGGGCTCCCTGGAGGCACAGAGGCTAAAGGGAGCCAGGTTGCCTCCTGGGCACCAGAGCGAGCATAGGCATTATCCTAATTCTGGATAAAGGTTTGTCACAAGCATCCTTCAGCTGTTCATATGTTGATCAGATGATTAAGGTTAGAGAAAGGCACTGAAAAACCCTCAGCCAGGATCCTTAGGATAGAGAGAGCCGAGGAAGGACTATTTCTGGGCATCTCCAGGGCACTAGTAAGCCACAGCCATCCCTCCAGACCTCTTCAGCTCTCTGCCATTTGAGTAGTGCTGGGTCATTGCTCTTACCAAGAAGGAAAGCTAGGTTTGCATTCATCTGATTTCAAGTTGAAGAAGGCAAATACATTTTGGAGGAGCCAAAATCACAAATCAAAGATTTCTGAGCCCAGTGGAAGAGATAACTACTCATTATCAGTCTTTAGAGCACCAGAAAGCTCCTACACTTCCCTGTGAAAGGTTTAGGTGAAGCATTGTCTTGCTTCATTTGAAAAGGAGAACAGTTCAGGGCTAAGTGGGTTTGACTACTGGTGAGGCTTCCAAAGGGCTCACGAGCTTCTTGCTCCTAACGCAAAACTAAATGTAGTCAACTCATCTCTTTCCTGCACTCTATAGGAACATGGGCAATGTGCTATCAAAAGACTGAGCTTTAAAATCCTGAGGATAATTATTCCTTTCATGTGTCATTTTTTATTTTCTGTGTGTTTAGAACTTGGCTTGAGAAATTCCAGATTTTGATGACTAACAGAAACCATGTCACTGGGACACTAAAGAACCAATGAGTCCTTAACCACTTGAGGAACCACAAGCAACGCTTTACTTCTGGCTCAAGAACTCAAGGCTGTGGCTTATGTGGGTGCTGCCATTATTAATTTGCCTCATTAAGTCATTAGTGTCTCTCTATCCCATTGGCAAGTTCCGTTCCTGAGATTCTCAGGAGCCAATTTCTGGCATTATTTCTCAAGTCTAGCACCCACTGGACATCCAAAGCAAAAGCAGTAAGGGTTGACTGTGCACCAGAAGAAACCAACATTGTTTTTTAACATGGGAAAGAATCCAGGAAAGTTATAACTATGAAACATCCCAATCTCTTTGTTGCAGATCAATAAATGGGTGGTTGGCTGTTTATTCCCCATTTTAAATGAAAAACAAAAGCAAATATGAATGAGAGAGGCATATCTGGTTATAGATTGCACAATTGTTAGGCTAACCTGAAAGATCTTGTCCCAGAGCGAGGCGAGGCGGGGGTGGGGGGAACCTGGCAACAAAGTGATACAGAGATTACAGAACTTGAAATGTACCTGAGTTCTCCAAACCCCTCAGGGCAGCAGCTGGTGGGGTTCTAGCATCCCAACTAAGCCTGCAGCTATGTCTCCACAGCTCTCATTTTTGTAGATATGTTTCAATTTTCTGGGTAGGAAGATTTAGGAAATCTCTAGTAGCCCTTGTCTTAGAGAAATGATGCTTACATTGGATACTTTCCTGGGAGGCTGGACCCTGGACCCCAAGTTCTGATGTTTCTTTAAGGTACTCAAGACTGAGACTAAGGCACCCCTGTTTCTCCTCTCCTTCTGACTTTGGCTTGCCAGGGTCAATTCTTTGATATGTGTGTGAGTGTGTGTCCTAGCTATAGATCACTCTTGATCATACGTTCTTATTTTTTAGCAATAAAGTCCACTGATGGACAATATGGTAGCAAACAGATACTATTGACAATTGCCAAACAAATGTGGCCATTTCTGCTGTGAAATCACATGTGTTCATCTTTTATGGCTGCCCACAGAAACAGATGTTGGAATAAGAAAATATACCTATTGAGCCTAGCAAAGTATTAAATCATGTTTCTTGGATTTTTTTGTTCCCTGGGATAAATTTTTTAATGAAAAATTCATTAGAAATCTAATACAGAAAGCATCTACCCATTATATTAATCATTTTCTTGTACTTTAAAGTATCAAATGCTGACACAGTATGACCATTAATTAATCATCCAATTTGTTTAAAAATTTCATCCATAAAACCTTTGTGAAGAAAACATTTAAACTATGAAATTTGCCTTCATATGAACTGAATCTAGAAAAATAGTGATAAATACAAATTTTATTTAGAATCATTTTTACCAGTAAAATGCATAAGTCCCTTTGGTCTCAACACTTTGCCAAATAAGTAACAAAACCAAGATTAAACTTTGTCATCAGAATATTCTCAGGAATCTATCTGATAAAGAGTTTCATCAGAGGCTTATTCCTTTTTATTACTCTATATAACTGACATAGAAAAGACATAGGCAGACACATAACAAAATTTATTACAAATGATAATATCAAATACAAAAAGGTATTGGTAAATTGGGAGACTGGAATTGATATCTATGCACTACTATATATAAAATAGATAACTAAATAAATAAAATAGATAATAAGAACCTACTGTATAGCCCAAGGAGCTCCACTCAAATGGTCAGAGAAGTCCCAGTGGTCTGTAAGAGAATAGAATCTAAAAAAGAGTGTCTTTGTGTATATGTTTAATGGAATCACTTTTTCATACAGCAGAAAGTAACACAACACTATAAATCAGCTATACTCCAATAAAATTAATTTAAAAATTAAGTATTGCGATAAAAGAGAATGGCATTTGTTACATAGATTTTAATGAAGGCCAAGTTTCTAGCCTTTTTTATTATTATTGGTTTATAATCATCTTCTCTAATTAAGACTCTTTTAGAGCCCTTTTGGGTTCACAGCAAAATTGAAGGGGAAGGTACAAGGTTTCCCCATATCCTGTCTGCCCACATACACTCACAGCCTTCCGCATTATCAACATCCCCCACCAACATTTGTTACAACTGATGAGCCTACATTGATACTACATTATGACCCAAAGTCCTTGGTTTACAATAAGGTTCACCTTGGTCTTGCATGGGTTTGGGAAAATATCTAATACTGTATATCCATTATGGTATCATTTAGAATGTTTTTACTGCCCTAAAAATCCATGTGTCCTCCCTATTTAATCCCTCCTTTCTGCCTGCAACCCCTGGCAACCTCTCATCTTTTTACTCTGTCTATAGGTTTACCTTTTCTAGAATGAGATAGAGTTGGAATCATACAGCATGTAGCCTTTTCAGATTGGCTTCCTTTCACTTAGTAAAATGCATTTAAGAGTCTTTTTGTAGATCAATAGCTCACTTCTTTTTAGTATTGAGTAATATTCCATTGTCTGAGGTACTGCAGTTTATTCATTTACCTACTGAGGGATATCTTGGTTGCTTTCCAGTTTAGGCCATTATGGAAAAATAAAAAGCTGCTATAAGCATTATTGTGCATGGTTTTGTGCAGACATAAGTTTTCACCTCTTTGGGGTAAATACCAAGGAGTGAGATGGCTGGATCATGTGATAAGAGTATGTTCAGCTTTGTAACAACAACAACAAAAAATTACTGCCGAACTGCCTTCCAAAGTTAACTGTATCGTTTTGCAATCTCACCAGCAGTGAATGAGAGCTCCTGCTGCTCACCATTCGGTGTTATCAGTGTTCTGTGTTTTGGCAGCTCTAATGGGAGCGTAGTGATATCTCACTGTTGTCAGTCTACATTTCCCTGATGATATATGATGTGGAGCATCTTATTTGCCATCTGTATCTTCTTTGGTGTGGTATCTGTTGAAGTCTTTGGCCCATTTCTTAATTGGGTTGCTTCTTATTTTTGAGTTGTAAGAGTTCTTTTTTTCAGATAACAGTCTTTTGTCAGGTGTGCCTTTTGCAAAGATTTTTCCCATTTGGTGGCTTCTCTTCTCATTCTCACAAAAGCACACGTTTTTAATTTGAATGAAGGCCAGCATATCAATTATTTCTTTCCTGGATTGTGCCTTTGGCATTGTCACTAAACCAACCCAAGCTCATCTGGATTTTCTACTGCATTACCTTCTAGGAGTGTTACAGTTCTGTGTTTTACATTTAGGCCTATGATTTAGTTTGAGTTCATTTTTGTGAAGGATGTAAGGTCTGTGTCTAGATCGCCCCCGCTCCCCGCCACCACCACTTTTTTTTGGCATGTGGATGTCCAGTAGTCCCAGCACCATTGGTCAAATCCATCCTTATTTTTAAACAGTGTGTGTTCAGCACTTTGGCAGATGTGGCCAGAAGGATCTCACAGATACACAAGAATGAAGTTCTAAGAGAAAAAGGAAGGGCAAATGCAGAGCAGGACGAAAATGGAAAGGAACAGGGAAACAAACAAAACCTGTCTGCACAGACCCTCAGCAAGATGTTGGACTAAGAGGCTGTATCCAAGCTCGACAGAGAAGATCATTCCTGTGAGAATTAATTTAGTTATAAATTAGAGAGAATAGTTTAGGTACATATCAAGTACTGAGAGAATTCACTTCCTTTTGGCTTTGAAAGAGATTCCTCCTCAATGAAAAAAGAATATAACAACTTTAGTTCTCCTGGAAATGCAATTGGCATGAGACTACTTGAAAGAATTCGTGTATGATACATACAGGCATTTAATATCTCAGTCTCTTCTTGGACACAGAGGGTCTTTTCACTATGAGTATTATATAACTCATAGTTTATTAATTTCTCCAATTAATCAAAGTATAAACTTAGAAGCCATAAACTAGCACTCTGTAGATGGGGGCTTGGGCAGAAGGCTCAGAGGGAGGGGATGTGGGTATACTTATAGTTGACTCATGTTGTTGTACAGCAGAAACCAACACAACATTGTAAAGCAATTACCCTCCAATTAAAAATAAATTTAAAAGAAAAAAATTAGCCCTATGCAAGTTCTGAAACGCAAGATTGCCTGCACAATAAAAGCCCTTAAAAGCTTGCATAATAAGGTTTGGCATCTTTGGGGAGAATTATGTTTTAAAAAAATAGTAAATTTAATGTCTCATATCTTTGGAGCTAGGAGGCCTTTTGCATTACCTGAGTTGAAGAGAAAATACTTTTAGAGACAGGAAGGTCCATCTCACCTGGCATTTTTTTTTTTTAAAGATTATCTTCACTTTAAAAAAATAAAGTTGATTGACTTTAAAAAATAAAAACTCCAAATACGGAAGGTCGGCTCACTGATGCAGAAGGGGATGCTCCCTCACCATTCCCGTATCCAGGGGACAGAGTACTTTTTCTTTATGCTTTTTCACTGTGAGTCTGCTTTACTTCATGGAATGAGGGATGACACAAAAGGTGAATCCCAGAACCCCACCCTGAGCCTCAAATCATTTTAGGATCCAGGGTTTTAGATTTTTCCAACTGAAGAAAACCATTCCTGGAAGGTTTAGTCATGGTGGTGTAGTTGCTAAGTCACTCCGACTCTTGTGCCCCTATGGTCTGTAGCCCTCAAGCGCCTCAGTCTGTGGAATTCTCCAGGCAAGAATACTGCAGTGGATTGCCATTTCCTTCTCTGGGGGATCTTCCTGATCCAGGGATCGAACCCTGGTTTTCCTGCACTGCAGGCAGATTCTTTACCGACTAAGCCACCAGGGAAGCCCCATGGAATGTTTAGAGGGACTTCAAGTTAAAAGTGATCGTTAATGAGTTCATCTTACAAGGTGCTTATGGGTTATGCCATTTGTTTTAAATCTATTTCATATGTTATTAATGTATTTTTAAATTAATTATTATTCATTTTATTTATTCATTTCAAAGGAGATAAAATGCAGAGACTGAGGAATATAAGCAGAACTAGTCGATGAACTTGTTGGGATCAGTGCAGACGCATTACCCCAGAGCCTCTGCGAGTCACCCAAGGCATTCCAGTTCTCAACAATAGATGACTATATTTTTTTGGCTCAGAGCCATCATGTCACAATGGCACTCTCCCAGGTCCATCGGCGTCTTAAAAATATTACAGTACCAACAATAATAATAATAGTGATAATTGTTTGAGTATTAAGAAAAGACTGCATGAAAGAGAGAATGTTGCATTAGTCAGTCAGGCAGAATAAATGATAACCTGGCCTTTGATTTAATGAGTCTTTATTAGGTGACAAAGATTGGACCCATCTGTGCATAATCGTTTGTGCTTTGGGCCAAACCTTCTGTCTGTACATGGAGGAAAAAGACAGGGCGCGCCTAGGTCAGGGGACAATAGAATCCTTTGTCTCTCTCTGTTCTACGGAGAATTTTTAAAATACCTTTTTTGAAGCCAAACAGAGAATCATTTTTAGCTTTTAAATCAAATTAACCCCTTTTCCTAGTGAACAGTCATAAATAGTAGTCTGGATAGGGAGAAAAAAACTTGTTCAACTCGCAAGTATTTACATAGAAATTACAGGAGATGGTATATGTTCTGCTAAAATCAGAGACAAATGCTTCCAGAGGCTTAAAATAGAACGCGTGATCTTCCACATGGGCTGGCAATTATTAGCAAGCAAGCAGTTACTAAGGGGGCAACCTGCTTGCCAGGGCTCTCAGAGCATCTGTCTCCCGAGGTTTCTGACCACGCTGAGATAGTTTTTCCTCTGTCCACTCCAGTGTTCTTGAGAACCCATCTCTGGGCAATTAGAGCTGAAACACCACACTTGTAGCGGACTCCTACGTGTATGCAGTTACCAGCTTTTTTATCACCAACGCCCTCTACACGGATGCCCATCCTGTTTCCATTTAAATTCGTGAACATCTGTTACACAGGAGATGGGTTAGCTACCAAACACTACTGTTAGATTTCTCGCCAGCAAGTCTCATGCCTTCATGTGGTTTTTGTTTTCTTCTTTAAACAGTTAATTATGTTTTATTCGTTCTTCTATAAAAGCTAAATTTAGCCAAGTTTTATACTAATTTAAAACATTTTCTGGAAATGACAGAGGGCTATTGTAAAAAAAAAAAAAAAAACAAACAGAGAGGCTGAATTTTCAATGGTTATCAGAAATGAATCTAAAGGGGTGAATGAACACTTTGGCTTGGGTCTTTAAGTTTCAGGTTTTATTTGATGGATGGGGACAAACAGCATTTGGGTTACAAATCAATTCACAGTCGGTGCTCACACAGGCATTCTGATCTGGAAGGGGGCTTCTGGACCTCTTCTAAGTGTGGTCTCTTAAGTATAGGTCTCTTCTAAGTGTGGTTGTTGTTCAGTTGCTCAGTTGTGTTTGACTCTTTGCAACCCCATGGACTGTAGAACTCCAGGCTTCCCTGTCCTTCACCATCTCCTGGACCTTGCTCAAACTCATGTCCACTGAGTCAGTGATACCATCCAACCATCTCATCCTCTGTCATCCCCTTCTCTTTCTGCCTTCAATATTTCTCAGCATCAGGGTCTTTTCTAATGAGTTGGCTCTTTGCATCAGGTGGCCAAAGTATTGGAGTTTCAGCTTCAGCATCAGTCCTTCCAATGATTATTCAGTATTGATTTCCTTTAGGATGGACTGGTTTGATCTCCTTGCTATCCAAGAGACTTTCAAGAGTCTTCTTCAGCACCACAGTTCAAAAGGATCAATTCTTCAGCACTCAGCTTTCTTTATAGTCCAACTCTCACATCTGTATGATTACCACCAATACCAAATCCCTGAATCCAGAGTGCTGTTGAAAAATGTTCAAAGTCACATTTATCAGACATTTGATTTATCCTTCTTAAACTTCCATTTTGTGTATGTTTTTGAAGGTATTATCTGAGTAGCAAAGGAGAAGCTAAGAAAACATGTACTTCACTCAAGGTCATATAATGTTGAGTTTTTGGAGTCAGGATTTAAGCCCAGGTTTCAGTCCAACTTCCATCCTGATGAGAAATGACCCACGATTTCTGTAAAGGGAAAGGGTGGTGTGGAAGGAGAGCCCACAACTGTGGGATCCATTTCTTGGTTCTCTTTATGTTCCTCAAGAGCAGTCAACTAGAATCAGTGGACATGTGAGGAACACATTACTTTAATTATAGAAGTATATTTTGGTTTCCTCTCTAATCCTTTTTATTAATTTCACTCTTTTAAATGTCATTGGCTTAAGAATTCATTAGCTGTAAAGAGATCGTATTTTAAATCGTCAAACATTGAAGACAGAAACAAAAGTGTGAAAGAGAAAGGCAGTGAGAGAGAGTAAATGAATAAAGTTGGGGGGAGTCGGGGAGAAAGGAAAGAGGGGGGAAATAGACAAGGACTTCTGTTTCCTGGTGGGCGGCTGAACGTCTTTGACATGTGAGACCTCCGTGGAACACTTGGGTCATGGGCCTATTCTCCAACCCAGCTCCCACCCCTGACTTCACAACCCTTGCCATGATTCACAGCCACACAGCCACCTTCTCTGAGTCCATCACACCCTCCACCCTCACTGCTAGACCTTCAGAGTCAGCAGCCACAAAGCATGGCCCTGCACACTGCCCTTCTGCTTCTCTGACATGGCCTTCATGACCCCTAAAACACCAGCACATGAGACAGCCTATGCATTCACATTTTGGAGTCCTTTTAATTCTTTAGTGCCTCCAGGGTCAAGGTTCCCAACACCTGGCAAGACAAAGCAAGCCAGACCAAGATATAGGTAGTCAGTTGGGCATGACATGAAGGTCAAAACCACGCTGAACTGAGAGAGCCTTGTCCGCTTTGGTACACTCCCTTTGGCAGTGTATTGCATGCCAAGTCAAACCAAAGACTAAGGCAAGACATAGGAATTTTTTATTTAAAATGGAACCTAGGCCTTGACAATTTTCTACATTCACCTCGGTACACATTGAATGTAGTAAAACAATGGAATCGGTTTCCTTTTCCGGTAATAAATCTTAATGACTCCAACTTGTCAGAAGTCGGTTTTCCAAAAAGCACACCAAAACTTGGTGACGGATGGATAACATCCCACCACTTCTAAAATATCCCATGGCAAGTGTATCATTAGTACCTTACTGTGTTAGAGTCACTGAAACAAATCAATGTAAACAGCATCACCTCATCACAGCCCAGCTCCGGATGTCCTCTGACATAGTCATGTGGGTTTGGGAATGTGGACTCCTACCTGCAGGGCTATTTGTAGCATGTAACAAGCATGGGTCTCATGGTACTGAGTGTAAAAGGCAAGCGGCCTATAGGTTAGAAAAAGGTGTTTAGTTCTAAACAACTTCACCATCAAGATGGTCTCAACCAATAATTTTCCAAAATAAAGTCAGTGTCTTATGCATAAGCCTCTGTGATCCCTGGTAAAAGCCAGCAGCTTTGAACCCACACCACAATGCACCCATGTCTGTCCCATGTTTTCTTACACAGATTATCTTGGATTGCTCCAAAGATGTGTGATCATTATGCACATAGATGCATCTGTACCAATGAGAGAAATATCAGAAAGTGAGAACATAAAAGAGAACCCAGACGCAATGAGGACCCAGATGGGTTTGGCAAACAGGGAAGAACCGCTAAGTGGTCACAGAAGTAGGGATGAGGCAAATTAACAAGTAAGAAAGCATAGAAAATGCAAAGGGTGATGCACCGTTATCTATACACGATCAGATGACATGAAATTAACAGCCTGGGATGAGCACTTTTTTAGAATAGGTCACCTGGTAATGAGAGGCAGTATGAGAAAATGAAATAGGCCTGGGGTCTAATTCTGGGCTCTGCTACTTGAGTTAGTAACCAACTCTGTGGGCTTTGGCAGGTGGCTCGACCTCTCCAAGGCTTGGTCTCTGTTTCTGCAGAAAGTGGAAATAAACTCTCCCCATCTGCTGGACAAGGAAATGACAACCCACTCCAGTATTCTTGCCTGGAAAATTCCATGGACAGAGAGCCTGGCAGTCTACAGTCCATGGGGTCTGAAGAGTTGGATACAACTAAGTGACGGAGCATGCATGAAATATTAGGTAGTCATAAAGGTTTAATGACATACTGGATCACACAAAATATGTAGTTTGAGTCCTCAATAAATAGTCATTGTTTTAGATGGGTAAAGACATCTGGCATGGTTTCCTAAAGGACCATCTTGGCCCAGCTATAGGGGAAAGTGATGCCTTGAAAATAGTTGCTAAGAGAAAGGAATCTACAATCTTTCAATGGTGTCATGATTAGAGAAACTTTGGGGAGCTACATCTGGCCTGGGCACGTTTCCTCCATAGAGGCTCTACCAACACCCCAAACTCAGAATATAGTAAAAACTATCAAAATCAGCTCCTCCTCCTAACTTTCATTCACTAACTCATTCATTCCTTCATCCCCTCATATATACACAATTCATCATCCAGTTTTATAATGTCTATGGTATATAAAACATTCTATTTGGGAAGTGATACAGAGAAGAGCAAGACTCTCTCTTTGGATGAATAAATCATCCAAAATGGAAATTTCATGGTTTTCATTGGCTCCTGGGAAATTCTAATGTTTCTTACACTTGCCTTTTCCTTGTCTCTTTTTATGAACTCCCAGTCCTTTGGGTACACTGTCCCACTTCAGTTCATCTTACAGATATGGCCAAGCTGTACCTATAAACTCAAATCTGATCATATTTCCATCATGTTCAAGACTCTTCCATGACTCTCCACTGTCTACAGAAAGAGATACAAATTTCAACATGAACCCAACCTTCCTCTACTGCCTTATCTTCCACTGTCTTCTCCAAATTCCTTAGTCTGGAGATGGGAAGTATCTGGCGTGCATACCACCACACCTTCCCCTCACCCCTTGCCTATTGCAGACATAAATAATTGATCACAGCACCCTTTTCTCCTGAGTCTGAGTCATGGTTTCAGAATCCTCAGATTGTACCAGTTGATCAGAACTGAGACTCCAGCTGAACCTTATTTGGCCATCCCTGCTGCAGTTCCTCTGGTCAGAAAAAAAAAATAATAATCTAGAATCTACCTTAGGTTCAGACTGTTTGATTGCTACTGTTAGTTGTTTTTTTTAACGGCAAGATATGTTGATTAACCTGTTTTCAATTATAAAAAAATCCCTAGTAAACAAAGACTCTATCTTCCAGACACTTAGAAAAATAATAATATTATTGGAGACATTTTTTAAGGAGTCAGTCATCTCTTGGCATAGGTGTGTAAGAATAACTACCACAAACCACTTCAAAATCCCCTGTATACATTCATCAGGATTTTAGGCTCCAAGAATCACAAAGAAAAACTCAGAGATAAATTAGACAATCCTTATGCTGTGCTGTGCTCAGCTTAATCAATCAGTCATGTCCAACTCTTTGTGACCCCATGGACCACAGCCCACCAGGTTTCTCTGTCTATGGGATTCTCCAGGCAAGAATACTGGAATGGGTTGTCATGCCCTCCTCTAGGGAATCTTCCCAACCCAGGGATCAAACCGAGGTCTCCCACAGTGGGGGTGGATTTTTTACCAGCTGAGCTACCAGGGAAGCCCGAGTTTGTAGGTTAGTAAATATGAAATACCCAGCAGAACCAACCATGAAATTCCTGGGAGATGAACTATCATCATCTTTCTACAAATCGAGAAAAAAATGGGTATGACCTTAGAATTGAGTTACTGGCTCTAGATATGGGGCATCCTTTATCCTTAAAGAACAAAGACTTGTGTGATACTTCTTTGTATCTGCTACAGTGTATATATGAATACTCAAATATTAGAAAATTTCCAAGACAGTTCAAAGAATACATAGATAGCCCCATTCAGAGGTCTCAGGGGGCCACTGTGAGGAATCTCCTACACACATGCTCGTGTGTGTGTGTTGTGTGTGTGTGTGTTTGGTGAAGGGGAATAGAAAAGGACAGCAGAAAAGTGACTTAAGTAAAAATTACTATAGTTGGACCCTACCGAAGGGCTCAAGACGGGTCTTAGTTTTATCTCTTGAAGAACCAGTGTTCTTGTTCATGTCACTTGTTCTCCTTACAGGAATCATATATTGAGTATTTTTAAAAATTGTCCTCATCAGTATTTTATCAAAACCAGCACTAGTTTTTCCCTTGGCAATTATGTTGTTCAGTCAAAACCCCTTTCCACTGAAGGACGGATCTGGGCACCTTGGTAAGCTCCATAAAAAGTCAAAAATTTGAGAATCTACCTTAGGTAAAGAGCAAAGAGATCAGTATCTTCCCTGGATACCTATTTTCTGTTGTCTCCTGTCCCTCTCCCCACCAAAAAAAAAAAAAAATTTCTGGGGATAAATCTATTTCCATTAGTTTAAATGGAGTGAATTTATCAAAGTGATGCTATTTCCAAGTTGACTACTGGATTCCATTTTGCTTTTTCCCCTAAGATCAATAGTGTTGCTATAGGAGTGTTTTATAATCAAACCCCTAAATAAATACACCCTTCTTCTTGGGACTTCCCTGGTGGCTCAGTGGTAAAGAATCCACCTGCAATTCTAGATACCCTGATCCCTGGGTCAAGAAGATCCCCTGGACAAGGAAACAGCAACCCACTGTTGAATTCAGGAGTTTTTTGAAAGTTCTGACTTATATACCTGATTTTTCCAAATAAGGACTGCATTTAATAAGTTGCATTATTAACTTTGAGGATAAATCTGCTTCTAACCTTCTAGTTTTTGGTGGCAAGTTGCTTCAGGTGATCCAGAGTTGTCATAAAGGGGGGCATGCCTAGATGCTTCCTTACAGATTCCAGAATTGGGGGCAGAATAAGAACAGTTCTAAAGAAGATTTTATCCACAAAGTGAAATCCCAAGGAGATCTAGAGAAAGAAACTTACAAGGTTCTATGGACCTTTCTAGCCCCAGAATTCATCAATGCATTCTGGAAGGAGTGCCTCTTCTACAGGGCTTGACAACCACCATGGACCCCAACCACTACTATGATTCAAGAAAGCACACTACTGCTTTGGCCTGTACATCAGATCCCCTTCTCCCAAGAAGGATGTAGCTTTGTCCAGAAAATCTTAAATTGTTTTAATTACCTTTCTAATTTACTTAAAATTCTTATCAATTATGTGGTTGTTTGGTATTCATTTAAAGTGAAGAACTAGACATAAATCTAGAACTCTGGACTGTAGAGTAATGCTGTCCAGTGGAAATGTCTACCATGATGAGCACTTTCTACAATCTACTCTGTCCCTTATGGTAGCCACCATGTGGCTAGTAAGTGCTTAAGAATTGGTTATTGCAACTGAGGAATTCATTTTAAATGATACCAAATTCAAATTACCGCATAAGACTAGTAGCTACTTTTAGATAGTCTAGCTCTAGTCTGGAGTAATAAATAGTCCTCAAATTGTGCTTCTTAATGAAATTAACTGGGGAGTTTTTCAAAAATTCCAGTGGCTGGGTCCCACTCCCAGGCATTCTGATTTCATTTGGTCTGGGCAGTAGCCTTGGCATCATGATTTTTAAAACCTCTTCGGATAATCATTAATGTATGGTCAAAGTTGAGAATCACTGTTCTAGAAGAGACATTATGTTACTAGAGTTATTATAGCACACTAGACGATACATTTGGAGAAGGCAATGGCAACCTACTCCAGTACTCTTGCCTGGCAAATCCCATGGACGGAGGGGCCTGGTGGGCTGCAGTCCATGGGGTTGCTGGGAGTCAGACACAACTGAGAGACTTCACTTTCACTTTTCACTTTCCTGCATTGGAGAAGGAAATGGCAACCCACTCCAGTGTTCTTGCCTGGAGAATCCCAGGGACGGGGGAGCCTGGTGGGCTGCCGTGTCTGGGGTCGCACAGAGTTGGACACAAATGAAGCGACTCAGCAGCAGCAGCAGCAGTAGATGTTACATTAACGGATGCATTCAAACCTCTGAATATCATCAGTGCAACAGGTAGTGTGATGGTGTCCCTAAAGCAAACTCTTTTCAGACAACCTGTTTCAAGTATATACTATGCAGCAGACACTACGTCTAATCGGTTCTAGTAGCATCCTTACCATGCTCCAACATAGCCAGTGTACAATGCAACAATGCTCAAAAATGGTGCTTCTGCAAATTACCAAGTCAATGCAAGGGAAATGTACAGAATTCAGAGTCCAAACGTACAAGCAAGTCTTCTATAAACAAAGGAAAAGCCTTGAGAGGAAGGAGTTGCCCCATCCACCCAATGTACAGAAGAGAAGAGGGACCAACTTTGGAACAGGGCTTTTGCATACCACCCACTGACTTCTATCATAAACAGAGCATCTCTGGAAAAGTAATTGCCTCATAGGTGAAAAGTGAAAGTGAAAGTCGCTCAGTCATGTCCGACTCTTTGCGACCTCATGGACTGCACAGTCCATGCAATTCTCCAGGCCAGAATACTGGAATGGGTAGCTTTCCCTCCTCCAGGGCATCTTCCCAACCCAGGGATGGAACCCAGGTCTCCCGAATTGCAGGCAGATTCTTTACCCGCTGAGCCACCAGGGAAGCCCCAAAACACTGGAGTGGTTAGCCTATCCCTTCTCCAGTAGATCTTCACGACCCAGAAGTCGAACCGGGGTCTCCTGCATTGTAGGCAGATTCTTTACCAACTGAGCCATCCAGTCAGCAAATGGGAAACTGATTACCGATTGAATATCAAGTTACCCTACAATTGTGCACCAGAAGAAACCACACACGTGGCTGAGTGTCCATGCATCCTGCGTTGCAGGGAGCGTGGCAAGGGAAAAGAAAGGTGAAGTCCAGGCTACTGTTGTTTGTTCTTGAGTGCTGCTTTCCAAGATTGAGTTCTCTCCCTGGATCAGCACCCTCTAAATGCTCTTCTTTAATGCACTCATTTTCTTCATCAAATTTCTCCCTGCTCCAAACTTTCTGAAATGTTTGAGTTCGCCGTTTTTGTTTTCTTGTCCACTCCTGGCTCAGCAACTCACTGTGCAGGCAACTGGTTCCGACAGCTCATCCTTTGTCAGCACTTTGCTGTTGTCGTTTTTTATGCCCACCTCTTTGTGACCCCATGGACTGTAGCCCACCAGGCTCCTCTGTCTATGGGATTCTCCAGACAAGAATACCGGAGTGTGTGGCCATGCCCTTCTCCAGGGGATCTTCCCAACCCAGGGATCAAACCTGTGTCTCCTACAGTGCAGGAGGATTCTTTACCACTGAGCCACCTGGGAAGCCCTTGACAGCACTTTTGCCAAGTGGAAAAGCCCAGGACATCTGGGGAAAGAGATGCAGGGGGAAGGAAAAAAATCACAGGGCCACTGAGCCACTGATTATAGACAGTGTCTGCCTCTCTCACTATCCTTGTGTTTTTCTGTTGAGAAATTTTGATTCTCTATGGAAGGTGTGATGTCTTCAAGGAACATTTGTTTTATCTGTCTGCCCAAGAGAAAAACTGAAATGCTGCATACAAAGAATGATAAACAACTACCTACTTCTTCCTATGCTTAGGGAAAAAATCCCCCTATTCAATCTTCAGTTTTTATTGCATTATTAAAAAATCCCACTTGAAACGACTCTTTCACATACCTTAACCTGATCTGTTCAAAACGTTGCTTATGAGAAGCCCCAAAGAGCTTTAGAAAAACCCAAGTTTGTGTTTGCTGTGGATCCAAATGCTGACAGATTTAATCAATCAAGAATAAAAATGTGCTGTCTTTTCATGTTGGGCACACAAGACATTTGCCTTAAAAAAGACAATACATGCCTTTTTATTATGAAAGTAATACCTGTTCATTTTTTTAAAAAGTAGAAATTATAACCAAGCAAAAACTGGATCAAAGTTACTCGAAGTTTCACATTCTAGAACAATTGTGTGCATGTTCTACCCTTAGTGTTGTCTTTCATTGCCATGGAAGAGGGTAAATTTAATGGGGAGAAACCCAGCTTTCCCATGGCTAAATGAGATGCCCAGGAAGGCCCACCACAGCACTGGCACTTGGGTAACACACAAAACTCTCTGCCCTTCCGAACATTGTAAACCCCACCCCCACTCCAAGCACTCGGGCAGTAAATGAGGTTTCCTGAACACGTTTCTGAGCTACGCTGTAATGATGCTAAAATATACCATCTATTTTCAGCCTCTAAGGAACTTATGATTTAGTTGGATATTAGTTTCCTGCAGCTGCCTTAACAAAGTACCACAAACGGCAAGGCTTAAAACAACAGAAATGTATCGTCTTGCAGTTCCCAAAGTCCAAAATCAAGGTGTCAGCAAGGCCATACTCCCTCTGAAATCTTTAGGGGACAGCTCTTCCTTCTTCATAGCTTCTGGTGGTTGCTGGCAATCCTTGGGGTTCCTTGACTTCTGGCTACATCACTCTAATCTCTACTCCTGACATTATGTAGCCTTTAGAGTGTCTGTGTCATCCTATGGAATTTCCTCTTCTTATAAGGACCTTAGTCATATTGGATTAGGGCCCACACTAATGACCCTCCTCTTAACTTCATTATAACTGCAATGGCCCTATTTCCAAAAAGGTCACCTTCACAGATAAACTAGGAGTTAGAACTTCAACATATTTGATCCAAAGCACCGAGGAAGCAAAAAGTCTCCCGGGATCCAGTTAGAGAACAATAAAAGACTTGTAAAATTAAGTGTTCAACTACATGACCCAAACTACCAATGCTATGGAAATTCATAGAATTATTCTAGAAGGACGAGACAGTTTCAAAAGGGTTGATGGATTTCATTGCACTTGGGTGGATCTTGGTAGGAAAGATGGAGAAGCAGACACTCCAGGGAAGGGGACACAATTTTAACTTTAAAAATTAAATTTTAAATTAAATTTTAATTTTGGCATAGTAAACAAGGTACTTTTCCAGCTAGCTCTTGCTGTCCTCTTGAGTCTCAGGCCCTAGGAGACTTGCTCGGCGATGCTAAACCACACAGGAGCCCCTCAGACGCCTTCTTCTTTTGCACCATCACACCTGTTCACATATTGCTCATTCTAACCAGAATGCCTCCTCACCAGTTCCTACCATCACCACCACCCCCATCCAATTTCCGATTCATCCTTCCACAAGCCCAACCTTGACATCATAGCTCCGGGAATCTGGACCCCCGGAGAGAATTAGTCACCACTCTCCCAGGGCCACCAGCACACCTTGTGGGTGTTGACTCAGAGCCTGGTGTCCCTTAAGTATGAGAACCATGCCCCAGGAGTCTCTGTATTCCCAGCACAGAGCACAGAGCCTAGCACTGTCAGTGGTCACCAAAGGTTTACTGAAATCTAGTTGAACTGAATTCTTCGTGGGCAGGAAATGAGGGGATGAGCCTCACTGCAGCCTAGCCATGGGCCAGGATCTGCAGATGGACTGATGACTGAGCCATGGTGAAGAGGAGCAAGTAAGTCATCACTGGGGAAGGATCAAAACATACCATGGGTATTGGAGGGGGTCACTATGTGAGTGAGTGAAGGCCTGATGTGCTAGGAAAACACAAAAGAGTCAGTACAACTAGAGCATGAGACTCAAGAGGAGGAAGGCAGGAGACACAGAGATCCAGTGAGCGGGGCCTCTGTGATGAGTGGCTGCAGAATTTTTTCTGGCATGGAAATCCATTTGGGCCTGAATATAGGAGATGCTACAGTAGCAACATGGAAGCTGATGGCAACCTGGGGTCAAAGCCAGATGCAGGGAAAGAAACTAATCAACTCTAGAGAGAACAGGGCAGGCCAAAGAAACACTGGGGGTGGGAAGGAGTCAAGGACTGTGCACCACCATGAGGAGGCAAAATTCACAGGGTCGCAAGGTTGAGAGAGAAAGAAGTGAGCATCTCCCTTGAGGGACGGGTGACAGAATTTCTGCTCAGAGAAATGGGGACAACAGGAAGGTGTGGGGTCAGCCCCAAGTTCCGTTTTGCTCATGCGTACTTTGAATTCCCACGGGACATCTAGGTTTTATAAAATTAGCAATTAAGTGGTAGGGGTTGTGGAGGTCGTGTGGGTTTTTTGTTTTTTGTTTTTTTTTAGTAATAACTATAATTAGAATCGTGTTGGAGATCAAGTTCTGACTCTGGAGAAGTGTGCCTCAAGTTTTCATAACATCGTGACTTAAAAAATGAACACAGCTGCCAGTTCAGGGCGAGAGGGACCCAGGTCATCCCCGCTCGGTTGTTTCAGGAGTCCAATTGTAACCTGGAAAGAAATGGAAACCACAAAGCTAACGGCCAGTGACAGCCTGCCCCTTGAAGAGGTCCACTTAAATACAGATGGTTCGTCTCTGCTGCTGCACAGGATGAAAGGGGTTCAACAGCCCTCAAGTGCTCAGTATCTCCACTTGGCATTCTGGGCTCCCTGAGCTGTGTAGACACCTGTCCTAACGGCCAGGGATCGGCAGTCTCAGAGAGGGTGGACCAAGAACCTCACTGCATAACTCCAGGGAGAGAAAGTTGACCTTGAGAATCTGACACAAAAGGAGGACGTTGGCAAAGTCCATCTGCAATTTGGGGGACCTCTGTATGCTCCAAATCATGGCCCTGCCCATTCCTTGCTGTGTTAGCAGAAACAAGTTGCTTATTTTACTCTGTAAAAGAGAACCATCTTGGGACCTACCTCTAAGGCTGGCTGTGAAGATTTAGAATGATAATACATGAGAAGTACTTGGAAGAGTGTCTGGCTTAGAAAAAACCATCAGTCCATGGTAGATACATATTTATTCAGTAAAAATGATTTTTATATTTTCCGTATGTTTATACCAGAAGCTTGCAAGCGGCAGGGACCCAAATCAGGCAGAAAATATCATGGTTTCCTACTGTTTGGGTTCTCCAGAGGTCACAGTTGCGACCCTACCCAGAAGGAAAATGAGGGACGGATCCAGAAACCAGGGGCTCCCCTCCAAGCCTAAACACTGAGGGTTTCAGGAGGCAATTGTTTTTAATGTCTACAATTTATTTTAAACTTTTTATTTTGTATTGGGGTATAATGGCTTCCCTGGTGGCTCAGACGGTAGTCTACAATTTATTTTAAACTTATTATTTTGTATTGGGGTATAATGGCTTCCCTGGTGGCTCAGACGGTAAAGTGTCTCCCTGCAGTGCTAGAGACCCGGGTTTAATCCCTGGGTCGAGAAGATCCCCTGGAGAAGGAAATGGCAACCCACTCCAGTATTCTTGACCTGGAGAATTCCATGGACTGAGGAGCCTGGTAGGCTACAGTCCATGGGGTCGCAAAGAGTCAGACACAACTGAGCGACTTACTTTCACTTTCTTCAGTGTTTCAAATGGTAAAGGATTCGCCTGTAATGCAGGAGACCTGGGTTTGATTCCTGGGTCGGGAAGATGGGTATAGAATGGCTACCCACTCCAGTATTCTTGCCTGGAGAATTCCATGGACAGAGGAACCTGGTGGGTTACAGTCCATGGGGTGGACTGAGAAAGTAACACTAACTAACTAACTATAGCCAATTAACCATGCTGTGTTAGTGTCAGGTGAATAGCAAAGGGACTCAGCCATACATATACATGTATCCATTCTCCCCCATCTCCCCTCCTATCCAGGCTACCACATGACATTACGCAGAGTTCCCTGTGCTATACAGTAGGTCCTGGTTGGTTATCCATTTTAAATATAGCAGTGTGTACAGGCAACCATAAGTTCATTCTCTTAAGTCTGCGAGTCTCTTTCTGTTTTGTAAGTGCATTTGTATCATTTCTTTTTAGATTCCACATATAAGGGGATGTCATACAGTATTTCTCCTTCTCTGTCTGACTTACTTCACTCAGGATGACGATCTCTAGGTCCATCCATATTGCTGAAGATGGCCATTGCTTTTTAAGTCACTTAGGATGCTTTGACTTTCTCTAATTCCTCCTTATGCCTTCCTTAGTCCATGCATCCAGCTTACTGTTTCCTCTTCCAGGAATGCCCTTCCTCCCACCCTACCCTCCACATTCCTTTGTGAGTTCTGGTTTGGAACACCCGAATAACAGAGTAGTTAAGAACTGTAATGTGCTGTGCTTCTTACTAGGTGTGTGACATTGGATAAATTACTTATTCTCTCCAAGCCTTGGTTCTTTATCTATATTGTAGGGGCAAATAAAGCACCTACCTCGTAAAACTATTGAGAGATCTGCACCAAGCAGTATCCATCAAGGACCACACATCTCAGGGGCTCCTCCCTTAGATCTGATATTACTGCCGCTCAGAGCCTCCACTGACCATTCAGAACAGATGAAACGCAGCTGCATTCCCCCTCTTTTTAGCCAGCACACACCTTTCTGAAGGCACACAGGGTGTTAGCCTAACCCGTTAGTTAGAGATCTGTCTCCTTTAAAAGCCAGAACCATATCTACTGTTCCCCAAATCTCATAGAGTGCTTAGTACCTGGTGGGCCCTCGTCTGTCCCACAGATGAATGAATCTACCTAAAGGGTACAAAGTGTCCTAGAAAAGTTCAGTTCACCTTATTCTGTTACAGGTTTTCAGGAGTGTGTTCACAGTTGAGCCTACCACATTTTTAAAAATCCGTTTGTCAAGAGAGTGAATAAGAACATTTATATTTGTTCAAGCATGTTCAGAGCAGCATTAATAAAAGTTGGAAGCGGCCCCAGTGTCCATCGAACACTGAATAGGTTAAAAAAAAAAATACAGTCTAACCACACAATAGGATATTATTCAGCCTTAAAAAGGAAAGAAATTCTGACACAAGTTACAACACAGATGAACTTTGAAGATGTCATTCTATGAAAGAAGCCCATCACAAAAGGGCAACTACTGCATGATTACCCTTATACGAGGTGCCTAGTAGGGCAGTCAAAGCTACAGACACAGAGCACACAATATTGGTGACAGGGGTTAGGAGCAAGGAGGAATGGGAAGTTAGTGTTTGTGGGTACAGAGTTTCAGTTTGGGAAGGTGAAAATTTCCTGGAGTTGGATGGTTGTACAACAAAGTAAGCGTACTTCATCCCACGGATGAAGTACTTAAAGGCACACTTAAGATGGTTTAAATGGTGAATTATGTACAGTTTACTACAATACATGGGCTTCCCTTATAGCTCAATCGGTAAAGATTGTACCTGCAGTGCAGAAGACCCGGGTTCGATCCCTGGGTTGGGAAGATCCCCTGGAGAAGGAAATGGCAACCCACTCCAGTATCCTTTCCTGGAAAATCTCATGTACAAAGGAGCCTGGTGGGCTGCTGTCCATGGGGTCACAAAGAGTCGGGCACAACTGAGGGACTAACACTTTGCTATGCTATGCTAAGTCACTTCAGTCGTGTCCGACTCTGTGCGACCCCATAGATGGCAGCCCACCAGGCTCCCCGTCCCTGGGATTCTCCAGGCAAGAACACTGGAGTGGGCTGCCATTTCCTTCTCCAATGCATGAAAGTGAAAAGTGAAAGTGAAGTCGCTCAGTCGTGTCCGACTCTTGGCGACCCCATGGATTGCAGCCTAACAGGCTCCTCCATCCATGGGATTTTCCAAGCAAGAGCACTGGAGTGGGGTGCCATTGCCTTACAATTCAAAAGGGGGAAAGCATGTTTAAGAGGCTCCTGGTAGTTGCACAAAGGGCTTATTTAGAGCATATGTGATTTGTCCATGTGGACACGTCTATTAACTGTTCCAGCCTCTGCAGTATCATCAGAGGATCGGGGCAGCCTGAGAACCCAAGCTTTTAATTCTAGATTTTAGATGAGGAACAGGATACTGCCTTTACTCTGCAAAGAGTTAAGACCTTCTCTGGAGATTCACTCTGAAAAATGCTTTCCAGTGTCTTCCGGAATGTAATTGTGTGTGGCATAAACGACAGGAACACAGGTGGGACTGCTCATGTAGATTTATTACTCACTGTCCCATTTGCTTACAAATTGGAAAAATTCTTGGTGTGTTTCTGATTGAGAGTCATCCCCTTAAGATGGTACTAAGAGCTTCAAGTGCTTTTATGTCTACTTCATCTTTTTTTGGCCAGAAACTGGGGACTATCACCATCTATGATGACTTGCCCATAAGTAGCTTGGAAAGGTGGGAAACCTGGGGTTTTGGGGAAGCCTTTGGTTGTGGAATCAGAATAGACATTTTGCTAGAATAGTAACAGACAGTTTTGGAAGGGGGTTTGGGGGTGAGGCCATAAAATGTGCTAAGATGCTAAAATATATCCTTGGAAGAAAATAGCTGAGAATCCCCAACAAAACGAGGCAAATAGTGTGACGGTGAGGATGAAAAATGAAGAGCATTTTTTATTTTGAAAGCAGTTATTTGCTTTGTCCACGTGCATAACATGGACCTTGAATCTGTTCAGCTTTCCCCTTCTGAGTCGAGAAGGTCGGCTTTCCGGAGGAAGAGGTTTTTGCTCTTTGGTTCACGGGCTCTTATCCAGGTTCCTAAAATAGTGCCTGGCCAGGAGGACTGGCTCAAAACAATGAATTGCCTGAATGATGCCTAAAGCTAGATCTCAAAGATGTTTCAAAACTACAGCACTAATGCAGAATAGGGTGTGCCTGTTCTGTTTACTATTTGCTTCACCCCTAAAAGTGTTCATCTGAAATGAAAAGTGTTTAGTCGTGTCTGACTCTTTGTGATTCCATGCACTGTAGTCTACCAGGCTTCTCTATCCATGGGATTTTCCAGGCAAGAGTACTGGAGGGGGTTGCCATTTCCTTCTCCAGAGGATCTTCCTGACCCAGGAATCGAACCAAGGTCTCCTTCATTACAGGCAGACGCTTTACCCTCTGAGCCACCAGGGAAGCACCGACATCTGAAATAGTCTTTCCTAAAAAAAAAATCTCCAAAGTTTGCCTGGGGCAAAAACCTAAATCTAATAATACTCAAGTATCAGTTTCCAAAATACCTGCCACTTCCTGTATCTATTTTTGTTTCAGTTCTATAAGTAGACCACCCAATCAAAGAAGGAAGTATTTTTATCTCCACACTAATTTGGTCAATCACTTTTCCCCAGAAGAGTCAAGCTCTGCTGGGCACATGCAGATAGGGGGTGGGGAAAAAGCCCCAGAGGAATGAGGGCAGACCACCAGACCCACTGAAGCAAAGGACAGGCCATGGTGCTGGGGAAACCTTATACAGCAGGGACTTCCATGCAAAGCTGGTAAAATAGAGTGCTGGGTCAATAGGTCAAGAAGTCAAGGAACTGGGGAGGTCCTTGATCTGGTCTCCAGCAAAAGAGTGCAGATGTTAAATACAGTCGTAAATGAATTTAGTCATCGGGTTCTCAGTGGTTCCCCAGAGAAGAAAATGTCAACTTACTCCACTACCTTGCCTAGAAAATTCCATGGACAGAGGAGCCTGGCAAGCTACAGTCCATGGGGTCTCAAAAGAGTCAGACACGACTGAGAACACACAGTCATCTCATTGATTACTAGATCAGACCTTCTTTCTCCCCTCTGTCTTGTCTCGGTGGTCATCACTTTTCAAAAACTGTACTTCGGAATCCACACCAAGGGTTAAGGTTTGGTATCAAGAGTGGGCACTTTAAGAAACAGATTAAGAGTGTGCGCTCTGGAGCCAAACTGAGTTCAATTCCCAGCCCTGCTAGCTATATGAACTTAAGCAAGTTAATCAATACCTCTGTGGCTCAGTTTCTTCATCTGTAAAATATGGATAATGATAATAATACCTACCTCATAGCACTGATGTGAAAGGGATTGGTATATTAGTTTGTAACGAATTGATATACTGCAATAGCATCTGGCATTAAATATTATGCTATATCTCAAAAATTGGGCTTCCCTTATAGCTCAGTTGGTAAATAATCTGCCTGTAATGCAAGAGACTCCAGTTCGATTCCTGGGTCAGGAAGATCCCCTGGAGAAGGGATAGGCTACCCACTCCAGTATCCTTGGGCTTCCCTTGTGGCTCAACTGGTAAAGAATCCGCTTGCAACGTGAGAGATCTGGGTTCGATCCCTGGGTTGGGAAGATCCCCTGGAGAAGGGAAAGGCTACCCACTCCAGTATTCTGGCCTGGAAAATTCCATGGACTGTATAGTCTATGAACTCACAAAGAGTTGGACACAACTAAGCAACTTTCACTTTCATCTCAAAATACACTGTGTTATGATTTTACATCTATTTTATGAATTTTTACTTTACGCAATTTATTAAATTTGTGAAAGATTGACAATACAGCCTTCATGATTATAAAACCATATTTCTTCCCAACAAAGAAAAAAATCAGATCATCTATAAGACAGCAGAGTACATAAAATAAGCAAAAAGTTTGAAAATAATCTGATAAAAGTAGATCTTTCCACATACCTGTTGCATCTGGGGATAGCTACTTCACTGAATGAAATGTTAATCTCTAAGTGCTAATGACAGGCCAGACTTTTTCAACTCGTAGCCAAAGGACAACTGTCATAGGCCTATGTTGAGAAATGTTCCCAAGAGGTTTTCAAGGTGAGAAGTGTCACCATCCACTGAGCGCCCATAGGGGAAAAACTCAGTTTATTGCAGAGTGATTCTTAGGTCAAGCTGTTCTTACCACAGCTTCATAAGTTGGACAAGATCCAAGGATTTATAACCATCTCTTATTCTCCCGTTTATGTGTCTGGGGTTCTGTTGAGCCATCTCACACATTGCTTCCAAGTTCCAGTGGTGATAATTGGCTTGCCTTTCATACCTGCCAGACTCCACATTCATTTCAGCACTTACATGAGGGCTAAACATAGCAGACTTTCTCTCTCATTTTCTCTGTGTCTGTCTACCTTTCCATCTGTCTATCACCTTTGAGATATTTCTTCCAAGGAAAGAATACCAAGGGATACCATTATTTCATTCTATTTCTTATATAGAAATATATGAAGTATATTTCTATATGAGAAATATATAGTGTATATATATACTATCTACTATACTATATATAGTATATATATAAATATATAGTATATATAGCAGTATAAAGGCACCCTAGGTTCGACTTAGCATTATGACTCTGCCCAACATCTTTTACTGCCTAAGAATCAAATACTCATGCATTCAGAAGTGGAAGGTAGAATGCTCATATATTAATAGAATTCTAATGCTTTGAGTTCAACCAAAAGCCACTTAGTGATTCGTTATGTGGGTTTGTTCTGTCTCCCAGCCATCCAGACTAAAATCCTGGACATCTCTTCCTGTGCCTGAGCCCCACCCCAGCGTTCCGTTCCAAGTTCTGACTCTTCTTTGCCCTGCCTCTTCTCCATCTGCCTTCCCTTTCCATGGCTGCCACAAGCCCCTCACCAAGTCCACCTTCTTATCTCCTAAATGGTCTATGGGCTTCCAATCCCAGCCCACTCAAACTTGTCCTTCCTGTGGATCCCTGATGCTCTCCCTGAAGCAAGGGTGTGCTCAGGACTATTTGTGGTTGTTGCTCAGTCTCTAAGTCGCATTCAGCTCTTCATGACCCCATAACCTGCAGCACTTCTGGCTTTTCTGTCCCTCACTATCTGCCAGAGCTTGCTCAAACTCATGTCCATCGAGTCGGTGATACCATCCGACCATCTCATCCTCTGTCATCCCCTTCTGCTCCTGCCTTCAATCTTTCCCAGCATCAGGGTCTTTTCCAGTGAGTCAGCTCTTCGTGTCAAATGGCCAGTGTATTAGAGATTCAGCTTCAGCATCAGTCTTGTGGTGCCTCCATAATGGCTGCCTGTTCTTGGGAAACAAGTCTCCTGTGACATTGTGATTTATAATAATAAATCATATATTTGCTCTTTGTCCCATTTCTGACACAGAGCACCTAAAACCATTGGAATTTCCGGTGATGAGAGTGATAAAGAAGTCTTTTGAAGTATAATAAGATGACTTTGGGACTGCACCCCAGGATGGGGGCTGTTTGCCAGGAGAACCAACCATGTGATTGGAGGTTTAGAACTATGAGTCCCACTCCAACCACCAACCTCTGGACAGAGCGGGGCGGGGGTGGGGGGGGGGTGAGGGGGGAGGACTAGAAGTTAAGTTCAAGTCCCAATGGCTAATGATTTAATCAGCGTGTCTATTGAATGAAGTCTTCTGCTACTGCTGCTAAGTCGCTTCAGTCGTGTCTGACTCTGTGCAACCCCATAGACGGCAGCCCATCAGGCTCCCCTGTCCCTGGGATTCTCCAGGCAAGAACACTGGAGTGGGTTGCCATTTCCTTCTCCAATGCATGAAAGTGAAAAGTGAAAGTGAAGTCGCTCAGTCGTGTCTGACTCTCAGTGACCCCATGGACTGCAGCCTAACAGGCTCCTCCATCCATGGGATTTTCCAGGCAAGAGTACTGGAGTGGGATGCCATTGCCTTCTAAACTCCAAAAGGTCGAGGTTGGGAGAACTTCCGGGGTGGTAACACACAGAGGTGAGGAGAGCTGCATGCTGAAAAAGGAGCAGGCAAGCTCTGGGCCCTTTTCCCATACCTTGCTCTAGGCATCTCTTCTATCCGGCTTTTCCAATGAACCAGTGATCTAGTAGGTAAAATGTTGCTCTGAGTTCTCTGACCCACTCTAGCAAATTAATCAAACCCAAGAAAGGAGGTCTTTGGAACCTCCAATTCATAACTGATGACACCCTGGACTTGCATTTGACATCTGTCTTGTGGGAGGGGTGTGGGCAGTCTTATAGGACTAAGCCCTTAACTGGTGAAATCTGACATTGTCTCCAGGTAGGTAGTGTCAGAATTGAGTTGACTTGTAGGATACCAGCTGGTGTCAGAGAATTCCTTGGGATTCTTACTGTACTTATATACTTACTGTATAACAGGGTCTTACACTTAATATGTTGTAGTAACCTATAAGGGAAAAGAATCTAAATAAAAGAAAGACATACATATATATCTGTAACTGAATCACTCTGTTGTACACCTGAAACTAACACAACACTGTAAATAAACTGTATTTCAGTCAGAAAGAGAGAAAAATGTAGTACATATATACAATGGAGTATTATTTGGGCATAAAAAGGAATGCATTTGACTCAGTTTTAATGAGGTGGATGAACCTAGAACCTATTATACAGAGTGAAGTAAGTCAGAAAGAGAAAAACAAATATTATGTATTAACACTTATACATGGAATTTAGAAAGATAGTACCAATGAACCGGTCTCCAGGGCAGCAGTGGAGATGCAGACACAGAGAACAGACTTCTGGACACAGGGGAAGGAAGGAGAGGGTGGGACGAATTGAGAGTTCAAAGCATTGAAATATATACATTACCAAATGTAAAATTAGATAGCTAGTAGATATTTGCTGTATGATGTAGGGAGCTCAAATCCAGTGCTAACAGTCTAGAGGAGTGCGATGGGGTGGGAGGTATGCGGGAGGTTTCAGAAGGAGGGGACATATGTGTACCTATGGCTGATTCATGTTCAATCATGTATTGAATCATAACCATCCATATATGGCAGAAGCAACACAATATTGTAAAGCAATATCCTCCAATCAAAATAAATTTAAATAAAAATTTTAAAAAATAAAAAGGGAAAGAATTCCTTGAGAGTCTACGGAAGCCCCCCAGACCCATACATACTTTGGAATTGGAGTCAGAACTTTAATCTCCAAACCCCTTAGGGACAAACTTGGTTATAGGACTTCACATTATATAGGGAGAAGAATGCATTCAGGGCAGGGGCTTAGCCAATGGCAGACAGAACAGAGTCCAGGTTCTGTCTCTACACGTGTGGTCTCAGTGGAATTGGAGACATTACTGATGCTCTTTGAAAGAAAGTGAAAGTGAAAGCCATTCAGTAGTGTCTGACTCTTTGCAACCCCATGGACTATCCAGTCCATGGAATTATCCAGGCCAGAATACTGGAGTGGGTAGCCTATCCCTTCTCCAGGGGATCTTCCTGACCCAGGAATCAAACCAGAGTCTCCTGCATTGCAGGAGGATTCTTTACCAGCTGAGCTACTAGGGAAGACTCTCTATAAATCTGCTGTTTAACTGAAGGGTTATTATGAGCATTAAACTAGATAATATCCATACAGGACTGACTTAGTGCCTGGCAGCCCACAGTAAGCACCCAGTAAGTGTGACCCCTTGATGTGGCTGGCCTCCCTGCAGCCTCCAATCCCTCCTGGACCTTCTGTTCCCCAGGCCAACATGTGCTGCAGCTGCGTCCTGCATCCATCACATCCCCTGTGAGTCCTTGCTCCCTTGCTCACGTCCTGTGAGCTATCTTAAAGTCTCTTCCCAAAGCCTACACTCTCTCCAGGCTCACACCTCCCTCCATCTCTTTCTCAAAGCGTCCCCAGCCCTCTTCCAGATGGAGCTCGTTTCTCCCCTTTCCTAAGCTCCCTTGACACTGTGTTTATTCCTCCATCATCACATTCATTATAATCTACATTAAACAGTATATGGCGATCAAACAGCCACTCCTTCTGGACTGTGCATCGGATAAGGGTTGGGGCCGTGCCTTTAGGAGATATTACTCCTTGAGAATATCCAGGCCAGGTCTTTGTATATGGCTGCAAAGTGCTTGCGTGACTATGGAATTCATATTTTATTGATTGCATCAAGAACTTTAAAGGTATTCATTTTTTGTTTTATTATCTGTCTATTTTATTATTTTTGGCTGTGGTGGATCTTCGTAGCTGCACGCGGGCTTTCTCTCGGTGCATAAGCATTGGCTGCTCTCTAGCTGCTTCTCTTGTTGCAGCATGCAGACTCTAGAGCACCGGCTCAGTAGTTGTGGCACACGGGCTTAGTTGCTCCACGGCACGTGGAATCTTCCAGGACTAGGGATCAAACCCGTGTCCCCTGCATCGGCAGGTGGATTCTTAAACCACTGGACCATCAGGGAAGTCTGGCTATAATCACTTTAAGGCATCAGAGACCACCAGCCTTTCCTCTGCCCTGGAACACAAACTTCTAGAACCTGAAATGCAGCTGTGCACTGAACAGGGGGTGGTGTGTCAGACGTGTAAAACCAACAAGCCACTGGAGTTTCATTTCCCTTGTTGGGTCAGAAAATCAATCAGTGACTTCAGCAAAATCTTGAGACCATCTTCCATCTCCAGGGCCATGGTAAATAATTGATGTCCCTTTCCCTACTCCCTCTACCCAAAAGTCTTCTATTCTTAAACCTGAGTAACTTTCAGAATATGCATTATTGAATCTGCTTGGATCTCCTACTATCATACTTAAAGAATAAAGAAGACACCTTCCATCTCAAGGTAAAAAGCTTTTCACTTTCCAAGCAAAGAACGTGAAGAGGCTCTTGATATTCAACACTTGGAACCCTTGAGCATACTTTTTTTTCATACATTTAAAATGTTATGGTTTGTTCTCCACGTCAGCAAAATAACGCTGACTTAGAAAAAAGATGGAATTTGCCAAGCATTAAAATTTGAAGATAATTCTGTAATGAGTCATCCAAACATTCTGGATCTCTTGCCCTTATTTCTTTAGTCTGACAACACCTTGCACTTTGCCAAGAAGCAACAAACTCGGTAACAGATGCCATCAAACTAGAGTGGCATATACATATCAATAAGAACCTTTTACATTTGCATATAACTCTTCTTCAATAAGTTTAAAATGCTTTTTTCCTTTGTGGTTCACCACGGGGCAACCCTTCTATGAAATCAAAGCAAGTGCTATGAGCTTGTGTCTTTACACCCACTTGGGTTGAGCTCAACAAGGAGGAAGGAATGATAATTTGAATAATCACTAAATATGAATGTCAAGTCCAAGTCCGTTCTCAGCAGTATCAGACCGGTGATGAGCTGAAATTTACCTGCGTGGTGTTTCTTACTGCTCTCCCACCTCTTAAAAGGTCCACTCCCTTTTTTCCACCTGGCTTTTCATTCTTCCATTACATTTTCCTCCTTGTAAGACTCAGAGCTTAAAATGTTCTCAAATTAGTAAAAGGTAAAGTAGCACAATTGGGAAAGATTGAAGGCAGCAGGAGAAAAGGGCAACAGAGGATGAGATGGTTGGATGGCATCACGGATGCAATGGACATGAATTTGGGCAAATATTGGGAGACGGTGAGAAACAGGGAAGCCTGGCATGTTGCAGTCCATGGGGTTGCAAAGAGTCGGACAAGACTTCGCGACTAAACAGAAAGCAGCACGCTGTAGAAATGTTTTAAGGTTTTTAAATACTTTTATATGTCCTTCTTCTGATAGTTTGCAATAGAAATAGTTCAAGTTCAATATGTCCAAGCCATAATAAGGCAACAGATTGGCTAAATACAGTCTAAGATTAGTCTTATAGGATATTTCATCAGATCTTCATAACAGGGCTATAAGGGAAGAACTGTTCCCATTCCATGATTCAGGAAAGTGATTCACTGACCAATCCAAGAGAAGTAACAGAGCCAGGAAGCCAGACTCAGCTCTCTGAGTTGAGTATATCAAGTTCACGTGGGCTTGTTCTCCTATGAGCCTGTATCCCAGCTTCATGTTCAGATGCTTTATACTCCGTGAACACTGAAGATTGAAGCACGTCCAATCAATGACAGCCTTCCTGAATCCTGAATCAAGAATGTGACAGACAGAAAGGAGTGGCATAGACGCAGGTCCAAAGGCCAGCTGTACCACTGCTCAAAGCCAGGCTGCAGAACGAAGCTTAGACCTGGGAGAGCAAAGCTAATGCCCGACCTCCCCCACAACAATGCACTCAGTATCCAATAGACTCACTCTCGGCCTCAGGCACCTTGCACCAGTGCTGGGCTTGAAAAACACACCACACAAAGACACAGACCAGAGTGTTCCTCCTGCAGTCACCAGCCCCCGGAGGAGAAAGGGAGCAGACCAAGTTCCCACACGCATCAGTCCCTTCTCCCAAACCCACCAACTCACCAAGTGAGGGGAAGAGACGAGAGCCCGTCTCCCTGTGTGTGTGTGTGTGTGTCTGTCGGAGGGGGTGCCTCCAAGTAGCAGCCGGCTTCGGGAATGGGGAAAAAACCCTGGTTCCTTGAAAGTTTATTCTAAAGAGTTTTACATCACAGGCATCATCAATGCTCAAATATACACGACAACTTCCTGGCAGGCATAACACTTTAATATCGCCCGTATCCTCCTTGCAAAATTCTGTCACATGAATCCCTACAGAGAATTCGATGTCAGAAGACCTTGTTCTGACTCACTGCATGACCCAGGGCAAGCCACTTAACTAGTCTGTGTCTTCATGTCCCCATTAATAAAGTCTGCACCGTGGATGGGAATCCTCTCTATGCAGAATGCCTCCATCATGGGCAGCCGTAAAGGATCCTCCAAACTCAGCTACAGAAAGACCCGGTCTGCCAGGAGATGGGTGACCACCCCCAGTAGACAATTGGTCTGCCTTCTTCTAAGAGTCCTGAGCAAACTGTGTTTTGATGGCGTTCCTCCTGTCAGACATCGACTGAGAGAGTGAATTCCCCCCAGAGACCCCGGACGAATGTTCGTCCAGAATGTTGACCATATTGAGTAACAGTAGGTTATTTCATGCTTCTTGAATGTTCGACATCTGAGCAGCTACACACACTGGAACCTATATTTTAGGCCATTGACAGGCCCGGAAAGTACATATGGTTTAGATTTTTAGACAACACTCCATGTGAAAAAAAGAAAAAAGAAAAAAAACCTTTCCTTTTATAGATGCATATTTTTAGAGTCTCTGAAGCTAAACTCTGTGCTGAATTTAAGCCACATTATTCTTCAACCCAATCAAGAACCTCAATGCAACTTCGTGTCAGTGGAATACATGGTTAACTGATATGTCAGAAAATCAATTAATTACTTTCAAGAAGCAGTTAAGAGTATCCTTACAAAGCTGCCATGTGAATTATTAAAGAATATAACCTAAAGGTCCCCACTGCCTGCCCCTACCTAAAGCCCTGTGTCAGAGGGCGGTTCAAAAGATGCCCTGAATTCCAAACAAAAATCGTACAAAGTTGAAGGGACCAAAAAGAAGAGAGGGAGAAGGGGAGAGAGAAAGTGACAAAGCTTCGGAGGCGTGGAACAGAAAAGTAGGAATTTGCTGATGCTGCTAAAGGCTACCCCATGATGCTAGCTAACTCTGGGTTTGCCAACACATGTCCCTAAGCCTTCAGACAAGACTGTAGAAGGTCACCTCTGGTCTGTTCATCTCCATTCATTGATAGATGGGCAGCTCTATGCAAAGCCCTATAGGCTTCTTTCTTTGCTGGAGTCTCACTCGCCCCAGAGACAAGCTCCTGCAAGGCCCACCACTCTCCCTGCTCCTGCAGTTCTAGGCCTGTCCCCAGCCTGGCCTGGGCCCATGGAGCCACCTGGGTGGAAAGGCCGGAGCTTCTCCCAGGCCCTGGTTTGTATTAACTCAGACTATTTAGCTCAGATGCAAAGATGCTCATCCATCTGAGTCCTGCATATCCAGGAACAATGCTAAGACCGGCCTGGCACTTCAGATACCCATCGGATGTGGGTTCCCCAAATGTAGAGAGAATCCCTCCCACGTCAATTGAGCCTGCACCCCAAAGACAGAGAAAACAATGGTCTGTAGGTGTAGGATGAGGGCCTAGGCTGAAGCACTGGGATGTGGGGAGGTCTAGACGGATGAGTCTCCCTTACTGTGTTTCTTTGGTTTTGATTTAACCAGAAACATTTACCATCCAAGTGAGAAAAAAAAACAAACCATACATTTGCATAACCAAAGCATCCACTGCTCTTGTTAGTAGGATGCCTCCTCCTCTGGCTGTGGGCCAGCTGTGATTATCACTGTGTCTGAAACTCACAGACCATCTGAGGTGCTTCTTCGGGTTGCTGACCATGTCAACCTCCAAAACCCTCAAGGCAACAAGAGTCAGAAACAGGGGCACAGTTCCCCGGGCTCCCAGACTGAGACCTGGAAATTAAAAGAAGCAAGTCATAAAGGGAGATGCTTTTTCACCACTCCACACCTGCAATCAGTTCTCTCCTCAATATGAGACCTGGGTTGCCTCAGGGCACAGCAGGCTGGAGGGGAGGTGGCTGCCACTGGTCCTCATCATTCATTGGTCCATTCATTCATTCATTCATTCATAAAAAGTACTTAATGAGAGTCCCTGGATCAGGAAAATCCCCTGGAGGAGGGCATGGCAACCAACGTGCCAACATGCTTATTAGGAGTCCTAACTGGCGTGTGATTCACTCACAAGCCCACCCGTAGTGCCCTGTGCTGACGAGTAAGGATGACACCCACTGGGAAGGGTTCTGTCCCGTGTGCCCAGGGGTAGGCGGGGAGGCTTCTGTCTGGTGCTGGGTTTCAGTGTGGGACGGGGAGCTTTAGTGCCACATTGAGGACTCATGATGGACAGGACGACGCACAAGGGAGCTTTCCGCCTCCACGTGTTGCTTTCATTATGCGGTTCTTGACTTCAGAAAGAACCAGTTCATTTGTTCTTAGTTCCCAGAAGCCCAAATGAATTCCCCACTAGAAAAAGTAGGTACGTCTTGAAAACGATCTTCATCACTGACGATTGGATCAGGAAAGGAGAAAAACTAGGACCTGGGAGAGCCCAGAACCTCCAGCTAGCGGGGAGGGGGGAAGGTGAGGCAGCAACAGAAGCCAAGTTCTTCGCTCACTTGCCAGACACCAGGGAGCCATGAGGCATGACTCAGGACCCCACCCAGAAGCTTTGGTTTTCCAGGATGGCTGGCCTAGGATGGGAGAAGTCTGTGAGTCCCTGGGGAAGGGAGAGCTAAGCCAGGAGTCCAGCTGTTGGTAGAAGCTGATTCCAGGGTCAGTTGGTGCACATTTCAATTTCTTTAAAACTGAATCCGTTGGCTTGTTTCACTGTCCATACTGGCCTGGTGGTGTTCTTTCAGCCATAAAACACTGCAGAGTGGCCCAAGTGCAAGCCGGCAGGGAAGCGTTCCAAAGGAGGAGAAAAAAGAAAAAGAGAAAGAGCCGATGAGAAGTGAGGACATTTGGTGAGAGGACCCAGAACTCAAAAGAGCAGGTTTGAATCTTGAAGAGGCATATCTGCTTCTCTTCCAAACCCTGAAAGAAGCTCACCTTCCCGCCAGTGAAGAAAGGATGGTCTGGCTGGCTCCAGAGAGCCACGATCCCTCCTGACTCATCTCAGCACTCACCATCCTCTGCATCTCCCTCCGGGGACATGCAGGATATGAGATACGTCATCTATGTTTGTTTGTTTTTGTTGTTGTTGTTCAGTCACTAAGTCATGTCTGACTCTGTGACCCCATGGATTGCAGCACGCCAGGCTTGCCTGTCCATCACCAACTCCCAGAGTTTGCTCAAACTCATGTCCATTGAGTCAGTGATGCTATCTAATCTCATCCTCTATCGTCCCCTTCTTCTCCTCCTGCCTTCAATCTTTCCCATCATCTGGGTCTTTTCCAATGAGTCGGCTCTTTGCATCAGGTGGCCAAAGTATTGGAGCCTCAGCATCAGCGTTCCAATGAATATTCAGGCTGGATTTCCTTTAGGATTGACTGATTTGATCTCCTTTCTGTCCAAGGAACTCTCAAGAGTCTTCTCCAACACCACAGTTCAAAAGCATCAATTCTTTGGTGCTCCACCTCCTTTATGGTTCAACTCTCACAACTGTGCATGACTACTGGAAAAACCATAGCTTTTACTAGATGGAATTTTGTTGGAATTTTGATGTCTCTGCTTTTTAATACACTGTCTAGGTTTGTCATAGGTTTTCTTCCAAGGAGCGAGTGTCTTTTAATTTTGTGCCTGCAGTTGCTGTCCACAGTAATTTTTGAGCCCATGAAAATGAAATCTAACACCATTTCCACTTTCCCCCATTGATTTGCCATGAAGTGATAGGACCAGATGCCATGATCTTCGTCTATTTTTTAAAGAAGTGTAATATTGTCCCCATAAGCACTCAACCTTCTCTGTGTTGGGTACAGTGCATGAGCTGCCTGGCACAGCCAAATAAATAAATAAACAAAAAATATATTTTTTTTAAAAAGAAGTTGCCTCTGTGTCCCAGAAGGGGACAGCGCACCCTCATCTGGCCCCACCTCTCCTTTTCTGGTTGATTTTCACAGAGCAGTGTTGAGATTTTGCGTAAAGCAAATGAGAAGGGAGGGACAGAGTTATAAACCTTTCTGGTGTGATCCAAATGAACTCCATCTGCTTGCCGTGTAAAGGAGACATAAATGATGTGATGGACTGTAGCCCGCCAGGCTCCTCTGTCCATGGGATTCTCCAGGCAAGGATACTAGAGTAGGTGGCCATGCCCTCCTCTAGGGGATCATCCTAACCCAGGGATTGAACCCAGGTCTCCCACATTGTAGGCCGGGAGCCACCAGGGAAGCCCATAAATGATGTGAAAGAGCATCAGTCCCTCTTGTGAGGATGGGTGCCCATATCAAATGAGAGGAGAGCAAGAATCTTATTTTTTTGTGTGCACAAACTGCACACAAAAGGAACACGGAGTTGTCCTGGTGTGCTGTCCATGCAGGGGGTCCTGGGAACAAGACCCTCGAGGTCAGCCCCATCTTTTAGCACCATCCAAAACAGGCTGATAGCAATTTTTGTGCTGCCTTAATGTTTAGGTTTAATAAGCAGGGTGACAATATACAGGCTTGACATACTCCTTCTCCCATTTGGAACCAGTCTGTTGTTCCATGTCCAGTTCTAACTGTTGCTTCCTGACCTGCATATAGGTTTCTCAAGAGGCAGGTCAGGTGGTCTGGTATTCCCATCTCTTTCAGAATTTTCCACAGTTTCTTGTGATCCACACAGTCAAAGGCTTTGGCATAGTCAATAAAGCAGAAATAGATGTTTTTCTGGAACTCTCTTGCTTTTTCGATGATCCAGCAGATGTGGGCAATTTGATCTCTGGTTCCTCTGCCTTTCCTAAAACCAGCTTGAACATCAGGAAGTTCACAGTTCACGTATTGCTGAAGTCTGGCTTGGAGACTTTTGAGCATTACTTTACTAGCGTGTGAGATGAGTGCAATTGTGTGGTAGTTTGAGCATTCTTTGGCATTACCTTTCTTTGGGATTGGGATGAAAACTGACTTTTTCCAGTCCTGTGGCCACTGCTGAGTTTTCCAAATTTGCTGGCATATCGAGTGGCATATTGTACTTATATGCAGAGTACATCATGAGAAATGCTGGGATGGAAGAAGCATAAGCTGGAATCAAGATTGCCGGGAGAAATATCAATAACCTCAGATACGCAGATGACACCACCTTATGGCAGAGAGTGAAGAGGAACTAAAAAGCCTCTTGATGAAAGTGAAAGAGGAGAGTGAAAAAGTTGACTTAAAGCTCAGCATTCAGAAAATGAAGATAATGGCATCTGGTCCCATCACTTTATGGGAAATAGATGGGGAAACAGTGGAAACAGTGTCAGACTTTATTTTTTTGGGCTCCAAAATCACTGCAGATGGTGACTGCAGCCATGAAATTAAAAGACGCTTACTCCTTGGAAGGAAAGTTATGACCAACCTAGACAGCATATTCAAAAGCAGAGACATTACTTTGCCAACAAAGGTCCATCTAGCCAAGGCTATGGTTTTTCCTGTGGTCATGTTTGGATGCGAGCGTTGAACTGTGAATAAGGCTGAGCGCCGAAGAATTGATGCTTTTGATCTGTGGTGTTGGAGAAGACTCTTGAGAGTCCCTGGGACTGCAAGGAGATCCAACCAGTCCATTCTGAAGGAGATCAGCCCTGGGATTTCATTGGAAGGAATGATGCTAAAGCTGAAACTCCAGTACTTTGGCCACCTCATGTGAAGAGTTGACTCATTGGAAAAGACTGTGATGCCGGGAGGGATTGGGAGCAGGAGGAGAAGGGGACGACAGAGGATGAGATGGCTGGATGGCATCACTGACTCAATGGACATGAGTCTGGGTGAACTCCGGGAGTTGGTGATTGTCAGGGAGGCCTGGCGTGCTGCGATTCATGGGGTCGCAAAGAGTCCGACACGACTGAGCGACTGAACTGAACTGAATGTTTAGGTTTAATTTGTTCAGAAGCCAAAAGACAAACGATTTGCTTTGAGTAATCTGTTGCATAATATCTAAAAAGATAGATAACAAAATTATACCTCCTGTCCCTGCAGCACCCGTGCCCACTTGTGCAAACACACACACACACACACACACTGGCCCCTCAAAAGTCTATTATAGCAGAAAGATCAATGACTCTGTTCCTCTTTCTTTAGAATTAGAAGATAAGCCTTTACATATACTGCATCATTGGTCACATTCGACGTATATGCAAAAGAAGTTCAAAGGCTGACTTTGACAAAGGGCGTTTGGAGAAGGATGATAAAATGTGTCTGATAAAACACACACAAAAGACTTTAGCAATAAAAACTTACAAATTGGGAAAGCAGGACTTGGGCAGCGGGTGTGAAACTGCGTTATCTACAGCCTCAGCACTGAGAGATAGTGGCCCAGAGCACAAGGCTTTATCTGGCCTCCACAAGAATAGCTTGCACCGCCCCTGAGCAACCCTGTCTGCAAAGCCCAGGAAACACCTTGCCGAGGAGTTGATGCAATATTTGCCATCCTGGCCCTCAGTGACAGTTAAAGTAGTGTTACAACATAGCATTGAGCAACGACCTTGCTGTATCATCCAAGTCTTTTGTTCTATAGCACATTTTCCCCCTGCTGGAAAGACAAATGGGACATTTTGGGGTGACATGTTTTTGGTTCACTACTTTCAGTTTAGACGAGCAAAGAGAGAAAAGAGACGTTCTCTCATCTGCCTTTCCAATGCAATTTTAAAAATCCCTTCCTGATTGACATTTCAGGTAGGAGTTGAGTCATATTCCTTTTTTGCATCTTATTTCATTATTTCTTGAGATTTCCCAAAGATTCTCAGTATCTCACCTTGGAGATTTATTACTCAGTCCCTTCAATTTCTCCAGGAACTGGAGTTTAGTTTATGTGATTGCAATCAGGAAACCACTTCGAAAGGGAAGAAATCAATTTACTTTCTCGTGAGCTGTAAATTTTCTGTAAATAAAATTTCACAAGACTATCCCTGTTTTAAAAGGAGTAAGAGCAAGGCTATTGAAACAGTAGCAGGTTTGGGGACAGGACATTAATTCACAGGTTCAGAGGTCCCAGATGGGTCACTATTAGGGGATTTGGGAAAAAGCACTCATTGTTTGGAGCCTTTTTTCTCTATATAGAATGAATTGTTCTTTGTTGTTCAGTCACTAAGTTGTGTTGGACTCTTTGCGACCCCATAAACCATAGCACACCAGGCTTCCCTGTACTTCACTATCTCTCCCAGTTTGCTCAAACCCATGTTCACTGTGTTGATGATGCCATCCAACTGTCTCATCCTCTGTCACCCCTTTCTCCTTCTACCCTCAATCTTTCCCAGTATCGGGGTCCTTTCCAATGAGTCAGCTCTTTGCATCACGTGACCAAGGTATTGGAGCTTCAGCTTCAGCCTCGGTCCTTCCAGTGAATAGCTGGATTGATTTCCTCTAGGATTGACTGGTTGGATCTCCTTGAAGTCCAAGGGACTCTCAAGAGTCTTCTCCAGCACTACAGTTCAATGAATAGATTGTACAAAATATTTGCTCAGACTCTCTTCACCTCTCAAAATGATCAGAGGCCATTCCATGGAAAAGTGGCCTTCAAAACAGTTTCCCTCTGATTTGTTTTATAATAATCTTTGACTTCTGATGATCATGTCTGGTTTTTCCAAGTGCTTCAGTAGTGATGGTTGAGAGGGATCTTCTCTATAAACCTTCTGCCAGTGGCAGACGCTCTAGACTTGGCCAGGGTGGTAACAGAGGCACAGCCAGGTTAGGGGACCCACAGAGACTCATACAGGCTCCCCCTCTGAGTCACTTTAACAAAATAAGTATCAAGGAAAAAAGACATTTTAGGCCAGAAGCTTTCAAACAGTTTTGAATTGCAAGTGACCATAGGAAGTAGGTTGCAGGTAAAAATTCCATGGACAGAGGAGCTACACATTCTATTGGGTTGCAAAGAGTTGGACACAACTTGAAGACTAAACCACCACCACATGACTCAAGAGATGGTTCTAGCAATTGAAAAAAGGGCCAGGAAACAATACTTGTTCTGACTACTTGTGAAGTGCTCTTTATCTCCTTCTATTTCTTTTGCTTCCCTTTCTTGCATATGTATAATAGTAACAGTAGTTATTAGAGTTGTGTCCGACTCTTTGTGACTCCATGGACTGTAGCCCACCAGGCTCCTCTGTCCATGAAATTCTCCAGGCAAGAATACTGGAGTGGGTTGCCATTTCTTTCTCCAGGGGATCTTCCTGACCCAAGGATTTTTCACCTTGCAGGCAGATTCTTGACCATCTGAGCCACCAGGGAAGCCTTTTGTGGTTGTTATTATTATTGTTTCATTTGAAATCATCGAATGGGTCACAATCTATGACTTTGAAGTCACGGTTAAGAAGCTTTTCAGAAGGCAATGTCTTTCTGCTGCTTTCTAAGTCAGAGATGTACAGCTGAGTTCCTGACCCCTCCCCGGTGGTGCTGTGAGTTTTCCTCCTGTTCTGATTTTCTTGCTCTGTCGAGAGTGCCCCCACCCCCCAAGCCTGTACACCAGGGAAGCACTGTCCTTAGGGTCAAGCCTTCCACTGCAGGCAGATCATGACCCTCCAGGCTATGAGTACACCATCAAGTCCTAATAAATAATGAATACTAATGACAACCCTGAGACACCTATTTGCTTTGTACTCCCAACAAAGTCAGAAGGAGAACCGGGGCTGCTCCCTAAAAATGGCATCCGGCTGTCTAAATAAAGGGTTTTAATGCATTTTATATTTAAACCGTAAGGCCCTGGGCTCAAACCCAAATTGAGATGGGCTCTCATCCTTAAGTACCATTCTAGAATAAGCCGTTGAAATATTAATCCATCTCTCTGGGTTCAGGGCTTCGGAAGCAGCTCAGTTCTTGGTGTCACATTCCTCGAGGGGACCTGCTTCCACACGCCCTTGAACTGGGGATAGGCAGCCTGGCGGAAGCAAAGGCTGTCCTTCTGGAAAGTCCCTGTCTACGAAACTTCTTCGGTGAGAAACACGAAGAGGAAAAGGTTATTAAAAACACACACAATTCAAAGACTGATTTCTCAGTTCAGCCAGTCAAGTTCTTGCTTAGGCTGAGAGCACGCTCTTTAACCTCTTTAGACTTAAGGAGATAAGAGTTCCAAACTTAGTAAGATCAGGGAGAAAATTAAATGAGATAACGCATCAATGGACACACACGCGTGCTAAGTCATTTCAGTCGTGTCCAACTCTTTACGACCCTATGGGCTGTAGCCCACCAGGCTCCTCTGTCCATGGGGATTCTCCAGGCAAGAATACTGGAGTGGGTTTCCATATCCTCCTCCAGGGGACCTTCCAGACCCAAGGATTGAACCTGCATCTCTTATGTCTCCTGCGTTGTCAGGAGGGTTCTTTACCACTAACGCCACCTGGGAAGCCCCGAAGGATATGAGTTTGAGCAAACTCTAGGAGAAAGTGAGGGAGAGGGAAGCCTGGTGTCCTGCAGTAGTCCACAGGGTCACACAGAGTCAGATATAACTTAGCGACTGAACAACAGCAACAAGGCCTGGGTAGCCCTTGTCCCATTGCCTGGGCCTCAGAGCAGCTCCAGCTCTGAATGAACATTACCGATCATTCTTATTCGTCCACTAGCGTAAAGAAAGCTTTCAGATTTGATGAATCAATTCTACAGCTTTCTCTGTTCTCAGAGACAAGTAACACGAGGGATCCCCAGAGGTCAAGTCATCTAGTCTCTAGTCTTCAGGTAAATGAATCCCCCAAACCTGTTAAAACCTAGCATAGCCAAAATCCAATGTCATTGTGTGTTCTGAGCTACTGCAGGTTGTTCCCGATATGATCAATTATTTATTTGACCTACTAAGTCAATATAAACACTTATATATTAGTTTTCCTTAAAAAAATAAAAAAAATTATATTTGCTTTTAAAGATCCAAAAATTTGTCCCATGGGGAGTTCGCTTTTTGAGGGATTGCTGATTTATAATACACATCAGAAATGCTCCTTTATCTTCTGTTGAAAGTGAAACAAACAGACATTCAGCAGAGAAAAGACTTTTGTTTCATAGGTTTCTGCTGAGGAGTTATTTGAGGTCTATGTACTTTGGATTTCAACATGCCAAAATTTTAAAGATCAACAAAGAGAAGATATTTTTCTGTAGAAGTTTTTATTCTTAGATTTGTGAAGGGGAGAGATTACCTAATAAGTTTCAGGTATCTTATATGCTTCTAGATATTTATCCACACTTTTCTTGTTTAGCTCCAGATATTTCAACCTTAGGATAAACAAACAAAAAAATATTCCACTTTTACTGTATCTATTCTCTGTAATACAGGGAAGAAGTGTGCATTTATTGCTATAACTTCCTAGGGTGTATCCGAATTTATATCTAGTTTTATTCATAAGAATTCTAGAACACATAAAGATGATAAATAACAATAACATTCTCATAAAAGAAGTTTAGGTTTTGTTTTGGGGTCTTTTGTTTTGTTTGGGTTTTTTTTTTCCTGCTTTACCTTAAGGCATTATCACATTTTTGCTAAAGGAGTGTCTTTGGGAGATAGTATGATTAATTGAACCATCATTTACCATAATTAGAAAAATAAATCATATACAAAAGTGAAAAGAAAGCTTCCATGTGAGTTCCCGTCTCATTCCTGGTAAGCAAGGGGTTAACCTGATGTCTTCATCCATTTCCACTCTAATTGGGAAGGATGGGGGAAAATCATTTCAGTAACAGAATAAAAATCGCTAGCCTACAGATGCCTGAGGCAAAAAGAAAAGAAATGAATTCTCCTGCGAGCGTGGTTAGTGAGGGGGAAAACCTGACTTCATGTCATTGTTTAATGTGCCAGTATCGAATCGTGATCTCTAGAACGGTGTGTGGATCCAGAGGAGGGGTCTGTCTGCTCAGGTCTCCTGCACTGAGGTCACTAGGCAGCTTCTGGACACTCTCCCTTCAGGCTGTGCTAAACCTGGAGTCAGCGCAGGTGACAACTCATCGTGGTGTCTGCAGGCGCAAAGGAGACCCCTCACTGGTACACTGGGTAAAGGTTCTACTTTCCTCCTTAGAAGTCCATGTCATTACCTCATGTCTTCAGCAAAAGAGAGTTCTTAGCTTAATAAATATTTCCCATTCCATAAGTGGTAAGGAAATAGCCTTGATCTGGGATAGTTTTCCTCAAAAAAAAAAAAAAAAGTGAGATGCTTCCTAAATGGAGAACTTGACAATTAAAGAACGTCTTATAATTGAATGCTTTAAAAAAATTATTCAAATCCACTTTTATATAAATACTTACTACATGCCCCTTTTCAAAACTTACCCTGGAGTACTTTATTTCCCAATAATTCTTGTGAAATTCCCCTTAGGCTGAGTATATTCATGGAATTGGCATTGTTAACGTGTCAGGAGAAATAAGAATTACTTGTTTTGTAGTTGTGAAACATTAGTGAACTTCCAAATCAGTAGTTCAACTAGAAAAGAACCTGAGTTCATTCGGGGGTTTATTTGTCGTCATATTTGGACTGTCATCTGTTCCTTTGCTCTTGCTATTTAAAAAAACAAAAACAAAACTACCAATTCTGCAAAAATACATGACAAAAAAGTCTTGGAGTTTATGTATGTAATCAGTTCTAATAAGTTTTGGATGATCTCTGTAGATTGCTTTCATTGAACATAGAAGTACAAATTGGCAATTAGCTAACAGATAATAGCTATTTTTCAGCTGTAATTTCATTAAAGATTATTTTATTCTTCCACTCTACCTTTTAAGAAGAGGTGAACTCTCTAGAATTACCACCATTATTATTTTAAAAAAGATAGCAAAATTTGTTTCATTTTTTTGAGCAGGTTTAAATTATAGCATTTTTCAGGCTTCCCAGGTAGCTCAGTGGTAAAGAATCTGCCTGTCAATGCAGGGAACCCAAGGGGCGCAAAAGTCTTGGGTTCAATCCCTGGTTGAGACGATCCCCTGGAATAGGAAATGGCAACCCACTCCAGGAATCTTGCCTGGGAAATCCCATGGACAGAGGAGCCTGGTGGGCTACGGTCCATGGAGTCACAAAGAGTTGGACATGACTGAGCGTGCGTGCATAGCATTTTTCTAAGGAAGTCCAAGACAATCCTATCCTTAAGTTTAAATCTGACTTGACCATTGTTTGATTGAGAAATAGACAATATGTTTCCTAAAAAATCTTCCCCAAAATTGTTTTCTTTAATTAAAACAAATTTTTAATTGACATACAGTTGCTGTATAATATATATGTTACAGGTGTACAATCCAGTTATTTACAGTTTTTAAAAGGTTATATTCCATTTATAGTTATTATAAAATACTGACTGTGTTCCATGTGTCATACAATATGTCCTTATCAGTTGTTAACAGAATTGTTATTATCTTACTTCAATCATTGGAGCATTATCCATAGAAATGTGATTATTACTCGAACATCGATTACATAATATTATTTAATAGTATTACCGTAATCTAAAAAATGTAAACATTACAATGCAGATCTTAAGATTTTTATGAAACTTAGAAAATGTAGTTTCGTAGAATGATTGCTTTCATTGTTGCTGATTCTTTTAGGTCTTTTTTATTTCGTACTACAACATGAAATTTTCAAGTTTTTTTGTGGCATATAATTCCATGACCTCACAGCAAGTAGGATAATGATAGTTTTTTAATCCCTTATTCTATTCAAAATTCTGTTTTTCAAATCTGAAGGATTAATACAAAAAGATTCATTTTGAGCTCCTGGAAAAACAGTCTAAAATCAACATTTGGCAATTTAGAATTTAATTGATCAATAAAATGAATCTATCACAGCTATCTCAGCAATTCCTTCACTCTTTTTATAAAGAATATTATTTATTTTTAATTATAAAATGATATTTCATTGGGAAAACATAATTAAAAACAACTTAATACACCTGGAACTAATAGAATAAATCAACTATGAAGTGAAAGTGAAGTGAAAGTCTCTCAGTCGTGTCCGACTCTTTGCGACACTCTTTGGACTGTACAGTCCATGGAATTCTTCAGAATACGGGGTAGCCTTTCCCTTCTCCAGGGGATCTTCCCAACCCAGGGATCAAATTGCAGGCAATTCTTTACCAACTGAGCTATCAGGGAAGCCTCAAAAATCAACTATACTTCAATTAAAAAAAAAAAAAAACTTTATAAAGAAGGAAAAAAATTCTTAAACTTAGAAAAAAAAACTTTTGTATTGGGGTATAGTTGATTAACAAACAATGCTGTGATAGTTTCAGGTGACCAGTGAAGGGACTCAGCCATACATATACGTGTATCCTTTCTCCCCCAACTCCCCTCCCATCCAGACTGGCACACAGCATTAGGCAGAATTTCCCGTACTAAACAGTAGGTCCTTGTTGGTTATCCATTTTAAATATCACTGCTTACTCTCGATTCTTAGGTAGATTTCCATGTTTAGGATAGATTGGGAGTCAGCACCCACGGTTTATTTCAGGCCTTTACATTCTCTTCTTAGAAAGTTCTGCTATATTTGGAGAAATTTCTCTGCAGTCTACATGGGATAACAGATAGAAAAATTTTTATTTCAATTGGAAAAAAGCTCCAATTTGATGCACAGTTGTAATAATAATGATGAGGAACTTTGTAGTTATTTATTCTAAACGAATTAAAGTATGTTATATATGCATATTATGTTTTATAGAGTGAAACCTCACTAGTTGGGTTGACATAGAGAAACAGAACTAGTAAAAAGGATGAATTTTAATATTTTTAAATAATTGTGGTAATAAATTATAGGTAATATTTACGAGTAAATATCTACTTCTCTCTAATCTCATGCTGCATTGCTTTCAGTTCAGTTCAGTTCAGTTCAGTTCAGTCGCTCTTTGCGACCCCATGAATCGCAGCACGCCAGGCCTCCCTGTCCATCACCAACTCCCAGAGTTCACTCAGACTCACATCCATCGAGTCAGCGATGCCATCCAGCCATCTCATCCTCTGTTGTCTCCTTCTCCTCCTGCCCCCAATCCCTCCCAGCATCAGAGTCTTTTCCAATGAGTCAACTCTTCACATGAGGTGGCCAAAGTACTGCAGTTTCAGCTATAGCATCATTCCTTCCAAAGAAATCCCAGGGCTGATCTCCTTCAGAATGGACTGGTTGGATCTCCTTGCAGTCCAAGGGACTCTCAAGAGTCTTCTCCAACACCACAGTTGAAAAGCATCAATTCTTCAGCGCTCAGCTTTCTTCACAGTCCAACTCTCACATCCATACATGACCACTGGAAAAGCCATAGCCTTGACTAGATGGACCTTTGTTGGCAAAGTAATGTCTCTGCTTTTGAATATGCTATCTAGGTTGGTCATAACTTTGCTTCCAAGGAGTAAGCGTCTTTTAATTTATCCAATTCTTTGAGACCCCCATCGACTGTAGCCTACCAGGCTCCTCTGTCCATGGGATTCTCCAGGCAAGAGTCCTGGGTTGCCATGCCCTCTTCCAGGGGATCTTCCCAAACCAGGGATTGAATTCTAGTCTCTTGTGTCTCCTGAATTGGCAGGAGGGTTCTTTACTGCTAGTGCCTCTCTGATCTCAGCCCTATGTAAAATATAGTACAGAACAGCAATGTATTTCTGTTATTTTCCAGAAAATGCAGAATCTCAAAGTTATTTGTGTGTGTATTTAAATCACAGCTTCTCAGGCCTGCTTGCATGAATAGAAAAGACATATGTGCAGTTGGAGGAACCCTATGTAAACTGGTAACATTCTTAAAATGTCTTGTCTTGAGTTGATCCTATGTTTTCCTTTTTCTTTTCTTTCCCCTCCCCACTCAACATCCAAGTTCACTCCAGCCATATGCTGACCTCATTCAGTATCAGACCAGGTCAATTCCTCACAGTTCCAAGTGGCATTTAAATACAAAACTGGAAAAGCTTGTCCACGGCTCTCATTTTTCAGAGGAGGAAACTGAGGCCAGCACAAAGGGACTAATCAAACAGACCTACAGTTAACCCCCAACCCTCCTCCCTGTGTCGAGCAGTTCAAGAACCAAACTGACTCACCTAGCTATTTTTAAACATAGATGATGCAGAAGGAAAAGAGTCAGACCTTCCCTTGTCATATCTGCCCCAGTGAGAGAGTAAAGATAAATGATAAACACAAAGAATAAAATAAAGTGCATGCTTTGGGGAGGAGAGTTCCCTGTTGAAGGAACCCTAGGAAATGATAACTGAAATTCCTAAATATTCATTCAGACCTTCTCATTTATTTTTCTTTCCTCAACTTGGGAAACTTGTGCTTTGTTTCTTTTTAGTTTCTTTGGGGGTTCTTTTTTTTTGTTTTTATTTTACTTTTATTGGAGTATAGTTGATTTATAATGTGTTAGTTTCAGGTATACAGAAAACTGAATCAGGTATTTTTAAAAAATCCACTCTTTTTTTAGATTCTTTTCCAGTATAGGTCATTACAGAGTATTGAGTAGAGTTTCCTGTGCGATACAACAAGTTATTTAATATTTAGTAATGTGTATATATCAATCCCAATCTCCAATTTATTCCTTCCCCTACCCCTTCCCCTAGTAACCATAAATTTGTAGAAAATTTGTATTTTGTTTCTAATTCATAGTGGCAGAAATGGTTTTAAATATATTAATTAAAATATCTAAAGCAGACTCTAGAAGCAATGTATTTTTTAATAGAAGCTACTTCTGTGATCTGCTAGAAAACTTGGCTGCTGTAACATTTCCCAGTTAGGGGACTCGAAGCCATAGAAAAGTGTGTACACTCAAGTGTGTTTCTCAAGAGCAGCGGACTTTGAGAAGCTCCTAGACACTTGGGTACTTTCCATAGTGCTTGGATGGGGGAAATCACTCTGAAAACTAATTTTATGTGTCACAACTGGTTTCTCAGCCTTTCATTAAAAGAGCCAAAGAAAATGATAGTGAAGGACAGGGAAGCCTGGCGTGCAGCAGTCCGCAGGGTCAACAAAGAATGGAACACGACTGAGCGACTGAACAGCAAGAGCAAAGAGAGTGTGGGAGACTGAGGTCCCGTCCAACCCGCAACACCACGGGGTGGAAACCAGGGGTGCTGGCTCTTAAGAGATGCTTAGACCTTCAGAGATTCCAACAGCCCCCAAGGAACCAAAGCAACGAGGCAAGACCTGTATTTTCTGTTACAAACCTGGCTCCATATTTCTTCTTTGTTGTTGCTCCTGAGAACTAGAAGAAAAACATAACTGAGGCCAGGAACTTACTCACCACTGATGGGAACTCATTATTTAAACTGGAAGATGGCTTCCAAATTGATATCTTGGGTGGTTTTGTTTTGTTTTAAAATCTATATGCAGTATTTCAAAATAAACCTGTTTATTTGCTGTTGTTCAGTCACAAAGTCATGTCTAACTCTTTGCGACCCCACGGACTGTAGCACGCCAAGCTTCCCTGTCCTCCACTATCTCCCAGAGTTTGCTCAAACTCATGTCCATTGAGTTGGTGATGCCATCTAACCATCTCATTCTTTGTGGCTCCCTTCTCCTTTTGCCTTCAATCTTTCCCAGCATCAGGGTCTTTTCCAATGAGTCAGCTCTTCCCATCATGTGGCCAAAACATTGGAGCTTCAGCTTCAGCGTCAGTCCTTCCAATGAATATTCAGGGTTGATTTCCTTTAGGATTGACTGGTTGGATCTCCTTGCAGTCCAAGGGACTCTCAAGAGTCTTCTCCAGCACTACATTTTGAAAGCATTGATTCTTCAGCACTCAGCCACTATTTGAGAATATCCCTCAATCACTTTGCAGTTCTGTTTTGAAGTCATGGGCTGGTAAACATAAAACCTCTTGTTCTAATACATGTTGCCTGTACGAATTTCATAGAATACAAGGGTGTTGGAAAAGAAAGGGTCAAGAGATTCTTTAGTAGTATTCTTTCAGAGTCGAAGAAGCCAAAGCATATTGTATAGGCTGTGCCATCAGTGGCTGCTAAACTTTAAGTGGAAACGAGCAGTGCGTGTGAGGTAGACCTGTAGCTCATCCATGGCTGTGAAAATGCATTAGTGGCGATGACAGCGGCCCTTAACCTTCGCAGCTTAGTAGTTTTCACCGTGTATGTGTGTGTCCTTATGATACAGCCAATCAAGTGATGCTGTAATAAAATCCTGAACTTCACTTCAGGACAGCTCAGAGGGAAAATACGAGTCCAGAAAGATGCATTACTTAATGGCTTTTGCTAATAGCAGGTTATAAACAGGGCTCGCTTGAGCACAAGCTGAATAGCAGCAAAACTGCTCTTCAGAGGGAATTGTGTTTTGAGTGGTCACCCTTGAACTGCACAGTCTAACACAGTAGCCACTAGCCTTGTGACATTTGAGGGCTTTAAATACAGCTAGACTGGACTGAGATACACTGTGAATGCAAAATACATAGAGGAATTTGAAAACTTACTAAAAGAAAAATAATGTAAAACATGAACGACATTAATATTGATTACATGTTGAAATTGTTTGGGCTATACTAAGTTAAATTTATTATTAAAATTAATTTCACCCATTTCTCTTTACTGTCTTCATGTGGTTATTAGAACATGTTACATTACATATATGGCTCATATTACATTTCTAGTGGACAGTGCTGCTCTAGAATAAGAGAGATGCCCACAGAGTGTAAAGGCAAATTGTCCACAGAGTGTAAAGGCAAATTGTCAAGAGCTAGTAAAGAAGTTTGAGTGACAACGACATCATGATGTGAATCTTGCAAGGTGGTTGAATTGGCTGGCTATGACTGACAATCTAGGGGCAAACTGGCCAATAACTGCATCTCAGTTTCTTCATCTGTAAAATGAAGCGAATAGTGGTGGATTGTTTACTGCTAGAAAGCTAAATGGAATAATGCACGTAAAGACTTTAGTGTGAGGTTTGATGCCCTGATCAAAGGGAGCTTCAATAATTATGATTGCCTTGGGCAACTCCAGCTGCTGTAACAAAATACTGTCGACTGGGCGGCTTACATGACAGAAAATTATTTCTTACAGTTCTGGCAGCTGGAGGTCCGTGATCAGAATGCCAGCATGGTTGGATTCTGGTGAGAACTTTGTTCCTGGCTTGTATTAATACTTGGCTGCCTTCTTGCTGTGTGCTTATATGACAGGGAGAGGGAGAGAGAAAGGCTCCAGTCTCTGCTTACAAGGGCATTAAGTCCATCGTGAGCACCCCACCCACATGACCTCGTTTAAACCCGATGACCTCCTAAAGGCCTCACCTGTTAAGACCATCACATTAGGGTTTAGGGCTTCAACATATGAGTTTGGAGGCAGGGTGGACACAGACATTCAGTCCATCACATTCATTTCAAAAGTCCAATCCGAGAGAGATTTCATGTCGATTTGCAATTTGTTTACAAACACCTTTTCGACACTGCAGTCTAGTGGGTGCTGGGCACCGTTTTTGCTGGATACTGAGCAGCTGGCCTTGCCAGCTCTGAGTGGGGTCCTTGAACCAGGAGCAGCGGCATCACAGAGAGCCTGCTGGGAATACAGGACCTCAGTCACCACCCCACCCCCAAACCTATTGAATCAGGATCTGCACTTGACCTGGTCCCCAGAGGCTTGGGGTGCACATTGCTTACACAGGGCTGTCTAGGATTTGAAGAGGAGGGAATCTCCCTGGCAAAGTGTTCAGACCCTAGTGGTTATGTGTTTGTGTGGGGCTGAGGATGAAATCAGAAGAGAATGAGACAGTTACAGGGTTGGCTTGACGGAGGCCAATACAAGACACCCTTGTCCTCCCGTGATCCAGAACCAACTGTGAGGCAAGCAAACAAGCGGAGCAGACAGAGGTCAAACTATCAGCCTTATCACAGACAGGACTTTTGGAGAACAGGGACTTAGGTATGTGGCTTCCTGCCCCTGAACCCCAGAAACAGAGACTCATAAGGACGCAGGCGGTGTCTCCCCAAAACAATAAGAGGAGGGGAAGGCGTGCTTGGTGTGCTACTTTCCTATTGCGGCCAAACTAGCAAATTATCACCAACTTTGCAGCTTATACAACACTGGTTCCTCCTGTTTATTCTACCAGCATCTTGTCCTGTCCATTCCAAGCTGATTGCTGATGTCCACCTCCAACCCATCATCATTGGTCCTGACTGCTCCTAATGGCACGTGGGCGGGAAATGAGGGAAGATCCCTCCCTCTCCCTCACTTCAGTCCCTCCTTTTGTGTCCCCATTTTTTTCACCTAAATGCTCATGAGTCTTGCTTGGCAAGGTTATAGCTCATCTGCTCCTTCTTTACTCTAATTCACCTATCCACCTCTGATAGATTTATTCTCCTAAAATACGTCTCCATTGTGTTATTTCCCAGATTTCCAGGCTCTGAGAGAACCTGCTGCCTTCACACTGAAGTTCAGGTTGCTTTAGCTTGTGTAAGCTGCCTCTGACCTGTCTGTGTTTGTGTCTGCCAGCACTGTGTCACCTACGAACTGCCACACCCCAACCTGATCCCCAACTTACGCCCCAACTATTCTGTGAGTCTGTGTCATAACTTCATCCGTGCCTCTCTCATGCTCATCCTTCTGCTTGGAAAGGCTTCTCTCCCAACCCCCCAGGCACCCCCAAGCTTTACTGACCACCTGGTGAAAATCTACATGACCTCCAAGAGTCAAATCAATATCATCTCTAACCAAGAATCAGGTCTTTTCAAAGCCCACCAGCTGGTGTCAATCCCTGTGCGTCCTTCCTTCAGCTTCCTGGACTTTACACACGTGTTCATCAGCTGCTTGATACTCCACAGCTTCCACTTCTTGGCCAAAGAGACCTTGACCCGCTCTCAAACTTTGTAGATGGCCGGAAATAACCTCGGAATATGAATCCTAAATACTTGGTGATTCTGCTCAGCAAAGAATTTCAGGGCTATTTTCTGATAGAGACCTTGAGACAAGGGAGGATAAAAGTCAAAGATGAGATCAGAGTTTAATCATTCAGAAGGCTAAAAAGGACACTGATAAAAATACATAGTTGTGGTCAAAAAGAAACATAGCTCATCACGTATGTAGACCCAGATGTGGGGATGAGAATGTGCGCGTGTCCACGGAGATCAAGAGCGAAGTAACTTTAGGCAGATTTCCTAAACTCTCCAAGTGTAAGGTTTCTAGTCTTTAAAATGGGAATGGGAATGGTGGTGTTGCAAGGAATAAATCGGGCAAGGTAAGCTTTTTGGCCGTGGCCTGGCATACAGCAGCCATGGCGAGACTGAAAGCGAACACTGGCCAAAGTCAGCTCTCACTGTTGTGAATACCCAGGACCTGTCTTCTCTTACAGTTCAGGTTCTAGCATCATTAACAACTCCTTGGGCAAATAATTTCAAATTCCTACAGGTGTGACTTCAGGTATAGACACTCGCCTCCTCTCTCTCCCCTCTTACCCCCCAACTTAATGATGCATGCTGTCTCCTTGAAGCTACTGACACAGGACAAACAAAAAAAGCTCTCAACAGACCACTGCACACCTTTCAAAATCCTCTCACTTCTGCCAATCAAAAAAATCTTCTGCCAAAAAAAAATCTTGGCTCTTCTCTCAGAATCACTGAAATATTAGGTGTGTAGACAAAACACTTGCCTTTCCACTCTGCTTCTCCTATTTCTCAGTCTCAGACATGGAAAGGCTTCTCAGGGTCTCAGGAGAGAATTTCCAGGGTGGTTAATTCTGTTAAGTCTCTTTAGCATAAACTCAGCTGTCTGCTCAATCTTACTGCTGTGAATTTCCCCTGACCCCCATGCCTATTAAAACTAAATTTGCTAACTTCAGGGTGTATTTGTTATTTTCTGCCTTAGCATTCACTATTAGTGCAAATAACACTTTCTCTGCTCTGTTTTTAAAAAAAATTTATGGAGTCATTTTATGTACTTGTAAAACACAATTCAGTGTGTATGTGTCTTTAAGAAGGCTCTTTTGAGAATTTTTTTGTTGTTTAGTTGCTAAGTCGTGTCCAACTCTTTGCAACCCTATGGACCTAGCTGTCAGGCCCTTCTGTCCACGGGATTTCCCAGGCAAGACTACTTTAGTGGGTTACAATTTCCTTCTCCAGGGGATCTTCCTAACCCAGGGATCGAACCCACGTCTCCTGCATTGGCAGGTGGATTCTTTAACACTGAGCCACCAGGGAAGCCTCCTTTGAGACTATACATACTTAATTCCTTTCATTTTTCAGCACAGGGCAGTCCTTCAGAACCCCTTATTATTTAAGTTGCCCTTTTTGCTTAGCAAAACCATAAAACTAAGGAGCTGAAAATCTTGTTCTCCTGCCTATTTAAACAGCATCTGGAAATCTGAAATAATTACCTCCTTTCTTAAAGGTTTTATTTAAGCAATATTATACTAATATTGTGCAGTGGAGTTGAAAGCTCTAGGTCTGCAGTATTTGAAATGTTCAGATCTTAAGGCTTTGAAAAAATGCTGTTTCCTCCATGTTAATCATTCAGTTCTGACCATTATCCATAACAAGGCTGATGAAATCATTTCAAATTCAGAACATTATACATAGATATTCAAGGGAAAGAGAAATAGCTTCATATGGCTTTACTTAATGGATTTACCTGTGACTTTACCTGTAACTGTACATGCAAGAGTATATAGTAAGTGATCCATATGTGGAAATTATCATGACAATTATTTTAACAATTTATATCATCTGTCACTTTAAGAATGAAAGCTTTCAGTATAAGCAATCTGCCCTCCTAGCAAAGGGAAAGAAAGGAAATCAAGTGGGAAGAAAATATTTCTAAAATATCTCATCATTGGAAGTAAATGATTATAATGTTTGTCTATTCGTTTCTTTTAGAAGATATGTTCCAAATTGTTGTTTTTATCACTTTGAAAACTATTCATATTTTTACTTTTTTGCATTTAGCTTCTAGTATGTCCCAGATTTTTTAATGTTTTTGTATTAAGTTAGGGTTTGGGAGCTTTTGTTGTTGTTTGTTTTTCCTTACCTATCAACAATTATTTTTTTTACTTTAATTTTTATTCTACATTGGTGTATAGTTGATTTACAATGTTGTGTTAGTTTCAGGTGTACAGCAAAGTGATTCAGTTACACATTCGCATATATCCATTCTTTTTCAGATTCTTTTCCCATATTGGTTATTACAGAATATTGACTAGAGTTCCATACGCTATACAGTAGGTCCCTATTGATTATCTATTTTGTATCTTATAGTGTGTATATGTTAATCCCAAACTCCTAATTTATACCCCCCCACCTTTCCCCTTTGGGTTTGGTTTTCACTTTGAATTGTGATCCATCCCTACATTATCCAAATGTATTTTTAACATTCATGAAATAAATCACATTTGCATCCCATACAGAGCTTAAAAGAGGTGATTCTATGAATGATAAAGACCTTAGTATTAGCTAGCGATGGGAGACACTGGTAGAAGGTACATAAAAACCATGCACATGTAACAGTTCATTTTTTATATGATGATTTACTGTTTTAAGTTATTTTTGACCCAAAGCTGGACAATATGCTACAAAAATCTCCAGTGCTAAAAAGTGTGAGAGGCAACAAGCTCCCCAGAAAATGAGAGAGGGGATTTAGTTTCCACACTGGCATTGGTTCCATTACAATTAATCAACTTCAGTAAATTTGGTGTTTGCTGTCAATATATTCACACAATTATTTTTATTTTCCTATTTTCTACTCTTTCAGAATGTGTTCACGGAATGAATCCATCTAGAGACGTTCACGGTATGTTAGATTCCAAATTATATTTTTTATATGCATATTCATATACGCATATATATGACATTTTATCCATGTATCTCTATTAACCCAAATAAAATCAAGACATTTTTTTTTGCTGATTCAAAAATATTTAAAAGCTGTTTTCCATATTGTAAATGTCAAACATATAAAACATTCCAATGAAATCTTAAATGATACCCTCGGTTCTACAGCGTTTACCACAGGTGCATTGTGCTGTTATTAAATGACTCTATATGACTCTCTCTAAAAAAAAAAAAAAAAGCTTGGCTTCTATGTATTATAACTTTATTACTTTTGCTATAGCAGTGCTAATGTAAAATTTATATGAGCAAAATGCTTACTAAGCATCCCTAACTTTTAAAAAGATTAATTTAAATTCTTTCTCAGTTTGTTACTTGTGAGTTGTAAATTGATTTACAAAGTTAGTGAAATAGTCATATTTCAGCCACAGAATCCCATGGAAACATTCACACAGAGGAAGGATGTATTGAAAAAACGAAGGAATCTGTTCCCCCAAAGTAATTATATTTCAAAAGTGAAATCATCTCAAATCTACTGGGAGAAAGGGATGTTTAATTATTTAAATTCCAATGTTAAAAACCCGGACAATCTGTATTATACATACATTTACATGTATGTTAGTCTCCATCAAAATTGTTCTCATTTCCTGTGCCATTAGTACCAACTAATGTGATCCACCTCTAGAAAAATACATTCTCTGCTTTTTATTTTCATTAAAATGGTCACTGAAAACAGAAATAATTATTTTAGAAATGTTACATTTTTAGGAATGTAATTTTAGAAATATATTACAGAGGGGATTCTAAGAGAATGGTTGAGATTCTTATTTTTGAGAGCGTTTTGAAAGAGTAAAAAATGTGTAATATTTAAATGTTTTCTGAGACTCCCATCATTATTTACCTAAAGTTGTAGAAAAAAACATGTCAACAAGCTGTTTTCCAGTGAAATTGTTTTATTTTCCCCTTCCAGCTAAGCAAATACTGATTTTTCAATTCACTGTGAAAACTCATGTTTCATTCAATCAACTAGGAGCCTTTTGGAAAATTCCCCCATGCAGCAAATTTGGAAGAAGCTGTCACACAGCATCCATCCGCCCAACATATTGCTTCGTTGTAATTTTTGCACTGTATTATGACAAAAGCAAATATTAGTATTATTCCAGGGGAACACTACGAGTGTATACAGAAATGTTTCCTTTCCTTTTCTGTTAGAGAAGCAAGGGAAGGGAAATTCTATATCGCCGCTTAAATGAGCGCTCCTGGTGGAAAAAGAGTACATTCAACTCCATACTCTATATGTACAAAGCCCTTTAGATTAAGGGGTTCGGGATACCCCCTTAGTTGAGTCCCAGGCTGCCAGCTTTCCATTCATTTTAGTTCCTCGATAAGGAGGGGCGGTGTGTTTTATTGCTGGGTTTCAAGCCTGCACCCCGTTAGCGCAGTTACAGCCTGCGCAAGGTCGTGAGAACCCCAAATGCCCGGCGGCCCCACTCAAATAAAATCAGCAGCAGCTTTCCTTCCTGCTACTGTCCTTGTCGGAGTTCGAACTCGGGATTTACTGGTTGAGATTCTGAGCTAAACAGCGTCTGAACCGGGTGCATCTATCGCTAATCCTCTTCTCTTACTAAGGAAACCTGATTGCCACCTGGAAGACCGCGTTGCGTGGGGCGCCCGCGGCCCCTCGCAGGGTTGAGGGTTTCAGGCAAACGGTCGCAGCCCCAGACGAGCTTTCTCTGAGCTTTCCGAGCAGGCGGCTTATCCCCCACCCCTCGACCGCTACATCCTTGAAGGCAAAGCCCATTTTTGCCTCCACCACACTCTTTAGTCCCCCCAGACCCGGTCCTAGGGGGTCTATGGGGATGCACTCGATCGGCTCCTGAGGAAATACACTCGAGCCCAAGCAGAAAGATTTCACTCGGCCCGAACTCGCCTCTAGAGCGGGCAGCGTCGAGCTCGGGCGCAGAAGAGAGACTGTGTGGCCCCGGGGCTCCGGCGCAAACGGTGTGTGTGTGTGGCGGGGCGGGGGTGGGGGGGATTGTCTGGGGACTGCTCGGTATTTGGGATCGCTCGGCCCGGGTGGAGAGAAGACGGTTAGGGGAGGGGGTCTTTACACCTGCAATGTCTGAAATGAGGCTTCTTCACAAATCACTTTTAAAGAAAAGTACAAGGGCGTTTTCTGAGACTCCCCTCAACTCCCAGACCCATTAAACAAAATACAGCTGAATACTGGAAGTTCCGGAATGTCCCAGGTTTTTTGGAGCGAGAGGAGCGAGGGGATGGACGCACCAGGCGAGATGCGGGGCCGGAAGGAGGGGGCCTGGCCGCAGGGCGCCCGGGTCGCCCGCAGCCCCTACGGCTTGGGACCAGCAGATGGTGGGACGGCCAAGGGATTTCGGGAAAAAAAGACCCCGATACGCGCGGGTCGGGACAGCCGGGACCTCTGCCCGAAGGTTCCCCTGCTGCCCTCCCGGCCGTTGGGATAGCGGGGCGGGGGCGGAACCGGGCCGCGCAGGCAGGATCCGGCTGCCGTTTCTCCTTTCGCTTACCCCAGCTGAAGTTCCTACCGGAGACCCAAAGGCCTCCAGAAGGACTGAGCAACAGCCGCGCCGTCGGGGGCGTTCCCCCGGCGCGCGGGCCGGCCGCCGGGCGCCTGCTGCCCCCTGGCGCCCGCGCCGAGCCGCCCGGCCTCTCCGGGCCTGGGGCGAGGGAAGCGGCCGCGGCGCCCGGAAAGGCCTCCGCGGGCTGGCCCGCCACGGCCCCCGCCTCTGGCAGGCCCCTTGGCGCTGGAGCCCTGGGGAAGCCGGAGCGGCGGCGGCGGCAGTGCTCCGGCACCCCCCAAATCGCGCGTCGGCAGGGGGAACCAAGGCGGGGGGTGGGAAGGGAGAGTCCCCCACCAGGGGGCGGGGGCGGGGGCGGGCGAAGGACCCCCGCCCAGGGCGAAGTCGACGTGGAGGGCTCCGTGCCAGGCGACGGGGGTAGTGGATGAGCGCCCTCCCCCCGAGGGAGGGACCCGGTGGGCTCCGCGTGGAGTGTGTGTGCCCGCGGCCGGGCGGTGGCGCGGAGGAGGGGGGGTGACCCGGGGCCCCTCTAAGCTCCGCGAAAATGCCCGCGGCGCCGCTGGGACGGGAGCGGGGGGCATGTTCCTGCCCGCGCGCAGAGCTGGGGTGGCTTCAGCTCCCGGGGCGGCTGGCGCGCGCGCGCGCGCGGGCGGGGAACGGAGCCCGGGGGCCGTTTCCGGGGAGCCGGAGGTGGGTGCGGGGCACGAACGACCTGGGCCCCGCGGGGGAACCCCGCCCGGAGGCTTTCCACTTTCTTTCCAATCGCTTGTTCTTTGGGGGGGTCTTTTCTGAACTACGGAACTCCTTCGCTGGCCGCTAAGCTCAACTCCACCTGAGCGAGGCGCGCCGCGTCAAGACGCAGCGAAAAACACCAAAAAAACAAACCCAGAGAGAAAACTCTACACACAAAAGGCAGGTCGTGGAGACCGACCACCGTCTGGCCTCAGTAAATGAATCAGCGCCACTTCGCCGCGGCTGCCAAGCGGCGCCAAGCGGCTCCCCGGGCTGGGCCCTCAGCCCTTCCCGGCCCCCTCGCGGCCGAATCCCATCCACGTCGGGAAAGCGGAGGTCTTGGGGCCGCCCAGACCCCAGGTCTCGGGAGCCTAGCGGCGGCCGCTTCATCTATCTCCATGGCTCGCGGGACGCTTCCCTCCGACAGATCTCTGAGACCGGACCATTCCGGGCTCAGCGCGCGGCCTCAGTCCCTCCAGGCCGACCGGCCTTCTGCTCCACCTCCTGGGTCTCCGAACCACGGCAGCCCCCCGCGGCGGGCGGGCGGACTACCGGTCGCGCAAGCCCGCGGGTGTGCAAAGCCGCCGCCGTCCGCACCGGGATGGCGGTCTCAAGCGAGCGTGGGAGAGTGTGAGTGCGGGTCTGTGGATGCGAGGAGCGCGGCGTGGCCACCGCACTGGCGGTGGACTCTCCACCCCGGCCGCGTACAGTAGCGCGCGGCGGCGGCGGGGGCGCGCGGGCCAATTCCAGGAGCCCGCGGCACCGAGCCGCGCCCTGCCTGATACCGGAAAGGCCTGTGATTGGCCGGCAGCCGCCCCTATGCAAACGAGCTGAGGGAATGGAATTCCTCGGGCCGGGCTTACAGTAAAAGCACGTTCATTTCCAGGCACTCTCATTCATAGAGCCAGCGGGCGCAGGCGGGACGAGCGCCCCGCGGCCGGACCCAGCCAGGGCACCACGCTGCCCGGCCCTGAGCCGGCAGGCACCTCTTGTTGGGGATACTGGGGACGCCACAGGAAAGTCAATCTTTGCCGTTTTTTCTAGAACCGCGTTGGAACTTCGATTTTGATTTTTGTGTGTGGGGTTTTTTGTTGTTGTTTTTGCGTTTTCCTACTTTTGAATGAACTGGTTTCTTGGCTGGATGGTTCCATTTCTTTGCTGGGTGTGAACTTTTCTCCGGTTGTGTCCTTTGACAACAGCGGGAGAGAGTGCGCCGGGCTTCGTGGCGAGTGGTGAAGTGGCGCGTGTGCGTGGCAGGGTGTGCGTGCTTGTGTAACTCGAGCCGCCCCGTCTGTTGAGATCTGCGCTGCGGAGCGTTTCTCGCCAGGGCCCGCTCCACCTGCTGCGGTTCCGCGGTGAGTGTGGGTAAATTGGCGCGTCCGGGCAGTTCACCCGGCCGGCGCTGGGGCGACGTTGAAGGAAGCTCGTCTCGCTACTGCCCAAGTCGGGGCTGACTCACCGGAGTCGATGTAGACGGCGGCTGGCTTCCGAAGAGTGCGTGCCTGCGTGCGTCTGACTCTGCTGCAGCTCACCTCCCACCAAACCACAGGATCAGCCACAAACTTAACCAACATCCCCAAACCCGAGTTTTCAGATGTGGAGAGCTGAACCCTGAGTGTCATCGACTTGGATTTTTTTTTTTTTTTAAGATCAGCTTTTTCTTTGATAAAGCTTGAATTTTCTGAACTGAGCATTTTGCCAGAATGTATTGAAAACATGACAAGTCCTTCTCGCCCAGCCCTTCTTCAACTACTGAAGCTGATTCTCAAAGCTACTTAGAGAAGAAGAAAAAAAAAAAAAACCTGCAGCGAACATTAATGGGTTTCTGTTGTGTTTAAATTCTCTACAGATTGTATTGTAAATATTTTATAAAGTAGAGCATATGTATATGTTTATATATATGTGCACATACATTAGAAGCAGGACCTTTTGGAAGTCTCAGCTCTCGCTTTTGAGGACCGAAGCCAGTTTTGCATGAATAAAAAGTGGCGCCGTATTTGAAAACACTCGTATATTTTCTGTTGTGTTTGGACTTTAGACAAAACTCACCTGGGGGGGGAAAAAAAAAAAAAGAAGAACTGACAGGCAATTAACTACTGGAACTTCCAAATCCTGTATTTGCTGGTCCTTCTGCTCTCCGCATAAACAGTTTAGGAAGTGTATGGGGATTTTTACCTCCGGGTACTTCTGTAACAGCCAAAGACTGAAACTTCCAACTCTCAAAGCAAGACTCAGAAGATAGGGTCCCTTGGCACTTGACTTTGGATTCTGGTCGCCCACTTTTAAAGCACTAAGTGGTCGGTGCCCAGGTCTGAGCTGAGGCCGATCGTCAGAACTAGAACTTTTTCCGCCTACCTGGACTGTTCGTAACTTAGTCTCCCCCCTCTCCCCCAGCCACCTTGCAGCAATAAAGGCCCCTGAACTTGTATGTTGGTCTCCCGGGAGCTGCTTGCTGAAGATCCGCGCCCCTGTCGCCGTCTGGTAGGAGCTGTTTGCAGGGTCCTAACTCAATCGGCTTGTTGTGATGCGTATCCCCGTAGATGCCAGCACGAGCCGCCGCTTCACGCCGCCTTCCACCGCGCTGAGCCCGGGCAAGATGAGCGAGGCGCTGCCGCTGGGCGCCCCGGACGCCGGCGCCGCCCTAGCCGGCAAGCTGAGGAGCGGCGACCGCAGCATGGTGGACGTGCTGGCCGACCACCCGGGCGAGCTGGTGCGCACCGACAGCCCCAACTTCCTCTGCTCCGTGCTGCCCACGCACTGGCGCTGCAACAAGACCCTGCCCATCGCTTTCAAGGTAACTCGGGCCGGAGCGGGTGGCGGGAGGACAGGCAGAGGCCGGTCGATCGCCGGGGCGATCAGGGAAGGGCCGTGGCCAGGCAGGCGGGGCTGGGTTCTAGAAAGGGGCCGGCGCGGAGGCCCGTGGTCCACCCCTCTGCGCTCCGCACTCGGGGGATGCTGCGTTGCCGTGGCGACCCTCGGTGGGGCCGGGGGTGGGGCCGATGGTGGAGGGGTCCCGCTTCAGTAGGCCGCCGAGGCCTCCGGGGGACGGTTGAAAAAATTAAGGGTGCCCTCCCCCAAAGACGTCCACGGAGGGCCGGCGGGACCTCCTCCCCGGGCAGCGGTCCTTCGCTTTGATCCAAAGTAGGAAAAGTACCCGGCCGGAACCCAGCCCTTCTGAGGAAAGCATCAGGAAATAAAATTGAGATACTTTGATATACCTTTGGATCCAGGAAAAGAAACTTGACAAGGAAAACTCTCAGGGCTTTTCCCCTCATCCACCCCCTCTTTAACAGCACTGTAGGAATTAGCAAGTTCAAAGTCCACGGCGGACTCTGTTAAATTTGCAAAAGTTTTCGGAGGAGTGTTTTTTCTGTTGTTTTGTTTTGAGCTTCTAGCCTATTCCTGACAGAAGCCGCAAGTAGCGAATCCTGTTTCTTTTCCGGGAACCCTCTTGAATGTTATCGCCGGCTCACCTAGCTTGAAGCCCCGGGTCAGCGAAAGGAGGCATAGCGGGCTGCCGTGAGCCTGGGGGTCTCATCCGCCTGCTTTGCTGTTTGAGGGGAGGGGGACCGTGACGTGGACCAGGAAACTTCAGCCTTTTAGTTTCAGAGGTCCGCGTTCACTTTTCACCCCTCATCTTGCGCTAGCTTTCAGCTGTCTTGAAAAACCTTGGCCTTCAAAGGGGCTATATAAACAACCCCGGGCGTTTTTAAACAACCGTCCCACCACCCCTGGCAGCAAACAGAAGACGTTTCATTTCGGCGGTAGGGATTCAGTTCTTCTGTCTTGGGTGGGTTGAAGAAGGGGCAGCTTTTTAAATACAATCAGTGCTGTCATTTCCTGTTCTTTTAAAGGGGCTAAGGTAGGCAAGGGGTGGGGGTGGAAGCTATAAAGATCATCTACTCTTTTTATTCTAAAAAAAAAAAAAATAAAATCTGGCTACATAATTGTCCTCTTTAAGGGGAGATTAAAGTTTTTTATGGTTCCAAGCCTGGGATGGATTTCTAGCTAGTTACAATGAATAAATGTTCACTTTTTAAAACACAAGTTAACTATCGGAGTTCTTTATTTTTACGCTTTAGACACCTTCCAAACTTAGATTATGGTTTTTAAAACAAACAAAAAGTGCAGTTGGCTGCCTGTATAGAGTTGCCTCAATTTTCTGAAAGAAGGAGTTTTTGAGGAGGATAGAAAGGACGATGAGTCTGAGCAGCTGCTGGACTCTTTCCTGTCTCTTCCTCCACCTCTACAGATTTGGGTTGGGAGCTCATTTCAATTTTAAATCACTCTAATCCCTGTATATAAAAGGACTCAGCAGGCAGACCTCCTCGGCTCTGACGGGGATGGGCCCCGGGTCACTTGCAGATAAGTGCAGAGGGGAGGAGACAGGCTGATAATCAACCCGAGGGTCCTTTAAACCAGGTGCTACAGACACACCACGGGAGTGTGGGTTCTCAGAGATCTGTGGCTTCCTTTGGGCGAAGTCATAGTCTCTTCGGCTAGGGAACCCACACCCCAAATACTAACTGATTAAGAATCTGAAGGAGTTAGGGCCAGGTCATTTCTCAAGCCACCCCATGAAAGTATTTCCTTCTAAAAAGAATGGAAAAAAGGGGGGAAAAAATCACGTAAATTGCTTTCCTGAGCCGTCAGGGAATTCCCTTTAGCAGAAATCTTAATAACCCTAGAGGTTTCCTTTTTAAAATGACTTCTGACAATTCACTGTTTTAAAAAGATCTGTTTTACTGAGTGATCATTTCTAGGTTCAAGATCAAGGTATAAACCTCTTGAAAAAAGTTAAAGTGGATCTTGACAACTTTGGGGGCAAAGGAAAGTACAGTAGAGGAATCAGGCCGCTTGGTGAACAATCTGTCGCCACTCCAGTCCCCAGGAAGAGGGGCCTCTTTCTAAAGGAGACCTGCTCACCGCCTAACGGAAGAAGCAGACAAAACTGCCAGTGAGGGAACAAGCACAAAGATTAGGAATAAAGCAAGCTAAACTTTTGTGTCCCTGACTCCACTCTGTACTCATCTTGTACTACTTACCTCCCAAGCACTTGCTATAGAAATTAGTACTTTAGAATTTGGATTTTATGTAAGCCCCAGACAACCTCTTTAAGAAGGTAAGCACTAAAGAATTACTACAATCCCCCATACTAAGGAGGAGAAAATGTAAAACCATGATAAAGTCTGATGGTATTGATGAGAAGGAGCACTGAAATGATTCTTTAGGCATCTTCTGAATATGTGTAAATCCTCTGCTTTAATCTTTGAAACTAAAGGGAGATTTTAAGGTGTGAGTTTTCCTTAAAATAGATGAAAACCATCCTAATTGCTTATCCTGGGCCCTAAAATATCCCCCACGCCCCCATGTCTCTGGTGAAATTGCCTTTATTTTTTAGCTTAGAAGAGAGCCCTATTTTACTACAGAGAAAAGTCTTAAATTTGCTACCTGTTACTCATTAATTACCGAAGCAGTCAAAAAAAGCTGTTCGGATGACTTAGGATGTGTTTTTTAAGACTGTAATATTAAAGTTTATTTAGGCCCTGGTACACCAGAGTCCGAAGGCATAAACATGCCTTCAGCAAGTTGAGAGGCCTTGGACGCTGATAGTAATATTCTTTTCATAAGAAAGAAAGAAGTAACGTTTCAGTTGGTGAGATCATGGTCTCCTAGCTATGCAGTAAATGTCATCTCAGCTGAATGCTAAGTTCCACCCCTCAACTTTCTTTAAAACACTGGAAATTTAAGGGATTTGAAATAAATGAATTGTGACTATAATTTCAGCCTAACTAGAGTTGGTTTAAAATGCCAGTTTCAGCCGTGAACAGGCTGACCAAGAGCAGTGTGGGGAGGTTCTGTAATATAGAAGAGGCTTGATATTTTGCCCAACTTCCTGATACTTTAAAAACAGAGAAGTTAAAAAAAAAAAAAAGAGAGATATCCTTTGGCCAGCAAGTCTCTTCTTGTCTGTTTGGTCTGTGTTAAAATGTAAACGTTTGTGTTTCCTTACCTATTGTTTATAGCTTTTCATTCCAGTTGTTTCTTTTATTCTGTTTGAAGTTAGATTAAAAAAAAAATTCTCTGCATATTGCCTATCAGTGATAAAATCTATATCAAATTAACAGAAATGTTAGTTTTTAAGTTAAAAATATTTTTCTAGTCTAAGAATGCTTGCTAACAATTAGATGATATTCTTTATTAGTGTAGTTTTCCTGGATTTAATTCTTTCCCTCCTCCTCACCAAGAAAAATCTATAAAAGGCCAAGTAAATGATCTTTGAGCCCCGAAATATCTTTGACTCCTGCTTCAGTTTGAAAAAGGGGAAAAGAAGATAAACTCCTAATTTCTTTAGTCTTAAATTCCAGCATCAACAACTTTTTCTTGTTTAGCCACCATGATTATTTTACTCTGTATTTTTGTTTGGTGACTGCCTCATGAATTTGCCACATTACTGATGAGGATAGTTTGGAAAGATGAGTGAGGCACAGACATGGAGCACTATGAGAGGGGCCAGTGGGAGGAAGGTGATTTAGAATACATTTTGGTAGTTATAAAACAAGATTGATTTATTTTAAGCTCTTTAACCAACAATGAGTTATTCAGTTTGAAAACCATGCAGTTGATCCGGTCCCTGTATACTTACTTACTGAATGTGGAATTAAAACAGAGACGCCAGGTCATCACAGGGAGATGGGGATGAGGAAGTAAAAATATGTTTTCAAGGAGGACATTTCAACATTGTGCGCTAATTTTACAGAGGGAAGTGAAAACAGTTGGGGGGGGAAAACAGACTGGGGGTGGATTTTTAAGAGACTGAAAAGAGCAGAATAAAGCAAGTCTACTTCACGGCAATAGAAAAAACGGTAACAAGAACTACATAACTGATCAAGGAGATTTATTTCAATAATGGTTTTGAAACAAAAGGGAATTGTCATATTACTGCTCCTAATTTAACAGCAACAAACGTACTTATAATGGGCTCTAACTACCTAATTAGAGGGTGCTTGGGGAAGAAATAGCTGTGCTTTTAAATTTCCTTTATAGAAAACATGTCCAACATTTGGATGGAAAGGACTGGAAAGAAAGATAAGAGTGCAAGTTGGATAAAATAGGTGAGGTACATGCCTGCCTATTGCTATAAGAATTGAGTCTCCTGGTACAGTCCTGGGGTCAGAAAGATGCCTACCTCTTATAGTGAGTTGGTTCAATTTCCCTGTCATAGTCCTTAGAATCCAACAGCTGAAGCGCCCTAGGAAATAAAAGGAATAAACGGTCAACTGGATGACATGAGAAAGGGTGATGACTAAGCAGGCAATGAAGATGAGAATTTAGAGAAACATGGCTTTTCTGTCATAGAAGGGGGCCTATGGCAGCCTTATATGCAGACAGAAAAAGAGGACTGAAATATAGGTGTTACCCCTGCAAAAATTATGTATCAAATATTAGGTAAAAATGGGGAAGTGGAAAACAGGAGGAGGAATAACCACTGTGGAATGCTTTACTAACACAACTCAAAAATAAAACCCTATACCCACTAGCAATCACTCCTGATTCCTCTCTCCCTCAGCCCCCGACAACCCGTCATCTAGTTTCTATGTCTGTGGATGTGCATATTTTAGATTATTCATATAAATGCAATCGTACAATACGTGAACCTCTTGTGAATGGCTTCTTTCTCTTAGTGTACTGTTTCAAAGGTTCATCTATGTGGTAGCATGTATCAGAACTTTATTCCCTTTTGTGATGAGATAATATCAATTGTATGGATCTATCACAGTTTTAAAATCCATTATCAGTTTATGGACATTGGGTTATGGAATACTTTATCTTTGTAATAAATTTATTGTAATAAGTTTAAAAAATATAAAATGAAATAACCCCCCCTATCGATTATAAAATTGGAATGATGAGCACACATTTCACTAGTCACTGAGAAAATACCAATCAGGGGTATTGCAAGTGATAGGAGATCGTGATCACGAGTAGAACTGATTTTGATTTGAAATTCTACGACCACTTTAGAAAACACAAACAATGGAATTTAGAAGGATCAAATGTCCATTTCCCAAGAAATGGATATTCCTACATGAAGCATCGTTGGCCATGCGTTTTGCCTTAAAATTCCTGTTTTTTTAAAAAATTACCTAAGTGTCAAAATATTTATTTACTAATTTACTTTACTAGTCCTGATAGGAAATCCATTTCCATTCAGGTACATTGAAGGAATTCTTCTTCAACATCATCTGGGTTTGGAAAAAAATCTCAGTTATCTATCAGGTCCATGTTAAGACATCTCTGGGACTCACAGAATAAAAATGTGTTGAAATTTTGCTCCTGAAATCAGAGCAGCACATCAAAGTGAGCACCCCTCTTCTCTGAGGTCTATTGATTTTGTAGTTAGTATTATGTTTCTGATGTTTTTCTCTTGCATACTGCAATTCAGTGCTAATGAAAAGCAAAATCATAGAATCAAGTAGGGACAATAAGGATGAACTAATTGTGAAGGGAGAGTGTAAGTCATTTACGAATATTCAGCAATTCAGTGGAAGCAATCAGATTTAATTTTAGCAGAAGTTTAAACACCTCAAAGGCAAAATCAACCCTCTTAGGCCTATTGGTAGAGGTCTGGACAAATGAAAAATGGGTTAGGCTATAAACTTACAAAAAAACAAGACATTGTGTTTCTCAAATATGGAGAATTAAGAAGTGATGATTGTATTCATAAGAAGCCATAGCTTTTCAAAGTCCTTGCTATAGTGAGCCTTATTCCAGCCATGTCCTGTGACCTTATGTGGCTTTATTAGGTGAATGTTTTATGATTTAAATATCTATAATTTTACATGTGTGTGTGTGTACGTGCGTGTGTGTTCTTAGTCACTCAGTCGTGTCCAACTCTTTGCGACCCCACAGACTATAGCCCATCAGGCTCCTATGTCTGTGGAATTCTGCAGGCAAGAATACTGGAGTGTGTTGCCATTCCCTTCTCCAGGGGATCTTCCCCACTCAGAGATCAAACCTGGGACTCCCGCACTGCAGGCAGATTCTTTACTGTCTGAGCCACCAAGGAAGCCCATAATTTTACATAGTGGAATTTAAAGTAAATCTTCCCATTAATAGCTTTTCTGTTGTTTTAATTTATGATATAAGTTATGATTTAGTTTGCTATTCCTTTGCAAACTAAAAAGCATCACAATATCCGTTCAGTTTTAGAACAGTTACACAAATGACGTCAAAGTTTCTAACATACCTGATGTCTGTGTTTGTCCCTTGATGGGTGTTTAGGTGGTGGCTCTGGGGGACGTTCCGGATGGCACTCTGGTGACCGTGATGGCAGGCAATGATGAAAACTACTCAGCTGAACTGAGAAATGCAACTGCGGCCATGAAAAACCAAGTTGCGAGATTCAATGACCTCAGGTTTGTCGGTCGGAGTGGAAGAGGTATGTATCTGTCAGAACTGAACTTGAAACACCCAGTATTTACATGGCAACAAACCCAGATTTCAAAACATCTAGAAGTTTCTGTGATGGGATTCCCTAGAAGCATAGTCATTTCTTCCCATTATTGTTGCTATGTCAACCTTGTTATTTAATATATAATGTTTCTAACAGAATCTGGCTTTACATTATTGTTTTCTGTTATTGAATTGGTTTAAGACTGATTTGAAGCAGATAAGACATGAATCGCAAATTCCAAGAAAACCTCTCAGATCTTTACTAAAATGTAAAAATATAAAACGTGCCATCATGGGAGCTAAGATCATACAACTGGGGTTCTCTCTTTGATAATTTTCAGAAATCTCTTTACTGGAAGCCTTTAACTTCTGGTCCATGTGCTATAAGTGACCGAGTTTCACATGATCACTTCTAGTAATTTTAAGGGTTATATAGTAGATGATTATTCCATATGTTTCAAAGAAGCACTTTTTATGGTGAAATATGAAGAAATAGTGTTAGTAACATTCTGATTTGGTGATTCTGATGGTAACGTGACTTTCCTATATATAATTTGGATGGCTTATTATTATCTGTAGGGAGGGACTGGGCCCAGTTAATATTTTAGGTACTAATAATACCAAAGATTGAACTCTCCCGAGAAATTGTTATATCAATGTGCTTCTATGTGTAGTTTTCTTTCTCCATACATGTTATCAAAGTATTCAACCGGAAAGAGAAATCTTGGCTTGTAATCTCCTCTGGCTTCCAGTCATTTTCAAATATTGTGTTTTCTTTATATTGTAAGAACCTTGGTCCTGTTTTATAAATAGCAGTAAGTACTGTTTGTTTAACTGAAGGAGGTAAGATAGTTTGTTTTGAAAATTGCATTTTTGTGATGCAGTGTTGAATAAGCTTATGAATAAAAGTTATTTTGAGTATGATAAAAAATGACATAGAAAATACCTAAATAACAGTAGATGACTCGTTTTGAAAAAAAGTAAAAGTACAACCAACAGACAGTTAAACAGAAGAGTAATCATTAGTCTTTATAAAGGCATTTGAAAATCTGTGTTCTTGGGGAATTTGATTAGTCAGAGAGGAAAGGGAGTAAAGGCATGTTGCTTTTTTTGGCTGTTGTGTTTGTGTTATCCTGGCTGTCTGGGGAATTTTAAAAACAGAATCATAGGTGGAGAAAAATTTTTTAAACTTATAACATGGTTGAAAATGTTTGTTTATAGCACTATGTTAATAGTAGGCTAAGGCCAAGAAAATTATATCCACTTATTGAAAGCATGAATGATGTTATAAGGTATAAAGGCACAAGGTCGTCTATGGGTTCACTGGTTATATTAAAAGTCCTTGCCTTTCAGTAAATGGAGTTCCCATTGTGGTTCAGAGATACATGTTTAGAAAACATCTCGGAGGTTTCAGATGAGTAGCTGGCAGAGTGGGTGAGAAGCCAATAAAACACAAAGGCCCGACCGTCTGGTCCAGTAACCATCTCAATTCAATTCCTGTGGATTTCTGTTCCTGAGAAACCATAGCTGAGGATCTCTGGGTTGTGTTTCCAGAGGAAGTAGTATTACATCGTGTGCATCTGTGTAGGTCTATGAGTTGGGTTTTGGTTATGCAAGTTCTGGGAACTCTTCAGTGGTTCATGCCATTTTCCCCTAAGAAGTGCAATAAGTGGCCTTCCCGCAAGGGCCAGGAGGCTGGTGATGATAAAGAAGGACATGCTGAAAGCAGCCTGCTTTCTGTGCTGGCGTTTCTCATCCCTCACTGGCCGTGTCTGTTTTGAGTGGGTGACTAAGAGGAGCTTGTGTTGACTTGGGGAACAGTGAACTGTTTCCCCAAGGTGTGGATTGTTTGCGTTCGGCTGCCTGATTAGTGCCAGGATGCCTTTGAGTCTGCAAAGTGGAATAGCTGCAACCAAGGCTGGGCTGTCTTCTGATGGTGTGGAATGAGACACTTAACTGAAATGCTGCAAATATGAACAGTATCTGTTTTGACCAGGCTCTGCTTCCCATGTGTGCTAATAAGCGATCCAAAACAGAGGAACCCCAAAATAAATGTTGTACCCAATTAGTTACCCTGTATGTTGTCAGTCTTGACTGATTTTTTTTTTTTTTTTTGGTTAAGTACTACAAGACAAAATGAGCTGTCGAAAGGCCCAGTTTGACTCTGACTGGTAATTTCTCTCCATAATCGTAAAATACAACTTTATTTTACTCTTTCAAGTCTTGAGTGTCAACATCAGCGCCTGCCAGGTTTTTTCTTTTTCGTTTTTTGCAATTTGCTTCTCATTATGAAGGGAGCGGATGACTTTCCCTCATTTTAACAATTAGCCTTAATCTCCCTTGCGGAATCTCATCCTTTTAAAAGTTTCATAATGTTTTATTAAGTGATCTTAAGACTATCCCCTATTTTGTTTTCTGGTTTTGAAAATGTGTCTGAAAATACAACACTGGCATCACCACACCACGCTGGGGCCGGGAAGGTCCTGGCCGCTGGCTCATCCGAACATTTCAACGCCAGTTTCCCATTCTGTGTAAAGCCAGTGGTCTGATGAGTTTTCTCAAAGCGGCCTGGTACTCCCTTCTAAATAAAGGGTAGAAAAAGAAACTCCCTTTTCTTTTCTCAGCCTTCAGTCCCTAGGGATTGTAAAAGCTCCTAGAAATTGTCAGAGGTGGAACATGGAAGGGTTTTTCTCTGTTCCACAAAACCAATCTGCCTGGGTGCTGGCTCGGGTCCAGGATCGCGGTTCCTAACCTCGGGTTCAGCCTGCAACTGGGAAAACCTGCCCATCCGGCTTTGAAGGCCTCACTGACAACCCTGGCCCCTAAAAAATACTGGTGAAGGCTGTAGCCGTCTGGGCTTTCCTCCTTCCTTTCTTTTCTGTCCCTGACAACTTAAATCTCTCCTTCAGGGCTATCTCACCCTGGGAATTTTCTCCCTTTGATTCAGTATCACCATGTAGATCCACCATTCCTTTACAATGGAAGGCGAGATAGTAGATCCCAGGAGAGGGGGTTGTTGTTCAGAACTGTTCACACCTAAACACGCGCCCTGGGGACTATCCCTTACCTCCAGAAAAATCCAAGTTCAGGATCAGGGGGAGCTCTTCTTTGGTGACGTTCATTAGTGGCAGCTCACATAGCTTCCATCCGCCGTTGAAGCAGGTGCTATGGATATTTTCAGTTATAAGAAATTGTATCACGGCTGCAGTCGAGAGACGTTGGAGACATTTTAGCGATGAAATCCATGAGTGGTTTCTCCCCTGTTGGAATACTTAATCAGTTGGAAAGGAATAGATCAGTCAGGGAATACGGCCTTAGTTAATTCATTTTAGAACCAAAGAGGAAATCTACCAGACGTATTATCTATCGTATCGTAAATGGGGGAAGAGAATCCACTGCAGATTTCCTTCTGGTTTTTCTAAGATTGAGATTTTTAATTTTCGGAACATCCAGGAATCATTTTGAAAATCCTTGAAAGCCTTCTCCCCAGGGGTGGGGGAATGCATGTATGCACTCACACACCCAGTTTCTTGTACAGGCTGCTGAAGCTCCTTTATGGAACTTCTGGGGATCGCATGGACCTGCTCTCCCCCAAGGCAAGAATCTGTGAATCTGGAACTTTTCCTTGACCGTGGAGGGCCAGCCTAGCATGGTGCTGCACGCTATAGATAACCAGAAAATGAGGAAATAAATGAACACATGAGTTAGACATTCTTGCTCCCTGTGCTGTTTTGGTTACACCTGCTTTTATTGTATCCAAGGCCTGGTTTGCATAATTAGGAAAGGAGATCCCATTCAAACTACTGGTCCAGACCTTTAAGACGCCCGCAGGTATACACACAGATGGTCCCTTGCAAAGGAGAAGGGCTTATTTTGTCATTGAAGGGGCAACCTCCTCTCTAGTGAGTGCCTGGCCACCTGGCTACAGACCTGCAATTCGAATTCCCAACCAGCCCAGCAAGGCCACAGGGTTCCCCCACCGTCCATTAGGACCGGGTTTAATTTCTTGGTGGAAATTTCTGTTTATGTTGACCTCCATGGCAATTTTAATCTTGCCCACTTTCCAAATAGTACCCTTCTCAACCCTTTTATAAAATGAAATTCCTTCCTCATGTTCTTGCTGTGGACGACTTCCCAGACATAATATTTACCCTGCCACAATCAGGGCGGTTGTACATTTGTGTAATGTTCGTTACTGAAGGATTTTCATTCTTAAGGTATTTGACTATATTCGCAGAACAGGATGGGGAGGCTGCCTTTCAGATGAGTGAAAGACTGGTTGAAGCAAAGGTACATGCAGGAAAGGCTAGAGTGTACCGGTATTCTAAACAAAGCGAGACGTGTCCTTATGGAGTGGTTATTACTAAGAAATGGTCTGGATGACTCACAATATCATCATCAGATCCCAGTCCTTCTCTGTTTTATCACAGACTCATATAATAGGGGGAGGAAAATTGATCTGACAATCCCAGCGTTGTTTCGTGGATAACATTCAAGATAATCAGTTGGCAGTCAGACCTCTTGGAGAGAATACAAGGAAAAGACATGGGTTGTATTAAAATCACCTCTCCCATTACCACCCCCGTCCCCTGGGTTTTTTTGGATTGCTACAGATCTACCTTTTAAAATGATAATATATACACTGAGATCTGTTTTCACACTTCCAGGTGGGCAAACACGGATAGGAAAAGACTCAGCCTCTGATACGTGCAGCCTCAGGCAGCCCAAGCAAATAACACCTTTTGATGGCAGGTGGAAAGCTGGTGTCCATGATCTGATGCAGAGTTTGTCTCTAGAGATCAGTTTTCTCATTCTGTTTCACATTTGCCCAAGAAAGAGTAACATTTCTTCAAAGCAAGTTGCTGCCTACCACCCAGCAGTTCCTGTCCTGCTTGGTGTCGTGGCAAAGACCAAGGAGGAGAGCTTTCTTGAAAAATGCTTGTGCCTGGAACACGTAGCTTTGCGACTGATCTCTTCATGGTTTTCTTGCTGATTTTATGAAGTGCCAGGTATTGTTGATAGTGTTAGACAGCTTTTTTAAGTTGAGGTTATTTGTATGAACAATATTTAAGAGTTGATGGGCAGAAGCTGGACTCCGTCCACCACTCCCATCCCCCACACCTCCCATCCCACCCCTGCAAACCCCTTCCTTGTCAGCCCACTCGCTTTAGGTTGAAGCAGCTCTTTTTGGTGGGGACAGAAGACTATCAGTCAGAAAGTGCTTCCGAAAGAAATAATGGTTGAGTGATTTTTAGAGCTTCCTGTTTCAGCAGCAAGCATTATAGACATAAACAGTGATCCAGCCAATGGCTCCAGTGCTGCACTGGTTCTAATAAATCAGTTTTGTATTTTCTTTTGTGCTGGTTGGAGAGGGGCGAGAGAAGGTGGAGAAGACTGGTCATGGAAGAACATGTTCTGTTTCCTTTTCTTTATTATTTTTAAAGAAAAATGACTTGCTGAAAAGAGAGATGGTATACTGCCTGATGACTGTTTTCTTTCTGTTGGTGGTTATAAAACATTGTCAAATCAGAAAGGGGTTGTTTATGAATAACCATGTACTGTTAGTATGGAAGGGTTATGTAGTTTTGAAGGATCTATTGGACTTTGAGTCACAAGGGGGGTGTGTGTGTGTTGTATGTGTGTGTGTGTACTTCCACTGAAAAGACTTCCTGGACCAAATTATCTTTGAGGACTAAATCCACACTAATAACATCTCATCTGAAGCCCCCAAAAAGCAATGAACAGAAATTAATAAGTGAGCAGTGTAGCTTTAATGAGCTGCCTATGAATGAATACTTTCAAAGGTTTCTGGTTGTATCAATTCCGTCTCAGGGCGTGGGGGATGAATCGCTGCTCTTTAAGATTTTTATGTTTATGAACGTGCATTAGTGGACTTCCAGCAACACTTAGCCTCTGTCATTGGTCCTGATGCAAGTACTGTATTCAACAGAGATGTATTATTTTGTCCACGTTGAGAACAAAGCTTTCCATGGCATTCCTGTTGGCACTGATTTGAGATTCTAGCACATTCTCGTCTCTATTAGGCTATATCAGGCAGTGTATCCCATTTAGAAACTCTATTTTGTCACTGAACTTCTTCCATCACCAAGGGTTTCAGGTTGTTGAAGACCTAAAAATCGTAAGGTGATCCCAGCAACCTCCTTCAGGAGACCCTGTGGCCATCCTGTCAGTGGACACAGAATGCATTTCCTCTGGTTTCCTTGATGAGTAAGCTTTCATGTAGGAACCACTTACACTGTTTTTCTTGAAGATGGAAGTATATTTCCTGTCTATTTCTCAACTTGAGTGAATCCCTACTTTTACCTTGAGATTTCAGAGCATCATTAAGGCCGTCAGTTCAGTTCAGTCGCTCAGTGGTGTCCAACTTTTGGCAACCCCTTGGACTGCAACACATCAGGCTTCCCTACCCATCACCATCTCCCAGAGCTTGCTCAAACTCGTGTCCATCAAGTCGGTGATGCCATCCAACCATCTCATCCTCTGTGGTCTCCTTCTCCTCCTGTCTTCAATCTTTCCCAGCATCAGGGTCTTTTCCAATGAGTCAGTTCTTCGCAAGAGGTGGCCAAAGTATTGGAGCTTCAGCATCAGTCCTTCCAATGAATATTCAGGACTGATTTCCTTTAGGATGGACTGGTTTGATCTCCTGCAGTCCAAGGGACTCTCAAGAGTCTTCTCCAACACCACAGTTAAAAAGAATGTAGGTGCAGCCTAGTCTGCAGAGCTGTGCCTCCTCCACCCCCAGCCCCACCCCCAGCCTCTCATCCAAGGACTCTCCTGGATCTGGTGAATGGGAGGTCTGGCCAGCACCCTCCTGCTGGTGGTGTGTGGCCTTAACTGAGTCACCTTGTGCAAACAAAGGAGACTTCCTTGGTGCAAACAAAGGCAGTGCACAGGAATATGGGCGTTTGAGCACAGTTGGTGATCTGTGTGCTTATCAGATCTCAGCGGAGGAGGCAAGGTGGGATAGGCCTGTTTGGAGGTGGAAGTGCTCCAGGTTGCTCCAGGCATTGATTTGGGGTTTTTAGAGATGTTTTTCCTTGATTCCATTTGAAATCACTGTACAGAGTATAGTCACTGTCTGTCTATCTGTCTATAATGAATGAGAAACAGTTTAAACTCATATCCTAACACAGCTTTCACCTCTTTAAATGGTGTGTTTCCAGTACCTACGACCCGGGGTCAGTCCAGACATTTTTCTGCTTTCCCCATCTCGTTTGAAACCTCAGGGCTGGTTAGAGCTGGTAGATCTTATCTGTGTATCTGCTTATCAATTTTCATGGTGGTCTCCCACAGTGGGTCCCCACATTTGGCAATATCTTCAAACATTTTTGGTTGTATCCCACCCCGGGGTGGGAGAGCAGAGGCCATTCCTCAGTGCGTAGGACAGCCTTACCGTGCAGAGCATTAGTCACGCCGTCAAGACTGAGAAACCCTGCGCTGGCCTCTCACACTGATCATGATCAGTGGTAATGTGTCCTCTTTTTTTCCTAGCACTTTCTGCCTCTTTACAAAATTTATGAATTAATCAGAAGGTTCACACAGAATTTTAAAAAGTAGAGGACATCACTAAATATGAAAGTCTTTTTCTAAATATCAAAATATACTAGAGTTCTGTATACACAGAACTGCACCATCTCCACATTTCCTGGATTGGGGGGGGTGTGTGGCTTCCAGAAAAAGAGACTGCAGGTGGAGGGGGGTCTCTCCATTGCAGGTGGAGGAGGGAGGCAGGAAAATCTCTTCCTGGAGGACTGCCCCCCTCCTTTCAGTCTCTCCCTTAGGAATGTCATGCAGGTGCAGGTCTGTGGGGACTGTCAAAAGCTGTGAAAGTGCACAGCTGGCTTCTCAGTGCCTGTGCCTATCCATCAGGCACCAGTCAGGGGCAGAGAGCCACTCATCCAGAAACGTGAATTGATGTGAGTGCACAGCGTCCACGTGAACTACAAGGCGCTGAAAGCAAGGTCCTGGTGTGCGTCGCTGACTGATACCTTACAGAGACGGAAAAGGAGTCGGTTTGCACACCTTGTGGAGATGCAGGGACGGATAGAGGCTGACTTGCCATCCATCCCTGGGAAGCCCTGGTTAGCTGCCAAAAGGCTATCTTCACAGGGACCACAGGCAGACAGAAAGCTGGGTTCTTCCGGAGCTTTCTCCTGCCAGCTCCATGTTGGTTCTGCCATCACTTGTTTGCTAAAAGAAGATTCAGCGAAAGGTGGCTTAAAAAAAGGTCTGGGGAAAAAAAAAAAAAAGAGTCCTCTGGCATTCTCATTGAAATCATGTTGGTGTCTTCTACGGGAGGAATTTTCTCTTTTTTTAAATTTATTTTTAACTGGAGGATAATTGCTTTACAATGTTGTATTGGTTTCTGCTATGCAACCGTGAGAATAGGCCATCAATATACATATGTCCCCTCTGTCTTGAGCTTCCCTCCCGCCCGCTTACGCTGCCCCTCTAGGTTTTCCCGGAGCACGGGGTTGAGCTCCCTGTGTTATACAGCAGCCTCCTGCTAGCTATCTGTTTCATGCCTGGTGATGCATATGTTTCAGTGCTACCATTTCAGTCCATCCCACCCTCTCCTTCCCCCGCTGTGTCCACAAGGGCGTTCTTTATGTCTGCATCTCTATTCCTGCCCTGCAAATAGGATCATCAAGGACCGTTTTTCTCAATTCCATATGTATGCGTTCATGTATACTGTTTTTCTGACTTGACTTCACTCCATGTAGCAGGCTGTAGGTTCATCCATACAGCTGGAATTTCTTGAATATGCTTTGCTGTGACTGTGGACCTGGTGGGTTGGTTGCATGTACTCTGCCTGGGGACCCTCACTCTGACCTTGCCTGCCCCATCCGCTTCCTGTGCGTTTCCCTCAGTAAAGTCATCAGCTCCCACATCTGGCGTGGAGGTCAGTTTTGTGTCACATCCTCTGAGACTGGTAAGGGTTAACTCTCCACGTGGGAGTTCCTGGGTGGCTGCTGGTGTGAAGGACCAGCTATGGCAGGCAGGCACACACGAGAGCATGGTGATGCTGAGACCCCAGCACCCGGGAAAGGATGAACGTGGGCCCCAGAGTCCCCAGGAGACTGCCTTCCAAGAATGTACAAAACACAGGAGATTCCACCCTGAACTAGAGAAGCCCTGTGAGGTACCAATGGACTGGTGCCCGATACAGAGTGGGGACTCATTAAACACCCAAACGAGTGACCACCCCGGCAGTAGAGCCTAGCGGTTACTGCGTGGACAGTCCTACATTCGCCGCTGGGAGGACAGCGTCTCATCCTGGGCACCAGCAACGTTTCGGGTTGATTATTCTTTGTGGTGGGGGCCATGCTCTGCATTTAGGGATGGTTAGTGGCATCTCTGGCCTCTACCCAGTAGAGGAGCATTCTCCCTCCCGGTCCTGGGTGCTCACAACAAGAAATGTCAGCAGAATTTGCCAAATGTCCCTCCCTGGGGGAGAGGTGGAGGCAGGGAGCACTGGATCAGAGCTGTGTGTCCGTGGGCAAGTTCCTTGACCTATCTGAGACAGATTCAAACTTTGTCCAAAGCGGACGGAGTGCAGTGAAGATTGCCTGAGATAAGACAGTCTTTAGGGGTTATTACTTGTCATGGCAAGGTCAATTGCTATGACCCTAATTCTGCAGAGTCGCTGATGGCAGCTCTGTGAGCTCCTAACAAACAATACAACCAGGACCTGCTTTTTTTATTTGTTTAAATGAGTGACTTTTCTGAGACATCAGGCCCTTATCCTGATTCTTTGGCCCTCGTAGAGCTAGCTCTCGGGTCACGAAACAGTTATGTGTGACAGGCACAGCAATTTCAGATCAGCAATGGAAGGGATGAAATTAAATATGTACTGTAATCCGAGGCACTGTTTTTCATGGGAAAAGAAGTCCTCCCAACTTAGCCCTTGCAACTCCTTTGTCCAGACATTAACGGCATGCAAATATTTATGATTCATACATGCCCCTTTAGTTCCCGATCGTATTTTAACAATAAACACTGCCATTTTCACAGTGAGGCAGAATAATCCCTTTGTCCTGTTGCCGGCTCCCCAGGCTGGCACCCAGCGGCATCGCATTCTTCCTGCTCTGTAATTGCTGACTCCACCCAAGTGGAGGGGGGTTTATAGTTGCTCCACGGCGGCACCCTGGACCACACATTTGAGGACCTTCTGGCTGTTCCCCTGCAGGCCATCTTAAGGTTGTATCTCAGCCTGTTGAGAAAACACAAGCCAACATCCACGCGTGTTTTTCTTTTTTGGCCACATCTTAGCAGAGAATCGATACACCTGGCTGTTGGCTTGAAGAGGTGTCTTGCATTCTGCCAAAATCCATGGACTCAAGAGGCCCCCACAGCCATCATGTCCCAATTGATAGTCCTCCGTTTCCTGATAACTACACATGCATCTGTTTGTGCCGATTCTGCAGCTCTTTGGAAGGTAGTGTGACAAAGTATGAGCCGGTGGCCTGCTTGCTGCTTGCACACTTAGATGTGTGGCCTCACTCTCCTCATCTGTACAATAGGTATACCAGCGCCCTTCATACATACCGCAAAAGGTTTTTAGAGTGATTCAAAGATGATGTCTGTGTAACAAGACTTAGGAAGAAAGAGGTACGACTCACCTCCATGTCATCTTTCTTTCTGCAGGAGACTCTCTAAGGGAGGGGGGCAGAGATCAGGCAGGTGTTAGGCTGTGTCCCGCTGAATCAGCAAGGCAAGAACGATACCATTTCCACTTTCCACTCCTTATTGGCACGGAATTTATGTTCCTTTATCTTCCAAGGAAGCTTGTAAAATGAGAATGCCTGTCAGACACAGCAGGAATTTCGTTAATATTCATAAATAACACAGGAATAATAATAATATAATCATCCCAGGCATTTGCTGTATATTTCTGTACATAAACACGGAATAATAATAATAATAATATAGTCATCTCAGGTATAGTCATACCCTGTGATCGACCTGATGTTCTCTGTTTTCACTGGTGAATTGCTCACAGGCTTTGGATCGTCTTTGATCAAAGAAGTATAGTGCCTGTGGCTACTTTATTAGAACTGTCCTCCACCCACAGAGGTCATTTCATGAGGGTATTTCATTCATTGATTCATCAGATGAACAGTGTGCATCTGCCATGTGCCAGGCATTGTGCTAGCCCCGGGGACACAAAAGTCAGCCAGAGAGAAGCCACAGCCTGCAGGGGTCAGTGAGGGGGGCCCCCAGTTAACAGATGTTGCTGTTCTGAGGGACCAGTGCCAGGCTGAAAGGACAGTAGTGACCGAGGCAAAATGCACCACCAGGTGCCTCACCTACCACAAGCTCAGGGGCTTTCTGGACCACTTGTCATCTCAGTGGTGACGTCTCAGCATGACGAGGTGGTTGTCCAGGTGAACGTCAGGAAGGATGTCCAAGCAGAGAAAACTCAGTGGGAGAGGAGCATCCAGCCAGCAGAGAGGGCCTTGACATCCCATGCTGGGAATCTGGTCTGATACCAGTGAAACGGAGGTTTTAATCAGGGAATTGACATCACCATATACAAATGGTGGGAAGAGGCTAGGGCTGCAGGCTGAAGAGCAGACAGGGCTTTGGGAGCGTAGCTGGGAGCTCAGAGGTGGGATCCAAGGTTGTTTTGGGGTTGAATTTGCAGGGGCTGAACCCGAGGATATGGAGGTAAATGTCACCGTTTCTAGAAATCAGCTCCCTGTAAGCCCCGCCCACCAGGCCCTACAGTCTTGCCTGGAGCTTCCCTCTTCTTCCTGCTCAGCTACTGCCCCCCCACCCGCCCTCCTAGCCTCCTGGAGCAGAGCTGTGGGTGCCAACAGGCTGGCGAGCAGGCCCTGAGGACCCTGATGCCGGTTTCCCTGCAGAATGTCCACCCCTGGGCTTCTCTGTTGCAGCGCCAGGTGGCCTTAGGCTCTGTGTTTCAGGCACTGGGCTGTGGGCACCATCGGTCAGGGCCAGGACTAGGCCAGCCACAGGAGGTCACCATGGTCACCTGTCCCGTGTGGCATTTGGCCTGATGGGTAGAGAGTAGGGAATTGGAGTGCGCCAACCAGAGGGCTCCCCAGGGTGGAAATACGGAGCAGAAGGCGTGGCCTTGGCCTAAAGAAGCTGTGACTCCAAGGCCCTGGAGGTGTTTGGGCTGCAAGGATTAACCTTGGTTGCTCATCCGAGACATGCAGGCACTGGGACACCAAAAGGAAAAAGGAACATCAGAGAGGGACTGTGATATCTATGGGTATGTTGTGCTTAGTCACTCAGTCTTGTCCGACTCTTGGAGATCCCATGAACTATAGCCCGCCAGCCTCCTCTGGAAGAAATGCAAAAATCATGTGAGAGCATCATGGTTCTTTGGGCTTTGGTTAATGCTTCTCATGAAGAGAAGGACTTGTCCAACCATCCCTCTTACTAAAGCAGAGCTCACACCCAGGCCACTGAAAAGGAGAGTCAAACCTTCCAAGTGAAGTCAGACATCATAAAGAACCAGCTGTCAAGCTGCAACTTTACAGAATAATTCACTGATCCATTTATCAAACATTTTTCTATTGCTTCAGAACAGAAGACGCAAAGATTAATAAAAGACCGTCCCTGTCCTCAAACAACTCATTTTTCTAGAACAGCTCCAGAGAAAACACTTGGCATGTTTTGGCTTTTCTCCAAGCAAACTGCTGTTTTTCAAATGCTCCATCATATCCAATGCATGCTGATTTTTTCTGGAAAACTTAGTTCTGTATTTTAAACACTTGGACTTTAGGCAACTTTGAGGGGGTTGTCCTTGTGCCAATAGCTGGAGACGCCCCCTTGCATTCTTCCTGCATGGCTGCAGGTGCGATGGGAAAAGGACATCTTAAACACGGGCACTTTGCCTCCAAGTGGACACACACTGACATCACCACCTCAGTTCAATTCAGAGAAACCAGGAAATTCTGTGCCACTTGAAGAATCTGTCTTCTATTCAGAAATCCCCAAATAAATAATTATACAGCCCCAGTGTCGAAAATAGTGGTATGTGTTTGGGCAAGGAAATGGTTGAGGAGCAAAAGCATGCATTTTGGCCATTAGCTTGTTCCAGTGGAAAAGTAAAAAACATAAATTAAGATACTTTGTGAAAAACATCCCCGATTCAGATTTCTCCCAGAATCTCTGAGGATTTGTTCATTTTAATACTTAGTTACTGGGTGATCAAAATTAGACCAAGCACAAACCACGTAGGAAGAGGAGAAATTTTCATGCCACATCTCAAAATCTTGTGGCATTTCCAGAATTTGCAAAGAGCAAAACTTGAGCCTTCTCTGGCTTTCTTCGTTTTCCAAAGTTGCGTTTTTGTTTTTTGACTTTTCCTTTCTCACTCTCTTGGTTGCTTAAAGTGTGTGAACTCAACCAGTCTCCCGGCAAAGATGCACAGATGAGTGGAAAATGTCATGCTTGCGTTTCCTTAGCTATGTGACCCCTTTCAGCAGACGGTCCTCGGTGCACACAGCCTGCCCTTGCGTGACAAAGGGCAAGTTTCACATCCCAACCGAAACTGGCCCCAAAAAGGAGAAGATGACTCACAGGGTCCAAACCTTCACCAAGGAGAGTGACCGAAACAGTGAGCCCAGTGCGGGCGGCTTGGTTGCCCATGAACGAAATGATCACAAGAGTTCGGACGGAGGGAGACATGCCCGTGGCCATAGGAGCTCATTGCCATGACCTGATGAACTTCTAAGGACCTACTTCCACTCTCGGGCCCCAGATAATCTTGAGTCACCTTTTCACCTTCTGCTCCTCTCCCCACACTTGCCCTTGGAGGGGGAGCAGGGCACCCATTTGCAGCAATCCTGAGGTTTCGCCACTTCCAGATGTGGTGAGGAAGTGGCGTGGTGCCTCGGGGCCCTGGCGGAACTGCAGTGTCCAGCCGTGGCTTTATGAGACCACAGCCGGCTGCCCGAGTCCACCAGCCCTGTGGCTGGTAAACGTGGAGCCGGAGAAAGCAGAGACTTGGAGCCTTATCCCTGCCTCACCTTGGAAAGCATGTCCGTGGCAGCCGACGTCCAGGAAGACGCGCCCCGTGACCTTCTTCCCAACTAAATAAAGCACTTAGTTATTCTGTGTTGGCATTTGGATGAACACAGTGGCGTCGAGGGGAATGACACATGCTCTGGGGTGGGGGGTGAGGGGTGGGGGATGGGGGGAACGTTTGGCTGGCTAGTTGTCAAGTGGCTTAGCCAGTTGCAATTGTGCCTTACGAAGGTGGCCAGCTGGCAGGGCAGGAGTGACCTTGAACTTGAAGTTCCAGTTGAATGTGCAGTTTTCCTGATGGGTCTTTAGGCCCCATCCTTGCCTGCCTGTTGGTCCTGTGCACTCCACGTGGATCTGCTGGAACTTTCTAGAAAAGAGAGGATGAACCTGAAAGAGCTCCATTGGCACCACCTGCCAAACACTAAGGCTCCCCTCACTGCCCACCATCAGACCTCGATGCCGAATTGCCACCAGCCCCGCCTCACGGACTGCCTCCAGCTGTGATCTTTGTGGAATCGTGTTTGTCACATCTTTAATGATAATTAAACTGATATTTGCTAATGCCTTATTTCATGTAATTTGCATAACAGCACTGGGAGATGGAAGGACCATGATCACCCCTGTTATACAGATGATGAAGCCCCTCAGAGAGGTTAAGTCACTTGCCCAGGGTCGCACAGCTAGTGAGTGGCAGAGCTGGCATTCGAGCCCAGGCAGCCCGCATTGTTAACTGCTAGCACCCCGTGCCTTGGCACTACCACAGGGTTGTGTAATCAAGTTCTCATCTTGTGCTGCTTCCAGGCTTCATAAGTCAAGACAGCCCTTCTCTCCTTCGTGGTTTCTTCCACCTTCTTAATTCAGTCCTACTGTGGGTGCTTCTAAATAGAATTCCTCCTGGACCCAACCACTGGCCAGAACTCAGGGTGCTGTCTGGGTGAGGTTTGTGGGCAGGAGAAGGCAGGTCTGAGTGCTCCCCTTTTCTTGGCTCCCTCCGCTGCAAACCCACAGAGGGCCACCCCCGTGACCCTGCAGTTCGTCCCCTCAGGAGGCCGGGGCCGCAGTCTTTCAGCAACACAGCTGGGGGCACCTCGGGTCCCACCATGGGCTGCAAGGAGCCACCCAGCCTGTCCATGAAAGAACCCACACAGGCTACACATGGGAGCAGTTCTCTCTATGGCAGCCCCGTCTCCCAGCCCTGTGTTTGATCCCGAAAAGCCAATTTCCGGGCAGTGGTTATGGAACTGAAATGTCTTTTCTTTGCTCTCCTCTGCCTTCCTACTAGTCTACCCACAGCTTGCTGAGAAAAACACTTTGAGAGGCTTTCACTCTCCACACCTACGCACTTAAAATACCAGGCCCATAGGTCATTTTGATGAGGGAATTTGGCTAATAACATATTAGGCCGTGGCTGCATCTACCATCGTGGCAGGTGCTGGCCAAGAAGGGCTGTGTCTCGGCAGGAATGAGCTGGGGCGTGGCTAGGTGTGATGGGGTGTGGTCAGGGTGTGGTGGGGCGTGGCCATGGTGTGGTGGGGGTGTGGGCAGGGCAGAGGGCGGGGCTCCAAGGGTCTGACGTGCCCACTGGCAGCCCCGTCCCCAGGTGTCAAGTTCAGTGCCAGGTCTGCACAGAAGAATACAAGGAAGTGGAAGGCAGAGCTTTCTTAGAGTGGAAAAATGTCACACACACCTGTGAGCCAAATGTCATCACTTACTGCCGCTGTCTATGAGGTCATGGGCAGATGTCGTGGTGTTCAAAGCTGTACACAAGGGCTCTGTTGTGAGCCGGAATACCTCCGCCTTCATGAGCCATGGTTACTGGGGCCAAAACGCCCCACCTAGTAGCTTTTGCCGGACAGACACTTCTTGACTGCACATAAAATGATGGGCATAAAATAGTAGAATTTTAATTATAATTACAAGCAGCGATTTCGCAAATATTCACTTTGGTTGAATTTCCTTCCCAATTCAGTAGGGCAGTCTCTGTGGTTAACCAGGGGGCTGGCATTAAGCACCAGGAGCCTAAATTCAGCTCAGGAAGAAAGTAGTTTCGAACTATAACCCAGGCTCTCAATTAGCTGTTGAGTACGGTTTGGAGCCATTATCATCCCCAGGACTGTGTTCTCTTTTGAGGGCAGTGGCAGAGCATAGCAAAGGGACCACAAGTCTGGATTCCTGGTTCTGGTGCCACTGAGTTTGAAGGTAGAGCTTGGGGACTTCATGAGAATAATATGAAACACAAAGCTGGGAGATCTGGGTTTCCTGTGTATCCAAGCTGTGTGACTTTGGACAAAGCACTCACTCTCTGAGTCTTAGCTTTGTTGTCTGTTAACCAAAGGCAATGAAATCTGTCTTGTTTATTTCATGAGAGTGCTGGAAGGACCAGATAAAACAGTATATAGGAAAGTGCTTGAAAACTTGTAAGTTCTACATAGTCCTGAAAATGCCAACATTAGGAAGACAGTGATCTTTGTTGTCATTTAGGAAATCAAGGATAGGATGGTTGTTAACTTGGTCGCTCAGCCGTGTCCGACTCTTTGCGACCCCATGGACTATACAGTCCATGGAGTTCTCCAGGTCAGAATACTGGAGTGAGTAGCCTTTCCCTTCTCCAGGGGATCTTCCCAACCCAGGGATTGAACCCAGGTCTCCTGCACTGCAGATTCTTTACCAGCTGAGCCACTAAGGAAGCCCAAGAATACTGGAGTGGGTAGCTATTCCTTCTCCAGCGGACCGTCCCAACCCAGGAACTGAACCGGGGTCTCTTGCTTTGCAGGCAGATTCTTTACTAACTATATATATATATATAAATATCTGCAGAAGATTATATATGTATGTATATGAATCACTTGGCTATGCACCTGAAAGACACAACATTGTAAAGCAACTATACTTCAATACAAATTTTTAGAAAACAAAAAACAGGATGGTTATAGGAGGGTCACCATAGGAGTAAGACTGTTTGCAGGGGTAAAACCCACAGGTAAAACCTAGAAAATAGTGGTCACATGTAGTGCTGCAACTGGAACTCTTTTGACATTTAGTGTTTGTACTGAGTTGAATGTTGCTGTCTTTCAGTCACTCAGTCATGTCTGACTCTTTGCCACCCCATGGACTGTATCCCATCGGGTTCCTCTGTCCAGGGATTGCCCAGGCAAGAATACTGGAGTGGGTTGCCATTTCCGTCTCCAGGGGATCTTCCCGACCCAGGGGTTGACCTTACATCTCCTGCATTGACAGGTGGATTCTTTACCACTGAGCCACCAGGGAAACCCACTGAGTTGATTAGCATTCCCTAAAAAGTCATGTCCATGGGTAACCTCAGAATGTGACCTTATCTAGAAATAGGGGCTTGCAGATATAGTCAAGTTAAGGGAAAGTCCTACTGGAGTAGGGTATGCCCTAAATCCAGTGACAGGTGTCCTTATAAGGAGAGGGAGATTTGAAGACAGAGGACACGGAGGGAGAGAGGCCATGTGAGGAAGGAGGCAGAGATTGGAGTGGTGCAGCCACAAGCCAAGGAGAGCCAAGGATTGCTAGTAACACCAGAAGCTGGGGCAAGACCAAGAAGAATTCTTTCCTGGTAGGGGACGGCCCACTCAGCACCTCAGTTTTGGACTTCTGGCCTCCAGAACTGGGAGACTATAAGTTTCAGTTGTTTTAAGCCACCTGCATGCACGCATGCCAAGTTGCTTCAGTCATGTCCAAGTCTTTGCAACTCTGTAAATGGTAGCCTGCCAGGTTCCTCTGTCCATGGGATTCTCTAGGCAAGAATACTGCAGTGGTATTACTGGAGTTGCCATTTCCTCCTCCAGGGGATCTTTCTGACCCAAAGATCAGACCCATGTCTCTTGCATCTCCTGCATTGGCAGGCGGGTTCTTTACCACTAGTGCCCCCTGGGAAGCCCTTAAGCCACCTGTGCTGTGCTTTAGTCTCTCAATTGAGTCTGACTCTTTACGACCCCATGGACTGTAACCTGCCACGCTCCTTTGTTCATGGGGATTCTCCAGGCAAGAATACTGGAGTGGGTTGTCATGCCCTCCTCCAAGGGATTGTCCCAACCTAGGAACCAAACCAGGGTCTCCTGCATTGCAATCAAGTTCTTAACCAGCTGAGCTACCAGAGAAGCCCTTAAGCCACCTGCTGCTGCTGCTGCTGCTGCTGCTGCTAAGTCACTTCAGTCGTGTCCAACTCTGCAACCCCATAGACAGCAGCCCAGCAGTCTCCCTGTCCCTGGGATTCTCCAGGCAAGAACACTGGAGTGGGCTGCCATTTCCTTCTCCAATGCATGAAAGTGAAAGTGAAGTCACTCAGTCCTATCCGACTCTTAGTGACCCCAGGGACTACAGCCTACCAGGCTCCTCCATCCATGGGATTTTCCAGGCAAGAGTACTGGAGTGGGGTGCCATTGCCTTCTCTGCTTAAGCCACCTAGTTTGTGATAATTTGTTACAGCAGCCCTAGGAAGGAAAGACAGTGTTTTAATGGAATCTGAAATGCTGGGGTTTCAGGCAGCAGGGGAAACACCCTGGGTGCAGGCACATGCCTACCTGTGGAGATGGACAATGGGATTTATCTCAAAGATAAAACCAGAGTGAACAGTGACACTGCATGTATCCCATGAACGCCTTCGTTTTGCAAACCAGGAACCTGAGATCTGGAGAAGTTAAAGATGTGTACAGGAACCTAAATCTTCTGTCTTGCAGGGAGAGCTCTGCCTCTCTCTTTCTCTCTCTCTACACACACAGACACAAACACACACCCCCCTTTAAATACCATATGCCGGATGCTGTTTTAATGATTTTACTCGTATTAACTCATTTAACCTCCTCCACAATTCTATGGGCTTCCCAAATAGAATCCGCCTGCCAATGCAGGAGCTATAAGAGACACAGATTCGATCCCTGGGTCTGGAAGATCCCTTGGAGGAGGGCACGGTAACCCACTCCAGTATTCTTGCCTGGAAAATCCCATGAACAGACGAGCCTGGAAGGCTATAGTCCATAGGGTCATACAGAGTCAGACACGACTGAAATGATTTAGCACACACACAGGCACAATTCTATAAGGTAGGAGAAGTTACGTGTACCCATCTTCAAGGTGAGGACACAGGCACAGGGAAGACTAGTGACTTGTTTAAGGTCAGTTAGCCGGAATTCAAACCCAGAGGACATTCTCTGAACCACTTTGCCAAGAAGAAATGCTTTTAAATAACTAATGTATTTATATATTAATAGTTTTATTATAAATTATGTTTTAAACAATTTTTTAATTATTAAAAACACTGCATGACATGTATGCAATGAGTACATACTCACATTTTGTGAGTATGTATAAGACACTTAGATGGAAATCCACATGCATATTTATGCTCCGAATTGTCACTGAATCTCAGTCTGTCAATTACATATCCTTCTGTCTGGCCAACCCTGTGTGTGCCTATGGCATAATCAAAATAATATTTTAAATCACCAACAATTAGTATTTTCAAAATACAGAGAGAATCATTCCAATTAAGCCTATCCTCAGAAATTCTCTCTCTCCTAATCCTTGGAGGTACAAAGAACATTAGAGGGGAAAGACAAAAATGGGTTCTCTTACTCCTTTTGCTCTGAGCTTATTGAAAGGGACGACATGGGGGTTTCTAGCTGCCAATCTGCCTATATGTTCCTGGGCTCTCGACCTAGAAGTAAACACATCTGAATCTCTCTTGATCCTGTGTTATTAATGACCAAATGAAAGCCATGTGACTACCAGACATGCCACATCTAGACAGCATAGTTGTACTTTCCAGAATGTCAGCAAAGCCAAACTAAAAGGAGTATTGGAAGAACCAACAATGTGCGCTCAAGCCCTGCCCCCTTTCCAGGACGAGGGCTGGAAAGCATACATTAATTTTGAATTACCCAGCAAATATAATCAGGCCATCGCCTCATCCTTCTTTGCTCTCTTTTGTGTTCCAACAGGGAAAAGCTTCACTCTGACCATCACCGTCTTCACAAACCCACCGCAAGTCGCCACCTACCACAGAGCCATCAAAATCACAGTGGATGGACCCCGAGAACCTCGAAGTAAGTGGGCCCCCTTTGGGGCTGGCACCCCCCCCCAACCCCGCCCCAGTTGGTACACTCAGGCATCAGGGACCATGTCTTCGAAGCCTTGTGTTCAATCAGCATCATCCAGATGTGGCTGAAACCTCTGCCTGAGGGGAATGTCAGGCCCCTGTAGAGAGAGAGAGAATTTTACTTTTGACATTCTCACTTGTCAAAGGCTGTCTCTGGGCTCCAGGCTCTTTTTTTCGAAGCATCCTTTTAGAGGGCAGAAGGAAATCAAACTGACTCAAGTGCATGTTAGAATCATTTGGGGACAGCACGGGCCTAAGGACCAAATACATGGTAAAGGTCCATGGAAGACTGGCCAGGCACAGAGGTGGCCCCAAAAAGGCCAGAGGGTCAGAGTGGACCACAGGGGGCTGATTACCATCCATGCCGGTCTTTTATTCATTTGGAGGCTGGAGATGAAATCTATCCAAATGACCCTTTTCTTTCTGTGCCACAGATTGAAATCTTATGACAGGATTGTTTAAAATAGAGAATGGGAGGTGGGAGGAATGCCTGGGGGAAAACCAGCAAATATAGAAAGATGGTACCAGAAAAATAGCTCCTGCGAGAAAAGTTTTTTTTAAAAAGGAGTGGGGTTGTTTAGTCTGCAGAAAAATGTCTTCACGGTGACTTAATGACTATCTTTGAGTAAACACAAGAGTAGCACTCTTTTCCAGAACCACACCCTTCCCTTGGATGGAGGCTGGGTTACACTTGCAGATCGCTGGAGCTGCCTGGAGCCCCAGCCCGGCATCTGCATGCCTTCTAACCATGTCAGGCCCCCAGTGGAAAATTAATATCCTCTATTCTCAGGGTGGGGGTAAGGGGTGAAAAACTGGGCTTCCTGCTAGGCCAGGAAGTTGAGATGCAGGCGTGTCAGGTTGTAAAGCGAAGTGGTTAAGAATTTTGAGTGCTGGGCTAAACAAGTGGAGTGCGGGGCTGAGGTGCTTAAGCTTTCAGGAAGTTATGGAGCCTCTCTGAACCTCAGTTTCTTCATCTGTAAAATGGGGATGTTAATGAGAGCTTCTCTGTAACTTGAAGGAGACAGTGCTGTGTGCCTGGCAGGGAGAATGAAATCAGGAAATGCCGGCGATCCCCAGTTGTGCCTCCCTGTCTGTGTCTCAGGGTGCCCCTCCACCCCCTGCCCCCCAGTCCAAGAGGACCTGCCCTGTGGTGGTGTTGGTGCCCCCGGGCACGGCTGTCTATAGGTCATCCTGTGAGCATTACAACTCGTGGCAGTCTTCCCTGGAGTCCCGGCCACAGCCTCATGGTACGTTGATCACCCCGGGCGCTGTGGCAGTCAACCACACCACCAGGGACCACCCGTCAGGACAAGCTGTCCGTTCACCATCTCTTTGGTGCCCTTCGCCTGTTCTCTTTCTGACCTTATTTCCCCCGCCCTGCAGATTGTTCTCTTTAAGTACCTGGAGATGTTCTGGCCACACCCAGACTCAGGAAACTCCAGGACTTGGTAACCACCCCCGATTCCCATTTCTGTGTGAAAAGAAAACCGCAGGCGCAGAACCACACAGTTCCAACCAAACCCAACTTGGGAGCTTTCCAAAGTAGGAACGGCAAGTTGAAGACTCCTAGTGACCCTGCGTTAAACACGCCAGACGCACCACACAGGCGCCCTGGCGTTCTGCAGAGGACCAAAGAGGAAGCAGGCTCAGATTACAGCAGGCGCGGGATGGGGGGCAGGCTGCTGTGAGGTTTAAGGCGGTTGACCTTGAGGATACTTAAACTTCCAGAAAGGCTCACTCAGGAGACTGTAGAATCCCTTTCTTGAAAAATAGAAGCAGGTGGACTTCCCTGGTGGTCCAGTGGTTAAGACTTCTCCTTCCAGCGCAGCAGGTGTGAGTTCCATCCTTGCTCATGGAGCTGAGATCCCACATCCCTTGTGACCAAAACACTGAAACATAAAACAGAAACAATCTTGTAACAAATTCAATGAAGACTTAAAAAAAAAATAAGCACACAAAATTTAAAAAATAAAAATGGAAGCAGGAGGTTAAGAGATACAAATGATGATGTATAAAATAAATAAGATACAAGGATATATAGTTGGAGGAGGGGATGGCAACTCACTCCATGGATAGAGGAGTCTGGTGACTACAGTCCATGGCATCACAAGGAGTCAAAAATGACTGAGCGACCAACACACACGCACACAAGGATATATAGTACTACAGGGAGTATGACCGATATTTTATAATAACTATAAATGGAATATAACCTTTAAAGCTTGTGCATCACTATGTTGTACACCTGAAACTTATTAATATATAATACTGTACATCAGCTATGAAAAGTGAAAGTGAAAGTCACATCTGACTCTTCGTGACCCCATGATATAGCCTGTGGAATTTTCCAGGCCAGAATGCTGAAGTGGGTAGCCTTTCCCTTCTCCAGGGGAATCTTCCCAACCCGGGGATTGAGCCCAGGTCTCCCTCATTGCAGGCAGATTCTTTACCAGCTGAGCCACACAGGAAGCCCAAGAATACTGGAGTGGATATCCCTTCTCCAGCAGATCTTTCCAACCCAGGAATCAAACCGGGGTCTCCGAGGTCTCCTGCACTGCAGGCAGATTCTTTACTGAGCTATCTGGGAAACCCTGTACCTCAGTTTAAAAAAAAAAACATTTAAGTACACGTAGAAAAAACAGCCACCTCTGGGAGAGTTCAAAGGTAAACCCACCAGCAGGAAAAAACTTAAATCAAGAGATCCCTCCATATGCCTTCCACTGTCCCTCTTCATTGATGCATAAAAAAAGACAGTTTTTGCTGTATAGCCAGTATTTTCCTGTAACATTCAAAGAACTAACAGTGATTGAACTTCAAAGAATAAATGATGAGCGCTTGAATTTTTAAGAACTGGCAGTCAGAGGGGAAAAATATGTGATTGTAATGCGCCGCCTGTATATACAGTGGACTCTACTTCCTGCTGCTTTATGACTTAAGAAAACAGTCATTATTGAGAAGTGTTTTAGAGTAGGCAGAAGGGATTGGCTCCAAAGAGGCACCCATTTTTACGGAGTCTTTCCTGCCAAATGGAATTTGGGGTCTGGGGAAAAATTGACTTAAAAAGCAAATTAAATTATATATATATATATTTATAAGTATATATAAGAATATATGTAAGTATGATCTAAAGAGGTATTACAGGCTTAAGTAGAGAGTGTCTATTTCACAAGGGACTTCTAGAAAAAAGTCAAACGCACAGTCTCCCAGGGTGACTGTGGTAATGTTGCCTTTTCACTCTTGGAAGCTCAGCAGGCCTTCAGCATACGTTTTTCTTATTATCCTTTGGATGTCTTGATTCAAGGTGGGAACTACTTTTTGACGAAACTGTGTTCACAGCCACTTTTTTTTTTTTTTTAAGAGAAGTTAACCAGAATTCCCCCGCCCCCGCAACTTTATTGAGATATCGTTGGCTTATTGTGTCAGTTTAAGGTTTACAACATGATTATTTGATATATGTCTATATTGAGAAATGATTACTGCAGTGAGATCAGTTAACACATCCTTCAGGTCATATAGTGACAGTTTGTCTGTTGAGAACTTTTAAGATCCACCCTCTTAGCAGTTTTCTAATATATAATGTGGTGCTGTTAACTACAGTTCCAGACATGGCAACGGCACCCCACTCCAGTACTCTCACCTGGAAAATCCCATGGACGGAGGAGCCTGGTGGGCTGCAGTCCATGGGGTCGCTAAGAGTCGGACACGACTGAGCAACTTTACTTTCACTTTTCACTTTCCTGCATTGGAGAAGGAAATGGCAACCCACTCCAGTGTTCTTGCCTGGAGAATCCCAGGGATGGGGGAGCCTGGTGGGCTGCCGTCTATGGGGTCACACAGAGTCGGGCACGACTGAAGTGACTTAGCAGCAGCAGTTACTATAGTTCACGATATACATTAGGTCCCCAGAACTTTTTCATCTTCTAACTGAAAGTTTGTACCCTATAATCCCTTTCCCCATCCCCTACCCCTAGCCACCACCAATCTACTCTCTGTTTCTGTGAGTTTGTGGGTTTTTTTCTCCCCGTCTCCTACCCCTAGCCACCACCAATCTACTCTCTGTTTCTGTGAGTTTGTGGTTTTTTGTTTTTGTTTTTTTTCCATAAGATTCCACATATAAGTGAGGTGATATAGTATTTGTCTTTCTCTGTGTGACTTATTTCACTTAGCGCAACACTCTCAAAGCCCATCCATGTTGCAAATGGTAAATAGCAGGGTATCTTTTATACGCTTGAATAATGTTCCTCTGCGTGTGTGTGTATGTAACACATCTTCTGATTGTTATCATGTTTTGAGTATTGTGAATTATTCTTTCCAATGCAGTTTGAGGGCTTCTACACTAGTAGCTGGTAAAGAATCTACTGGCAATGCAGGAGACCCCAGTTTGATTCCTGGGACAGGTAGATCCCCTGGAGAAGGGATAGGCCACCCACTCCAGTATTCTTGGACTTCCCTGGTGGCTCAGAATTTCTGGTAAACAATCTGCCTGCAGTAGCAGGAGACCTGGGTTCTATCCCTGGGTTGAGAAGATCCCTGGAGAAGGGAATGGCTACCCACTCCAGTATTCTGGCCTGGAGAATTCTGTGGACAGAGGAGCCTGGCAGGCTACAACCCATGGGGTCACTAAGAGTCAGACACAACTGAGCGACTTTCACTTTCAGTGCAGTTTTAAGAGAGGTCATTGCATGTAAATTAGAATGCCCAGGCAGTGTCAAATCTATAGTAACATCTCCCAAGTCCCTTCCATCATTATTATGGTGCTGTGAATTCTGGGTGATTCTGGCAACATGGTTCCAGCATAGCCAAGTTGAATCGTTTTGAAAAGTTCTTTTGTTTCGTGAAATTAATGACTATGAGAGCTCAAAGGGACCTGAGAGAGCCTTCAGGGCTAATTGCCTCGTTGATAAGGGAAAGCAGCCACAGAGAAATGAAATGATCTGCTTAGGCTGGAAAGAAAGAGTTGGTGATGAAGCCAGAATTACAATGAGGAGCTCCTGATGCCTCATACTAATCCACTCTATCCATCCATTCCTCTGTCCGTCCATGCATTTACCTCTCCATCCCGCACCATACTATCTGCACATGACCTATTCTAGACTCTCTGACCTGGCCCCAGTACTCTCATTTTTGAAACTAGTTGTTAGCTTGTATGATCTCTCACATTTGTCCCAGCTCCAAGATTGTCTAGATAGGGCAATTCCCAGTGCCTGAGGGCAGGCATGGAGCCTTCAACTTAAAGCATTTCTGCAAAAACCGGAAGGAAAGCTTATCTCATTCAGCCTTCCAGTAAGATAATTAAGAAAAGGACAAAGAATTAGGGAACATGCCGCTGCTAGTCTGCTGGCTAGGCTGATGGAATCACTTGATGTTTCCCAACCAATTTCTTGGTTTTCAGTGGCGAAGTTGTAGCAAAAAGTGTCTTCCAAAGAAAAAGGAAAATTTTTTTTCCCATTTCAGGTGATCACTTGCCTTTTTCCATAACTGACCTGCCCCTTAGTAAGTCAAAAACTTGTGTTTCCCACATCTTGTGGGGTTATTTGTATATCTCAGGTGAATAGAGAAATGATTAATTGTTGAAAAATTAAAATTATTATGGGGAAAGAACGCCAGCAGAAGGTAGCTTCTGCTGGAATAGTACTTGTAACTGCAAGGTGGGCCCTGTTTTCAGTTTGTAAGTAGAACATTTAGAAGCTTGTCAACATATTAAAAAATGGTCTTCTCTTTAAGCATGAAAGATTGAGTGAAAAGAGTTTTCAAGGAAAGGATATTTGAAATTGCTTTTATGTATTTTTTTAATATTTCAGGGAACCTAATGGGAAATTCCAGCACTCAGCCCATGTGTCTGTAATTTAGCCCATGTGTCTGTAATATGATAATGTTGAGATATCAAAGTGTATTCTCTGCAGATATTTCACTAAGTAATTTGAATGCGTGACTTAGTGCCATAGAGGAAGATACTTTGCTAAGGAGGGGTTGAGGGGCAGGGCAGGGGTGGGAGTGTCCCAATGGGGTGGACTCAGGATTGGACAGTCACTGTGAGGGCATGACCCACCACCTGGCTGGCCAGGTGTCCGTTACATCTAGAACACTGAGTAACTAAAAATTTAAAAGGTTCATAAAACAAATATTCACCGTTTGTAGGACAACTTCTGCCCTCGAGTTAATGGAGCCCTTCTTGGTACCTGCTGTGTTTGAACTCTTGAGATTCAGAGTAACAGGATAGCTAGGTGGAGCTGTGACTTAAAAACTTTTGAATATGCTACTTTCTGGGGCATTAGCCTTCTTGCCAACTAACAACATTTTTATGGAGAGTTATAGTTGAAATTGGTCGATTTAAAATAGACTTCATTCCTCATCACTCAGTTGCTTTTGTTAAGGACTTTACTGAGACTATATCACACGAATATAACTTTTTTCTATGATGTTGAATGCAAATAGCAAAGCTATAAAATATATATATATTATATATATATATAGAGAGAGAGAGAGATAGAGAGAGAGAAACAGAATCTTTGTTTATGGCGAGTATGTTTCAAATAAAAAAGAAATGCATGAAAGATGCCTATAAACTTATGGTGATCATGGACCGAAAAATATTTGAAATCAAGTTTACCCAGAGAAGTATGGGATGAGCAGAAATGCTTATGGATTGCTCTGGTGATTGACTAATGTACAATTTTCTTTTAAAATGTTGTTTTCTCTTAATAATAAAAATACCTGATAATAATAATAATAATAATGGGCTTCCTTAGTGGCTCAGATGGTAAAGAATGTGCCTGCAATGCAGGAGACCCAGGTTCCATCCCCTGGAGAAGGGAATGGCTACCCAGTATTCTTGCCTGGACAATTCCATGGACAGAGGAGCCTGGAGGACTGTACAGTCCATGGGATCGCAGAGTCAGACATGACTAAGCGACTAACTCTGTCACTTTCACTTTCAATAATAACAATATGAAACACTCTGATAGTGCTGACTATTTGCTCAGCACTGTACAAAGAGCCACACGTACCTTAATTGACATAATTTTTGCAAGATCAGGTAAGGATAGATCCTTACACAAAGAGAAATCCAGTCCCTTACCCAAGGTCACACTGTTAGTTCGTAAGCCAGAACTGAAACACAGCCATCCAGACACTGCCATCCACAGACGCCAAAGTCTTATTTTTAAGAACTACACCAACTGCTACTTGAGCTTTATTGTATTGAAATTTTCTATGCAGAATTTTTTTTATTAGAGTTTATCAATAAAAATTCTGGTTCAGTTTTCTTCAAGGAAGCAGAGCCTCATAGTCTTGACATTCATCATTTTTGTACCAACGGGATGGAACCAGCATTTTCCCTGGGGTGAGGATGCTGTTGAATGTACCACCCACACTGCCATACAGGCTGACAGTGGGTTCCATGTCTGTCACCAGGGTCTGCTTAGGGGCCTGGCATCTGGGGACCTGAAACAAGGGTGGTGCCCAACGTAAACCTCTCCCTCCAGCAGAGGCAGGCAGGAAAAGTGAGTAATGTGACAAAAATGACCACAAACCAGCTGTCCAAGTCCAGTTCCCCCTTCAGCAAAGAGATTCCCAGAGGTCCCACGTGCACAGTGCTTCTTACTGTTTAGTCAGTTGTGTCCAACTCTCTTGCGACCCCATGGACTGTAGCCCACCAGACTTCTCTGCCCATGGGATTTCCCAGGCAAGAATACTGGAGCAGGTTGCCATTTCCTTCTCCAGGGGATCTTCCCAAGGTAGGGATCGAACCTGCATCTCCCACATTGACAGGAGGATTCATTACCACTGAGCCACCAGGAAGCCCATGCAGCCTGCTAGGAGGATGCAAATTTTTTCATTTTTCGCCCCTGACTGGTTAGTGGAATGCCAGATGGTTTTCCAGATCTGTGATCTCAGGATTGTAATTATCAATCCCTAATCACCTGGGATTAATCATCTGTTCTCTGGGAATTGCTTTAAGCACGTCCTCTACGTAATGAACGATCATCACTTAATCCCCCTTTCCCTGGATTCTTCAGATGCTGGATTTGGACTTTCATTCTTTCTAGATGAAATCGTGATCCCCAAAAGAAAAAAAAAAAAAGAAGAAGAATTCTTTCTTTCCTCTCACTCAAATATAAAGGAGACAGAGGGTCAGAGAGGTAGAATGTTCTGCTTAGATTCCTCCCTCCCACTGTGACGGCACTTTGGTGCTAAGATGGACATTCTGGGGTGACTTCCACTGGAGCTATAATCCCCGCTGTGCTAAGCTCCTCAATTACCTGATGACTGGGCAAAAGCAGTTTTTAAAGCACTAATAATCCTGCCTAAATGTTCCCAATGAATTTTAGAATGTCTTTCTGTTTGTTATTCTTAGTAGCATCAAACTAGACCAAGAAGTATTCAATATAGATAAAGACTCCCACAGGCTTCCCAGATGGCTCAGTGGTAAAGAACCCGCCTCACAATGCCAAAGATGCAGGCTCAATCCCTGGGTCAGGAAGATCCCCTGGAGGAGGAAATGGCAACTCACTGCTGTATTCTTGCCTAGACAATCCCACAGACAAAGAACCTGGTGGGCTACACAGTCGACAGGGTCTCAAAAGAGTGGAATACAACTTAGCAACTAAACAACAAAGACTTCCATGATTCTTGAGTTTTTAGTGAACTTATCTCGACTTCCCTGATAGCTCAGTTGGTAAAGAATCCACCTGCAATGCAGGAGACCCTGGTTTGATTCCTGGGTCGGGAAGATCCGCTAGAGAAGAGATAGGCTACCCAATCCAGTATATTCTTGGGCTTCCCTGGTGGCTCAGCTGATAAAGAATCCAGCTGCAATGCAGGAGACCTGGGTTTGATCCCTGGGTTGGGAAGATCTCCCAGAGAAGCAAAAGGCTACCCAGTCCAGTATTCTGGCTTGGAGAATTCCATGGACTGTATAGTCCATGGGGTTGCAAAAAATCAGACATGACTGAGCGACTTTTCCTTTACATTCCCTTCACATCCAGGCTAAGGTCTGAAAGAGCCCTTCGGATGAGAGGGATGTAAGAGGACCCTGGAGGGAGTAAGCTTCTGCCCCTGGAAGCAGTGATAAGCCACTTCATTAGCTCACCAGGACCTGGGCAGGCCTGTGATCTCTTGGTAACTAGCCCTGTATTATACAGAAGTCCCGAGATGTTCTGTGTTGCTGCAGAAAGGAAGGAAAAAATGGTTCCTTCCAGGTACCAGTGAAAACATAAAGAAATGATCTAGGTAGCATCTCAATCTAATGTAGGGGAGCAGGGGGTAGAGAAGGAACATGGACTGAATCTTAAACCATGACTCAATATCTCTATCCCTCTGGACCATTGGAAACCCACATCACTATTTTAAATGCCACCCTAGTGAAGTCGAGATATAAGCTAACATCCCAGTCCTTGTTAGAATTTAGTATATGAAGTGCTAAAAAAAAAATCCTGTCTGCATTTAGGCTTCAGTTTCTTAATCATTTGAAAAGGTTTCTAGATGGAGGACCTGGGTTTCAGACTGGCGCCACCAGGCCAGTGGGTGTGAACTCATGCAGTTATCTTAAGTACTTTCTCCTAACTGTCCTCTTCTGTCCAACCAGGCAACAGGACCAGTGATAATCTCTAAATTAGTTCCTGCTGAAAGGATGATAGCAAAATACCATCAGAAAAACAGAAGCCCTGAGCTCCCCTCAAACAGCGCCCCCTAGAGGTCTAGCCTTGGCAGCCTCCTCTATAGGGTGGGGGTTGCGGGGGGAATATATCCTTCGTCACATCACGCATATAGGTATACACCAGATCCTAAGTTAGATGTGTTTTTTTGCTGTAAATTTTTGAATGGCTTTTATCACTTGGTGTTGAAATTAATCTGGCTATGAGTAACGCATTTAATTTCCTGCAGCCCTGATGTCATTACCATCAGCATAGTGATTACCACTGGATTGCAATCCCCCTCTTGGCATCTGCTGACTGTGTGGGTGACCGTGGGGTGGGCGGAAAGAGTGCTGGCCTGACCCAGCCTCCAGAAAACAAGGACAGTGGCCGTGTGAACCTCACAGGGCAGGGAACCTGAATGCGACAGCCTTGGTCAAACATTTTGAACCAATGCCTGGCACACAGTCAGTGTTCAGGAGACGCAGCAGTTATTTGCATTGAATCTTGGTATCCTTTGGAAATGAGAGGACTTGAAACCAAAATGATCTGTGATTCCTAAGTTTAAAAATTCATGAAGTTGCCGTAATGTTTCATTTTTTTTTGGACACTTAATTAAACATTTATAAATTTTGATTTTTTTTTCAGTTTTTTTTTTTTTTCCTTTTGTATTTAGACACAGTAAAATTTCTTTTCTTACATTTTTATGGACCCTTGAAACACTCTGGGCACCATTCCTAAGTCCCTCAATGGGCATATTGGTTTGCCCCCAAAGGTTGAGATTGGTGGAAAAACTCAGAGGAGCCTGGCAGGTTACAGTCCACAGAGTCTTGAAGACTCAGATGCAACTGAAGCGACTTAGCAGCAGCGGGGAAACTTCTGTCTGAGTAAAAAGTGGGTGTTTGAGGTCTCACCTGTGGGTTCTTTCAGATATATGCATGACACAGCTTGGGAGAGGCTCCTCTGCTTTAGAAAACTGACATGAATGTGCGAAACTCTCCTTGGGGTCTCAAGCCTCACACCAGATGCACAGAGCTCACCTCCTGGGGTGCCTGGACCCCCCGTTAGCCACAACCAAGCTTCATGGGCACGACACTCAGCCACTCTCTGAATTCCCTAAACCAACGTGTCTCTCTAGACTTGTCTTGGATTTTTCTCTTCTGGAATGTGTTTGGTAGGGGTTTCCTTCATTTCCCCCAGAGACACGCAGAGATGTGTTTCAGTGACCGCGCGTCCACCTTTCACCATCAGAGACCCTTCTGGGCATCGCAGTGCCTGCGTTGGCTGCCCGTACACCTTGTGACCTGATGGAGCGAAGCACTGCAGTTAGCACAGTGTTTTATAATGCATCCTTTTGTCGGCTTTGGTATGGACTTAGAAATTTTTTATATTCTACCCACTTTCCATTTTTCATGAAAACTCTCCTTGAGCTTTTGTGAAGGCTTGGATTTTTTTTTTTCTTCCTGTAAGCCATATAGTTAAGAAAAGCATTAGGAAGAATTGGACCCAGTGGGTCTGATAGAACTCACTGACACCGCCAAAAAAAGAGAGGTTCAGTTTAAGAAAAGTAGAATTAACCCCCCTTGCTCTAGATCTGTGTTTAAGTTCGTTTGAGCTAGCTTGCAGTTTCTGTGTTCTCCCATTCTTCCCATTTTCTTTTCCTTTATAAACAATTTATTTTAAAGGTTTGCTTTTTTTTGCTGTGAACAGTTGACTCTCAAGAAGGGGTGAGTTAGGTATAGCCTATTACTGAGCATTACAGCTGTATTATCAGACAGGTCACAGACACTGACATTGGCTGTGAAATGCCTTTCTCAGTTACACGTGATGTATTTACAGTGAGTTCTTTGTGCAACTAAGTTATGCATTGTCATTGGGAAAATTCCTGATAGCCAAGCCAAATATTCTGGCTATATATTTGTAGATGAAAGCCAAGGTAACATTGAAGTACCCAAAGCAAAGTTCTTTTCTGTTTGCCTTTTTCTAAGGAATATAGTTGAATTAATCTGCCAACTCCCTAGACCCCTATAAAGTAAGTTAATGGCAATACATTACTTTGGTGCTTCCACGATTTACATATACTCAGGTTCCATTAAAGCAAGTATTGACTAAAACTCAGCCAGTTATTGAGTCTCTCAGAGTGCTTTCCTACACTGAAATGGCGAACATTTGAGATTCCATTTGTTTGTGTTTGTTTTTGTTCACCATGGCTTAGAAGTCAGGCTTCTGGTCATTTGAGATAAAAAGTAAATATTTGAAATATCTAAGCTCTTAAGAACTATATACATTTATGGCCCTTTTTGGATGTGTTCCTGGTATCACCTTATTTTTACTTACCTCTGAAGTGGTTTTATGATATTTCTAATTCACTCATTTTAAAATGCTCCAGAGAAATACCCATAGTCACATCTTTCTGTTTCTGGCATTGCTAAAGGGCACAGCCCCAAGCTTCAGAAATGAAGCTCTGAGCCGGGGGAATGAGAGAGGAGTTTGGAGGCGGACCAGTATGGCCTCCTGTCTGAGCCCTGATACTTCCCATACCTGGGCGTCAGTTTCCCCATCTGTAGAATGGGCGTGCGACACCGACCTTGCTAAGACATGTGAGGATTAGAGGCGGTCTGAGCCACAGGCTGGAGCAGTGGTTGGCAGCCCGGCTGGAGAGCTGATGGCCTGATTCAAGGTCACCTGTGCCCTGTGGTCAGATCAATCTCCCTGAGCTTAGCCTCCTCACATGCAAGCCCGGGAAGATGATATTCTGATGCTTGTTGAAGAAAGGAGCATGTGATGACACATGGTGCCTGGCACAGAGGTGCTCCTTAAATATTAGCTGTTATTATTAAAGCACATGCCCTGGACACAGGGGGACCCCCTTCCCGAATCCCATACCCCTCACCAGGGAATCAGCTAGAATTCTGCCTAAGTGGAGGCCAGATACTTGCCATTGCCAAGTTTTTTGTTTTTTGTTTTTTTTTAATCATTGCAGATTGAAGTCTCAGGATACAAGACAGTAAGGGCTTTTTTTACCTTTTTCGTTCCAGCCCAAATACTGCAATAAAATACTATTTTAACCCCAAATACTGCAGAAATACTGCATTACTTCACCAATTTTCTCCTCACTGAAGCCAAACCATGTTCACCATATTTCCCTGCTTCCTTTGTTTCTTTTCCCAAACAAAGATTTTATCAAAATGTAGTTGTTTCTTAACTGAACATGCTGCTGTGTATCTGCCAAGACACTTAGCATCTAGAAGCTTCCATTGAGTCATCTATAAGGTAGAGATAATTATAATAGCTCTAATGCAGAAGATTGCTTTGCATGAATTGGGATGATAAATAACGAAGTGCTTTGTAAACAGTCTGTCAGGTAATCTATCAGTCTATCAGAAATCTATAAATACGTAATTAGATAACAGAAAAGCATAGGAAATCTTATTATTGCTGTGTATATTATACAAAAATCTCAGGGATCTAAAATAAAACTTGGCTTCTTGAAGGTACATTTCATCTCATCCTGTCTTCTAGGATTGATGAGAAGAAAAACCATAGGGGAAAAAATAAAGGCATTTAAACCAGCCCCACTGTGAATCCATACTTTTAGAAGCTTTACTTTTTGCCCTCAGAATATCTTAATATTTCCTTTCCTACTGTTACACACCCTGTAGGCATTTTGGAAACAAACAAAAGGCAAACTTCACAGTTAAGAGAACTGAGTTTAATTTTAATATCTATTTCTTTTCCAAAACCAAATGCAGTTCTTCCTCTCTGGCTGTGTTATTTCATTTTCTGTCCATGAAAGGCTTAGGAAGAGTTGCAGAGATTGTAGTGTAGCTTGCTGAGTCCTTGTTCCTTTTTTTTTTTTTTCCACCCGTGGCTTTTTATATATGCTGCTTGCCTGAGATTTGGGGATTAGATTGCAGGGAGGTGAAACATTACACCCTTGAGCCTTCCTGCCAGTTTCCCAGGAGGAGTCAAAACCTGCAGCTGCTCTGAGGTGAGAACCTTGCAAGGCTCCAAGGCTGGCTTGCTGTCCTGTTCCTTCATTCACATGCTGTCAGAGCCGGTTGGGAGGAGAAACTTGCTCTATTCCGTGGGTGATTCAGCCGATCTCAAAATAAATAAGTAGCTGAGGGCAGGGAGAAAGAAACCAGGAACTGCTGAAATTTGAGTCTCATAGGCTGGGCCATTCTTGGAGCCGTTCTGTTGAGCCCTAAGAGCAATCCTGAACCCTGGGCAAGGGAGAGGCGGCTACGTGGAAAGATCGCAGATCCCGGCCCGGTTGGCTCTGCAGAGCTCAGCAGCCCCCATCCCCTCTCAGAGCCTCCATTTCCTCACCTGCCTAACAAGAGAGAGAGGATGGATGGTTTGAAGATCCTTATCAGCTTCTAAAAGGAAGAGTTGATGTCTGTAGGAGCAAGTGCATCCCCCTGGGGGGTCACTTGGCCTGGAGGAGAACCCAGGTTTGCAGCCAGCCCACCAACTTGGGGAGCCAGGTTCAGGGCTGAGAAGATGGGCAAGGACCAGGTGGAGAGCACAGCCACTCACAGCCCAAGTAGGGGGAAGAAATGGATAAAGGTCCACCCAGAGGGACATGCCCTAAGGAAGGGAAATAATCCTAACTTGATTTCCTATGACTTTGGCATCATTTAAAAAAAAAAAAAAAAAAGAAAGAAAAGGGGAAAAAAAAAAGTCATCCTTCTACCCACAAAGTGCTCGATTGTGAGCTACAGAGCCCCAACCTGGCCAAATTCCGGAAGCTGGCCGGCCAGAGACCTCGGGGTTCATTCCTCAGCCAACTTAAAAAAAGATGGGTAGAGTCCTGTTGACCGAATTGTTGGATGTTTCTGAGCGAGGCTGCCTTCCCCTCCTTTGCCTCTTCCCAGCCTTATGGGCTGTTCTTCACTACCTGCCTTACCTATCTGCACCATCTAGCCGCAAACAGCTTGGGTTGACCACACCACTTCCCTATTGAAAGTTAATACTGTTTGACTCATTCTGTGTTACTAACCTGAAGCCAAAGAAAACAAGCCAGAGAATAACCGGCTTGTACGGGGCTTGGAAGGCTCTCAGAGGCCCTGCTTTCAAAATCCTATACAGTAGCTTTACTATATCTCTCCGCCACAGCTGCAGAGAAAATGAAGGAAGCAGAAGTGGTTTCAGAAAAAGAAAAAAAAAAAAAAAAAATTGGAGGTGGGGAAGAGACCCAGAAGGGAGTGAGATGGGGGCCGCCCCCTCCGGCTGAGAAAAGGCGGGGAGTAACCTGCACTTTATGAGGGCACCCTCACCCACTGGAGGCTGTGCTTTCACACACCAGAGTGTTTGCACAGAAGAGGGAACTGTGGATGGAGTTAAAAGGAGAGAAGGTTCAAAACACCCGTCGCAAAGTCGGTTCTCTTGTTGGCGTTGGTAGCAGAGGTGAGCGGGGAAGCTGGTCCCACCAGAGTCAGCCTTGCAGAGACAAGAGTCCCCAGGTGAAGATGAAAGGAGGAAGGCCTGCTGTTTGCTGCTCTCCAGTCTGGAAAGGATTCGGATGGGAGAACGGTGCAGGGGTTTTGGAGGGGAGTATCGATACCCTTCTTGTCCTTCCCTCCAGCACTGGCTCAGATGGGGTCATCAGGGTGAATAGGGGGCACTTGGGTCTTGACATAAATAGAACTTTCCCTCCCAAGATTGCCTGGCAAGCACAGGACCAGCGTTTCTGTCATCGTGCAACGCCTCTTGGGGAGTCCCGGACAAAGAGCCACTGCCCTTTCAAGTAGCTGAGGGGGGAGGACGCCCACCAATGCTGTTTCTCAGCTGTGTGTGGGCAACAGTGGATAATAAGTTAGCCTGAGTGAGGCCAGTATCCCCAAAATAACCTGCCAGCTTTTTCTTTAGATGGTGTGAGGTAGGGATAAGGACAGGTTGCAAACGACTGCTGGTTACTATTGGCTTTCTTACGAGCATGTGCTCAGTGAGTGGTCAGAGGGCCACTGTCCTTCAGCACCTGCTTGGCTATCTATTAAAGGACTTGGGCGAGGGCTTTGAGTTGGCCTTTTGGCCTCCTGCTGCTGTGAGGCCAGCCCAGAAGTCAGTGGGCATTTGTGACCTGAGAGAAGACGGGATCAGGTGCTGTTCGCTCTTGCCGCTCCCCTGCTTCTGGGAAAGACCCCACCCACCCCACATTCACCAGGGACCAACAGGAGAGCTTTTAGCAATGAGAGGCAATTTTTCCTTACCCCTTGAATTTTCCTCACCGCTGTAGGATGTACGACCCTGAGTAGGTCTAGCCTAGGAAGGGGGCTGGACATCTATTTATTTATTCTTGAATGCATTCATTCATTCATTCGTTCACCCGACATTGACTGAGGCACACCATCCAACCTCCAGGGCCCTTAGATTACCGCATCCCTGTCTGAACAGCCCTGTCTGAACGGGCCTCTGTCTTCTGTGCATAGTGTGTGCAGGTCTTGGAGGGGAGTGGAGACCCGCAGGGGTGTCAGAAGGCTTGTGGGAGACCGGCATCACCCAGGCAGCTGGAGGGAGCAGGTGGAGCCTATGGACATCTGGGACAGTGTTCTTCCTCCAAGCCTGTCTTCCCCAGGGCTAATACTACTGAGGCTTGGACTCCACAGCCAGGTTAACACCTCTCAACTCGACCCCTGCTTCACCACCAAAAACACATCCTACCAAAGCCACCTGCCACTCACAGAGCCTGTCGTTGTCGGGAGGAGCCCCTCAGATTAATGGATCCACAGACTCCCAGGTACCACCCTGGGGTTACTTTTTCCTACCAGTTCATGGCATTTTCTGCAGACTGCCCCTTCCCCAAGGACAGGCTGACAGTACTTGCAATCACAAGCTTGCAGAGGAGAAAGAATCTCCAACTTGTGAGCTGTCTGCACCCATCCATGACAGTTGCTTCGCCTGCCCCCTCAGAGGGCTACCTCTGGTCAGGAGCGCAAAGAAACCAGGCGGGTCCCCTGCCCTAAGCTGCAATTACCTCCTTAGTCACCAGACAGAAACAGGGGGTAACCATGGTGACTGATGACTACCCGTTCTGACTCCTCTGCTTTCAGGGGGCCTTGGGTCTCTGAAAGCTCGTGGGGATGAGCTAAGAACCCCACTGCCTGTCACCGTGAGCCGGCACTTCAGGGAACCCCATTTTGCTTCGTGTTTTTGTCCCACGAATTTTGAGGGCACAGTTTAGCAGGGGATGGTGGGGGCAGACCCTGTGCAGCCCTTTGGCCTCAAGTCTGGGTTAGTTGTTCTCGTCGTGGTCCCAGCCAGCTTCACTCTCCACTTTCTACACCTTTCCTTTCAGGCTTTGCTCTACCAGTTGTGTCTTAGCCTGTGTCTAGGGACATGAGATGCTGTGTGTGAGTGTGTGAGTGTGTATGTGGGGGGATACTCTCTCCAAAAACACAAGCAAGCTCTAGCAGTGCCTTGCTTATGTGAGGGTACTGCACTCAGCTCCACACAAAAGGCCTTTTATCCATTCTTTTTATCTTTTTGTGTAATGAAGGAAAAAAAATAGAGAGGACCAGTTTTGCGGACTGTTCAACTTCCCATAAGACAGCTCTCCACACAAAACTCTCTATGTTCCATGATGATATTTTTCCTCCCTAAGTAGTTTTTCTGAGCCCTCCACAGTTTTATTTCAGCTAAAAACTGTTGTTCAAATTTCCTTTGCCCTGAATAATCCTGCTTCCCCGCAATCTAATGGAGGACAGTTGGTTGGCACCAGCATTCAGCTGGTCAGTCAGTCAGTCAGTGAATGTTCAGTGAGCTTGCTGTGCCAGGTCCTCTTCTCTGCACTGGGGATACGGGTGTGAAGAAAAGGGACAAAGTCCCTGGCTCATACAGCTTGCAGCCTAGTGGGCAGAGACAAACCATAAATAACATTAATAAATGCTATGGAGAAAACCAGCGATAAAGGGCTTGGAACTGGCCAGGTTGGAGAAGGTGTGGCTTAACCTAGGGTGTTGAGAAATTCCTCAGGGAGAAGATGAAACTTAAGTGTATCTGGAGACTACATGTCCTGGGAAGAGGAAACAGCAGGTACAAAGGCCCTGAGGCAGGCATATAGGAGCAGTCGTAAGGTGGCCGGTATGGCTGGAGCAAAGCAGGGAATTCAGGCTGTCTGCCTTCTAGTCTAGAAAGTAGGCTTAGCAAAAGCCAGCCTGACCTTTAAAGTATGTACGTTATGCCCTGTGAGGAGCCAGTGTAGGACCATGGATGGGAAGACCCAGGATAGACAAGCCCCCAACACACACAGACTCAAGTCTCACTCACTTACCTGGAAACAATAACAGACTTTATTTTCTTGAGCCCCCACATCACTGCGGAAGATGACTGCAGCCATGTAATTAAAAGACGCTTGTTCCTTGGAAGAAAAGCTATGACCAACCTAGACAGCATATTAAAAAGCAGAGACACTTTGCCGACAAAGGCTCATCTAGTCAAAGCCATGGTTTTTGCAGTAGTACAGATGTGAGAGTTAAACCATAAAGAAAGCTGAGTGCCAAAGAATTGATGCTTTCGAACTGTGGTGTTGGAGAAGACTCTTGAAAGTCCCTTGGACTGCAAGGAGCTCAAGCCAGTCAGTCCTAAAGGAAATCGACCCTGAATACTCATTGGAAGGACTGATGTTGAAGCTGAAACTCCAATGCTTTGGCCACCTGATGCAAAGAACTGACTCATAGGAAAAGACCCTAATGCTGGGAAGGATTGAAGGCAGGAGGAGAAGGAGACAACAGAGGATGAGATGGTTGGATGGCATCATCGACTCAATGGACATGAGTTTGAGCAAACTCCGGGAGATGCTGATGGACAGGGAGCCCTGGCATGCTGCAGTCCATGGGGTTGCAAAGAGTCAGACACAACTGAGCAACTGAACAGCAACCTGCAAGAGAACCTAAGCTCCTCTCAACCATACCCATCGCAGTCCCTGTTGGTGATTCTCCGGGGGTAAACGTCACATCTATAGAATCAATCAGTTGAAACTTATGGCCTAGGAAGCGTTGGCACCCTGGTGGCTTCTCCCCACCGGCTCCATATGACTTAGAAGGCTCACGCACGGAGGGAAGAGAAGCTGTGTACCAGGCGTGTGGGTGAGGGAGCAGGACAGCTGCACACGTGGGACGATGGGTGTTGATCTCAGCCTACATTCCTCTGACCGCTGACGGGAGGGCGTGGCCAGGGAACTGAAAAGTACCATTGTTTTCTAACCAATGAGGGAAGCAGGAAGATGATACCCTGGATTAAGGTTCTGCACAGTGGTCTTCCCTACCCCCACCCCCCGCCCCCCAACTGCCGCCCTTGACAACCTGTTAGCAGGTTTTTAAGGTGACTTGAACGGCCCATTCCCTCCAGATGCAGCCTTTGGGCCGTCGTGGGGAAGGGGCAGAAACAGAAAGGGATGATCTGGCTGGTAGGTCCCAGGAAATGCTCAGTGAAGGCTCCAGGGGAAAGGGGGAAAGGATCTGTGAAAACTGACGTCCAAGGTTGCTCGCAACTGTTCAGAGGGCCATGGCTGAAACAGCAGGAGACACGGGGTAGGGAGTGAGTTTTAAGGATGCCTTGTGCAAAGCTGCCAACCATCAGTGCACCCAAGATAGGGCAGGCGGGAGAAATTCCCGTTTTTGAATTAGAATTCTGAAGACCAGCCTGATGGCTCCTAAAGGCCTGGGATCTGCCTGAAAAAGAGGCAGAAAGCAAACTCTTGAGAGTCCTAACGTCACGTGAAGTTGTTCAAGAGAGCCCCTGCTTAGAGTCGTCGAACAGGATCCGGTTGAGTTGAATCCCTGCAGATGTAATTGCTGTGAATGCTTTCAGAGTCCCTTGCAGTAATCCGTCTTAGTCCTTTAATTCCAGGCTTCCAGATAAGGAGGCTGAGCGATGAAGAGACTTGCTCTTGTCCACAGGAAAGTTGGGTAGAAAAGCAGATTTAGGATGGAGAGTTATTAACATCCAGACTGGCAGTCCCATTTCGATGGTGCCATGCTGTTTCTCTCAGGGAGAGGGATTAAAGCATCCGTATGAACACCCCCAGGCTTCTCTGGTAGCTCAGCTGGTAAAAAAAAAAGTCCGTCTGCAATGCAGGATTCCCAGTTCAATTCCTGGATCGGGAAGATCTCCTGGAGAAGGGATAGCCTTCTCCACTGAAGCTCACTCCAGTGTTCTTGGGCTTCCCTCGTGGCTCAGACAGTAAAGAATCTGCCTGCAATGCAGGAGACTTGGGTTCGGTCCCTGGGTTGGGAAGATCCCCTGGAGGAGGGCACTGGCAACCCACTCCAGTATTCTTGCCTGGAGAATCCCATGGACAGAGGAGCCTGGTGGGCTACAGTCCATGAGTCGCACAGAGTGAGACACGACTGAGCGACCAAGCACAGCACAGCCCATGAACACCCTCATCCTTTCAGGGGCTCCGAGGTCATAACCCCTGCATTTCTGGGAAGGACTCGTAGGATCCACGTAACCCTTTTCTGCTATTCCCTGAAGCCTCTCCTTAGGCAACAGGGCAGAAGTCATTTCCTATTTGAGAATTCTGGGTTCCCCTCCCTGACCCTCCTGATGATTGCAGCAGTGACTCACAGGGTCCTCTCCAAGATGGTGGGAGAGAGACAGTCACAGCTGTCTTCAGGCAGAGTTTTCCCATTTTCAGGCACTCTGTACACTGAAGTATCTTAAAAAAAAAAAAAAAAGTTTTTAAAGACCACAAAATAGTTATCACCAAAACAAGGCCATCACTCAGTGTCCATGGGCACGTAGTCTAAACATGGTTCTGGTAGATTTGGTGTTTTAGTTTCCAGCCCACAACAGACGAGCAGTAGGTTGGAAACACGTGCACGGCAGGGAGGAGTGGCTGACACTCACCATCACACTCCCCGGGAACCCCAGCAGCCTCTGCGTCACCCGGATCTTCTTCTGAACTTGGCGGTCCTGCCCCCAGACCTGCCAGGACATTAGGAGACTCTGATGCCCATGCAGATGTGTGAGACCCAGCTCTCTGGGAGGGGTCCCCCTCACAGCTCTGGCTATCTTCTGTTCTAAGGCAAGCCGGGAACGGAAGTGGGATGGTCAAGGCAGAGGGTGCATGTCGTGCAAGTGTCCAGGGTCCGTGTGATGGGCAGCCAAGGGACACTGTGGCTCTGATCATGTGGGAGTCAGGGAAATGGGTATTTCTAAGTGCATGGAGCGTGAGGGGTGGGGTGTTGAGGGAGTGGGTGTGTTTTCAGACCTGCTGTTCGTCTAGTTGGCTGTGTGAGACTGGGTAAATGACATAATCTCTCTGAACTTCACTGCCGTGTAGGAGTTTAAAAATGAAGCTAATTCCTCTAGCCTTTCAGTTCGGAAGGACTTCAGCCTTTCGCTGTTCTCTAAGCTAAATGGTATGGGAGGAGGTGGAGGGAAAGTTGGGCTAGCTGTTGTTCAGTCACTCAGTTGCGTCTGACTCCTGCGACCACGTGAACCGCAGCACTCCAAAGTTAGGCTACCCGTGTATACATACCATCGGGTGATACAGAAACATGTATTATAGTATGACTCATGTGAAAAGACCCTGATGCTGGGAAGGATTGAAGGCAGGAGGAGAAGGGGATGACAGAGGATGAGATGGTTGGATGGCGTCACCGACTCCATGGACATGAGTTTGCGTAAACTAAGGGAGCTGGGGATGGACAGGGAGGCCTGGCGTGCTGCAGTCCATGGGGTTGCAACTAGGCAGACACGACTGAGCGACTGAACTGAACTGAACTGATAGTATGTATTCCAGTTTAGTAACATATCTCAGCATATGTTTTTATGTATTGTGTATATAATGTATATACAATCTATGCATTATTATATAATTATATATATATAAATCTGTGTATATATAACCTATACACAATATGGGACAGTATTTCCCAGTGTTCATTAGCCAGCAGATGGATAGGTTTGCAGTTAGAAAGGTTTACTTCACCACCTGCAACGGGCTTTGAGGAAGGATCACATCCACATTCAGAATCATTACTTTAAAGTCCCAATGACTTTGTTGACTCTGGAGCCCAGAAGTTAGAATATTATACCAGGAAAAATGAGCTATCTTCTAGACTCGTCAGTTTATTTTCCCTAGTCCATAAAGGATAGCATATTAAAGAAAGAAATATTGATGTTTTTATATCCAGATGTTGTCGTTAGCATCAGATTGATTGGCAAACATCTTTTGAAAAAGATACACCTTTTTGAAAGAATCACAGTGAGATAGATGGATGGATGGATGGAGGAAGACAGAGATACACATGGGTGGTTTTACTCACTAAGTTGTGTCCTGCTCTTTTGAACCCGTGGACTGTAGCCCACCATGCTCCTCTGTCCATGGAATTTCTCAGGCAAGAATACTGAAGTGGTTTACCATTTGCTTTTCCAGGGGATCTTCCCAACCCAGGGATCAAACCCACATCTCCTGCATTGTAGGCTGATTCTTTACTGCTGAGCCACGAGGGAAGCCAGAGATGTGTATACACACACGTATATAGATAGATGTCTTTTTGGTCTTTTCATTTTGCATCAGTTTTTCTCAGCTGCTCATGTTGACAATGCTTTGAGTACATGCCTTTTCTAATTTTTCTGCTGAGAATCTATCAAGAAAATCAGTAAACTTACATCAGAAACATGGACTTACATGTTTGCTGTCAGAAAATGATTCTCTCTACACAAAACTTGACAAGGAAAGGTGACAACCTAGTCTTATCCATTTTCTTTCATAGATGATCGTATACAGACTGTCCCTGACTTAGAATGGTTCTACTTGGATTTTTTTTTGCTTTACAATGACATGAACGTGGTGCATACTCAGTAGAAACTATACTTTGAATTGTGAACTTTGATCTTTTCCTGGGCTCGCGATGCGTGGTGAGCTGCTTGTGTGATCAGCCGTGACCTCTTAGGGATCAACAACAGATAAACATGCAACCGCCTGTATTCAGATGACAGTTCTGTTTTTCAGTTTCATTATGCACAGTATTCAATAAATGCCTTGAGATGGTCAACATGTGATTATGAAATAGGTTTTGTATTAGATGATTTTGCCCAACTCTAGGCTAATGTGCTGACAACATTTAAGGTAGGCTAAGATGTTTGATGGGTTAGGTGTTTTAAATGCATTTTCAGCCTGTGATATTTTCAGTGTAGGATGGATTTATTGGGACAGTAGCCATTATAATTCGAGAATGATTTATATTGTATTTCAGTTACTTTGAACCACAGATCAACAATGGTTTCCTGAAAAGGGGACTTCAGTTGTCAGTGAAATATGCATACCCACTCAGCCTTGTTTTCAGTAGCAGAAAACTAAAAGCTGGTCTCATTAACCATCACAAATATCCTAACATTTAGGGATGCCCAGTGGGCACCCATTCCAGAAGACTGCAGCACGTACGTCTTTGGAATGAAGTAAAATTTAGCAGATGGGATGAATTAGTTTTTATTCTTTTTGGTGGTGGTTCTTTTGGCTTTGTATAGTTTTGCATAAATATAAAATTCTAATCAAGTACTTTTTAAAAAAATATGAGAATAGTAATAGAGAAACATAATTTAGGATCAGATGTCCCTGTGTGACATCGTGAGGTTGTGACTGTGTTCAAGACAACCTTGTAAACATGCACAGTTGACTGCCAACGTGTCCAAAAACTCCAGGCTGCCAACATACATGTGTTTGAGGCTTCACATAATTTCCACCAGAAGGTTTGATCCAGGGTTGAATTCCCTGTTGCCCTCGAAAGCCCAGTAGTCAGTAAGAAAGAAGAAAAATGAATTTGATAGTGGACATTCTCCATACTCCTGTATTTAAAATTCAGGGAGCAAACTGACATCTTAATTGCACACAGATACAGGAAACTGGAGACAGAAAAAGCATTCATTTTCCCCAGCTTGAAAGTTTGTATCGGAAGCTTCTATATTTCATGCAAAAAATATATATATATTGCTCTTTGGCACACGAAATCTGATGGTTTCAGAAAAGAAGAATTAGGTCTTCCTTTGATCTAGCTTCTGAATGCATCAGAACCACACCTTTAATATAATGCTTTTTATCTCCCCCGTGTCTCGGTGTTCCAGCTCTCCAGCTCAAGTGGGGAGGAGGGTCTCAGGGTCCCCGGGAGAGTAATACCGCTCTGACTTACTCCAGGATCACATGCAGGGAGGGTGTGGGGTGAACTCTCACCCCTCCTCCGGCATTAAACTCAGCCCTGAGACTCTCAGGGCTTAGAACAGAGCTTAGAGTGAAGAATTGTTTTCTCTGAGAGCTATGCCCAAACATTCCTGCTGAAGCAGACAGTCATCAGTTAATCTCTGTAAATGACTACGATTTTGGCAGGTGTCAGCTGGTGCAAAAACTGCTCACACGTTGAAACTTTGTTTTCAAGCCTAGAGTGATGAGAAGGGGTCTCGTTAAAAAATATACATATATCTTGCATTGTGCCCAGCCAGAGTAGTGGCTTCCCTGAAATGACTTATTCCTGTTTAGTTTCTTGGTGGTACGTGTTCCCCAAGCTTGGGGACTGAGGTAGACACAACCAAAGGCCTCTCTTCAAAGGCTGGCCGGAGGCTCCAAAACACCAAATGCATGTGTTCGGAATGATCTGGTACACATCATTCTCCTGGATCACCTACTGTCCTTGACACCCTGTCCTTAGAAAAATCACCACTGGGTGCCCAAGGAGTGTGCAGTTTTGAAATGCGTACAAAACCTGCTAGAAGCCTCTGCACCACTCCCTATGCCAACTGGCATTCTTTCTGAGGTGGTAGAACTTTCCAGAAGTATGTGTCCTGCCTTCTCTCCTTGACTTCTAACTCCAGGTGCTAGGTGGTGATAGGCATGGAAAGGGCCATACTAATGTGCTTGGGATGACCTTTGAGTTGGTATCGTTTGCTCCTCTGCAAGAAAGCTTCAGATTTTTCAGTCTGACCGTCAGGAAGCGAGAATGTGTCTCAGAGATAAGAGGAGGGAGGAGTCTCCGAGACGCTCCATGCGGAGACCACGAACGACTCCATGATGGACTGACATAGAATGTTCTAGAAAAAGATTGTTTTCGTCCCTCTGAGGAAAAGGCGTGGCAGGGGTTGTTCTGGGAGCTGGCCCTGTGGCCTTTCACCCACAAGGCCGGTGCTTAAAATACTCAGCGGGTAGGAGGCCTTGCATGTGTGCTGGGCCCACGTGACACGGTCTGCCTGGTTCAGGCAGAGGGCTGTGGGCTGCAGGGGCTGAACCAGAGACCAGATTTGCCTTGGTGACACATGAAAAGAGGGAGCATTGCATTTGAACTACACAAATATTATGCTTAAGTATTTTTCCTCATCTCGGAGCCAAACAGGTCTTGCTCGTGATAAAATCGCTGCAGTATAGTGGGTCCTTTTTCTGGTCTGGAATTTGAGACAGCATCAGCTGTGCCAAGGGGCCTGGCAGCAGGAAGAAACGGCAAACCACGGAGATTTGGAACCATAATACAAGTTATAAAATTTAATTTTATAATTGTAGCCATTGGGAGCTGGGCTAAAATGTACTTCTCCCAACTCCCTTCCCACCCCAGGCTGGGGGTGGCAGCGGGGGTGCTGGAATCCAGGGATCATCTTTCTCACTGAGGAGGGGGTCGGGCATGGGGAAGGCCACTGGAGTGTGCTGCCAAGGGGGCTGCTTCCCCAGTCTTGTTTTAAGGTCCCTTGACGACAGAGGCGGGGTGGGAGGTGAGTTGTGAAATTGGTCAGTGGCTCTTTCTTCCAATGAATTGGCCAAGCCCAGCCCCACCCCTCTAACCCACATGGCTACGTGGGTACCTGGGATCCTCAGCTCTGCTCGACGGGCCTAAATCTCTGCTTTAAAGACATTGTGGGGACTCCCCTGGCCTTCCATCGGTTAAGACTCTGCCTTTCCACTGCAGGGGGCACAGGTTCAATCCCTAGTCGGGGAACTAGGATCCCATAAGCCCCGAAGTGCAGTCAGAAAGTAAATACATTTTTTTAAAAGACATTTTGATGAAGAACTAAGGGAGGAAAGAGGAAACCCAACCCTCCTGGCCCTTTTCTAGTGCAGGGTTTCTGCTTGCATCCTGGTGACAGTGACTTTGACAAGGAGCCAGGCAGGCGAGGACACTTGCTGGCTCCCGAGGTGCTGAGGGCCCCCTCCCCGCCTTGGATTTCCAGACGCCCCCCGGGGAAGCACCTCCACTCTGCTGGCAGCCCGCTCTGGGCTCCAGGGGCCCCGGCTGCTGCGAATCTCCGACCCATGGAGGCCGAGCCCAGGGAAGTCGGCTCCAGGGAGGAGAGGATGCTCTCAGAGAGCTGGTGAGGAGCGGAGAAGGGGCCCTTGCCCCGCACTTAACAGGAAATCTGACCTCTCAGGGCTGTGGTTGGTAGCCACACCTCATTTCCTGTTGGCAGGGACCTGCTGCTAAGCTCCAGGGCCCACTTCGCTGCTCTGAAACCAGCCGGGCTTGGGTGTGTGTTGGGGGGCAAGCTGTTGGGGCTCCTTCTCCAGCCCACAGCTCAGGGCCAAACAACTGCCCCTTCCCCCCTTCTCCCGCCATCCACCACCTCTGCCACCAAGCCCAGCGTACCCTCTGCCTTCCGCCCCGTGCAGATGGGTGCAGAAGGTTGAGGTGGGCGCCCGGGGCCAGATCGAAGGAGCGCTTCATGAGCAATGTGATGAAAGGGGTCCCCCATGTGCCAGCCCCGAATCCCCAGGGGTGCCTGTGAATGAGCAGGTCTCCAGCAGGTCCACATGGGGCATGGGGAGGCGGTGAGGGGAGAGGGAGGGGAGACCCAGAAACACCCGACTTCTAGCAAATCCTCAGTGTACATTTTCTGATCTCTTGCCTCCCTCCTTCCTTGCCTCCCTCTCCCCCTCCCCACCCCCTCCCCACAATAGGACATCGTCAGAAACTAGATGATCAGACCAAGCCTGGGAGCTTGTCCTTTTCCGAGCGGCTCAGTGAACTGGAGCAGCTGCGGCGAACGGCCATGAGGGTCAGCCCACACCACCCAGCCCCCACACCCAACCCTCGGGCCTCCTTGAACCACTCCACTGCCTTTAACCCTCAGCCTCAGAGTCAGATGCAGGGTAAGTACCCGGACGGAGCCTCGCCCTTGGGCAGAACCCACCCAGACCCATCGTGGCTTCTCCTCCCCACTTCCCTGGACCAGCAAGCAGCCTGAGAGCTTGATAACAGCAGAGTGTCCCCCCACTCCACCCTACCCCCGGCCAACCCCAGAGCTACTGAGTCAGAGTTGCTTTGTGACAAGGCCCCCAGACTGAAAGGCCCTGCTACAGAGGATATAGAGAGGGTGTTGCTGAGTCGCTCAGTCCTGTCTGTCTCTTTGCGACCCCCTGGACCGTCGCCTGCCAGGCTCCTCTGTCCATGAGGATTTCTTTAGGCAAGAATCCTGGAGTGGCGTGGCCATCTCCTCCTCCAGGGGATCTTCCCGACTCAGGGATCGAACCCACGTTTCCTGCATTGGCAGGCAGATTCTTTACCACTGAGCCACCAGGGAAGTCCTGTATATCCAGTTATGTATATATCCCTATGTAGATCATGTCTGGAATTTCTTACGCAGGAGCTCTGGCCATGCCATTTTCTCACTTAACTTGGCTTGAAGATACACGTGGCACGCATCAAGCCAGGTGATGGTTAAGATGTTTCATGTCCTTCCTGATTATTTGTGGGGTTTGTATTTTATGCACGTCCTTTTGAAAATATAAGGAAATATGAGTGTCTGGACGCCATCCTATTCAGGGTATTCATTGCAACTAATGAATTTGCAGTCAGTCCAGAAGGTGGACTCTCCCTGCTCCCACCACCGTAGGGGTTAGCTGGCAATGGCAAAAACACTGTAAAATACAGTAATTGCATAAAACCCACTGTGCCAAATGAGATAATACCCAGAGTTCATTTACACTGCAGAAAGCACTGACGTCAGTGATTATTTGCTCTGTGATACCATTTCAAATTTCCGAAATGCAGTGGTTTTTCTCAGAGTGTGCGGGACACAGCTGTGTATGGTAGGGTTGCAGTAAGATTCCTTTCTCAAAGGGGCAGGCTTGCTTGACTCACAGGAAAAGATAAGGGGCCCATCTGGGGCAGGTGGCCAGCAGGGGATGTGCACCTGACCTTCTGGGACAGCAGAACTTAGATTTCCTGGGCGTTCTCTGTGTTCTGAGCTGTTATTGTGAGATGCTAAGAATCCCAAGTCCTTGAGGGTTTCCAGCCCATAGCTTTCTTTTGGGATTAGCACATATGGGGCTCTCAAAAGGGAATTCCATCGTCTTCCCCAGAGCCTGATGGCCCATGCTGTTCACTCTCACGTCTCTGGGGAAGGTTCTCTTATTTGCATGAAAAATTCCCAGAGATTCCCCCTCATGTAAGATCCTATGCGGACAGCTGTCAAAGGGTCTTTCTGTAGATGAGCCCTTTGGTGGACAGCAGAAACCCAAGCTTGGCTTTGGGAGGGCTGCCTCTCATCTCCAGTTGCCTCTGATCTGTATTTAAGAAGAGGTCCCATGAAACCATTGGTTTCCTGGTGCTTCATCATCACATACTCATGCAAAATATGCATATTGATTTTTTGAAATTCCAAAATGCAAGCGTGTATGAGAAATTAGAGCAAATGGCACATTAAGTGAGATGGGCTTGGCGGGGCGGGGGAATTGCTGCTTTTCTTCTAAATAGAATAAAATTCTTTAGGAGATGGCTGGATCTTGTGTTTAGGGCCATTTACATGCGTGTCATCTGCAGGATTTCACTTGTAACATTCAAAGGGAGACTTCAGTTTTCTTATCCTCTCACTGCGTCACTGACCATTTCTACTTCTGGGCTGATAAAGGGATTTGCCTTTTTCTACTGCTTGAAACCAAAATTATGAAGCATTTTGAAAGGCAATGGAAACTTGAACCACATGGGGGCTGGTGGAAATCATCACCAGGAGTCTGGCTTGGTTTCGGTTTTGATGAAGAGTGAACCAGATCTGATTTCTCTTCCTGATCAGATACACTCTCTTTACCGAAAAGAAAATGGTGGGCCTGGGGGTGGGGTGTTGAATTCTTATCCTCAGCCGTCAGCAGCTCTTGGTCTGAGGCATTGCCACTGACAGGCATTCCTCAGCTCATTGGAATACTGTATGCTTAGCACAGTATCAGGTTTAACCCCCTTTCTTGTTCCTTTTAAAAACTTTTTTACTTCTGCAACCTCTAAGTAATAGTAACCTCTAAGTAATAATAACTTGCTTTCAGAGTGCCCTGGAGTCTTAGTTGCTACTCTATAGAGAATGTGTTAACTATGTCACCAATGTCCTTTCTTTTCAAAATATGATTTGCCGTTCAGGACATCACTTGTAAAACTGTAGGAACAGCTTTTAAAAAATAAGTATCTGGGAGAGTTTTATGTAAAACGACTTTTCCTTTTCCTTTCTTTTTTCCCATTAGAAATCTAATGCTTTTTTACTTTCTTCCTGTTTCGAGTAGACCCTTGGGATTTTTTTTTTTCCCCTGAAATTAGAAAGTTAACAGGAATCACAGTAAAGTCTCTTTCAGCCAAAACTTTCATTTTGTTCTTGATGGATATGAAAATGGTTATTTTCCCAGCTTAGCACTAGAGCTTCTATATTATATTTAAGAAGATGCTTTGTATAAAAATTCAGCATGTGTTTATGGCTCTCTTTGAAATGGCTGCAGTAGTTGGAAGAAAAACATCCCCATAGTATTAACAAGAGCAGTTTTACAGCCGTGCCGAACCAATGGGTGGATGTTTTCAGCCTGGTGGAATCGTCAGCAGTTAGGGGCTCCGAAAGATCCCGGGTCGATAGGCTGATGGACCCAGTCTTTCTCGGGCTTCATCGGAGGGTCGTGCCTGGTCTTTTAACTCCTTCAGTACGAAATCACAGATCTAGGATACTGCCTCTATTTATCTAGAATCAGATGTGCTTACGAAGCACTCAAAATAGACACCTCAAATGATCTGAAGCAGGGTACAGATGGAAAAGGGGGGCTAGGTTGCCATGCCACCAAACCACTGTTTATTTGTTGAGGTTTCAGCTATAAAAGGGCTGAGGTTAATTTCAACTTCCTACTTTACCAGGTCTTAAAATCAAACAGAAAGCCATTTGGTCATGGCTGCACGTTTAAGCAAGTCAGGACATCATCACGCACTTGTACGGCCGAGTTTTAGATTTCTTTCCCAGTCACAGGAAAGAAAACTCGACACGCGTTCTTTTGAAAGATGGACCAGGCAGAGTCTAGACAAAAAGGGAGCCGCTGCCACCGCGTCAGCCACACCTCCCCTTAGAGATGGCTTCAGGCAACCCGAGCAATAGGTTTAAGAATCTGACTCCTGATTTACCAAAAATGACGAACCACATTTAAGCCATGTATGTAACTCCCTCCTTTCGGGGAAAGCAGAGACAGGGTGAAATCTACTGGTGCAGAAAACTGTCAAAACCAGAGAAACTTAAGAAGCCAAGTTTTGTTTTTGGTCTGTCTTGCCGTCAGCATCAAGGCACAAGGCTTAACCCTTTAATGGGAACAGTTATCTTTTGGTACAAGTCAGACCTTTTTTATACATTGTGTTATTCCTACAATCCTGTAGATGTGGTTTATAGGCAGAGAAACTGAACCTCAGAGGTTAACGATTGCCAGAATTCTCCAAGATTGGAAGTGAACTCAAACGGAGACCCTTTCTGGCTCCAAAACCAGTGCTGGGGGGTGGCAGGTTCTCCCAGGCTCCCACCCTGGGATCAAGGACTTAGGCACAGGGCTGGTCAGTGTCAAGTAAAACCCCCGTCGCCCATGGGGAGATGGGAGCGGTGCTGGGCTGGTCATTCCCTCGGCAGTCCTGATTAGACTGGGTTCTATTATCGTGAGGTATTGATAATAATGAACCGTTAGGGCCAGACTCGGGGGTGGGCACCTGAATACATTTCCTGCTTTGGAGACGTGTGTTTTTAAAGAGAGAAGGCAATGGCACCCCACTCCAGTACTCTTGCCTGGAAAATCCCATGGATGGAGGAGCCTGGTGGGCTGCAGTCCATGGGGTCGCTAAGAGTCGGACACGACTGAGCGACTTCACTTTCACTTTCCACTTTCATGCATTGGAGAAGGAAATGGCAACCCACTCCAGTGTTCTTGCCTGGAGAATCCCAGGGACGGGGGGGCCAGGGGGCTGCCATCTATGGGGTCGCACAGAGTCAGACATGACTGAAGTAACTTAGCAGCAGCAGCAGCAGCAGTGTTTTTAAAGATGGGGGAAAGAAGGCTGAACTCAGAATAATGACTCTCTGAGCACTGCACGCGTGAAGGGAAAGATGTGTGGGTAGGCAGAGGGCTTCTTAGCCGTCCATTCACTTTATTGGGGCAACCCTTCCTTCCTGCGTGGAAGGCTCTCTCTGTGGGTTTCTGTGGCACCAAGGCCTTCTTAACCTCTAAACCCCAGCAACGTCTGATCAGCCTGCAGGAGTGTGGGTGCTCTAAGACTTTCATATGGCTGACGGGGTTTGACCTCTTAAGACAAGAGAGAGAGAAGGGATTCCCTGGTGGCTCAGAAATCATCTCCTAAATTTTAGTATTCCAAGTTATTTTGTTTTGCTAGTGATTTACCCAAAGTTACTTTGGAAACACCACTTTCTGGCACTTATTATCTGGGTAGCTTTTTGAGATACTGAGTTGACTTTGTTTCTCAGCCATACTGGGTTACTTATGTCAACCTTTGTCAGCTGGATTGACCAAAGAAAAAAGAAAAAAAAAATCTTTTCACTTTCAGTAGGAGGAGAGAGAAATTCCCTTTCCAGCCTTGGGGGTAAAATAAAATGCACAATATCTCTTCCCTTCCCTGTCCTCTCTCTCTCTCTCTGTTTCTCTCTCTTGTAGCAATTCTAGAAGTTCAAAAACAAAGTAGGGAGCCAGGAACGGTTGCATTACCTTGGAGGTTGCAGTCAGTCATTCTCCTGTGTCAATCTACAAATGGTCATGGTTACACAAAGCAAAATATGGAGGGTGCTAGAAATCAACTTACAAGACATGCTATGAACATGAAAAGGGAGTGATCTAAACACAGCTCTCTTATCTAGGTGGAGTAGAGTTTGAGAGCCTGGCGAGGTCTATAACAGCAGAATCTTACACGGAAAACAAGCCTGGATCAGGTGTTTCCATGAATAAATAAACATAAGTAAATGTAAGAAGGAAGTGGGGAAAGAAGGGGAGGGAAGGAAGGAGAAACAGTGAAATGGACACAGAATGAAGAGCTCTCCTGGGCTCCTGGTGGGCGATGCTGGCCCATCTTCTCACCCGTGGGCAGAGAGGTTACAAGGTGTTAGAACTAGATGACTGGAGAGAGTTAGAGGAACTCAGAACTCAGGTCCTATTTTCCGTCTTCTTAGCTGATACAATGTATCAGTATTAAGGAAAGCTTGAAAAGTTCATGCCCATCAGTTGCATCATAGACATTTAAAAACTTTGGGGATGAAGGATGGAGAAAAAGCTAAGTTTTTGTATTGTTTTTCCTTTTAAAAAGGCCCTAAGGCCTTGACTTCCTAGTCCGCCTATGGTTTCAGCAGTGCGGGCTGCCCTTGCTTTCCATCCGAGACCTGGGGCGTGACTTACAGAGCAGTGCTCAGTGGCGGCCCACCTTACTTTTTCTCCGCACTCTATTTAGGGACCTCGTGGTCACCAACACAGAACCCCCTTGAAGAGTGCTGCACCAGTGCCTGTGATGTATTTACAAGCACCTCTCAGCTAAGCACTTAATAAACCAGCCCTTCAAAGGAGCCGCCAATCTGGCGAGCTGTCAGCACCCTAGTCATCATAAACCACATTTTAGCGGGACCGCGTTCTCAGACCGAGCATTTTCATGGATGTCATTCAAGGCGATCAGGCCATGCTTTCCGGAACACGTTGTTAATGCCTGTGGACATCTTTCCTAATTAGAGGAAAGAAGGGTTCATTTTAGGTCTTGATCCTAATATTCCTTCTGTGAATTTGATACATTCTGAAATGTTCCCTTATTCTTGTGATCTCTAGGCCAGTTCTCACACACACCCAAAGGTTTTTGTTCAGAAAAGCAAGTTTTTAACACAGCTGTAGTTGGAACACTTACTTCCCATTGCTGGTGAAACAGTAGGCAGGTTAAGCTGAAAATCTCATGGCCAAGAAAGATAGCAGAGCCTGGTGGCTAAGAATGAGCTCAACAGGCAGACTGCCTTGGCCCCAAATTGGCCTCCACCACGTATCACTGTAGGACTTTTGGCAAGTTACCTAACCTCTGAAAGCCTCAGTTTCCCTGTCTGCAAAATGGGAGTAAAAATTACTTTTGGTGATCCTGGAACCACTGCGAAAGGTGAAACAGCAGCCATGAGAGCCAGCCCATGGGTAAGGCTTGGTAATTGTGGGCTATTCGGATCAGCATCACCAAACCAAGCATATTAATTTCCTACGGCTGGTATAACAAATTGCCACAAACTTACTGGCTTAAAACAATAGACATTTATCCTCTTCCATTTCTGGAGGCCAGGGTCCACCATCAAGGTGCCACACCCCCTTTGAAGTTCCTAGAGGAGGAACCTTTCTCGCCTCTTCCAGCCTTCAGTGGCTCCTTGCCTCCCTGAGCTTGTGGCTGCATCGTTTTCCACCTCTGCCTCCCTCTTCACATAGCCTCGTCCTCTGTGTCACCTCCTCTTCTATCTCTAAAGACATTTGTGATGGGATTAGACACCCATCTCCCCCTAGATAACCCAGATGACCTCACCTCGAGATCCTCCACTTCATTACACCTGCAAAGACCCTTTTTTAAAAAAAAATAAGGTCATGTTCATAGTCCCGTAGATCAGAACATGGACACAGCTTTTCTGGGACACCATTCAACCCATTACACCAAGGTAGAAAGGATGGGAGCATCAGGTTGAGTTCAGAGGCAACTTTCCCTTGTCTGTTTCCCCAGAACAGACGTGATGGGCAGGTAGGTGTGAACTCAGCGTCTTATGCCACACTTCCATCTTCCAGCTACTCTCATTCAGGCCCTCACTTGCTGGAACTCATATCAGGGTCCTTTTATTTCCAACCACAAAAACGCATGATTTTTTTTTCCCTGGATGATATCAGATAGTTCTTAACATTTCCTAGGCCACCTATGTTGATGGAACCAGAGGACCCAGCGGTCGTAGAGAAAAGGCATTTTCCCTGGAATATGGAGGCGATGAAAAGCAGGAGACAGGAGGCCTGGGTGCCTTTTTCGCCCTGGCCCCCAAAAGCTCATGACATAGTTAGTGGTTGGGAGTAAGCGTAGGGACAGAAGATGACACGGAGACCACAGCCGGCCAGCTGGGATGGACTCAAGAATGTGACCGCCCGGAGCCCGGCATATCACTTGTTTTGAAACAAGCTGCCTTGTTAAAAATGGCTTTAATGGTCAGGCGCTGTGGACCAGAAACCCATTGCGAAAGGCTGGTGATTCACTTTGCATATGTCATAATCCCACATTTACAAATCACCCCAAGATAGCCTTTCACATTTGGATATTTAAAAATGAAACTTTGACTGTGGCCGTGAAGTAGTATCAGAGTTTACCAAAAGTCTGTACCCAGAGAGGGGGCAAACAGAAGAAGCCGATAGGAACAAAAAGGCTCTGGGGAGGGAAAAAAAGACTTGTGTTTGCTTGTTGGTTGTAGTTCTCCAAACGGGGCTGATCGTCCTCATTTGCATTGTCCCCTTCCCCCCACCCCCCATCATGGAAGAGAACTACAGGTCCACTGTCATTCAGTTCCTTGCGTGCTCTTTAAAGTTCAGCGTGTATGATTGAAACAATGCTGAGGAACGGTCATTACTTCTGTCTTCCCTCCCTTCCCTCTGGCCCTCTGAGCACCAGAGCTTGGGGAAAATGTAAAGAGGCAGGGGAATGCGCAACTCTTCCCAGCCACTTCAGGGTGTATTTGTATTTTCACATTTTACTTGCAAAGCCTTTAGCCCCACATGAGCTTTCTTATTATTGAACAATTGCTTTCAAAGCCCTAGAGCAGCCCAATTGTTAACGGAGATTAAAGATCCGGATTGCAAAACTCCTCCGGTAAATAAAATCTTCACTGACGAACCCAGTTTTTTACCTGTACACTTTTCTTCCGTAATCTCTTTCTGGCAGAACATGTGATGTTTTGCTACTAGAGATTCAGTTACCAGCCACAGTAAATAAAAAATAATGATAATAATGGTATAGAACTCACCCTAAAAACAAACACTGGCCAATCATATTTATTTCCTGTTTCTTTGGGCACTTCTAATAATTTATGGGGGTGGGGGGCAGGGAATGGAATGTACCACTTCTTATCCAGTTGATTTTTAATGATCAAGCTTTGGAGCATCTTGAGTTTGAGTGTCTAATTCAGGCTCTTCCAAGCGGCATGGAATGTAAACATGTACTGTTCAAAAGAAATAAGTGTTTTTCCAGGGAAAACAGAACCATGGCACCAGGCCCCTGAATGAGCCGTGAGTAGGAAAGACAGTCATTGGGCGGAAAAGACAGTCCTTCCCTCCAGACACAAGCTCAAGTACCAACACTTTGGGGCCCAGCGTGATTTCACACCAGCTCAGGGTTAGCTTTGGGGTCAAGAACATTCCAAGTATCATTTCAAGATGGTGGGAAAGAACCTCCAATTGTAAGCAGTAGCAAGAAGGTCATCCTTCTAAAAATGGGACCCTGCCCCCCTTGCTTTCCCACCTGGAAAAAATGTGGACAAACAGGCGGAGGAGGCAATGGGGGACCCAAGCGTTTCCTCAGGTCACTTATCGGCTGGTGAAACTTGAGCGTTAAAACACACACCACGATGGGCTGCAAGAGGACTTATTTCTGCACCCTGCTGGTCCTCCCACCCAGCGTCGCTGGAGCCGAGCCCCCATAAGTCAGTGTCACTGGGTCTGGTTAACGATAGATTTGGGTCCTCGCAGTGGTGAGCTCAGTCCTTTGGGGATCTTGAAGGAGGATGAGTTATGGTCCTTCGGATCTGACACTTGGGTATGACCACACAGGGGTCAGAAGACCAGAGCATCCCTAGAGCAGAGGGCAAGGAAGGTCCCTGAGGAGCCCCAGGGAGTCAGCACAACCCTGGTTGGCAGCAGCTCACCTGTCTTAAGGCATGAAGTCTCCGGACCTCAGTTCTCGCTGATTCCTACTGCGGACGAAGTTCTCTCTGTCCTTCAGCCTTATGGGCTCAACGCAAGTCATTCCAAGGCCAGATCAGCATCTTGGGAAGGGCTGCACACATACACTTGCTGGGTAGGTTTTTAAACAGTATCTCGGGGTACAAAGGGAGGAAGAAATAATCTGACAAGCACTTCTTGGAGTTGTAGGTCATCTGAGGAAGCGAACCTCATTGTTCTGTTTCATCTCCTGGGGGTTATCCCACTGTTTCGGCCATTAGTGCATCTCTCTGTACGTATCAGATGGCAGATTATATAATGATAAAGTTATTAAAATATCTGCAAAAGTCAGCACAAGCTCAAGGGCTCAACTTTGCATTTCTGCCCATTAAGCGGTTTATTGGGATCGTTCCTCTCGGGGTCTGTTAATCTTCATCCGTCCTTGGTTGTAAACCGCCTGAGTTTTAAGCTGTGCTTCAGTGGGCCCTCCAGCGGGTCATCCAGTGGGACTGGGATCTTTAGGATGAGCGTGGAAACTTTTGAAATGTGCGGTTCTTTCCCCCGCCTGCCACCCAGGTTTGAAACTGCAGCGTGTGTCTGTGATGGGGTCTACACCTGGCTTGTTTTTGGAGCCAGGAGCTCCCGAAGCAAGACGAGGACATTGCCTGGTTCACACACTGACTGAAGGCAATCACAAAGTGGCTGCGGTTCACACTTCTGGAGTGACTGACGCTGTTGGTTGCTGTAGTCCCCACCACCAGCCACCCACAGTGTGTATGGCATGATCCTGGGGGCCTTGCCTGTTGTGCCACTCAGGGGCTGTCAGCCACGTGAGTCCCCACCCTCACCCATCATGAAGGCCATTAAGGAGGTGGCCCTAAACTCTAATAGGTTGTAATTCTGGGCAGATTCTGGGGCTTTTGAGGATTAACCCCCCACAGTTCTCAGGAAGCCAGCAAGGATGGCCCAAGGCCCCCTTCCCCCCACTCTGCTCCCTTGATTAAGAGGCTCTTTTTTTCACAATATTTTTGCTATGTGATTGGGCTTTCTGAGCCACCATATGTTGCTAAATGGGAAAAGCCATTGCCCAGACGTGGTTCTGTTTAATATGATTCTCCACAAATTACAAAGCTTGACTTTACAATTGAATTTGTGCAGAATTACAGACTGCCAATTCAGGTGGAAGGGAGAGGAAATCTTGTTATTCTTATTCCAGAATCTCTTCCCGATTTCCTCATTTGGTTCTTTCACGCCTTGGGGGAGGGTGGGGGTGGGGAGACGCCTTAGAGCCTCTGTAAGGAATTTCTCTTATTTTTCAAACTTCCTGCCTGGCCGTTCATGGGAGAACACAGTGGCCTGTGGACGTCAAAGTGGGATGCCAGTTCTTCTGTTCATCCACCCCATCAGTCAGCTGTTCCTCCCACCTTTTCATCAGAGGGACTCCGAAAACACATGGAAACCCCCCGAGTGCAGTATATGAGGAAAGCAGAATCTGGACCCATAGGTGTGGATACGGATAATGGGAATTCAGATGCCAGGTTGGCCACTTCCTGATTAGGTAACCTTGCAAGAATTACCTCAGTTCTCTGCCCTGTGATCCCCATCTGTGAAATGGGCACAGTAATGATGGTGCTTAGATCACTGGAGAGTTGTGAGGATGAACTCAGTTAATACACAAAAGCACTGGATGCCGGGCATGTGGTATTGACTCTCATTTCCTCGTGAACAGGGACTGAGATATGTTTTTGTCCTGTGTTTAGCATAGAGCCTGGTACACGTTAAACACTCCTCTGTGGTCAGCGGTCTTTTTACCATGATTGCGATCACCGTGCTCTTGGTCATGTGGCTGCGTGACCAGGGCATTGCACATCGGTTCTCTCCTGGGAGCCACACAGCTGCTCTGTGATAATGACCTTGTGTGTCTCCTTACTTCCAGGAGCGATGAGAGCCCTGGGGTGGACAAGGAGTGGTCCTGGTGTCAGCTTTGTTCATGTTCACTTTCCTTGGGTAAACCAACAAGATGGCCCAGACCCACTGCTCCACAGGGTCAAATGGAACCGAAACGGTTACAGTTGAAAGCAAAAGTCGCTCAGTCGTGTCCGACTCTTTGTGACCCCATGACTATACAGTCCATGAAATTCTCCAGGCCAGAATACTGGAGTGGGTAGCCTTTCCCTTCTCCAGGGGATCTTCCCAACCCAGGGATCGAACCCAGGTCTCCCGCATTGCAGGCAGATTCTTTACCAGCTGAGCCACCAGGGAAGCCCAAGAATACTGGAGTGGGGAGCCTATCCCTTCTCCAGAGGATCTTCCTGACCTAGGAATGGAACCAGAGTCTCCTGCATTGCAGGTGGATTCTTTACCAATTGAGCTATCAGGTTACAATTGAAAGGGACCTTACATGTCTTAGCGTGTGTGTGCACGCTAAGTTGTGTCCTACTCTTTGTGATGCCACAGACTGTAGCCCACCAGGCTCCTCTGTCCATGGGATTCTCCAGGCTAGAATACTGGAGGGGGTTGCCATTCCATTCTCCAGGGGACCTTCCCGACCCAGGGATCGAACCTGCATCTCTTAAGTCTCCTTCATTGGCAGTCGGGTTCTTTACCACTAGCACCACCTGGGAAGCCCCAAAAATGTCTTTCTGGAAGTCCTTCATTTCATGCATGAGGCATCAAGGCCCAGGAGTGCCAGTGACACTTGGAGACAGACTTGAACTCTTGAGTCTTGGGGCTTAGTCCAGGGGCCGTCACTGGCCTGCCATCCTTCTATTGGGATGGGGCGGGCGGGAAGGGGCACAGCTCGTGGGCTCCACTGTCAGTACAGAGGGTACCCCAGGACATTTACTCCTGCTCTGCCCCTCCATCTCATCTCATCTCCTGAGATGAGATGATAAGATGGTGATGGATCCCCTGGTTCAATTCTGTATCATGGCTTCTTTGTGTCTCCATCTTTTCAATGCTGAATTTCCTACTGAAGGAGTAGGGATCTTGTTAAAAAGTAAGAACACCCATCTCAAGGCCACCCGCTGCCCTCCTCAGTCCCACCGAGTGTCCCCAAGCCCTGCTTAGGGGTGCAGACATGGGTACAGCTGCAGGGACGCTTCTGACCACCGGGCCCACGTAGGCAGCAGCCAGGGGCAAGGGGGGACCCTAACCTGTCTCCTTACGTGCCCATCCCCTTATGAATCGGACGCATTCCGAGAATGTGAATGGTCAGCCTCTTCTGCATTTTGGATGAACCACCTACAAAAGGTTTCTCTGAACCGCGTTTCACCTTCCTGTGTGAGTCTCCCCACCAGCCTGGGCCTTGAAAGCCTTTCTTGTGGCCTGTGCCGCCTCCAGGCCAGAAGGAGGCCAGGAAACAGGTGTGAAGGGTGATGGGCTGGGGGTCGCAGCCATGGGAGTGCATTGAGGGGGGACCTGGGCATGCCAGGGCTCAGAATGAGCGACGGTCCCCTCGACCCCTGCCAGGATGCTGCCAACTCCCATGCTATTCACTCCCTGAATGGTGTCCGGCAGGGACAGCCAGGCTGCCTGGCCAGGCCCCAGCATCCCTGCCATAGCCATGCCCTTGGTGGTGAATTCAGAGTCAAGGGCATGAATGGTTCGGCCAGTGCCACTGGGACCGTCACAGGAATCCCAGGAGTGCAGCCCAGATGCCTCTCGCCCTAAGGCACTGTACCAAGGCAGGGCTTCCAGGCTCCTTCCTAGGTTGAGATGCTGTGACTCTTTAGTCGTCTCTCCGAAGTGATACCTCATTCAGAGGCGAAAAACAGGGACTTGGAGGCTCTGCTCAAACCAGCAGCACAGACCTGTCGTCTCCTCCTTGCCTCCCGAAGTCTGTCCTGACCACCTGCCCCAGGGTCTGGAGCTCTGGGCTCTGCGGATCCCAGGTTCCTAAGGACCAGACACGAGGAGGAATCCTGTGATGGGTGTTTGCTTGCTCCAAGAATCCCATCCACTCAGAAACAGAGCATTCAGAGGGTTTGCAAGTTTTCTGCCAAAGATGATGGTTCCCTCCTTTAGGCAGTTCTTACAGAGGTTTCCACTGGGGCTCAGATGGTAAAGAATCTGCCTGCAATGCAGGAGACCCGGGTTCAATCCCTGGGTCAAGAAAATCCCCTGGAGGAGGGCATGGCAACCCATCCCGGTATTCTTGCCTGGAGAATTCCATGGACAGAGGAGCCTGGGGGGCTACAGTCCATGCGGTCACAAAGAGTCGGGCATGACTGAGCGATTAATGCTTTCACTTTCAGGCAGTTCTTATATAGTGACTTTGAACTTCTGAGCACTGGAGATGAGTGAGTCAGAGAAAGCTAAACCAGCATGAGATGGTTCCCCCACCCCATCAGATAGAGGAGACATTGGAAGCCCAGCGAGGTGGAATGACTACATGAAGGTCACATGGACAGCATCTGTATTGGAGCGCTCGGCTTCCCTCTGCCTGTCCTGCCCAGCTCGAACACAGTCTGAGTCTTTGGTTAAGAGTGAAAATGAAGCTTCCTGAGCAGTCCCTTCAAAACAGCACTTAGGAAGAAGCAGGGGCCGTTGGAACAAGAAAGGGCAACCTCTGTGCCTCTGTGCGCTGCTCCACCCAGTTTCTCATCTTTATATTACCACCCCCCCCCAAAAAAAAGGTCTCAAATAACCCAAACAGGCAGGGTCTGATCTGCAGACAGTCTGCAGGCATCCGCCCAAGAAACTGCCGGTCGGCCGGTCCATCCTCCTCTGATTTATGTTGTGTGTGTTAAGCCTTAAATTGTTGAGACTCTGGCTGGCTGCAGTGGTATTACTGGAGGGTTGGTGCATGTTTTCGGCTCACAGAGCTGGCTCCGGGGACTGGAGGTGTTGGCCCCGAATCAAGTCCAATCTCACACCTGTCTGAGACAATGAGGGCCTTGTTAGACGCATCTCCAGCCCAGGCGGCTCGGCCTGCTTACTTCTCGACATTCAGAACAGGAAGGGGGGGCACCTGGGCAGAGGGCGGGGGCTAGGAGAAGCCGAGCTGAGCCTGGGACATGCTGGGGTCGCCGCCTCCCTGGCCATCTCCTTCCTCCCCGCCCCCCCACCCCATTTTATAAACCTTTCCTTAATTTTGGAAATTAAAAAAAAAAAAATACAAATAAACAATACCAACATAGCACCCTTATGAAGGAGAATTTCCTACTGCAAAACAAGCAGCCCGGGGCCTGCTGGAGACTAAATTCAGTCGCGGCCCCGGGGTGGGGGTGGGGGGCGGCGAAGAAGTGGGTTAGCGGGATGCCTTAGCAGGGGTGGAACACCGCCCCCCCCGCGCCACCCCAACCAGGGCTGATGCTTGAGCTCCTCCCATGCTGACAGGGGTCTTTTCCTGGTTTCCCCTTCCATTGCTGACATCCCAGTGATGGGAGCGGAAGGGAGCTTCCTGCTCAGCTTTGTATCACGATACTCACGACACGGCAGACAGTGCTGTTGCGGTTCCACCTTCCTGTACCTTGTCGTAAGCAGAGAGGACGCAGCCGGCCGCCGGCACTTTAGTCTGTGGACTCTTTGCGAGTCCGCTTTTTCCCCGAGACCCCTGACTCTAGGCAGCCACTTGGGTGGGACCTTCTCTGGGTCCAGGCTGGTGCCCCTCAAGGCCAATGGCTCTGAGTGGTCTTTATTCAGTCAAAGCCACCCTGGGATGACTTTGTCTTCATAGGGATGGGTGGTGTGGAGGCCAGTGGGAGAACCATCCTGAAGGGAGTTCCCCAGAGTTAGGAAAACCGCCTCTTGGTGCCGGACTCCCCGGTAGGGAGCCCACCTTGGGGTTCCTCTCCCGCGGAGCTGCTGTGTTTTGGCAGCCAACACCTCCCAGCCCCACTTCTCTTAAGGTAAGCGAGGCTCTTACCCTGAGCTGGGAGGCATCTGGGCACCGGCGGTCACTCCGTTCTGCAAGAAACAGGTGGCCCCGTCCTACTCGCTGGCAGACAACTACATAAGCCATTAAAGGTCCCTGCAGGTCTCATGACCCCAGCCTCGGAGACACGGCACAGGACACCCAAAGCCTAGGACTTACCCGGGGGGAAGTGGAGCCTGGCGTTTTCTTAGCACAAATCACCTTTTTAAAAAAAAAATTATTTATTTACAGCTAGTGCTGCCTGGGCTTTTCTCTAGCTGTGCTGCTCGGGCTTCTCACCACCATGGCTTTTCTCTTGTTGTAGATCACAGGCTCTGGGGTGCTCGGCCTTCAGCAGCTGTGACACGTGGGCTCCTGGGCTCGAGAGCGTGAGATCTGTAGTCGTGGCGCTTGGGCTTAATTGCTCCACGGCTCGTGGGCTCTTCCCAGATCGGGGATGACACCCCGTGTCTCTTGCACTGGCAGGCGGATTCTTTACCACTGAGCACACCAGGGAAGCCCCGCATAGATTGCCTGGAACAGGTATCTCTATGTGAATATCAGCCAAAGTCCCCAAGGGACAAGAGGCTCACTTTCCAGGGGCAGCAGAGTGAGGCACATAAACAGCAAGGGACAGAAAAACCTGGGGACTCACTCTGGCTCCCCTCCAACCTGGCCGTGGTTCCCTTCTCTGTGACCTTAGGTGTGACCTTGACCACACAGGTGAAGACCCCATGCGGTGGGAGGTCTTGTCGCCAGCCTCCGCTGCAAGGTTCCTCCTCCTGTCTAGACACGTCACCCGGCCAGGATCTGATGACCACAGAGGGCTGGTCTGGAAATAACAGGGCACCTTCCCCACTGACCTCATAGCTCTCCATCCGTCGGAGGTCCGGCCTGTCTCTGGGCCGTGAGATGGTCCACGGTGAGCCCACCCATGCTCCAAAATGACCGAAGAGGCAAACAGATAAGCCGGAAGGAGGCTGGGGCACTGAGGCTGTGAGCAGTTGTCTTTCTCCCTGCCTTCTCTTCTGGCCTCTGAACACCAATCACCAGCCCTGCCCACCTATTTTGGCCCATGCTGGGGCCCACCTGGAAAGCCCTGACCCCTCACCCCCTCCAGCTCCCCTGTCCTGCCCCTTCTCCTTGAGGACATCTTTGTCCCCACCAATGACCACATTTCCCTCCTCCTGGACCTGTTGGTCGAGACCTCTCTCCCCACCTTCTTCCCTCCTTCTGCACTGTCCATTGAGACCCAGGGAAGGTACAAATTGGTACAAACTTTTCGAATGGTCCTGGGCTTCTGGGAGCGAGCATGTGAGGTTTTTCCCCTCCATGCTGCGACCTCGTCGAAACCTCAGAACCCACCCCGGGGCTGCCTCTTGGATGGTCAACACAGAACCCCGCCCACCTGTGCCGTCTTTCCCATCTGAGTACAAGTTTTTTCCTAGAAGTCCCAGGCCAGGGGGGAGCTCTCTCCGGGATGTCTCCAGACCCCATGACCCTGACCCAGATGCCTGGGGTTGGGGAGGGGGGCGGGTAGGGAAGGGGGTCAGTGGGCATCATCAAGCAAGCATTCTCCCTGCTTTTGAGAGTTGCAGGATTTAATCCCAACTTCAGAATTTCCCGCCCCTAATGATTTCCTTCCTCCCCAAGCACCTGCCGCCTTGGTGCTTTTCTTTCTTGCTTTCGCGATCTGCCCTTTCTGTGATTCGCAGAGCCTAGCTGGGATGGGGGGGCCTGGATGGGCCCACCTGGGTGACCCGCTACCCCTCCCTGGTCCTTTCCCTCCACTTTTGTGACAAGGAGGGAACCCGGAAGTCCCTCCGCTTCTTCATCTCCTGCCGCCATCACCTTGCACAGCTCCTGTTAACTCGAGTGCTGCCCCTTCCCCTTGGCTGAGCCGCCTACCTAAGCCAGTGTGTCTTCCTTCCCTCCGTCCAGATCCCAGACAGCTCACCCGAGCCTGTCATTCAGATGCCTGAACCTGGCTTCCCAGATTTAATGACAGCTCGGAACCCCAAAAGTTGACACGAGGTTGCCCACGGCTTCCTCATAGCACCGTCCCCCCTGACCTCACTGCCACCCCCTCGGCACCTGCGTTCTGTCCCCTTGCCCACCCCCTGTTCAGAGGTCCCCGTGTCCACTCCTTCTCCAGCAGTATCCATACATAGATCCCTCTGGGTTCCAGCATTTTTCAAATCCATCCTTCCAAGTTTCACTTTTTTATCTTGCTAGTGAATCTTACCTTCCCACCCCTGATCGCAGCTTCTTGCCCAAACTGACCCACTGACCGACCTCAGGGGCCCGGGTCCCCAGATACTGAAACCTTTTCACTACCGTCCCCTGGAGTGCCTCCCTCTGTGTCTGATAGGACTACAGAAGTCCGGTTAACCCCCCTGCCCCCAGACCCTGTTTTCACGGTCACATTATCATTTTCAGCTGGTGGACGGAGGACCATTCCAACACATCTGTCTGGTCTCTGTCTGAAAAAAAGTCCTGAAATGTGGACCAGCAGCTGGAAAGGCGTTTGCCACCCGCCTTATCAATCTTGCTTTTCACTTCTGTCTCCTCTCCTTCGGTCCCTCAGTTCCAATCAAGGGGAAAGCACTTTGGACGTGCTGTTAAGACTGGTTTGCTGGGGTTTTGTTTTTTTTTTTTTCAGTGCCGGCAGGAAGTTCCTGTTTATTGCAAAGGTGGTTCGTTTCCAAAGACATTACAGAGCAAAGCAGCTAGCTCTAGGATGATTTCTTGCTGCCTTTTTTTTCGGGGTGGTACACAATACCAAAAAAAAATAAACCAATGGGAGAGAATCAGCGAACACAAAGGGAGATGTTATAATAGGCTTTTGTTGGTACTTGCAATTTCTTGTTGAAAAACAGAGCAAAGACCCTGAGGTGCTGAGGTGCGGACAGAAGCCTGATGTTATCGGGCCCCTAGAAATCCTGCCTGGAGTCCAGTGGCAGGCAGGATCCAGAACTCAAAAAGACAGAGGCAACTGGTCTTGCTCAGTACAAACGGTGCTTTTAGTCTGTCGTAAACAGCCTGTGCCCCAGGGCTCAAATCCTTCAAAAGTTTGCCTAGGTAATTGCGTTTCATTGCCGTCTGGCATGTGCTTGTCTGTCTAATCTGGAGGTTCAGACAGCCAGGCCAAAGCTTGTGAGACTGCAGGAGAACGAGCCCGTGAATTTAATCCACTTGAAAGACAGACTAATACAAGTGCGCCTAACTCATTATTTTAAGTGATGGGAGCAGAAGAGGGTATGGCACTTTCCATAAAGGGGTTTAAAGTCAGCACGTTGGTCGCAGCCACTTGGCAGTGGAAGGCTATTAGGAGAAAAGGCAGAACCCGGGTGACCACGTGAGCTTTACTGCAGACTCCTGGCTTCTGGAAGCCTGCCTCTCCTGCGACCACCCCCAAAACACCGCAGGGGGCGAGGGACGGGGAACTTGGGAGGGGGAATGGCATCCTCCCTACCTAATTTTGAGTTGCATTATTCATGAATTCACAGCAGCAGCAACAGATTTCCACTTCCACTTGAGATCTGGGGTTGTCTGGACTTCGTTTCAGAATGGAAAGGAGATGTAAATGGAATCAGGACTTCCCAGCCAGCCCCACAAAGCTCAGATCTCAGATCCGTAAGCAGGAAATGTACCCCTCCCCAGCATCCAAAGAGCACTGTACTTGGGGACTACTTCCGTGTGTGTGTGTATATATTTGTTTGTTTGTTAAGCTTAGACCAGCTTCTTCGTTTTGTCAGTATCTGGTAACTAGGTGCAGGGTAGGGGCAGCTGGCTGCAACCATCATACAGTAGCAACAGCCCTCCACCAGCACCCAGCAAATCTGTCCCCACCCTGCCACTAACCTGCTGTGGGGGACAGAGGGGGCCATCTCACCTCGCCACGCCTTGGTTTTCTCTGACGGCAGAGGGTTGGGGGCTGGCTCACAAAGGCTCGAGGTTGCTTTCTGCTCTGTCACCCCCTGAGATGTTGGAATGAAACCACAGACATGCAGACAGAGATCTGCATCGTTATCTGGTTACGTGTGACTCATGCCCAGGGAGCCCGGGGGAGGCAAGTGCCAGCCTGTCCCCTTCCTCAGGTGGCACGGCTGACCGTCAGCTCGGGAGGAGTGGTCTTGTCGGTCGTGCACACCAGCGGCTCACCCGAGGCTCGGCACGCCAGACATCCGAGACCGGGTGCCAGACCGTGAGACTGTGGGCAAAGTGGCCGTCCCCAACCCTGGCACCCTGGCCACAGCATGATGGCGGACGAATGGCCTCCAGCCACCCCTGGGTTCCCAGAAGGGCTCCAGACGGTGCCTTGTTGCTTCACACCCCTCAGTTCCACTTGTACTCAGCTCAGGGCTTGTGCTGCATTAAAATTCTCTTTTGAGTCTGGGGGCATTCTGGAAGGCACAGCGTTCTGGTTTGTGATCATGGTTGGACACTGGGGAGGTGCGTGCCTACCCTGGGCTGGGTTTTCCTGAAGCACCGCTGGCATTTGGGGCCGGGTCATCCCCTGCTGTGGGGGGTGGGGTGGGGTGAGGGGCATCCTGTGCCCTGGGGGATGTTACATACAACCCCCTGGCCTTCACCCATGCAATGCAAAGAGCATCCCCCTTACCCGAGTGGCAACAACCAAAAACATCTCCAGACGCTGTCCGGTGTCCCCTGGAGGAGACACCACCCCTGTTGAGGCCCCTCTGGGAAACTCACAAGAGTTCAGTTGTTCCACCAGGATGTCAAGGTCAGTGTCGACCACAGATGGCAGCTGCTTGGACCTCAGGAGTAAATCCATGCTGACCCTTGACTTTTGCAGGCCAGGGTCATCCCCGTACTCTAGGGTCAACCCTGCTCTCCGGGGTCATCCTTGTTGCTGAGCAAGAACGTCTAATCGTCTGCTCTCTCAGACTTGGCTTTTAATTTTTTCTAAAAAAAAAAAAAAAATCTTCATTTTAGTCCAAGTCACTAAAAACCTGCTGCTTCTCCGAGGAAGCCTTCCTTGACCTTGAAAATCAAAGCGGTTCTCTGGAGGGAGGTTTCCCGCTGCCGGGCCCCACGGTATCATCTTTCTCAGGGTGACCTCATCTATCAAAGTATGAAGGTTGTATTTGAAATGCCATTTACTTTCTCTAAGTCAATACGTGAAGCTGTGGCTTTTTAGATCATCAGAGGTCTGCTTATTACCAAGAGTTTCTGTGCGTGTGGATGTGTCAGTTTTTAAATCCAGGCCCACGCCGCAGTTTAAAAGGAATTCCGGCGGATTTCTGTTTGCCTTTCTGAATCAGAGTTTGGGGTGATGGTCCTCTGTGAGCGCAGATTGCCCCCAGATGAGTCTGACTTTATTAGTCTGCGTCCTTTGTTCAGAGCACCAGGGATGAGCTTGTGAAAACGCTGGCAGCGCTTATCTTCAAAGGCCTCCTCCCTGCTGCAGAACTCCACCTCGGCAACCTGTGCTATTCATCTGTTGCCGTCCCAATTAGTTCACGTCAAGGTCAGTTCTGTGGGGTGTGCGCAAACGGCTGCAGGCTTAAGTGAGCCAGTTCCTCTCCTGCGGGTCTCGCGGCCGGTAGGGTGGGATGGGGAGACGGCAGGGTGGGGGGCGGAGGCAGGGGGAGCCATGGGCTCCCACAGAGGAAGCCGACAGGGATGCCCCCGGCTCACGAGCTGAAGACATCTAGATATATTCTGGCTCACGGAACTGCCACCAGGTGACCAGACAGCTCAGCTTCTTCCTTCCCACTTGCTGCTCTGCTGGAAAATGTCTTGAGTAGTGAGCAATTTTCAAAAAACCACGAGAAGCATAAAAGGAGCCATTTCTTGGCGGGGAGGGGGTGGTAGGGTTCTTTGTGTATAGAGAGACCTCGTGTTTTAAGACGTCTAATAAAACATTCCTCCTCCCGAAAGATGTTTACGGATGGGGAACCGGAGCTGGTGGGTCTGGAAGGGCGTCCTGTTCCAGGGATGAAAGCAGGATGCTGGGGTCAGGATGGCTGGTCCTGCGGTTGCCCCGAGGTTAGCAAACGAAAAGGTGGGAGTCTGGGAATTGCAGTGCCTTCTGTCTCCAGTGTGGAGAGGACAGGCTGCCTCCATGTGCCATCGCTGCAGGCACAGCAGGGCGGAGGGAGGAGGGTCAGGGGTTGGCAGTGCCCTGGAAGTGGGGAGAAATGCATAGTTCTGTACATCCAGAGACTTTCCCAGCATGTAGTGGACCGGCAGTGTTGGAGGAGATGGGATGGCCAGGAACCATACAGTGCCGGGCTGGTCCTCAGGCAGGTGTGGGGTGTCCCCCACAAAAGGATGCTAGAGGGGTGCAGACGGGGCGGTGCCCCGAGTGGTCCAACCCCCCTAGTCCTACAGCTGGGATTCCCAGGAGCCTGGGCTGATGTGTGGGAAAGGGAAAGGCTTGAGTGTGTGGGGTCGCTGGGGCTGGCTGGTGGGGACAGGAGGGGAGGACAGGAGAATGCTAGGCAGGGGCGCTGCTGCCTTGGCCGGTGAGCAGACGTGGGAGGGGTGAGGCCCCCCACTGCTCAGGGCTTCCCCGCACTTCCCTTGTCTTCTGTGGGGACATTTTTCTGGCTGGGAGCATGGAATGGAAGCTCTTAAAGAGCCATTGCCATAAGCCCGAGTCCCAGCCCCCTCTAAGGGGAAGAACCATGCATCCTTAATGTGCATCCTCTGCTTTCTGGATTCTGTACGGCGATGGGTACCCTCAGCAGCGTGGCTGGGGGATAGGCTGGTGCTCCGGGGGGAGGCAGCCCATGTAAGTGAGACCCTACTTCCCGGCGGAGGGGCTGGGAGCATTTTTCACCTGGGACCTCGGGGCCAAAGCCGAGGCAGGTTTCACCCCCCTCCTCCCTCCAGTGGGACCACGCAGGTCCTCTCTGGACGCGGAATCTTCCTCTGAAGGGACAGGGAGTAAAGACTTCAGTTCAGTCGCTCAGTCGTGTCCAACTCTTTCCAACCCCATGGACTGCAGCACGCCAGGCCTCCCTGTCCATCACCAACTCCTGGAGCTTGCTCAAACTCACGTCCATTGAGTCGGTGATGCCATCCAACCATCTCATCCTCTGTTGTCCCCTTCTCCTCCTGCCTTTAATCTTTCCCAGCATCAGGGTCTTTTCCGATGAGTCAGTTCTTCGCATCAGGTGGCCAGAGTACTGGGGTTTCAGCTTCCTTACTGGGAGCCAGATACTGCATGAGCAACGATGAGGTTGGAATACCGTCTCCTCTTTCCGGAATGCCCACCACCCCCCACCCCCGCCGCCCACAGGTGGGGGGGCGGCACTGAGTCTCCCGTGGCTTAAGCTGCTTGCCTCAGCACACGGGGAGTGAGTAGCGAGCCAGGGGCTCAGCCCTCATCTCGCAGAACCTCCCTCCAAGCCCTGCCCTTGCTGCAGGCCCTTTCTCCCCAAGGGGCGGCTTGGGGACAGGGTCCCAACCCCGGAAATGTCTGGAGCCACTCGGACCAAAGGCAAGTTCAGCGTCTTTCGTGCTGTGGTTCGCCCTTCTCTAGATGGTCTTCACTGTGCTCTTTTTTTTTTCCCTATACATGTGAGTTCTTCTGGTTTTATTGGGATGCTGTGATACTGCTTCAAGTCAGAGTGTCTGGTGTCAAATTCATTCGGGATGCGTCACGTCACCTGAGAGCACAAGACGCAGAGGATGCCTGAACAGGCTTCGAGCCACTCTTAGAATGCGTGTGAGGACAGCCCAGAGCAGGCGTGTGTGTAGCAAGATGGGTTTTTATTGTGACTTTACAACAGCTTCCCTGGTGGCTCAGCTGGTAAGGAATCAGCCTGCCATGCGGGAAACCTGGGTTCGATCCCTGGGTTTGGGAAGACCCCCTGGAGAAGGGAGAGGCAACCCACTCCAGAATTCTTGGGCTTCCCTGGTGGGTCAGCTGGTAAAGAATCTGCCTGCTGTGCGGGAGACCTGGGTTCGATCCCTGGGTTTGGGAAGATCCCCCAGAGAAGGGAAAGGCTACCCACTCCAGTATTCTGGCCTGGAGAATTCCATGGGCTGTATAGTCCATGGTGTCACAAAGAGTCAGACACGACTGAGCAGCTTTCACCTACAACAAATACATAAATCTCATGATAATAGTAAAATTCGTCAAAAGGGTCTAACTTTTTACAAAGCTGTAGGAGTGCTAAAAGTGAAAAGTTCACCGTGGAGCAGGATGGGGCTGGGACCTCAGAGGCAGCCAGCCTGCAAACTGGCCTCCCGGGGACCTGCTGTGCACTGCGTCTCCTGAGCCTTAAGCGCATCCTCCGGTACCGAAAATTCACGGTCCCATTGACAACATCACTCTTTTTTTTTTCTTGCCTGCTGCCACCTTGAGGCATTTCAAGGACCCTGGATCTGCCCAGAGGACGCCTGTTACTGTATCTACTTCGTGGGAGAGGCCCTGCTGCCTCCCTGCAAGTCCTGTAGGTCGCCTCTCCCCACCATCCACAAGGGACTGCAGCTCGGTTCTGACAGCCTCACGCCCTGAGCCTCCGAACGAAAGACTGTCAAACCTGCACAGTCCTCTTTATAGCATGTGCTGCCCTCAGTGGAATGATCCGTCATCAAATTCTGTTTCTTTAGCGGCCCTGGGGGTTCCCTAGGGGCCCAGCAGTGAAGAATCCGCCTGCAGTGCAGAAGATATGGGTTCGATCCCTGGGTCTGGAAAGTCCCTTGGAGGAGGGCATGGCTACCCACTCCAGTATTCTTGCCTGGAGAATCCCATGGATAGAGGAGCCTGGCGGGCTACAGTCCATGGAGTTGCAAAGAGTTGGACACAATTGAGCGACTGAACAGTCCTGGGGGGTGCTGTGTGTCTCCTGCACGTTAGGTGTCAGGAACTTGGCCCCTACAAGGGAGGGTCTTCATTTACCCACCGGGGCGGGGGGTGGACACTCAGCCCCAAGCTAGAAGCTGCCTGAGATCTCCCAGCCTCCCCTCTGGCCCATCCCTTTTAGGACCAGTGAAGGGGGCGAAGTTGCTGGAGATGAGTAGTTGGGAACAGAGAGATACCTTTATCCTCCACATTCTGAGACTTTTTTTTGTTGGAAGAGACAAGACATGGAGGAGTGGACAGAAATTAGCAGGGCGGTTGTGGAGTAATTTAAATGTGCCTGCGATGGCCTGGCCTTACCGGAATTTACCAGCCCATCTACACAATCAGTTCAGGCCTGGAAAGTGTGTTCTGTGGGGAGTTGGTGGCGGCGGGGGAGGCGCGGCAGAGGTTTAGAAAGTGAGGGTGCAGAAAAATCTTTGGTGAGAAAAATCTGGTGAGATGTCTGCAACGGATGCTTGTCTGGCAGTGTCCAGGGAAAGAATTTGTCTGCCAGGCTGGGGAACATGGCTGAGGGCAGAAGGTGCCTTCCTTTCCTTGGGTCCAAGGTTCCTCCGTCCGTGCGACCTGAAGGCCACCGTCCCTCCGATGCAGGGGACAGTGCTGGCAGAGAATCGAGTGTTATCCGGACCCTTGTCTCTTCTAGAAGCCAGTGACTTATCCCTGAGCCCTGCCTCGGAGACGACGGTGCCTGTGTCCAGAGCCTTTTTCCAGACGTGGCTCAGACTCTGATCTGGCCGAGGGGAGCGGCCTCGTGGCAAAGGCTTGGACGGTTTCCCCTGGGAACTGTCTGGCAGGTCTAATGAGGAATGGCTCTTTGCGTTTATAGAGCGCCTTTCATCTGCGGCACTCAAAGCTGCTCCACAAACAGTAATTAACTCTCAACACCTGTGAGGCAGGTGAGTCTGGTCAGCCCCATTTGCAAAGATGAGGAAACAAGAGGTTTGAGAGGCTGTGCTGAGCCACAGGAGGAGCTGGGGGTAGCTCTGGGTAAGGACCAGCATGCTAGACTCCCAGTGCCCTGACCACAACGTCGGGAAGCCTCTCCCTGCTGGGGAGACACCCCACCTCCTGAGTCTGGGACCCCAAGGCAACGAGGGGGTAGGGATGAGACCACAACATGGCTCCCTTCTGCCCTCCAGAAGGCAGCCTGCCACCTCCTGGGACCGCCAGTCAGCTACGAGGATGGGTCCTGGCCTTTAAAATGCAGCATCCTCAGGTGGGTCTCTGCCCCAACTTGGGGCCGTGTGCGTCCCTTCGGAGTAATTGCTGGAACCAAGGATGCTGCGCTGTACATGACTAACCAAGGAGTCTGTGGCCAGAGGAGGCAAATAAATTGCGGGCAGATCCTCGGAGCTGTTCCATAGCTTCTTATTCCAGCACCCAGAGCTGGCGGGGACCGATTCACGTTACCAGGGGCTTTCACTGCCGGCAGCGCCAGGCCGGTGTCTCTGCCTGGGCGCACGTGAAGGGGCCGCCATGCCTGCTTGCTGTGTTACTGTGCCACCTGCACCACAGAGGCCAGATTAAACAGGGCTTCAGACGGACGGCTGGACGTTTCAGGAAATGCCTCTTTCGTAGCAGAGCCTGACCCGGCTCTGAGGGTGGCACTGGAGCCTCTGGGAGTGCCCTGTTTTGTTCCCAGGGGAGCCTGCATCTACTGTCCAGGGGTCCCAGACAGGGAGAATGCCAGTGAGCCATCACTGGGGCTCGCCCTGACACATCGCCCTGGAAACTGACTCACATCTCTGAGTCCTGAGTCACATCCTGTTGTGTGTGCTGAGGCACCCAGGAGGGCATTACAGCAGCTGCCCGTGGCTGAGGTGAACTTGGAGGGCACCCTGGGAACTGCCCTTCTGCCTCTCAAGCCGAAAAGGGGGTGCGGCGGTGGGGGGAGATCCTCTAGGGAAAAACCCGGCACTGCCCTGAGGGTTTATATGTTCACCACGTTGGCTTGGCTCTTTTAAAAATAGACACTGGGGCCCTGGCATGTACACAACTGTCTGGTCTTTGTTTTCAAGTGGCTCTGAAAGGTGACTGAAAGATCACATCTTTAAAGAGGCCAGCAAGATAGCCAAGGAAACGGCCTTCTAACTCTAACTAGCAACAGGGCCTCCATCAACTCTCTCCTGGCCCATTGGGAAGCCAGGTTTTGAGGGTGCCCATAGACAGACTGAGTGTTCAGAGACCCAGGAGGCATCTCTGGCCATCCTCTCCTGTGGCCCTCCAGGAACATGAGGACAAACTAGGACTTTTTTTTTTCCTCTTCTTCACAAGAGAATAAGAGTTTTATTTTTAGTTGGAATATAGCTGCTTACAGAGCTGTGTCAGTTTCTGCTGCTCAGTAAAGTGAATCAGCTATACTTAAATCCCCCACCCCCCTTCCCATCTGACTGCAAGGACATCAAAGCAGTCTATCCTAAAGGAATCAGTCCTGAATATTCATTGGAAGGACTGCTGCTGAAGCTGAAGCTCCAATACTTTGGCCACCTGATGGGAAGAGCTGACTCACTTGGAAAAGACCCTGATGCTGGGAAAGATTGAAGGCGGGAGGAGAAGGGGATGACAGAGGATGAGATGGTTGGATGGCATCACTGACTCGATGGACATGAATTTGAGTAAACTCTGGGAGTCGGTGATGGACAGGGAGGCCTGGCGTGCTACAGTCCATGGGGTCGCAGAGTCGGACACGAATGAGCGACTGAACTGAACTAAACTTCCCCTTTAGGTCACACAGAGCACGGAGTACAGTTCCCTACAGTAGGTTCCCACCAGCTATTTTGTACACAGTGTCAATAGTGTCGATATACACAGTATATATATGCCAACCCCAATCTCCAGTTCATCCCAGCCAGCCCCCCCTCCCCCTTTGGTGTCCATACAGTTGTTCTCTACATCTCTGTCTCTGTTTCTGCTTTGCAAGTAAGATCATCTATACCATTTTTCTAGATTCCACATATATGCGTTAACATCCGTTATTTGTTTTTCTCTTTCTGACGCATGCACTCTGCTGTGTATGACAGCCTACAGGTTTAAACTCTTCAAAAATCTTCTCTAGTTTCCTAAGGTGGAAGCTTATTGGTTCTGAATCATTCTTCTTTTCTAATAAATGCATTAAGATGGGATAAATTTCCCTCTAAGCACTGCTGTCGCTGCATCACAAATTGTGATGTTGGATTTTCATTTAGTTTGAAATATTTCTCTTGAGATTAAATAACCCATGGGTTATTTAGAAGTGTGTTGTTGAAACTCCAAGTATTTGGGGGATTTTCTAGCTGTCTTCATGTCACTGACATTTTAGTTTAAATCTCTGTGGCCTGAGAGTGGACCCTCTATGATTTCCATTCTTTTCTATTTGTTTAAGGTGTGTTTTATGGTATATCTTGTGGGGCACGTTCCCTGTGAGCTTGAAAAGAATGTGTATTCTGCTACTGTCAGATGAAGTTTTCAAAAGATGTTGATCGATAGAACTCTTTGCATCAACTGTACCCCAACTCTCTGCCTGCTTGATCTATCAGTTACTGAAAGAGGGCTGTGAGGATTTCGGCTGTAACTGTCTTTTTCTCTTTCTTGCTGTAGTCTTATCAGTTTGAATCTCATGTCTTTGGACATTCTGTTATTAGGTACATATATACTAAGGATTCTTATGTTGTCTTAGACATAACATTTTTTCATCATGTAATTCCCCTTTATTGAATTATAGTTGATTTACAATGTTAATTTGTGCTGTCCAGAAAAGTGATTCAGTATATAACTTTTTCATGCAATTCTCCTCTTTCTCTCTCGAAATTTTCCTTCTTCTGAGGTCAGTTTTATACAAAATTAATACAGATGCTCTGGCTTTGATCAGTAGTAGCCCAGTCTTTTCCCTATCCCTTTACTTTCAACCTGAGGCTTTATGTTTAGTTTCCTTGTAGACAACACATAGTTGAGTTTTGTCTACTCTGTCTCCTTCAGTTGACACATGCATTAGACCATTCATATTTAAAGGGATCGCTGGTATCACTGAATTAACGTGGACCATGTTTGGAATTGTTTTATATTTGTTGCACCTGTTCTTTTTTTGCCTCTTTTTAGGCCTTCTCTGGCTTTACCTGAGCATTTTATATGATTCCATTCCATTTTATCTCTACTTTTGGTATATCAGTTATACTTTAAAAATGTTTTTAGTGATTGTCCTAGAGTCTGAAAAATACATGGTAGGCTGCAGTCCATGGGGTTGCTAAGAGTCAGACACGACTTAGCGACTTCACTTTCATGCATTGGAGAAGGAAATGGCAATCCACTCCAGTGTTCTTGCCTGGAGAATCCCAGGGACGGCAGAGCCTGGTGGGCTGTCATCTATAGGGTCGCAGAGTCAGACACGACTGAAGCGACTTAGCAACAGCAGCAGCAGCAGCAGTAGCAGCAGCAGTGAATGTAAGTCACCATCAAATAACACAAGACCACTTCTTCCTTTCCATTTCTGTAATTCATGTCACTTATCTGTATCTTACAACCACCTGACACATTACTATTATCACTTTAAACAGTTATCTTTTGGATCAGTTAAGAATACAAAAAGTAAGACTTCATTTATTCTTCCATTCTTTATGTAGATCCAAGTTTCTGATGTTATCTTCCTTTTCCCTGAAGAACTTTTTTTTAACATTATCTGCAAGGCCACTCCAGTTTTCTTGCCTGGAGAATCCCAGGGATGGGGCTGCCTGATGGGCTGCCGTCTATGGGGTTGCACAGAGTTGGACATGACTGAAGCGACTTAGTAGCAGCAGCAGCAGCAAGGCAGTTCTGCTAGATGTTAGCTCAGTTTTTGTTTGTCAGAGAATGGCTTTATTTCTCCTTCATTTTTGAAGGAAATTTTGTTGAATATAGAATTCTAGGTTGGTAGCTTTTTTCTTTCAACACTTTATTTACAACACACTTTTTGCTTGCATGGTTTCTGGAGCAAAGTCTGCAGTAATTCTTACCAATGTTCGACCCTGGGTAAAGTGTTCCCACTCACCTTTTCTTTTTGGTTTCTTTCAAGATTTTCTCTTTGTCTTTTTTTTTTTGTAGTTTCAATATATGCCTAGATGTAAATTATTTGGTATTTATTTTGCTTAATTGGTGTTCCCTGAGTTACCTGGATCTGTGGTTTGGTGGCTGTCATTAATTCTGGCAGGTTCACAAATATCCCTTCCACTCTGCTTTCTTCTCATTTTCCTTCTGATATTTCTATTACACATATATTACACATATTTGAAAATTTTCCCAAAGTTTGTGGATATTCTGATTTTTATTTCTGTTTTTCTGTCTTTATAGTTTGGTAGATAGGGCTTCCCTTGTGGCTTAGTTGGTAAAGAATCCACCTACAATGTGGGAGACCTGGGTTCAATCCCTGGGTTGGGAAGATCCCCTGGAGAAGGGAAAGGCTACCCACTCCAGTGTTCTGGCCTAGAGAATTCCATGGACTGTATAGTCCATGGGGCTGCAAAGAGTCGGACAGAACTGAGTGACTTTCACACTTTCACTTTCCCAATAGTTTGGGAAGATTCTATTGACATATTTTCAATTTCATTGAAATTCTTTTCTCACGCATGTCCAGGCTGTTGAAGAGGCCATCAAAGGTACTTCTCATTTCTGTTACAGTGCTTTTCATTCCTGGAACTTCCTTTTGCATCTTACAATTTCTTCCCTGCTTACATTACCCATCTGTTTTTGCATGCTGTCTTCTTCAATGAAACTGAAAATATGTCAATAGAAACAGTGGCCATAATCAAGCAAAAATGTTCACTGGCAACATGAATGAATGAGGAAGTGAGGAACGTCATGAACCTAAGAGTGAATGAATGAAGTAACTCAGCATGAGGATTAATACAATAAGAAAGAGACTCTCTAGGCATCATACAGGTCTGGGACCGTCACTAATATCAGACTCTAAGTTCCAATGGGGCAGTGACATAACTGGTCCTACTCACAAATTAATACATGTATTAATAGTAAGTTTCAAAAAACTTGTTCATTTTGGTGGATTGACCTATCAAAGGCATTCCCTTTGAGAACAAGCAGCACTTCTCTGAAGATTGGCAGACAGTAGTTCTCTTTCTTGGCCTATGACTTTCTTTTCTCTGTAACTACCATCTTACCCCCATCCCACTTCCCCTTCCTGGAATACACATATTTATTATTACAAGCACTGTTCTTCACCTCACATACCCACCTTATTCTCCCCTAACTCTGATTAACATACAAGCAGAGAGGTACTGCATGCATGTGTGCACGCTGAGTCATTTCAGTCATGTCCAACTCTTTGCAACCCTTTGGACTGTGGCCCATCAGGCTCCTGTCCATGGGTTTCTCCAGGCAGAATTCTGCAGTGTGTTGCCATGCCCTCCTCCAGGGGATCTTCCCCAGCCAGGAATCAAACCTGCATCTCTTGAGTCTCCTGCATTGGCAGGCGGGTTCTTTACCATTGGCATTGGAGAAGGCAGTGGCACCCCACTCCAGTACTCTTGCCTGGAAAATCCCATGGATGGCGGAGCCTGGTAGGCTGCAGTCCATGGGGTCACTAAGAGTCGGACATGACTGAATGACTTCACTTTCACTTTTCCTTTTCACGCACTGGAGAAGGAAATGGCGGCCCACTCCAGTGTTCTTGCCTAGAGAATCCCAGGGACGGCGGAGCCTGGTGGGCTTCCGTCTATGGGGTCGCACAGAGTCGGACACAACTGAAGCGACTTAGCAGCAGCAGCAGCAGGAAGCTCCAGGGAGGTACTGTTTGGGGGGCCTGTTTGAATTAAGATCCTGCACTGTCACCATCGGAGAAGGCAATGGCACCCCACTCCAGTGCTCTTGCCTGGAAACTCCCATGGATGGAGGAGCCATGGGCTGCAGTACATGGGGTCACTAAGAGTCGAACACGACTGAGCGACTTCACTTTCACTTTTCACTTTCATGCATTAGAGAAGGAAATGGCAACCCACTCCAGTGTTCTTGGCTGGAGAATCCCAGGGACGGCGGAGCCTGGTGGGCTGCCGTCTATGGGGTGGCACAGAGTCGGACACGACTGAAGCCACTTAGCAGCAGCAGCAGCAACTGTCACCATTGGAAGGGGCTTAGCGATCATCTCCTTTCAGAGATGAGAATAAGAAAGAGTAAGCATGTGATCCAGGGCCATCACACAAACAGGCTAGAGGTCACTTCTCCTGCCTCCAGCCCAGTGCTCAGGTGCCCAGAGCACTGTCATTTCCATAGTTGTCTTCATGTATTCATGTTGGCCCCATCATAGCAAGAATGTGAACTCAATGGTAAACTCACCATAAACCATATTATTGGCCCTTCCTTTTGTTTTGTTTTCATTACTAGTCCATGTAACATTTAGAAGAAAACACGCAAAACTCCCGCCATGAGAAGCTCGCCATCACCACCTTCTGGCCCACCGCTGCCAATGAAGCCAAACACAGTTCACTGTGGTCGCAGATGTGAAAACTGATCGGGGGCCACTGGGCTTCTAGTACCACCCATCCATTCCCCACTCCCACCCCACTCCCAGCTCTGAAAAGTTGAGTTGTGGTGTGAACTCAGAAGATGTTGAATTTGAAACCCTGTGTTAAAAAAAAAAAAAATCACAGAACCTGGACTTTAATCATAAAGATTATTTTACCAAAGCATATTTTTAAAAGGCTGTGAAACATTATGCAACGTTTGCATGGTTTAATTATGAGTTTAGAAAAGCCTAGCACAACTTTTTCACTACAGTAAAACATGACAGAGCATGAATCATGGCATAATACTTATGCTTACTGTGGTTTTAGACATGGGGTTAGGGGTGCTGGGCTGTCTACACAGCAGGGCATGAATTACTGTACCGCAATTCACACCCAGAGGGCTTTATGACAATTATAAAACCTCTTTTGTTTGCTTTTTAAATGATTAAAATATTTGAGTACCATATATATTCACTTAGTAAATACATATATATCCAGGACATAGACACAGCTTAATAGAAAATATCTGAGGGTATAATTTTTATTTTCACTTGAAGCAAAATCCTTGTAGCAATATGGGAATATCAAACAATCTGCTGTTGCTATTTGCTTTCAATTACTGGAAGCACTGTTTGCTCTAAGATTATGCAGGATCTTCGACTGTGGTTGAGCACTTATTTTCCACTGAGTCTGGAGTGGACCAGTACTTTATCCCTTGCCATCCCCTCAGATTCTCTCAAATTCAGATGGAAATAAAGACCTTTATTTAACACTAGGTTTCAAAGATTCTAAATTATTTCCCCAGGTTTTTCAACATTCAAAATTAAAAGGTCAGGATTTTTTTTTTTTAATTTTAATCGGAAGACAATTGCCTTACAGTGTCATGTTGGTTTCTGCCATAAGACAATGTGGATCAGTCCTAAGGATACTGTCTCCCACCCTCCGCCCCATCACACTCCACTCAGTTGTTACAGAGCACTTAGCTCAGCTCCTTGTGTTGCACACCAACTTCGCACTGGCTGTGTGTTTTACACGTGGTAATGGACGTGTTTCAACGCTCCTTTCTCAGTCCATCCCACCCTCTCCTCCCCCACTGTGTCCATAGACCCGTTCTCTGTGTGTCTCTATTCCTACCCCACCAATAGGGTTCATCAGTGCCTTTTTCTGGATCCCATATATATGCGTTATTAATACAGTGGTTCTGACTTCCTTCACTCTGTGTAACAGGCTCTAGCTTCATCCACCTCGCGGGAACTGATCAGATTCGTTCTAAGCCAGTTACGTCAAAGAAAAGAAAGAAGTCGATCAGTATGAGAGGAACTGGGGCGAGGACTGTCAGGAGAAGAGTAAGGATAACAAGGCAGACGCGAGTCCCCAGATGCCTCATTCTGTCCTCCACTGTGGCGGTTTCAAAGGCATTAAAGATGAGGGAAAAGTTAACCGCTGCAAGTGAAGAGCCCCAGCATTCTGCCCCCTCAGCAAGTGAGGGAGCAGAGGCAGACACTGTTTAACGAGAAGGACTAACTCATTTCTTTATGTCACGACGCACACAGAACTTAACAGCTGGCATTTCCCTCAGGAACTTAGCTTTTTCTGTGTTTACTCCCAGCAGCCTGAACCCGCGGCTGCAAAGACCCCTGGGAGTTAGTGCTGTTTGTTGTCGCCTTTGTCCACAAAGAAGGTGGGACACAGAAAACTAATCCTAAGACAGAAATGTAAAGCCCTCCCATGGTGGGACAGTGGGCAGTTTTTTAATTTTCTTACACAGTTGATCTAAGAATGGAAAGGATTTTTTTTCTTCCTCCTTTTCATCTGCAAACAGTACGATGCTTTTGAAAACCAAGATGTCTATGAGTGCTGGAGTCAAATTTACAAAATCCTTTTTACCTAACCCTTCTGAAGTCAGATTTTTGTCTCTTCTCTATCCCAGGAAGGCCTCTTTTAATGGCAGTCTATACAATACTTGCTCAACATTTTGCCCTTTAAAAGTTGCAAACTTGAGGTCTTAACAACAACAAAAAAAACCCAAGACATCTCTGTTAGTCTGGGATGACAGAACCAGCTCTGCACTGCTGGGTTTGTAAGCAGTCATCAGGCCTTGCTGCCAGTTTCTCAGCCAGACTTTCTTATCAGTTATCCCTGGGACAGAGATCACCTGTACGGAAAATATTAAACAGCCATCGAATAGTCTTGTCCAAGGTACCAAAAAAAGACCCAAACCCTTGCATTCTTTTCTGCTTACTGAGTATAGAGATGGGTGATGACCTGATAATGATGACTGTAATTATTGGTAAACCGGGGCAGTCAGTATGTACAGCAGGTCAACAGTTTGAATATTAACACTTCCACCTGGAAAGCGTAACCAGCTCCTCTCATCGGTGCGTGTGTGTGCTCAGTTACTCAGTCGTGTTTGACTCTTAGTGACCCCGTGGACTGTAGCCCGCCAGGCTCCTCTGTCCATGGGATTCTCCGGGCAAGAATACTGGAGTGGGTTGCCATGCCATTCTCCAGAGGATCTTCCTGACCCAGGGGTGGAACCCACGTCTCCTGCATCTCCAGCACTGGCTGGCGGATTCTTTACCACTGAGCCACCTGGGCTGGTGAGGTTACATAAAACCTTTGAAGGAATAATTAGCAGAAGAAAATCTTCAAAAGTTAAACATAAATTATGTATCAGTATCATTTCTTTTGGGGGGATATCATCACAAAAGCAAATACTTGGGACTTAAGGAAGCTTACTAAACACTGGTAAGTAGGCCACAAACACGTCTAAGAGTTCAACAAAGGTAGCTGGTTTTTTTTTACTAAATGCATTCGTTTTTCAAATCCTGCCCCCCTCACGCATCACTGACCTCCCCGATTCTCTGCAGATACGAGGCAGATCCAGCCATCCCCACCGTGGTCCTATGATCAGTCCTACCAGTACCTGGGATCCATCGCCTCTCCCTCCGTCCACCCAGCCACACCCATCTCGCCTGGGCGGGCCAGCGGCATGACGACCCTCTCAGCCGAGCTTTCCAGTCGACTTTCAAGTAAGATGCTTGAAAATATACTCTTTGAAGTCTGGCTGCTGTGGAAGTTTCTGGAGGCCAGACAAGATGCATGAAGGGGGTGGGGAGGGGACAGTCATTTTTAACTGGACATGATGCAGTTAGAGACAACGCTATCTGTCTCTTAAGTCTCACACCCATGCACTGATTTTCCTTGACATTCAGAGGCAGAGATTATGGATATGGAGGTAGAAGTGGCTTGTAAAAAGTGGATTCCTTGGGCCTTTTGGGGTGCTCACCTTTATTTGGCAAGCGAGGGTGGGAGCTGAAGGATCAATAATAGAAAAGGCCCAAGTAGTCAGCTTCTGGAGTTCAGACAGGATGATCCGTGTTGCAGTGGCGAGCTCACACAGATCACGTGAACGGCGTGCTGGGGCACACATGCAAAGGGACACAGACCTACCCCAGTGGGACACTTCCAACTAAGAGCTGCTCACACCAGGCCAGAGGAACAGCCTGGAGAGCTCAGGTGTCATAGCTGGCATAATTGTTGTTAATACGAGCTCATTAAATATTAGTCATTTAACCTATGGGACCTTTGGGCTTGGCACTCACCTTTGCTCGTGGGCAGGGAAACTGGAGTTACAGAGAAAAATTCCTTTGTTGAAAGCAAAAAGAAGCAACTCCCTATTTGGGGCTTTGAAATTGGAGCTGGACCAAACTGTGAAAACACTTCAGAGAACTTCAGCTTTAGGAGGCCTGCGAACACACTCCTTGTGTGTTGGGGGTAGGGCGGCTGTCCTTGCTTTTCAATTCTTGGGATCAGATTATATCAGATTAAGGGGGCAGGCAAAGGGGCAAAGGCGTCACGTCTGTCATTTTCCAGTGCTGTGGGATGTTGTGTTCTGCGGACAATTGTGATTACCTGAGGTTTCCACCAAATGCTTTAGCTTCTTCTCAGAGCTTCACAGAATACCTCTCCGGGTCTCAACAGCAGCACTGCTGACACTTGGGGCAGGATAATTCTTCTCCGTTGTGGGGGGCAGTGCTGTGTGATGCCGGGCCTTCATCAGTGTCTCTGGCCTCTAGATGCCAGCAGTACCCCCCTGCCCCCAGTCATGACAACCAAAAATGACCAGATGCTGCCAGATGTCCCGAGGGCCGACACCATCCTCCAGTTGAGCACTGTCTTCACTTGTTCTTGGGCGTGATAGTGAAGTAGGGAAGCCAACTTACTTGCCCAGTTTCCACATTATTTTCAGCCACTGCTGCCAAGAATTTCATGGCACCTGCTGGGCCCAGGAATTAAGGGAATGGAGTAGGAATCATGAAGTCCGCTCAACTTGTTGCTTCAGCAGCTCTGTTCCCTTGGGACTGGCTATCTTTTACTGTTTCTTCTTCTTGGTGGCACTGTTCTGCCTGCTGGCTGTGGCCTACATCTGAAGCAATGACTCTTTTCCTTAGAAGTGTCCCTGCTGTGGGTCCTGTCCCTTGGAATGTATGTCACAAGTCTTTTGACTTGGTCAGCACCCAGGATCTCCAGAAACTTATCCCTTGGGGCCAGCTGCTCTGCTGACCAGTTCAGAGGGGAGGGTGACTTCTTTTTTTTTTTTTTTAAATAGGAATGAGTTAACATGTGCCCTCCCCTGTCCCGTCTCACAGTTATACTTCTGAATAGCCTGGACTTCAATTAGCCAGGGAGTCATGGAAGGGCATTTTACGGCCCCAGGGCGTGAAGGAGATAAAAGCCAGGTCCCATTTCGGCACTCAAGCCTAACCCTGCTGCTGTCTTGGAGGGTGGACCCAGGAGAATTCCAGGGGGAGCTTTCACCAGTGGCAGCAGAGAAAAGCATGGGAGGCTGCTCTTCAACTTGGCAGATCTCCCTTTGAGAAATGGAGCCCGGAGTCCAGGCCTGAAGAGTGTCATCTTCCGCCTGGAGGCAGGAGGGGGTTGGGATACTTAGAAGAGGCTGCTTCTGCTTTTTTTTTTATGCCTAATCAAGTGAAGTTTTATTCTTTTCTTTTTCTGTTTGTTCTTACTTTTGTCACTCTGTTTTTTTAATTGAAGGGTAATTGCTTTACCAAATTTTGTGGTTTTTCTGTCGTACATCAAGAATCAGCCATAGGTCTACCCATCAATGCTTTGAGAGCCTGTCATGGTTCAGAGCCCACTTTCCTTGAACCCTTCCCCCAGCTAGTTTGGAGCACCCCAGCCTCACCTGAGCTTCCTTCTGCAGGAGGGACCTGCGCTCTGTGTCTTTCTTTGCTTTGCAGACAGACTCCACACCTTGTCTGAAAAGAGTTGTCATCTGGAGGTTTTTTTCTTTTCTTTTCTTTTTAAATAATGTTTAGCTGCCAACCTGGGCGACAGACAGCAAGCATTAATCTGAGTCATGCGAAAGATCCTTTTAAGGCAGCCATTATCTGCTCAGGCTGTTTAATCCTTTGGGGGCAGTGGGAGGGGCCCGGCATAAGGCAGCTTTCATCCACGTCAAGCGGCAGAAGGAAGACTTTTAGCTGTCATGGCAAATATTTAGCCCCATCGGTGGGGCAACATTTCCAACTAAAATACCTATACTACCTAATCCCCAGATATCCTCCTCTTTTAAAAGCTCCCTGTGAATGTCAGGGGTCCCCACTTCTGCCCACACTGCTCTTAAATAAGGGGGCACCAGGCCACCTGAAAGGACAAATGAGTTAAGGCCGGGGGCACGGTGAACTGTCCGTGACTGGTGGGGCTTGCTTGGGTAGGGGTGTCAGGCTGGACATAAAAATGAGAACAACTATATGAATAGGTCATTTGAATCTGAGCCTAACTCATGGGCCGAAGTTGTTTCATCATCACAATGTGTGTTGTAAAGGATAAACTGGCAAGTTGGATGGTCTTTCGTAGTGTGACACTGGTACTCTGTGGGCAGAAGAAGAATCGCAAGCAGCATCTAAGATCTTTCAGACATTCTGCCCACCAGGGAAAGAACTGTTTTCCCCTGACAGCTGAGACTGTAACATCATTCCATTACTTATGTCTGTGACAAATCACGGGCTCACTCGGGATTCCGGTAACTTGCTGCCATCACCAGGTTACCACATAGCAGTTGGAACAGACTGGCAGAGCATGTCCAGACACCGTCGTGAAACAGGGTGACCTTTCATTCATTTTCCAGTGGATTCACCTTTTTGTCTCAGGGCAAATGAAGCAAGAGGAATCATGGGTGGAGTCATTTATTTGTGTCCGGAGTATTGCATCAGATGACAACAAATTGATTGTGTTTGCCTAATGCTTCTCCCTGACTATAGAAATCTAACTGGAAAAATGGAGTAAAGCTTCCTGTTAACTCTCAAGCATGTCACGGCTCTCTGTCCGAACACAAACAAGTGACACAGGGCTTGCTCACAGATGGCCCCAGCGGGCAGGACAAACCCTGTGGAATGGGGTGCGGCCTGGCTTCAGGACGAGCGAGAGTGTCCGTGGAAGGGCGGCCCTAGAGCCGCTGTCAGTTTACAGCTTTGTCCCTGCCCACATGTCTGACTCGCTTTGAAAAGATTAACAGGACTGTTTGTTTGAACGTCAGACTCCTGGTTTCCTCATTAGTGGAGAGATTTGCTGCAGACTTCGGTTGTTTCTATAAACTTTAATTACCTCTCTGATGAGGAGTACATCCCCTCATCACAGGCACCCCAAAGTTAGAGAGTGCATTAGGAGGGAGGGGGGAGGGGGAGAGAGAGAGAACGAGAACACTAGCTCTCCCTGCTGGAATAATAGGCTTGAAATATGAGGAAGTTGATCAACAGCTGAAGCTGTCCAAAAACAGATTAATCCACCCTGGTAGCTTTCCTTTCAGAGCGAGCTTTTGGCTCTGCCAGGTTTCTCTGTGGGCCTAAACACAAAAGGACCCAGGCCACATGCCATCCTGAGCCTGGAGTTATTTTGTATGTTGATTTGAGAACTTACAAATTTTAAAACATTCAGTTCTTGCTTCTCCTCTGTTTTGTTGCTGCTTTTTGGGTTTGCTGACATAAAGACTACAGTCTTGGCCTGGTCATTTAATGAATAATTCTGAGGAACAGAAACTCCCCGAGGACACCATCCTACATCGACAGTAGGAATGTTGTCTCAGCGGAAGGGCACTTTTGCCGCCATCCCCTGGCCTCACCCCTACCCCCAGGGCATTTGGAAGGTCAGGACCTTGTTGGTTGACCCAGTAGGGGGAGTGAGGGCACTACCAACATCTGGTGGGCATCGGCCAAGGATGCTGCCAGACATGCTACCACGAACAGAACAGGCCTGCACAGGACAGACCCACAGCACCCCACAGAGCTGGCCCCCAGTGTCAGTAGTGCCACTGCTGGGAAGCTGATCTATGGGATACAGGAAACCTGTCCTGGCACCCAAACCACCACCCCACCACCCCCGAAAAGTTCCCAAAGGCAGCCTGTGATTAAGAGAAAGGCAGAAGGATGTAATGAGAGACTGCCAAGTCCGTCTGTGAAAGGGTAAATGCATAATCCTAACAAAATGAGTTTTACAGACCAAGCTTTGCCATTGCTAGTAGAACTTCAACATGTATAAAAATGGAGTAGGTAAGTCAAGGCCCTGTGGCCATTCCTGTTAACAAACAAGTGATGCATATTAGAGAAAAGCATGTGAAATCGAGGCTGTACTGTTTCTAAAAATGTAGAACTAGTCTGAAGGTGGAGAAGGCAATGGCACCCCACTCCAGTACTCTTGCCTAGAAAATCCCATGGACGGAGGAGCCTGGTAGGCTGCAGTCCATGGGGTCGCTAAGAGTTGGGCAGGACTGAGCGACTTCATTTTCACTTTTCACTTTCATGCATTGGAGAAGGAAATGGCAACCCACTCCAGTGTTCTTGCCTGGAGGATCCCAGGGACGGGGGAGCCTAGTGGGCTTCTGTCTATGGGGTCGCACAGAGTCAGACACGACTGAAGCGACTTAGCAGCAGCGGCAGCAGTCTGAAGGTAGATGTGGAAAAGAAAGAGATTGGTGGTTCATGCACATCCACTCCCAGCCACTACTATGGCATGCATTAGCTTCAATAGGAAACTGCCTATTTTTAACTATTGCAGGCCTATAGAAATGGCAAATTTCTAGGATTCAACCTAAATATTATGTATAACATATTAAAATGTTATTACATATTACGACAGTATCGTATTATGTATATGTGCATGCTAAGTCTCTTCAGTCGTGTCTGACTCTTTGTGACCCTACAGACTGTAGCCCTGCCAGGCCCCTCTGTCCATGGAATTCTCCAGGCAAGAATACTGGAGTGGATTGCCATGCCTTTTCCCAGGGGATCTTCCCAACCCAGGGATTGAACCCATGTCTCTTACATCTCCTGCACTGGCAGGCAGGTTCTTTACCACTAGTACCACCTGGGAAGCTCTCTTTGGGGGTTATATATATTTATACATATTGTATTAATATCAATCTATTAATGCATCTATTATATTAATAGTTCTTCAAGTGTTGTTTTGTCATATAGTTATAATAAGACATTAATACTGACATATTAATATGTTGATTATACAGAGAGGTGGCAAACTTTTTTCTACAAAGGGCCAGATACTAAATATTGCAGACTTTCTGAGCCCTACAGTCTGGCCCTCCAGTCTCTGCCATGACCACTCTGAACTGGTGACTTAAAAAGTAGTCATAGTTAATACATAAAAGAACAAGCGAGGCTCCTTTCAATAAAACTTTATTTATGAACACTGAAATTTAAATTTCATATTTTCAAGTCAGGAAAAAGTCTTTTGATTTTTTTGTTCCCCCAACCATTTAGAAAAGTAAACACATTCTTAAGACTGTGGGCATACAAAAACTGGTAGCAGGTGAATCTGGCAGGTGGGTGTGCCAACCTCAGAGTTACAGCAATATTTGTTTATACTAAATCAGTTATATCTAATATGTTTATATTAAGCAAGTATGACTACATATTACATTATATTACAACCTTATTACATTGCATGAGATCATATATTACCTTGGAGAAGGAAATGGCGGCCACTCCGGTGTTCTTGCCTGAATAATTCTATGGACGGAGGAGCCTGGAGGGCTGCAGTCCATGCAGTCGCAAAGAGTCGGACACGACTGAGCAACTAACTCACTCACTCATATATGCCCATCTTCATCATACCCACTCCCTGGACGGCAGCAGCATTGTGGGAAATTCTCCTTGGCGCCGGTTGGGTGAGGGAAAGGGCGTGGCCTCCCTGAACCCTAATCTCACGATGTTTCTCACCCACCACACAGCTGCGTCCGACCTGACGGCCTTCGGCGACCCGCGCCAGTTCCCTGCGCTGCCCTCCATCTCCGACCCCCGCATGCACTACCCCGGCGCCTTCACCTACTCCCCAACGCCCGTCACGTCAGGCATCGGCATCGGCATGTCAGCCATGAGCTCGGCCACGCGCTACCACACGTACCTGCCGCCGCCCTACCCCGGCTCGTCGCAGGCACAGGGCGGCCCGTTCCAGGCCAGCTCGCCATCCTACCACCTGTACTACGGCGCGTCGGCCGGCTCCTACCAGTTCTCCATGGTGAGTGGCGAGCGCTCGCCACCACGCATCCTGCCGCCCTGCACCAACGCGTCCACCGGCTCGGCGCTGCTCAACCCCAGCCTCCCGAACCAGAGCGACGTGGTGGAGGCTGAGGGCAGCCACAGCAACTCCCCCACCAACATGGCGCCCGCCGCGCGCCTCGAGGAGGCCGTGTGGCGGCCCTACTGAGTGAGGCTGCGCACGCGCGCTCCGTGCGGCCGGACGTCGTCCCGTAAGCGCCCGTCGGGGGCCCAGCGTCGCGTGGTGGAGAAGCCCGCGCGGGCCCCGCGGGGGATGCTCGCCACCTGCCAATTGCCACCTGCCAACTGCCTGCGGTCGCCATCTCTCGCTTCTGAAGTCCGCGCAGTTCGCCGCCGCTGTGGGCCCGTCTCAGATTTTTTTTCTTCTAACCTGGCGCAACTTGAGCGTGTCCGGTTCACCGCCCTGTGGGCACTTCATTAAGGCAAACAGGAAGATTCCCGGAGGGAAACTGTGAATGCTTCTGATTTAGCAATGCTGTGAATAAAAGAAAGATTTTATAACCTTGACTTCACTTTTTAACCAAGTTGTTTATTCCAAAGAGTATGGAACTTGGGGTTTTCTTTGTGGGGGAGGGCGGGGCAGGCAGAGATGCAACTCATTCTGTTTGGCATCTAATTCATATTTTTAATTTTCTTTTCCAGCACCTTATAAATTGCAAAATGTGTATTTGCATTTGGGGTGGTTTTTTTATTTTTATATATATATATATAAATTTGAGCTTTGCTTCTTTCTTGCTTTGACAAATGAAAGAAATATGATTCCTTTTTCTCTAAGTTTTATTTAACTTTTCTTTTGGACTTTTGGTGTAGTTGTTTTTTTGAGAAACAGCTGCAGCTTTGGGTCATTTTCAACTACTGTATTCCCACAAGGAATCCCTAGATATTTATGTATCTTGATGTTTAGACACTTACTTAATGTGTTGATACTTTTTTATTATTTAAATGTGCTTATATTAAGAAAGATATCAAGTACTACATTTTTTGTTTTTGATAGTAGCCAGAGTTAATTGTATCACATTGAAGAAGGTTGGAAAAAAAAAAAAGGATGGGTAATGTGATCACTTGGTTATCTAAATATTGTTTACATTAAACTCCCTTTAATGTTAATCAAATGAGTTGGTAGCTAATGCAGCCATGTTTTTATTAGGCTTTTTAGATACTGAGGATCACTCCAAAGATCTGAAGTATGGAATTTTCTGCTAAGCTCAACAAAGGGTCTGATACCTGACTCCCTCCCTTCAAATCTGGTTCCAGAGGGTTGGGGTAGATGCCAATGATTGCACACTCCATGGCCTCTTAATAATGTTAGACATGCTTTGTAACAGAATGAGTCCAAAGTAAGCTGTGTGGAGGAATGGTATCCACATGGAAACCAAATGAATGAATTTAGGGGTTCCTTAATTGCTCCATTCTGGGGTAGGAAGGAGTCATCTGAACCCAGAGTTCAGATGTTTGTTTAGCTCCAAGGAGATATTCCTCTTTGATACTATACCTGTTGGTTGATGCAGAAGAAAGCTTGTGGCTGTCCCCCAAGGCTGGGAGTGGAAGGGACCAGACGCCTTTGACAGCCGAGGTGTCCAGGTCAGTTTTCATAGGGTGGGCCCAGAAGCAGGCCCGAACAAGCCCAGTTCCCTCCACCTGCCTCAGTGAAGTCGTGTGGGGAGGGTGCCATCCCACCTGTGCAGGACCCATCCCATGCTGCTCCTTCCCCACCCAGCTTTGTGTTGCTCTCACCAGGCCAAGACCCTACCCTGTAGGGTGTGTGCACTTTGGCGGTGCATCAGCGTGACAGGAAAAGATTCATGTCACTGCCCATGGCTACAATTCAAACATATCCAATGTCACTGTAAATTTTATGGCACTATTTTTATTGGAGGATTTGGTCACAAGGCAGTTATTGTACAACTCATAAATACTGCTGATTTTAACATATGTATGCTCAAAATGATCTGGTGGTTATTTAATGTACCTCTTAAATTAGTTGAAATGATTTCAGGTCAACTCTGAAGAGTATTTGAAAGCAGGACTTCAGAACAGTGTTTGATTTTTTATTTTATAAATTTAAGGATTCAAATTAGAAAGATCTTTGGCTGCAGGCAGCAAAACAGCTGGTCTTATTTAAAACAACTTGTTTTTGAGTTTTCTTATATATATATATATATGTATGTATTGATTATTTGTTTTACACAGATGCAGTAGCACTTTGGTAAGAATTAAAGAGTAAAGCAGTTTGTGTTGTCAGATAGTTCTTATCTAGAAAAGAGCTAAAGCAGATCTTAGAGAAACTCAGAATATTCTATTTATTTTCATTTTAGACATAATTCTCCCTCCATAAATCATTTTCATGTTTTATTCTGTGTACATTTTTTTGCAGCAAAATTACCCTTAAATGTCAGTAGATTTCAATTATTTTTATATCTGAAAAGGACCATTAGCCCATTCACTCCAAATTGAACTTGTGTTCTTTTCAGCACATTGCCTTATCTGACCTGAAAAAATGTTGATTAAAAAATGAAGGAAAAGTATATTTTTCAGTTTAGTTCTGGTACCTGAAGATATTCCAACTCAAAATCAATGTAATGCCCTGTTTGGGAAATCATATAAATCTCTCACATTGAATCTTCACTTTCAAAGCCATGTGTGAGGAGAGCTTGTCACTTTCTTGTAGACCCACGGGTTTGGCCATTCAGAGATTCACAGACCATTACCAGCATATATAGTACTTAATCTCTCCAGAAAGAAAAACTTAAACTTTAGTTGTTTTAGAGATAAGCCTCATACTTAAAGCATTCCCCCCATCCCCGCCCCCTGAGGAATTCCATTCTACTGCCTTCAGGTAAATTAAGGTGGTCCTTTCATCAAGTAGACCCTTAAGCCAATAAAGTAATAACGATGTATCTGGGAGCATTGGTCCAGAAGAAGAAAGATTAAATAAGCCATCTCTACTGCTTGTAAATGCCCTTATTTATAAGTTCATCATTGACACATATTTCTGTTCTTTTTGTTTTTCTAACTCTCTAAAAATACTTATATTTTTCTTCCTCTCTGCCCCCACTAAACATCTCCGTCTTTCTCCTTGTACCTCCTCTGTTCTCCAACTTTATATAGGGAAACAGCACGCACACCCATCCTGACACCAAACAGGACTGGAGGAGCTGCACTTTCCCTCCCTTTACATAAAAGAGCGTAGTGTAGTGAGTCAGCCTTTCTCCTGCGTATGGGTTTCTTCCAGCAGAACAGAGACCTTGCCAACATTTTGGATCTACTTGCTGTCCGAGTGCAGCAATAGAAGCCTTCCTGGGCAAATTACAATCAGTGAGTTAAGAGACAGACTTTCTGCTGCCTAGGGTTTCTGTGCAGATAAACAGAAATGCTCTGATTAGAAAGGAAATGAATGGTTTCACTCAAATGTCCTGCAATTTAGGATTGCCGATTTCTCTCTTGAAATACCTGTTTCCTTAGGACATTCCGTCCTGGTAATTTTTGATGTTTTTTGTTTTCTGGGGGATGACATGTTTGGAGTCTTTTATACATGAAAACTCGGTTTAACAATGATATCAGAAAATATTTTTCACGTCTGAACAAAATGCTTTTTTGTTTACCTGCAGTATACAATCTTTTGGGATTTTTTTTTTTTTTTTGTCTATTTCTTTCTTTGGGGTTTTCCCCTCCCTTTAGCCAGATCAGTATTGACCCTGATCATTTGGCTTTTTTTTTTCCCCTTCCAGAAGAGTTGCATCAACAAAGTTAATTGTATTTATGTATGTAAATAGATTTTAAGCTTTCATTATAAAATATTGTTAATACCTGTAATAATTTTTTTCCAATTTTTTGTGTGTGTTTCTAAGAACATTTTCTTATGTTTGCTAAATACTGTAGACAAAAAAAAATGCTTCTTTCTTTATTTTAGACTTAAAAACGAGCTACTTTTTATTCACTTTTGTAAAGAGCTAATAGCATGGTTCCAATTTTTTTTAAGAATTTCATTTTCTGTTATGGGTAAATGAATGTGCAAAAAAAAAAAAAACTTGGTTATTTGTGATATTCTGGATGTATAAAAATCAATGGAAAAAAAAAATAAACTTCCAAATTGAAGTGACAGTATATAACACATGTGTTGAAAACGTCATAATGAGAAATGGTTACTACCTGCCTAGGCCCCACCTTGTGTCTATTTGTGTAGCAGTTTCTGGATCCATTCACAAAGCATCCTGGAAATTGTGTGGTTTCTTTCTTCCTGGTACTGACCCATGAACACTTTCTGCAAGGGAACTGTCAATCTTGAATTTTAAACGAGATGCGTTATGAGTGAACACCCCAGAAGCCCTTCTCCAAGGTGTTTCTAGGTAGTGCAGGAAAACAGACACCCCATCATGCGTGGTCCACTCACTGCACGAAATCTGAGTGGCTGTCTCCTCTGCCAGGAACATCCCCTTGCCCAGACTGTGCAGGGCAGCCAGACTGCCATTGCCTAGGAAGCAATGGAACCTTACTTTCTTTGCACCCCAGTTTATTGTGTAAATCCAATATTATAATTGGCAAATGGCAAATAAACCATTTGGCAAGTATGCATACCATATCACATTGGTTTCGTCTTTCTCTGAGAAGCAGAGCGGGGAAGTGAAAGCTCCTTGCAAGTCTGGAAGCCAAGGTCTGTACCTCCTCCCATAGCATCCTACTCCTGAAAACACCATGGCCTTGGTACAGCCCAGGCTCCCAGGGTTGCTACTTTGGGTACAAAGGAACAAGGAAGCAGGCAGAAATGTCTGTTCTAAAAAAAAAACATACAAGATAAAAGGGTATATGTTCAACCTGAGGCCAGGCACCCTTGCATGCCTGCGTGCTAAGTCACATAAGTCATGTCCCACTGTATGCAACCCTGTGGACTGTAGCCCACCAGGCTCCTCTGTCCATGGCATTCTCCAGGCAAGAATAGTGGAGTGGGTTGCCATGCCCTCCTCCAGGGGATCTTCCCAACCCATAGGTTGAACCCATGTCTCATGTCTCCAGCACTGGCAGGCAGGTTCTTTACCACCACCTGGGAAGCTTCCCAGGTACCCTTGCTGCTGCTGCTGCTGCTGCTAAGTTGCTTCAGTCGTGTCTGACTCTGTGCGACCCCATAGACGGCAGCCCATCAGGCTCCCCTGTCCCTGGGATTCTCCAGGCAAGAATACTGGAGTGGGTTGCCATTTCCTTCTCCAATGCATGAAAGTGAAAAGTGAAAGTGAACTCGCTCAGTCGTGTCCAACTCTTTGCAACCCCATGGACTGCAGCCCACCAGGCTCCTCCGTCCATGGGATTGTCCAGGCAAGAGTACTGGAGTGGGGTGCCATCGCCTTCTCCGCCAGGTACCCTTACCTGTCTCCTTTTCTGTAAATTACACAAGTCAGCCTGGATGACTGTGATGAGGAGTTGCTTCTAAGGATTCCACTTACCACCACCCCTGCGCAAAAAGGCATATAAGGATTTCAGTCTCTAGACTGTTCTCCAAGGCGACCCCTGGCCAAGAATTGGGCCAAAGGTCCTTTGCAGTTCTCATCACTGCCACCTCACCATCTTAAGTGAACTGCAAGATGGCCACAAAGAATGTCAGGAACCAAAGCTGCTGCTGCTAAGTCACTTCAGTCGTGCTGACACTGTGGGACCCCATAGACGGCAGCCCACCAGGCTCCTCTGTCCCTGGGATTCTCTAGGCAAGAATACTGGAGTGGGTTGCCATTGCCTTCTCCGAGGAACCAAAGCAAGTGGGATCAAAAGAAATGACAGGTGCAGGAGGTAAATGGCTAATGAATAGAGGCAGGAAATTGGTGGAAGAATCAGATCATGTACATTCAGAAAGGGAGCCTAGAAAGTAGAGCCACCGGGATCACGTACTCGGGAGTCAGACTGCCTGGGTTTGAGTTCCAATTCTTTCTCACACAGAACAAGTTAACATGGCCTAGTTTTTCTCACCTGTAAGATAGAGTTAATACTGCTTAAAGTTATGTAATTTAAATAAGTTAGTATGTATCAGACACTTTCAAGAGTGGTTGGCACGTAGTACATGTTCAATAAAAGTTAAATACACAAAGTGACGTCACACAGTATTAAACACGTACAAACGTGCTACGTCGCTTCAGCCGTGTCTGACTTGCAACCCTGTGGACTGTAGTCTACCAGGCTCCTCTATCCATGGTGTTCTGCAGGCAAGAATACTGGACTGGGTTGCCTTTCCCTTCTCCATTATTAAACATGTAAACCATATCAAATGAAAGGTTTAAATGCTTTCTATTCTGCCCAATCCATGCCTTGCTATTACTATTCACTGTTTTGTGTTCACTATTCCAGACTTTTTTTATATCAATAATATATACCACATAGTTAATCTATACCTATGCAGAAAGGCAGATGATTAATATCATCTGATATTATGATATTATCATCTGATATTATCATCTGATATGATATGCATATCACCGCATAAGATTTTTCACTTTGGTATACAACATGCATCCTTCTACATCAACCCACTTAGATCTATGTCATTCTTTGTAAAAACTGAACTGCATAACATTTCATGGTTTTACTCAATTTACCCCTTTCTTTATTAACGGACATTTAGGTTGCTCCCACCGTCTTGCTATGAGAATAGTTCCCTGTAGTTCAGTTGCTCAGTTGTGTCCGACTCTCTGCAACCCCATGAATTGCAGCATGCCAGGCCTCCTCGTCCATCATCAATTCCCAGAGTTCACTCAGACTCACGTCCATCGAGTCAGTGATGCCATCCAGCCATCTCATCCTTTGCCATCCCCTTCTCCTCCTGCCCCCAATCCCTCCCAGCATCAGAGTCTTCCAGTGAGTCAACTCTTCGCATGAGGTGGCCAAAGTACTGGAGTTTCAGCTTTAGCGTCATTCCTTCCAAAGAAATCCCAGGGCTGATCTCCTTCAGAATGGACTGGTTGGATCTCCTTGCAGTCCAAGGGACTCTCAAGAGTCTTCTCCAATACCACAGTTCAAAAGCATCAATTCTTCGGTGCTCAGCTTTCTTCACAGTCCAACTATCACATCCATACATGACCACTGGAAAAACCATAGAGGCAAGAATTAATTTTTGTGCACTGAAAAAAAAAACCTGCCAATTCAAAACAATTTTACATTTTGGCATGTATTTCTAGATACCTCTTTCAGAAGGTATTATTAGATTTCTAGGGTCAGGGCCCTGTGCTTGGAAATAGAAAAACAGAAACTTGCCAGATAGATGTTTGATTCGTGTCTATAGCAAGTTTTTAATCCAAACCTTAGTGTCTGATCCTCCAAAGTGCTCAAAGCTTTCCAGAGGAGGAGTGTCAGCCTGAAGAAAAAGTTACATTTTTCAGGAGCCTAATGCCACTCCAGTATCCTCGCCTGAAGAATTCCATGGACAGAGGAGCCTGGTGGGCTACAGTCCATGGGGTTGCAAAGAGTCAGACATGACAGCAACTAATGCTCACTGCAAGCTGGGCTCTGGTTTAACTGCTTTAGGTATGCTAGCTTATGCAGTTCTGACAATGGCTGCATGGAAGACATCCTATTGTTGTCCCCATTTTACAGACAAGGAGACTGAGATCCATGAGGCTAAGCCATTCGCATGGTCCCATGGCTATTGGAGGAGCAGTGATAGGAACCCCGGCGATCCAGCTCAGGACCCCTTGCTCTTAATCTGTCTCCTCTACTGAAGCTCTGAGCAATGCTGGACACTCCTTGATGAAAAAGGAGCTGTCTAAACCTTCAAGGGTGGCTTGTCCCTTCATATAATGCCTCCTTCTTGCAACCATGAAAAGCGGAAGGGGAAAAATGACCTTGGAAGAGTTTCTGGTTAAAGGAGGTGGAGCATGGAGTCAAAAGGACTTCCATGGAGATCGTTCATCTCTGCTCAGTGTTCGAGACAGAGGAGAGGCTTAAGGTGAAAAATTTCTTCTCTGCAGGACTGTGTCAGTCTTCTGAGGGGGAGTCTCATCTGGAGTCCTCCACACCTTCCTATAAATTGGTACAGGCCCTGTGGAGAATAATATAGAGCCTGCCCTCCATTTATCTATTTTTTTTTAATTGGAGGATAATTACTTTACAACATTGCCTTAGTTTCTGCTGTACAATGAAATGAATTGGCTATATGTACACGTATATCCCTTACCTCTTGAATCTCCCTTCCACCCCATCACACCTCTCTAGGTCATCAGAGAGCATGAGCTGGGCTCCCACTAGCTATTTTACACAAGATCATGTGTATATGTCAATCCTAATCTCCCAATTTGTTGCCATCTCCCCTTTTCCCTCCGTGTGCTCATGCCCATTCTCCACATCTGTGTCTCTATTCCTGCCCTGCAAATAGATTCATCTGTACCATTTTTCTAGATTCTATGTATATGCGTTAATGCACAACATATTTGTTTTTCTCTTTCTGACTTACTTCACTATGTATAGCAGACTGTAGGTCCATCCATGTCTCTATAAATGACCCAGTTTTGTTCCTTTTGATGACTCGGGAATATTCTGTTGTATATGTGTACCACATCTTCTTTATACATTCATTTATTGATTGAGATTTAGCTTGGATTGATAAACTTGATTTGGGGGATGGTTTTAGATTCACAGAGACATTGAGCAGATAGCACAGAGAGCTCCCATCCCCCCACCCCAACACATCCCCCTCCCCCACACCTGCACACCGTTTCCCAGATTATTAACATCTTCAACATGAAGACGGTGCACTTGCAGCAGTGAATGAACCAATATTGATTCCTCATTATTAACTAAAGTCCGTAGTTCATTCCGATGTCCTCAGTATTCACCTAATGTCCTTTTTGTGTTCCAGGATCTCACATAACATGTCCTTGTCATGGTTTCTAGGCTCCTCCGGGCCAGGACATCTTCACAGACTTCCCTCATTCATGAGGGTCTTGACCATTTTAAAGAGTACTAGTCAGGTATGTCATGGAATGCACCTCTATCAGGATGTTTTGCTGTTTTCTCTCGTGATTTGACTGGGGTTATGGGTCTGGGGAGGAAGACCACAGAGGTACCCTGCTATTTTTACCATACCATATCAAGGGTATATGCTATCCACATGATTGATGACTATTTATGTAGACCTCAATTGGCTGATGGGAAGTGGTGTTTGCCAGGTTCTCCTCTGTAAAGTTACCCTTTAATTTCCCCACTTCCGTACTGTACTCCTTGGAGAAAAAAAAAACTCGCTACACAGAAGCCTAATTGAAGAAATGGGGAAACATGTTATCCCTCCCTTGGCTGGGGCAGGCCCAACAGCAGGTGGCAGGCCCTGTGGGATGCAGGGGCCACGTGGCCCCTCGGCATGAAGCAGTCTGTGTGCCCCAGAGGGGATGGGCCTATCTCCCCCTCCGGACTGAGTGCATGTGACCCCACTGATCCCTCTGGAGAATCCCAAGCTTCCAGGTTCTAGAAGCACACCACGTTGCCTCTCTTTTTGGACTCAATTTGTTCACAGCCACGTTTTCCCTTCATCCCCACCCCCAGCCACATGATGGTGATAAAATCCTCACCAAAGGGACTTCCCTGGTGGTCTAGTGGTTAAGAGTTCACCTTCCAATGCAGGGAGTGTGGGTTCATGTTCCTGGTCAGGGAACTGCGATCCCACTTGCCTTGTGGCCAAAAAATCAAAACATAAAACAGAAGCAATACTGTGACAAATTCAATAAAGGTGTTCAAAATGATCCGCATCTAAAATAAACATCGTTTTAATCCTCACCGAAGTATCAAGTGTCCTAGGACGGCGAGAGGTCACCAACAATTTTTCTTTTTCTTTTCCCTTTTTTTTTTTTCTGGACTGGCCATCATTGGCTGAGCTTTGTCTGAGGCCTAATAGGATTCGCCACATCTTTGTTCAAAACCAGCCCACCTATTTCTTATCCTCTTAGGAAGGATCTCAGAATCCTGGATTCCAGGGTCCTGAGGGAACTCAGAACCTACCCCTCTCTTTGATGCACGAATCCACCTCCCCATCCCTTGATGTTTCTCAGGAAGAGCTGCACCTCCATCCTGATGTATTACAGAACTAAGTTCATAGCTCAGTTGGTAAAGAACCTGCCTACAATGCAGGAGACCCCGGTTCAATTCCTAGGTTTGGAAGATCTCCTGGAGAATACCCACTCCAGTATTCTTGGACTTCCCTTGTGGCTCAGCTGGTTAAAAATCCACCTGCAATGCGGGAGACCTGGGTTCAATCTCTTTGTTGGGAAGATCCCCTGGAGAAGGGAAAATCTACCCACTCCTGTATTCTGGCCTGGAGAATTCAATGGACTATATAGTCCATGGGGTCACAAAAAGTCAGACAAGACTGAATGGCTTTCACTTTCACCTTTTTGTTCACTTTCAAGTTTCCTGCTCGTTTTTCCAAAGGGAGAGGAGATGGCATGGGATGTGTTTACTGCCCAGCCAAGAGGAGTGTTAGTTTCGTGCCAAATGTTCAGTTCAGTTCATTTCAGTCGCTTAGTCATGTCCGACTCTTTGCGATCCCATGAATCGCAGCATGCCAGGCCTCCCTGTCCATCACCAACTCCTGGAGTTCACTCAGACTCACGTCCATCGAGTTGGTGATGCCATCCAGCCATCTCATCCTCTGTCATCCCCTTCTCCTCCTGCCCCCCATCCCTCCCAGCATCAGAGTCTTTTCCAGTGAGTCAACTCTTCACATGGGGTGGTTAAAGTACTGGAGTTTCAGCTTTAACATCATTCCTTCCAAAGAAATCCCAGGGCTGATCTCCTTCAGAATGGACTGCTTGGATCTCCTTGTTGTCCAAGGGACTCTCAAGAGTCTTCTCCAACACCACAGTTCAAAAGCATCGATTCTTCGGCGCTCAGCTTTCTTCACAGTCTTCACATTCATACATGACCACTGGAAAAACCATAGCCTTGACTAATGGACCTTTGTTGACAAAGTAATGTCTTTGCTTTTGAATATGCTCTCTAGGTTGGTCATAACTTTCCTTCCAAGGAGTAAGCGTCTTTTAATTTCATGGCTGCAGTCACCATCTGCAGTGATTTGGGAGCCCCCAAAAATAAAGTCTGACACTGTTTCCACTGTTTCCCCATCTATTTCCCATTAAGTGATGGGACCAGATGCCATGATCTTTGTTTTCTGAATGTTGAGCTTTAAGCCAACTTTTTCACTCTCCACTTTTACTTTCATCAAGAGGCTTTTTAGTTCCTCTTCACTTTCTGCCATAAGGGTGGTGGCATCTGCATATCTGAGGTTATTGATATTTCTCCTGGCGATCTTGATTCCAGCTTGTGTTTCTTCCAGCCCAGCATTTCTCATGATGTACTCTGCATATAAGTTAAATAAGCAGGGTGTCAAATGTTAGCATTAGTAATTAAATTTTGCATGCTTTAAATTTTCCCTCATTTCCATTTCACTAATGCTGTGGTAAGGATTAATTAATGTTTTGAAAATGTTTTGAAGATAGAAAATCTTATGCGCGCAGAAAGTACGATTATTCGTCACTGCAAATAACTGTATGTGAAGACTTTCTTCCTTGATGACGTGAGGGTTTCAGCAGGCAGTTTAAAACAGGCAGTGTTACTCTTAAAGAATGCCTGTCTTGGACTTCCCTGGTGGTCCAAAGGTTAGGAGTCCACCTGCCAATGCAGGGGATATGGGTTCGATCCCTGGTCCGGGAAGATTCCACATGCCATGGAGCAATTCACCCAGCTGCCACAACTGTAGAACCCCATGCTCCACAGGAAGAAAAAAAAAACACCACTGCAATGAGAAGCGGGAACTCCTAAAAGAAGCTGAGCTCTCACTCACCAAAACTAAAGAGAGCCTGAGAGTGACAGTGAAGACCAAACACCCCCAAAATAAATAAATAAATAAATAAAATTTTTAAAAAGGACAGCTTCCTTCATCAAAAACTGTATTCTATTCTAGTGAAGCACCGAGTCCTTTCCTTCCTTCTATGCTGCGCTCCATGGGGTCGCAAAGAGTAGGACATGACTGAGCTGAGTGACTGAACCGAACTGAATTGATATGCCGTGTAATATTTTCCTCTTGCACTGGTTTAGAAGCTGCTGTTTCCTTGCTGTATGTTCTCTATATTGTTCTGTGGTCGATTTGTAACTGCATCTTGCTATCAAGTGAGAGGGGGTGGCCGATCCCAAACCAAGGAAGGAGAAACACACCACTGTGTGTTAGAGGGCATAACCACTGCCTAGAGCTGCTGTAACCATGCACTGCAAACTGGACGGCTTCACACAACAGACATGTGCTGTCTGAGCTAACACTTAGGGCACTGCTGAGGGACAGTGCCGACTTTTATTGTCCCCCAGTTCAGGAAGCCAGGTGTCCAAGATCAGGATGTTGGCGAGGTTGATTCTGTCTCTAGACTCAGAGGGAGAATCTGATGCTCACTCACCGTTTGATGTTCCTTGCTGTATGTGTATCACTACCCTCTCTGCCTCCTTCATTAGGCATTAGACATTCTCTACCGTCTGTTCTGTGTGCAAAATTCCCTTTCTTTTTCATATTTTTCATTTTGTACTGGGGTATATAATTGATTCACCTCATTGTGATAGTTTCAGGTGTACAGAGAAGGGACTCAGCCACACAGATACGTGCATCCATTCTCCCCCCGACTCCCCTCCCATCCAGGCTGCCACATAACGTGGAGCAGAGTTCCCCATGCTATACAGTAGGTCCTTGTTGGTTATCCATTTTAAATATAGCAGTGGGTACAGGTCCATCCCAAACTCCCTAACTATCCCTTCCCCAGCTGTTCTCCCCTGGCAACCATAAGTTCATTTTCGAAGTCTGTGTCTCTTTCTATTTTGTAAGTATGTTCATTTGTATCATTTCTTTCTAGATTCCTCTTATAAGGGTTGCTATGCTATGCTAAGTCACTTCAGTCATGTCCGACTCTGTGTGACCCCATAGGTGGCAGCCCACCAGGCTCCCCCGTCCCTGGGATTCTCCAGACAAGAACACTAGAGTGGGTTGCCATTTCCTTCTCCAATGCATGAAAGTGAAACGTGAAAGTGAAGTCTCTCAGTTGTATCCAACTCTTAGCGACCCCATGGATTGCAGCTTAACAGGCTCCTCCATCCATGGTATTTTCCAGGCAAGAGTACTGGAGTGGGGTGCCATTGCCTTCTCAGCATATAAGGGATGTCATACGATATTTCTCCTCTGTCTGACTTCACTCAGTATGACAATCTCTAGGTCCATTCGTGTTGCTGCAAATGAATGGCATTATTTCATTCTTTTTAACGGCTGAATAATATTCCATTGTATATGTGTACCACATCTTCTTTATCCATTCCCCTGTCAATGGATATTTAGGTTGCTTCCATGTCTTGGGTGTTGTAAACAGTGCTTCAATGAACATTGGGGTGCATACCTCCTTTATGATCATGTTTTTTTCCAGATATATGCCCAGGAGTGGGGATGCAGGGTCATATGATAGCTCTATTTTTAGTTTTTTCAGTTCAGTTCAGTTCAGTCACTCAGTTGTGTCCGACTCTTTTCGACCCCACGAATCGCAGCACAGCAGGCCTCCCTGTCCATCACCAACTCCTGGAGTTCACTCAGACTCATGTCCATCGAGTCAGTGATGCCATCCAGCCATCTCATCCTCTGTCACCCCCTTCTCTTCCTGCCCCCAATCCCTCCCAGCATCAGAGTCTTTTCCAGTGAGTCAACTCTTCGCATGAGGTGGCCAAAGTACTGGAGTTTCAGCTTTAGCATCATTCCTTCCAAAGAAATCCCAGGGCTGATCTCCTTCAGAATGGACTGGTTGGATCTCCTTGCAGTCCAAGGGACTCTCAAGAGTCTTCTCCAACACCACAGTTCAAAAGCATCAATTCTTTGATGCTCAGCTTTCTTTATAGTCCAACTCTCACATCCATACATGACCACTGGAAAAACCATAGCCTTGACTAGACGGACCTTTGTTGGCAAAGTAATGTCTCTGCTTTTCAATATGCTATCTAGGTTGGTTTTAGTTTTTTAGGGAACCTCTATACTGTTTTCCATAGTGGCTGTACCAGTTTACATTCCCACCAACTGTGTAGGACAAAGTTCCCTCTTCTTATACAGATTTCTCTCTTCTTGTCTGTGGATCCACTGTGATCCAGTATGACCTCATCCAGTATGATCCAACTTGACAGCATCTCCAAAGACCCAGTTTCCAAATAAGATCACATTCACGGGTGATGAGGGTTAGCACTTGAACATATCTTCTGGGGGAGTAGAGTGCAGCCCACAACAAATGGGGATATAACTACCGAGGATGAGGAAGATGGGGGCACCCCAAAGATGGAACACTAGGTGTCAGGGAAGGAGTCACTGTGAAGAGACTTGAAGGATGAGAAGGGAATGGGCCATCTTAGGGACTTTAAGCAAAGAGATGGGAATACCAGACCACCTGACCTGCTTCTTGAGAAATTTGTATGCAGGTCAGGAAGCAACAGTTAGAACTGGACATGGAAAAACAGACTGGTTCCAAATAGGAAAAGGAGTACGTCAAGGCTGTATATTGTCACCCTGCTTATTTAACTTATATGCAGAGTGCTGCTAAGTCACTTCAGTCGTGTCCAACTCTGTGCGACCCCACAGATGGCAGCCCACCAGGCTCCCCGTCCCTGGGATTCTCCAGGCAAGGACACTGGAGTGGGTTGCCATACATCATGAGAAACGCTGGGCTGGAAGAAGCACAAGCTGGAATCAAGATTGCTGGGAGAAATATCAATAACCTCAGATATGCAGATGACACCACCCTTATGGCAGAAAGTGAAGGGGAACTCAAAAGCCTCTTGATGAAAGTGAAAGAGGAGAATGAAAAAGTTGGCTTAAAACTCAACATTCAGAAAACGAAGATCATGGCATCTGGTCCCATCACTTCATGGGATATAGATGGGGAAACAGTGGAAACAGTGTCAGACTTTATTTTTTGGGGCTCCAAAATCACTGCAGATGGTGACTGCAGCCATGAAATTAAAAGACGCTTACTCCTTGGAAGAAAAGTTATGACCAACCTAGATAGCATATTGAAAAGCAGACATTCCTTTGCCAACAAAGGTCCATCTAGTCAAGGCTATGATTTTTCCTGTGGTCATGTATGGATGTGAGAGCTGGACTGGAAAGAAAAGTGAACACTGAAGAATTGATGCTTTTGAACTGTGGTGTTGGAGAAGACTCTTGAGAGTCCCTGGGACTGCAAGGAGATCCAACCAGTCCATTCTGAAGGAGATCAGCCCTGGGATTTCTTTGGAAGGAATGATGCTAAAGCTGAAACTCCAGTACTTTGGTCACCTCATGCAAAGAGTTGACTCATTGGAAAAGACTCTGATGCTGGGAGGGATTGGGGGCAGGAGGATAAGGGGACGACAGAGGATGAGATGGCTGGATGGCATCACTGACTCTATGGACATGAGTCTGGGTGAACTCCGGGAGTTGGTGATGGACAGGGAGGCCTGGCGTGCTGTGATTCATGGGGTTGCAAAGAGTCGGACACGACTGAGCGACTGAACTGAACTGAACTGAGTTTGTCTAAGACCCCAGTTTCATGGTGGAGCAGGGGAAGGAGAGACTGGACAGTGTGCTCTTCACGATTTCTCCCAACAATGAAGCATCTGTCCAGGTGGAAACAAAAGCTATGAAAAAAAGTTGACCCACCTCGCTTGTTAGGAATGCCACTTGAGTGTCACACAGGTGTGATAAGAAAGCAGAATTCTGTTTTCTGATATGTACTCCATGATCTAGATCTGACTCTTTGCAAATCCTTGAACTCTCCTCTGCACGTTCTCATGGTCCACTTTGATAAGTGAGGAATTTCCTCTTCCTTTGGCCTTACTGCCCATGGGCAGGCAGCCGCACTGCAGGGCCCTAAGTGTTAGCTCACCTTCCTCTTATACCAACCAGCTGGCATCCAAGGATGGAGGAGGATTTCATGAAATTTGTGTGTACCTTATTTTGGTGGCCTAACAGAATGCCCTTCATATTAAAACTCACAAAAATAGGATTCATAGAGCTGAAATTCTCTGAATCTTTCTTGTGATATTGAAAAAAGCCCAAACCACAATATAAGATGCTTTTCAAAAAAAGAGAGAAAGAGAGAAGGAAGGAAGGAAGGAAAGGTTTACCCCGTGTTTGCCTCTAGAGTAGGGTCAGGTCAATGATGGCTGAGTATAGGGGCAACAGCTTGGTTCTGTTTCCTTCCATGGTAGGTTTCAAACTTGGGCTCTGGCAAAGTGGCATGAGCCCTTGGCATCTGATAGTGTCTTCCCTGTGGCTTCCCTGGTGGCTCCCTGGTGGTAAAGAATCTGCCTGTGATGCAGGAGATACAGGTTCAGTCCCTGGGCCAGGAAGATCCCCTGGAGACGGAAATGGCAACCCACTCCAGTATACTTGCCTGGGAAATCCCATAGACAGAGGAACCTGATGGGCTGCGGTCCGTGGGTTTGCAAAAGAGTTAGACATGACTTAGTGACTAAACAACAACAGAGCTGAAATATACCTGTATCTTCCTTCCATTAATGAATTCAAGAGAGTGGAAACCTGCTAGTTGCCTACCCTAGTATCCATTTTCCTTAGCAATGGATTCCCCTGGGCACGTGACTGCCTAGATGAAAGACCACATCTCCCAGCCTCCCTTGCTGTTTGCTGGCCCATGTGATGAATTTTGGGCCAAGATTATGTAAATGGAGGTTGGATGTGGCAGCTTCTAAAAAATCTTCTTAAAGGAGAACTGGTGTGTGTACCTTGCCCCTTCTTTATCCCTTCCCCAGCCTTGCTGCCTAGAATAAGGAGGTGATCCTCAGAGGGAGACAGCCACATCCCATTAGAAGGAGCTTAATGCCTTTGTGGAACCCTCATCCCAGCCCCGGGCTGCCTACCTCTGATTGCATTGACATGAAAAAAACAAAAAACAAAAAACACTGAATATTTATCTCTCACTTAAGCTACTCATCTGTGGGGGTTTCTGTCACTGGAGGCAAACTTATTCCTAATTAACACACACATGAATGGTTTCCATGGGGTCACCTCTGGCAGGAGCACTGGAAAAGAGAAGTATTTTCTTTTCTCCCAAATTCTGGTTCCTTCCATGTGACTCAGGGTCTAAGAATTAATGAGGAAATGAGACAGGGTGGTATGGTGATTCCAGAATCTACATAAGATGGGCAGCCTTGTGTCCTCATGGATAGCTCAACCCTAACTCTGCCCTTGGGTTTGGAAAACTCAAAAATGTCTTCAGTTCAGTTCAGTTGCCCAGTCATGTCCGACTCTTTGCGACCCCATGGACTGCAGCACACCAGGCCTCCCTGTCCATCACCAACTCCTGGAACTTACTCAAACTCATGTCCATTGAGTCAGTGATGCCATTCAACCATCTCATCCTCTGTCTATGTCATTTAATTAAAAACTACTTGGCCTGTGATCCATTTGCCTGAGAGAGTGAAGTCACCTTAAAATTTAACCCAATTTCAAAGGTTTTGGCATTTTTCCCCAATGTCCCATCCTCATTTGCCATCCTGGTTTTTGAATTAAATATGTCTAACAACAATTCTGACTTTTTTTCATCTTTGATAAGCAGTGTGCAAATTTGCAGTGTTTTATGGGTAATGTTCACCTTCCTGTATGTAACACATTTTCAGAATCTATGCTCCTTAAACCTAATCAAATGACTTGAAACCTCCAAGCCTCAGCTTCCACAAAGATGCAATACCGATAAAAGTGTCCATTTAACTATTTTGAATAATAAACATGTTTGACAAAAAAAATCAAAAGGAAGACTATAGAAAATATTGGAGGGGATGAGGAGCAACCACAACTCTGACACTTCACCACTGGGAATATAAATTAATTTTATCGCTTTTGGAAAACAAGTTGATGTTAACTCTCAAAAACCTGAATGCATACTTACTGAAAGTCCCAATATTTCTACTACTAAAAAAAAAATACTCCATAAATCCTCTTCACACACAACAGGAGATGTGTACAAATGCTAATACCAGCACCAACTGTGATAGCAAAAACTGGAAACACCTCAAGTGTCCACTACAGAAGAATGGATAAATTGGATAAATAAGTTATGTTTTATTCTTATAATGGGGTATTTGGATATGAAAGTGAATGAACTGTCATTGTGTATAACAAGGTAAACCATAGGGGAAAAAACCAAAAGAATATATAGAGTATAATTCCATTTTGGAGGAGGAAATGGCAACCCACTCCAGTATTCTTGCCTAGAGAATCCTGTGGACAGAGGAGCCTGGTGGGCCACTGTCCATAGTGTTGCACAAAGTCAGGCACAACTGAAGTGACTTAGCATGCATGCATGCATTGGAGAAGGAAATAGCAACCCACTCCAGTGTTCTTGCCTGGAGAATCCCAGGGATAGAAGAGCCTGGTGAGCTGCCATCTATGGGGTCGCACAGAGTCAGACATGACTAAAGCAACTTAGCAGCAGCAGTATAATTCCATTTATATAAAGTTTCAAAACAAGAAAAACTAAATAACTTTTTTAGAGACTCATACATAGGTGTTGTAAAAAAATTGTTGTTGCTCAGTCACTAAGTCGAGTTTGACTCTTTGTGACCCCTCAGAATGTAGCGCATCAGGCTCCTCTGGCCATGAGGATTTCTAGGCAAGAATACTGGAGTGAGCTGCCATTTCCCTTCTCCAGGGGATCTTCCCAGATCAGGGATCAAACTCAGGTCTCCTACGTCTCCTGCACTGGCAGGCAGATTCTTTAACAGCTGAGCCACCAGGGAAGCCCTATAAGAAACTTAGGAAGTGATGAGTACAAAATTCAGGATACTGGTACATTTGGTGAGTAAGAGGAGGGACACTCGGAGAAGGCAATGGCACCCCACTCTAGTACTCTTGCCTGGAAAATCCCATGGATGGAGGAGCCTGGTAGGCTGCAGTCCATGGGGTCGCTAAGAGTCAGACACGACTGAGTGACTTCACTTTCACTGTTCACTTTCATGTATTGGAGAAGGAAATGGTAACCCACTCCGGTGTTCTTGCCTGGAGAATCCCAGGGACAAGGGAGCCTGGTGGGCTGCTGTCTATGGGGTCACACAGAGTCGGACACGACTGAAGTGACTTAGCAGCAGCAGCAGCAGCAGGGACACTTGGGAGATTCTAGGATACAGCTGTGTTCTCTTTCTTTGCTTAGGTGGTAAATATGTATATTTATTTTATTATTATTCATAGAACTTAGTTCAAGTAGACAGTTAATGAGATCAAAACTCACTCAGTAGAGTTTGCTCTGGCCCAAAGTCCCCTTGGATCTCAAGAACCAAACTGTCATGTGACAAATACCTACCTGTGGTCACCACGGAAACCAGGTAAAAGAGTTAACCACAACTCACATTCCCCTTTCCAGTGCCTGTGGCTCTTATATGCAAGGTAGAATTTATTGCTTCTCAGGGATGAACCATCGGGGTCAAGGGAAGAGAAAAACCAGCATGCTGTTGGGACCAAGAGTAGTCATGAGTGTTGAGTTCCAGAGTTATTTGACTTCCTTTGAATGTCTCCCAACAACCACCAACCTCAACACCCTGACATGGCCCTGCAGTTATTTATGACCCCTCTCTAGTGGTTCCATGAAACAGAGGAAATAGGCCTGTTGTCCATGGATTAACTCTCCAGATGTAGTTAATGAGTTCAATACCAAAGAAGGTGTATGTATATATATATACATACACACATATAGCGGTGGCACTGAGGGTTAGGAGATACTTGGAGACCCTTCATCGAAGTAAAAGAAGGTGGCAAAAACAGATTTAATTCAGAAACAAAACATCCTTTCTTTTGGCTTTAATTGCCTCTTTCTTTCTTCAGAAATACCTCATGTCTGTGTAATGATTGGTTCAAGCCTCACTTAAAAAACAAGCCCTTAGAAAGATTCCAGTTCATTGGTTAACAGGAAAGGAAGAAAGCTTGTTCCATGCTGTAAGAAGTTTGATGTAATTGCCCTCCTCTTGGCCTCTTTTTGTCTAAACTGCATACTCCTGCAGTCCTGAGACTCTGCTTGGATTTTCTCCCAATATTTGAATACATAAATATAGGTCTGCAAGTGCTCTGCCCCTGTTTATGAGCCTTTTAAAGATCAAAGAGTCATTTTCGGCTCTTGGGCTTGTCACTTTAAAACATACTTTACCTTTCAACGGGTGGTTCTTTCAGAAAGGTCCATTAGGCTCTTCCCATCTTGTCTTAACACTGAGTCCCACAGTTTGTGGAAAGAAATGCCTTTAATGGACAATCCAACGCTATTCCCAATGTGTTAAGAGGCCCAGCACCTCCCTTTAATGAAGTTGAATTTTAAAAAGCGCAGGTCTGAGCCTCCATGTATATCATTCTGAAGATGCCATAATGCTAACTCAAAATTGGCTGGTCACGCTGACTACAGAAACCATCACAAAGTCAGGAAAAAGATAAAACTTACAAAACACCATTTCACTAGGTGCTGCCAGAACTTGAAGTGTAAGAACGGCTCAGAGTCATGCGCAGCCTGGGGACCTGGTCACATTGCCTAACAGTCATGGTCCTACACTTTACCCTGCGCTTCATTGGCAACAGTTTTACATCCAGCACTGAGCTCACACCTGAACGTTGGGACTGCTGAAGTATTTCTCACACAGACTACAAGATGGTCAGCCAAAACCGAAGGACAAACAAATGCCAGAAACTTTGGAGTTTTATGCATTCCATGACATCATAAACATAATCTAGGTTTTCAAAGACTTGATTCTCAGACGTGTACCAAGCTGCCTGTCTTGATTTATGCATCTGGTAGGTGAAGAGTAGATTTTGAAAGATTCCTGCCTCCAGTAATGACAGACTAGTGTGTTGCAAACACTCCTACAGATAAGAACTAAAAAAAAAGACTTCAAAGGGTGTATGTGTGTGTCTGAGGACATTAAACCAAGGGAAAAGGGACTTAAGGAACCAATATATTAAAAGCATAGAGAGCCTCAAATTATCTCATAAAATGTTTATACATGAGGCTTAGGGCTCAATTGGATAGCACTTGGTGCACCAAAAGATGTGACCAAATAACTGAAAACCAAGAGAAATCACCAATAAAAGAAATGGTCCCACAGGAACTATCAGCTCTGAACTTCAAAACGTGATTAATAAATGCAAAAAAGTTAGATGGTTATGACGTTGATCCTTAGCAAAAGAAAAAGTGGACATTCTACAGCTGAAAATACTTGAACTGAAATGTATATTACAATGAATGTAATAGTAAATGAGAGATAGCTGAAGAGAGGATTAGTGAACTGGAATACAGGTCAAAAGCAATACCCAGACTGAAATACAGAGTTAAGAAAGAAAGCAGTATGTACAGAGCAGAGCACGGGAGATGTAAGGTACATGGTAACAGGTCTGACACACGTGTAACCAAAATTTCAGGGGAACTCTAGCAGAAACTAACACAACAGTGTAAAGCAATTATACTCCAACTAAGTTTTAATTTTTTTTTAATTCCAGGGGAAAAAAATAAAATAGGCAGATACAATATTCAAAGAGATGACACCCAAGAAACTTCCACAACTAATGGCATCAAACCACAGATTTTAAAGTATTTAACAAAAAAAAGCTTACAAGCAGTGTAAATACTAAGAAAAATACACTAGGTACATCCTAGTAAAATTCTTGAAAACCAAAAACAAAAGGTAAGAAACTTACTATCAGCCAGAGAGAGAAGTAAAGACATATTACCTTCAAAAGAACAACTATAAGCCTGACAGATAACGTTTAAACAGAAAAACAAATGATAGGGAATAATGGAGTGGTGTTCCAAGTGCTGGAAGTTGCAAGTGCTGAGAGAAAGTATGCAAGCTTGGAGCGCCTTACTCTTACACTCCTGACTCCTACATGTCAAAATATTATTCTACATGATAGAATAAAGACAGTTTTAGACAAACAAAAACAGAAAATTTGTCCCTAAATAACACTGAAATACAAAGAAAGTGCAAACAGAATTCTCTGGGAAGAATGAAAATGATTCCATACGGAAGCATACAATGGAATGCAAAGCAATGGAAATGGTAACCGTATGGGTGTGAAACGACTTGCGATAATAAAGTCTCGTGAGGCTTAAAAAATATAGAGATGATTAAAATATGTCATGATAATACTAAATACAGAAAGAAACTTAAGGTATCTTAGGATCCTTGCTGTGGATCACAACAAAATGTGGAAAATTCTTAAAGAGATGGGAATACCAGACCACCTGACCTGCCTCTTGAGAAACCTGTGTGCAGGTCAAGAAGCAAAAGTTAGAACCGGACATGGAACAACAGACTGGTTCCAAACTGGGAAAGCAGTATGTCAAGGCTATATATTTTCACCCTGCTTATTTTATTTATATGCAGAGCACATCATGAGAAATGCTGGGCTGGATGAAGCACAGCTGGAATCAAAATTGCCAGGAGAAATATCAATAACCTCAGATATGCAGATGACACCACCCTAATGGCAGAAAGTAAAGAGGAACTAAAGAGCCTCTTGATGAAAGTGAAAGAGGAGAGTGAAAAAGCTGGCTTAAAACTCAACATTCAGAAAATTAAGATCATGACATCCAGTCCCAAAACTTCATGGAAAATAGATGGGGAAACAGTGGAAACAGTCAGAGACTTTATTTTCTTGGGCTCCCAAATCACTGCAGATGGTGACTGCAGCCATGAAATTAAAAGACTCTTGCTCCTTGGGAGACAAGCTATGACCAACCTAGACAGCATATTTGAAAGCAGAGACATTATTTTGCCAACAAAATTTCATCTAGTCAAAGCTATGGTTTCTCCAGTAGTCATGTATGGATGTGAGAGTTGGACTATAAACAAAGCTAAGCACCAAAGAATTGATGCTTTTGAACTGTGGTGTTGGAAAAGACTCTTGAGAGTCCTTTGGACTGCAAGGAGATCAAAGTAGTCAATCCTAAAGGAGGTAAGTCCTGAATATTCAATGAAAGGACTGATGCTGAAGCTGAAAGTAATACTTTGGACACCTGATGCAAAGAACTGACCTCTTGGAAAAGACCCTGATGCTGGGAAAGATTGAAGGCAGGAGGAGAAGGAGATGACAGAGGATGAAATGGTTGGATGGCATCACTAACTGGATGGACCTGAGTTTGAGCAAGCCCCGGGAGTTAGTGATAGACAGAGAAGCCTGGCGTGCTGCAAACCATGGGGTCACAAAGAGCTGGACACAACTAAGTGACTGAACAGAACTGAGAATCCTTGCATCATTCATGAGTGAGTAAAAATTCTAATTTAAAGTAAGTTTTAATATCACTGGTTCCAAATAGGAAAAGGAGTACGTCAAGGCTGTATATTGCCACCCTGCTTATTTAACTTCTATGCAGAGTATATCATGAGAAACGCTGGGCTCGAAGAAGCATGAGCTGGAATCAAGATTGCAGGGAGAAATATCAATAACCTCAGACATGCAGATGACACCACCCTTATGGCAGAAAGTGAAGAGGAACTAAAGAGCCTCTTGATGAAAGTGAAAGAGGAGAGTAAAAAGGTTGCTTAAAGCTCAACATTCAGAAAATGAAGATCATGGCATCCGGTCCCATCACTTCATGGCAAATAGATGGGGAAACAATGGAAACAGTGTCAGACTTTATTTTTTGGGGCTCCAAAATCACTGCAGATGGTGACTGCAGCCATGAAATTAAAAGACGCTTACTCCTTGGAAGGAAAATTATGACCAACCTAGAGAGCATCTTCAAAAGCAGAGACATTACTTTGTCAACAAAGGTCCATCTAGTCAAGGCTCTGGTTTTTCCAGTGGTCATGTATGGATGTGAGAGTTGGACTGTGAAGAAAACTGAGCGCTGAAGAATTGATGCTTTTGAACTGTGGTGTTGGACAAGATTCTTGAGAGTCCCTTGGACTGCAAGGAGATCCAGCCAGTCCATCCTAAAGGATATTAGTCCTGGGTGTTCATTGGAAGGACTGATGTTGTAGCTGAAACTCCAATACTTTAGCCACCTGATGCGAAGAACTGACTCATTTGAAAAGACCCTGATACTGGGAAAGATTGAGGGCAGGAGGAGAAGGGGATGACAGAGCATGAGATGATTGGATGGCATCACCGACTCGATGGACATGAGTTTGGGTAAACTCTGGGAGTTGGTGATGGACAGGGAGGCCTGGCGTGTTGTGGTTCCTCGGGCGGCAAAGAGTCAGACACAACTGAGCAACTGAACTGAACTGAATGTCAAAGATGCATGTTGTAAGCTAGGATTCCTCAATGGCTCAGCAGGAAAAGAATCCACCTGCAATGCAAGAGACCCAGGTTCCATCCCTGGGTTGGGAAGATCCCCTGGAGGAGGGCTTGGCAACCCACTCGCATATTCTCGCCTGGAGAGGTCCATGGACAGAGGAGCCTGGAGGGCTACAGTCCCAAGGGTAGCAAAGAGTTGACGGGACTGAGCAACTGAGCGTGCCTGCACACAACCACATAATATAAGGCCTGACAGTTGGGGTTTTATTTTTTCACTATTGTCATGCGAGCGTCCTACTTAAGTTTTTGATTGTTGAGGCATCTACTTCAAAGATAGCTATCTCAAATAAACAAATTGCCAGCCAGGGACTAGATAAAGAGTCAGGCCGCCCTCCCCCAGAAGTTTCTTTTGTCTTCAAGATCTCTGGTTCACTTGGATAACTATTTGTTGTAATTGTTTTTCCCTTCCTATGCTTTAATTCTCACTCTTAGTTTTTGAATTCACCAATAAGGAATGAACCTGCAAAACCCTAAGCCCCCAATCTTGACTCCAATAAAAGCCAGGCCTGCTTGCTCATTCTCTCTCCTCCTCCCTCATACCCACCTCACTGTGTAGCCCCAGGCATGCCATGTACCCTCCAAGAGTTGGGACTGATAGATCTTACCTCTTTTTTCAAAGTTTCCAAATGGTTGCTGCTGAGGGCATCTTGCAGTCATAATGAGAAGAACTGGTCCAGCTACATCATTGGTTCTGAAAGGGAAGATGTCTGCAGGGGGCTGGACATGGACCCAGGTGAGTGTCCTCAGGAATTTCTAGCTGGTATTATCACTACCATAAGCTGTGCTCTGCTCAGTACTTTCAGCTGTTTCAGACTCTTTGCAACCCCATGGACTGTAGCCCTCAAGCCCTCCTCTGTCCATGGGATTCTCCAAGCAAGAATACTGGAGTGGGTTGCCGTGCCCTCCTCCAGGGCATCTTCCCCACCCAGGGATCAACTCCATATCTCTTTCATCTCCTGCATTGCAGGCAGTTTCTTTACCCTCTGAGCCACCTGGGAAGCCCATCCATAAGCTGAGTCAGGTGCAAATAACCAGAGTAAAAAGAGCAAAAAAAGGTATAACCAACAGAGTAAAAGAATAATAAGAAATAATTATTCCAAATAAAGTAGGAAATGTAGCTGCTTAAGGAAAACTTAGCAGCTTAAAACAACAAAGCATCTGATGTCTCACAGTTGCTGTGGGTCAGGAATTTGGAAGCAGCTTAGCTAAATGGCTCTAGTTCAGAACCTCTCATGAGGTTGCCATCAGGATGTCAGCCAAAGATGCTTCATGGTAACTCATGCCTGAAGCTATAGGCAGGAGGCCTCAGTTCTTTAAAAGGATAGAAGTAGATATACCGCATGAAAACACTAACCAAAAGGAAGAACATGTAGCCATATTAACATCAAAATTTGTTTGAAGGCAAGAAGCATTACCAGGTTAAAAGGAACATTTCATAATGATACTAGCATTCTGTAGTGAAATGGTTTATCCTCCAAGAAATATATGCATGTGTGAGGTTAGTGGCTCAGTTGTGTCCGACTCTTTGCACCCCCTTGGACTATAGCCTGCCAGGCTCCTCTGTCCATGGGATTCTCCAGGCAAGAATACAGGAGTGGGTTGCCATTTCCTCCTCAAGGAAATCTTCCCGATCAGGGATCAAACCAGCATTTCCCACATCTACTGCAGGCAAGTAGATGCTTTTACACCTGGGATATTAAGTAGATGAAAGATATTAAGAACAAATCTATGCTAATTAATGTGAAAATTTCAATAAATGAAAAAATTCCTAGAAAAATCAGTTCAGTTCAGTCACTCAGTTGTGTCCGACTCTTTGCGACCCCATGAACCTCAGCACGCCAGGCCTCCCTGTCCATCACCAACTCCCGGAGTTCACTCAGACTCACGTCCATCAACTCAGTGATGCCATCCAGCCGTCTCATCCTCTGTCGTCCCCTTCTCCTCCTGCCCCCAATCCCTCCCAGCATCAGAGTCTTTTCCAGTGAGTCAGCTCTTTGCATGAGGTGGCCAAAGTACTGGAGTTTCAGCTTTAGCATCATTCCTTTCAAAGAAATTCCAGGGCTGATTTCCTTCAGAATGGACTGCTTGGATCTCCTTGTAGTCCAAAGACTCTCAAGAGTCTTCTCCAACACCACAGTTCAAAAACATCAATTCATCGGCGCTCAGCTTTCTTCACAGTCCAACTCTCACATCCATACATGACCACTGGAAAAACCATAGCCTTGACTAGACGGACCTTTGTTGGCAAAGTAACGTCTCTGCTTTTGAATATGCTATCTAGGTTGGTCATAACTTTCCTTCCAAGGAGTAAGTGTCTTTTAATTTCATGGCTGCATTCACCATCTGCAGTGATTTGGGAGCCCAAAAAAATAAAGTCTGACACTGTTTCCACTGTTTCCCCATCTATTTCCCATGAAGTGATGGGACCAGATGCCATGATCTTCGTTTTCTGAATGTTGAGCTTTAAGCCAACTTTTTCACTCTCCTCTTTCACTTTCATCAAGAGGCTTTTTAGGTCCTCTTCACTTTCTGCCATAAGGGTGGTGGCATCTGCATGTCTGAGGTTATTGATATTTCTCCCAGCAATCTTGATTCCAGCTTGTGCTTCTTCCAGCCCAGCATTTCTCATGATGTACTCTGCATAGAAGTTAAATAAGCAGGGTGGCAATATACAGCCTTGACGTACTCCTTTTCCTATTTGGAACCAGTCTGTTGTTCCATGTCCAGTTCTAACTGTTGCTTCCTGACCTGCACACAGGTTTCTCAAGAGGCAGGTCAGGTGGTCTGGTATTCCCATCTCTTTCAGAATTTTCCACAGTTTCTTGTGATCCACACAGTCAAAGGCTTTGGCATAGTCAATAAAGCAGAAATAGATGTTTTTCTGGAACTCTCTTGCTTTTTTGATGATCCAGCAGATGTTGGCAATTTGGTCTCTGGTTCCTCTGCCTTTTCTAAAACCAGCTTGAACATCTGGAGTTCACAGTTCACATATTGCTGAAGCCTGGCTTGGAGAATTTTGAGCATTACTTTACTAGTGTGTGAGATGAGTGCAATTGTGCAGTAGTTTGAGCATTCTTTGGCATTGCCTTTCTTTGGGACTGGAATGAAAACTGACCTTTTCCAGTCCTGTGGCCACTGCTGAGTTTTCCAAATTTGCTGGTATATTGAGTGCAGTACTTTCACAGCATCATCTTTCAGGATTTGGAATAGCTCAACTGGAATTCCATCACCTCCACTAGCTTTGTTTGTAGTGATGCTTTCTAAGGCCCACTTGATTTCACATTCCAGGGTGTCTGGCTCTAGGTCAGTGATCACACCATTGTCATTATCTGGGTTGTGAAGCTCTTTTTTGTACAGTTCTTCTGTGTATTCTTGCCACCTCTTCTTAATATCTTCTGCTTCTGTTAGGTCCATACCATTTCTGTCCTTTATCAAGCCCATCTTTGCATGAAATATTCCTTTGGTATCTCTAATTTTCTTGAAGAGATCTCTAGTCTTTCCCATTCTGTTGTTTTCCTCTATTTCTTTGCATTGATCGCTGAGGAAGGCTTTCTTATCTCTCCTTGCTTTGGAACTCTGCATTCAGATGTTTATATCTTTCCTTTTCTCCTTTGCTTTTCGCTTCTCTTCTTTTCACAGCTATTTGTAAGGCCTCCTCAGACAGCCATTTTGCTTTTTTGCATTTCTTTTCCGTGGGGATGGTCAAATACAGCCTACCAAAACTGACATAAGAAAAAATGAAAACTCTAAATAGATCTCATGTCTAATTAAGTAATTGGCTCCATGATTTAAAAGCTTCCCATAAACAAAACTCCAAGCCCATATATTTCATTGGTAAAAAATTTGTACATAATGTTGCTATTAATTCCTTAAGATTAATAGCACCAACTATACACAGACTTTTTCAGAGGGAAAAAGAAAACACGTTTCCCACCTCATTTTATGAAACCAGCATGACCTTGACACCAAAACCCAACAAGAACATTGCAAAAAAAAAAAAAAAGGCAAATTACAAACCAATTTTACTCACAAGCCCAGAGGCAGAAAAGTTTAGCAAATAGTATAAAATTGAATTCAGCAATATAGAAAAGGATAATATATCAGATAAAGTTGGGTTTGCTCCAAAAATCCAATCTGGCTTACCATTCAATAATCAGTTGATCTATTAGATTAGTATGATGCATGGTTTATTTATGCAATAGTACACTAGACTTCCCTGGTGGCTCAGACGGTAAAGTGTCTGTCTATCAATGTAGGAAATCTGGGTTCGATCCCTGGGTCGGGAAGATTCCCTGGAGAAGGAAATGGCAGCCCGCTCCAGTATTCTTGCCTAGAAAATCCCATGGATGGAGGAGCCTGGTGGGCTGCAGTCCATGGGGTCGCAAAGAGTTGGACACGACTGAGCGACTTCACTTCACTTCACTTCATACTATGCAGTAGTGAAAACCAATAAACATCTGCTTCTTCCTCACAAACATAAGGTTAAGAAGCTAAAAAACATACTGGATGATTTCATCTACATAAAGTCCAAAAATAAGTAAAAAGGTCAGGATAACTGTTCCCGAGAGTGGGGTCCAGCTGTTTGTTGCCCAAAAGCCAATAAAGAGCAAGGTTGGTGGAAAGGAAAGTTCGATTTATTTTGGAGCCCAGCAATGAGGGATTCAGAGGTGAATGGGAGCAAATTCTCATTCAAAGGCCAACAAATCTCCTCAGACAATCAGGGGCAAGAGCTTTAAAATGAGAATTTCTGGGGTAATTGTTGGAGGGAAGCCGCTACATGCAGAAACAGCACAGTCAGCTCTGACAGTGTTCTTGAAATTGGTCATTGGTGGTCTGACCAGCATCGTCTTGATTGTTTTCAGTACAGTTACCCTTCAGTCTTACTGTCAATTTGTTCCCATATCTTTGAGTCCAGTTCTCGGAACTGTTGCAGCTTATGTTATGGCTACCATCTTGTTACTACATAACTATCTACTTCCACCTGGCAAAGGTTTCAGTATCTATAAAACAGCCCATGGGTTATGGCTCAAAATATTATCTATAGCCCTTGAGAAGGAACTAAAAGTCCTTGACTTTGCTTAATGACTAAACTATTTTTTTTTTCCTGTTTGACTGCTTTCCTTTGCTTCTGCTTTTTCTCACTTCTCTGATTAAACTTATTCTTTAGCTAAAGGTTTTGCACAGACAAAAGGCAGGCTGAGGACATGGCCCACCATGTCCTCAGGGGTCGGAGGGAGGACCATAGCATCTGGATCTTTCTTATGACTACCTCTAGGAAAAAAGAAGGGCAGGGTGAGTGGGTGGGGGCATAGGAGAGGCATCTTGAATATTGAATAATGTTCAATTTCTGATGTGGATAATTACATTAAAATGTTTCATTTTGTAATAATTCATCAAGTTGATTCACAAATTATGATTTGTCTATCTTTTTCTGTATCTGTGTGTGTGTGTCCTCAGGCACTCCCAACTCTTTGCAACCCTGTGGACTGTAGCCCTCCAGGCTCCTCTGTCCAGGGGGATTCTCCAGGCAAGGATACTGGAGTGGGTTTCCATGCCCTCCTCCAGGGGATCTTCCAGACCCAGGGATCAAACCCATGTCTCTTATGTCTCCTGCACTGGCAGGCAGGTTCTTTACCACTAGAGCCACCCAGGAAGCCTGTACTTCAATGTAAAAAAAAGTCTAAATGGATTTGAATGCCAGAACCAAAAGCTAACATTTGGATACCCCAAACCTAATAAACCAAGTTTGACCAAACCAAAACTGCATAAGAGTTTAAAATTCAAAAACATGTATTTATACTTAGTTGATCTTCACTGGATTCAGTCATCAGAGGTAGTATAGGGTATGGAAGAGGACACTACTATTATCCCGGGTAGACAGATGAGGAAACTGAAATATTGAAAAGCTCAGTGACTCATCCAAGATGATACAGCTGCAATCACAATGCCAAGTCATCCAGAGCCATCCAAAATTGACCATATTTTCCTCTTGGAGTCTAATTTAACTAAACTTATTTAATGATATTCATGAACATGGCTACACAGATCCCATTGCTTTTAAAAGCTGGATCATCCTGTGTGGAATCATGGATGGAGTACATAGATTTTGAGTACCCTGTTATAAATTAACTGTGTAAACTTCATTGCCCTAAGCACTGATTTCCTAATCTACAAAGTGGAATTAATAATATGCGTCTCAATAGGATTTGGGGGAAGAGTAAATTTGTTGTTGTTGTTCAGTCACTCGGTCATGTCAGACTCTTTGTGACCACGTGGATTACAGCAAGTCAGGCTTCCTTATCCTTCACTCTCTCCTGGAATTTGCTCAAACTCATGTCCATTGAGTTGGTGATGCTATTCAACCGTCTCATCCTCTGTCTTCCCCTTCTCTTCCTGCCCTCAAGCTTTCCCAGCATCAGAGTCTTTTCCAATGAGTCTGCTCTTTGCCTTAAGTGGCCAAAGTATCAGAGCTTCAGCTTTAGCAATTAGATGACACAGAAAATTGCCTAGCATGTGCCTGAACGCAGCTGGTGCACAGTTAGGTTCTTTCTACGCCTCCCTCCCCACCGCCAACTTCGTAAGGGGAGTGAGTCATCTGCCTCAAGGAGATCAATCCTAAAAGCTCTCAAACAACTGTGGGATAAGGCATAGAGGGACACCCGAGTTTATCTAATCCTGCAGAAGCCCTTGCAGATAAACCAGCTTATTCAAGGCCATTACTTAGTCAGGCACAAGCTAGCCTTAACAGCTAAGTCTAAAATCTACCGAGGCTCCCCAAACTCAGATAAATCTATCCCCACCCCACCCCTACCATTATGACCAACCTTTTTTTCCCTCTGTTTCTGCTTTTATCCCAGCTTTTCTCAGGCAAGGGTGAGACATGCAACCTCTATAGAAATCCCTCCAGATCAGCCTGTGGGAATAGAGGGTCAATCCCAGGCAGAAGCAATCCCTCCCTCCCCTTTTCTTCCATCGCCTCCTACCTTTAATCTTTCTGTATGCACGGTCGCATGTCACTGTGATCACTTGCTAGTTTACTCACCGTCTTCTCTTGGGAGGGTGTCCCAGGTGGTTCAGTGGTAAAAGAATCCGCCTGCCCATGTAGTAGACACAGGAGAAGCGGGTTCAACCTGGGTCGGGAAGATCTCCTGGAGGATAAAATGGCAATCCCACCCCAGTACTCTTGCCTGGAGAATCCCATGGACATAGGAGCCTGGTGGGCTACAGTCCATGGGGTCGCAGCATTAGACAAGACTGAGCCACTGAGGGTACACACTTTTCTTGGGAAATGAGAGAGGACAAGTTCTGCGTGGTATTTATTTTTACAGGCCTACTACCAAAAACACACAGTAAGCCTCAAAAAAAAAAATTATAGGAAGAAGAAAGGAAAGAAGGAAGGAAGGGAGGGAAGTGAAGGAAGGAATAGAGGGAGGGAGAAAGGAATATAAATTAATTTGGGGGCAAAGGAAGCAAGGTTTCTCTTTAAACACTCTAGCCTCTTTCCCTGCTACCCTGTCTTTCTCCTCCCACTGCCTCTCTCACCCCACTGCAGCTCCCAAGTTGGGCAGTACTTTTTCCATTTTCCAGTGTTCTCTTATCCTATCTCACTCTCAGGAAAAGGCCCAAGGCCAGTGATTTACCTGCTAGTGTGTTAGAAGTCAGTCTGGTTTTATTTTTCCTGCTGTGGTGTGGGATATACATTTCAAGTATCCCATGGGATTACCAGAGGCATGTTCCCTGGCTAAGGGAAGGAAGGTGAAGAGCATATGGGGTTGGGGACCAGGACCCTTCCCAATGAACTTAACCCTTGTGTAAGTCACAAGGAAAACGAGACCCGAGGGGCTGACTTAACCTCAAAGCCCTTGAACTTCATTTCCTGTTTGTCTTCTCAGACCTTCCTCCTCCTCCCACACAGTTTCCTCCCAGGCCACCTGTTCCTTGGAGACTCTGCTCAGATGCCTCCATCTCTCCCCACAGGTGTCACTGTGTGTCGGGTGAGTAGTCAGCTCACTTGGGTTCTGCCGCTGAACACAGCCATGTGGTCCAGCCATCTTCCAGCCTCACAGTTGAGTCAGTCTGGATGGTATGATGACGCCATCATCACTGTGCACATTTGCTGCGCGTGGGCTGTTCTGTGGTTTTTGTGGCATTGTCTTCCCAGTCTCTGCCATCAGAGCCTGGGGCCAAGTAATCAGTTCAACTCTGGCTAGTCCTGGGCTTCACGATTGCTTCTTTGTCCGGTGCGTGTCTGTGTCCTTACCCTTCAGCAAAAGGTGGATGTTTTGGAACCATTTTCTGGCATCCTACCATGGGGAGAGAGTCTGGGGGCACTTACTGAAACACAAAAGCAGCTGAAGCCCACCCAGCTGTGGCTTAGGGCCACCCACGATCACAGGGCCATTTGAGGTAGATGTTGAGGCTCCGTTCACTGAAGTGGGAAGGATTCAGGTACAGGCTTTTCACCAATGGATCTACAGGGAAGTGATAAGCAGGGCTCACATTTTCCCTTCAAGGCTCAAGTCTACCCAGTGGACACTACTGCCCATGGGTGATTTAATTAAAAGGGGCACACCACACACACACACACGTTTTTGGTAAGGGGATGGGCACTCACCAAAAAGAGGCAGCGTAACTTCTCTGACCCAAGGGCAAGGCTATATTCATTCGTGCATCCCTGTGGCTCAGTTACTTCAGTCGTGTCTGACTCTTTTGCGGCCCCATAGACTGTAGCCCATCAGGCTCCTCTTTCCATGGAATTCTCCAGGCAAGCATACTGGGGTGGGTTGCCATTCCCTTCTCCAGGGGATCTTTCCAACCCAGAGATCGAACACACATCTCCTGCACTGGCAGGCGGGTTTTTTTTTACCACTGAACCACCTGGGAAGCCCTCTCTTTGTCCATCCCATATTTTATACCAAGTGTACGCTTCCAAGAGGGCAAAGACTATGTCCTCTATGTCTTTGAGTTACAAGATAAAGATTTTAGATATGTATTAATTTTTAGAGATGCACTGTTAGCACATTGACAATATGCCAACCAAAAAGACAACTGAGACAAAACAGACCAAAAATCCCTTCCATGGTGGATGCTCTCTTCTCCATTGCTGCCTTGTCCTCCCCACGATTCTCTTCCTTTGTTCCCATAGAAACTAAAGAGAGGTGTTACACAGAGTACAGAGATCAGAGTCCAATGTTCTAAAGTAATCCCGAAAGAAGGCCAAGCCCAAGTCAGGCATGATGGGTTGAGAAGAGCACAGATAAGAGCTAGATGACCATTTCCCTAGAGGTTGGCGAGGGCCTGCCCCAGCTAGGGAATGAAAATGTAAGGGAGAATGTTGTGGGTGTTTAGGGAGGTCTCCTGTGGCCTACCCATGGTGAGCCTGGAACCCACTCATTCCAGCAGCCAACTGTTTCATTTTCAGGAATTTTGTGAATGGCTTGACCTTGGTAGCTTGAAACTGGTCAGGGTGGGAGTTTTCACACCCCTGAAAACAACAATTGATACAAATGGGTTCCTCTCTGCATGCCCTTCCCCCCCAGATAAGAGCCAGTTGTTAGACATTAACCAACACAGTGGAGCCTGCAACCTCACAGGCTCCCACCACCCTCCAAAGCAGTTGAGTAGAAGAGGCAGCAGAGCCAATGTGGGGGCTAGGGTAGGGGTAGCTAAATAGAAGCCAAAAGGCTCAGAGAGCATCAGAGGAGTGTCACAGGGCCTCAGTCAGGACAAGAGGAAACAGAGTCATGTGCTGATGTCTAGAGACCTGAGTGGGGCCACAGACTCATAAAATGACTAATCGTTTTAATCATTATTTGAAATAACTTACCCCAAAAATGGGCCATAATGCCTTCCCTGATGGCTCAGATAAAAGAATCTGCCTGCAATGCAGGAGGTGCAGGAGACATGGGTTCGATCCCTGGGCCAGGAAGATTCCCAAAGGAGGAAATAGAAACCCACTTCAGTATTCTTGCCTGGAGAATCCTATGGACAGAGGTGCCTGGCAGGCTATAGTCCATGGGGTCGCAAGAATCGGACACGACTTAATGACTAAACCACCACCACCAGTATTCTTGCCTGGAAAATCCATGGACAGAGGAGTCTGGTAGGCTACAGTCTATGGGGTCGTGAAGAGTCAGACATGAATGAGCAACTGAGTGCAATGGTATGGCGTGAACCAAAGGTTATGATTAATCCAATTCTGCACACCTGAGACCCAGAAGAAGAAAAAGAAGGAGGTGAATAAAGACACGGCTTGTGCTGGTTGCCTGGGGGCAGCCATTTGGGGCCCACAGACCTCTCAGTGGAAGCCATGGAGGGCAGGGAAGTGACAAGATGCTATGATTCTAGCCAGAGGCTGCCCAGGAAGGGAAGGAAAGGCAGACTTCCCAAGCACGGTCCCCAAACAATCAAGTTACAGCTTTTTAATATATTTTTTGCTTTGCTATATTATTATCATGTGATCTATTGAAAAAGAAGAAAAAAAAATACAGTTTCATTTCTGCACACCTGAGTTTGAGGCTTGTTAAAAATTCCTACCTCCTCCACCTGTGTCCTCCACATTGAGATGCTCAGGGAGTGTTTTCCGATTGACTGATTCTGATCTACTGAGTCATGAGCATGACATTCTTCCATTGAATAAGAATGTGATGAGAATCTAAGCTGTGCCCGACCCCGCCTGAGAAGCATGAGCTGATCTATTGATGAATACATGATGCAGATACCCATCCCTCTGGTGGTGGCTTCAGTTCTTAAGGTAGAAAGAAAAAAATTATTTCAGTAAATACTTGTTGGGAAGGTGACTCCCAATCTGGAGACTCAAGGCTGCCTGAAATTCAGAGGCTGTCCTCAGGACCCTTGTGGACTGCTTGAACGAAGCAGCCAAGACAAGGATAAGCGCAACAGTGTGGCAAGAGATGTGTCCAGGGGTGCTCGGGGGGCCCGGAAGAAGGCTGTCCTTCACTGGAGTGTCCAGGGAAGACTTCCTGCAGGAGAGGGGTGATGGGAGAAGGGGTCCCAGGCAGAGAGGAGCTGGATCAGCCATGTGGCTCAGGGAGGAGTGGCGGGTGGACCCGTGTCCTTCCTGGGGTCCCACCCACGCTGATCCTCTGGGAGGCCATGGCCCTCCAGGGGACTGTAGGGAAGATATCCTCAACCTCGGTGATCGGGGCCCAGGCCAAGTCAGGGGCAGTGAAAGCAAAACGGGGCTCCACCAGGACCAGGGCCAAAGAAAGGTCCCCTTGCACCCAGTAAGAGCCTAGGCCAGGTAGGCAGGCACCCCTCAACCCCAGGCCCAGCAGCTCTGCCAAGCTCCCTGGGAGCTGCCGGCCCTGCTGCAGAGGGTTTAGGGAGATGGTCCCCGGCATCTGCAGACTCCTGCCCCCAGAGCCTCCTCTCCTCAGTGCCCATGGGAAATGTGCCCACCCTAGATCTCGTCCCTCTCCCCATTCCCAGGGTCAACACTGCTTGTAGCCGCCGGCACGACTGGCTGCTCAGTGGCTTTGTAGGAACAGCCCCTGAGCTTGTGTTATGTGGCGTCCTTCTCATCTCATTTGAATCCCACGACAATCTGCGAGGTCGTCACCCTCTATTCTTTGCACAGATGAGACACTGAAACTCGAAAGGGTTAACTGGCTCCTGGTCTCAGGGACACTGAGTGGCAAAGCCAGGGTTCAGTTCTAGGGCCTTTATTTCCAAGCCAGGGAACTCAGCCTAGAAGGGAAGGTCTGTCTGTCCCTTCACTTGCCCAACGGGTGGGCCATCCAAGCTTAATCCCAACCACTTGGGGCGAGCTCCTCCCATGCCCACGCATCCCCCCTCCCTAATCCAAGGCCAGCCCCACCCTCTCCCCTGAGCTTGGCTGGATCAGATTAGCAAAAGCAACAGCCCTCACAAGATTGCCCCAGTTGGCTCCAGCAATTAATTAAGAGCCGTCTGGGAGCCTCCAAAGGGCCTGCAAGCTCCAGCAAGACATGGCACACATAGCTGAATCCAAAATATTTGCTGTGTTTTTCCCCTTGCTGGGGAACCAGTCCTTACCTGTTACCTGAACCTGATTAAATTTTAAGCCGTTCATTCTCCGTGCCAACTGTGAACCAGCCGGTCGGTCACATGGAAGATGGGGGAGACGGCTGGAAACTTGACAGTGATAATACCTGATGGATCAATACATGGTTGTTCACTGGCTATACCTTGAAGCACCCAGGACCCGCCTCAGGCACTGCCCATTCTGGTCAGCAGTGCGGCCTGAACATTAGAGCCCCAGCCACACAAGAGCCCACAGGTGCTGCCCAGAGGGGTCTACGGGCAGGGCCGCTTTGTGGCCAAGATGGCAGCCCCCTTGATCCTACTGGCTATTGTCCCACTGGCCTCCCACTGTCTTAGAAAGTTCTCAGAAATCAGACAGCCCCATGCCCCTGCCTCATATTCTATGCCCTGCCAGCATTAAAGCTCTTCCTCCAAAACTGATCTGAATCCACCCATTTTCTGCCCCTCAGTGCCAACAGCTACACCAGGGGTCAGCAAACCTTTTCTGTAAAGATCCAGATCGTAAAGATTTTAGAGGCTGGAAACAAAAAGGCCAAATGGACACCTTTATGCATGTTTTCATATAACAAGGGAGAAAACATATTTCTACACATTTTTATGGAATGTGTTAGTCGCTCAGTGGTGTCCCACTCTTTTGCCATTCTATGGACGGTAGCCCACCAGGCTCCTCTGTCCATGGGATTCTCCAGGCAAGGATACTGGAGTGGGTTGCCAAGCCATTTTCCAAGGGATCCTCCCGACCCAGGAATCGAACCCGGGTCTCCCACATTGCAGGCAGATTTTTGACTGTCTGAACCACGAGGGAAGCCTACACATTTTTATTGATGAAGTTTAAAATAGACCAATATGAATCACTGAGCACAGTTCTAAAAATAGACACCAATCAATGAGAAGAATGGATTTCTTTCTTTTAAAAATTTTTTATTGTATTTATTCACGGAACTCTTTTCTTGAAGGGGAGAACTTTCCCCTTCACTGGGATTCAAAGCTAGTGCTCTTTATTATCGGATCAGTTGAGAACATTGGCCAGTCTTATTCACAGGACAGGAGAAAACAGGGGCCAGCCAGACTTGGCCTTGGCTGCAATTAGCAGATTTCTACTCTCCATCAAGGTACCGGAACAGCCTCCCTTAGGACCTACACTTCTCCTGCGTCCATTCTTGCTCCTGACAGTCTGTCCCCCATAGCAACAGGCAGAGGTGTGTAAAGCCGTGGATCATCACCCCTCTGCTTCGGACCTCCCATCACCCTCCATGGCCATTTTGGCTGGGATGTTGGACTTTGATTCAGACATCAAGCCTACTGGGAGAAAGACAGTCTCCGGCACTATGATACCCCCGCCCCTGCCTTGGGGAAGCTCAGAGTGGGACACAGAGGGTGGGCCTGGGAGAGCCCGAGGGTGGGACACTGGAGAGAGAGGACATGTCTCTGGGCAGCATAGCTCCATCTGGTACTCGGGGAGGCATGGAGGAGTCATAGATCGAACCAGTCTGGTGACCCAAATACCTGCCTGTTGTGATCTTTTAGGGGGCTCAGTTATGAGTGGGGTGCTAAGCACAGTGTCCCCCATGGCTTATTGTCCCCCATGGCTGCATTGGGAGAGCCAGGCCTGGTTTTCTGCTCCGCCTCTAACCGCAGGGACCTTAGCCCCATTTCCAGGTTTGTCGTGAGTGAAAAGTGAGAGGGAGGTCATCCCTGAAGCTGCTGATAATCAGAATTAAGGTAGTACTTAAAATAGATTCCTGGGCTCCACCAAGATTTAGAATCAGAAGGTAGGAGGCTGTGGGTTTGTATACATAGACACATTTGTATTAATGTATACACATTCAGTTCATTTCAGTTCAGTCGCTCAGTCGTGTCCGACTCTTTGCAACCCCATCAATCAGAGCACGCCAGGCCTCCCTGTCCATCACCAACTCCCGGAGTTCACTCAAACTCATGTCCATCAAGTCGGTGATGCCATCCAGCCATCTCATCCTCTGTCGTCCCTTTCTTCTCCTGCCCCCAATCCCTCCCAGCATCAGAGTCTTTTCCAATGAGTCAACTCTTCACATGAGTGGCCAAAGTACTGGAGTTTCATTAGGTTGCACGAAATACAGAATTTGTAGGCATTCCTTTATTATCACAAAAACACATCAACTCCAGTACTTTGGCCACCTCATGTGAACAGTTGACTCATTGGAAAAGACTCTGATGCTGGGAGGGATTGGGGGCAGGAGGAGAAGGGGACAACAGAGGATGAGATGGCTGGATGGCATCACTGACTTGATGGACATGAGTTTGAGTGAACTCCGGGAGTTGGTGATGGACAGGGAGGCCTGACGTGCTGTGATTCATGGGGTTGCAAAGAGTCGGACATGACTGAGCAACTGAACTGAACTGAACTGAATGGTAAGCATGCGTGCCTGCATGCTCAGTTGCTCAGTCATGTCTGACTCTGCGACCCCTTGGACTGTAGCCTACCAGGTTCCTCTGCCCATGGGGTTCTCCAGGCAAGAGTACTGGAGTGGGTTGCCATGACCTTCTCCAGGGGATCTTCCCACCCAAGGACTGAACCTGTGTCTCTTACATCTCCCGCATGGTAGGCAGGTTCTTTACAACTAGCACCACTTGGGAAGCCCATTGGTAAACCTATTTGTAAATTATTGCTAAGCCCAGAAGTTGAAGCCCCATGAAGGAATCTGACATCTCTTGAGTTTAAGAAAGCTACGCATGAACAACTAGATTTGCATGATAAAAAAAAGACTAGACAAGTTATGAAGCACTCTACAATTTGCCATATTGTTTCATCATGTTTAAGCTCACAACTAACTGGGGATTATTACTGATTTTACAGAATAGACTCACATACTTTTCCAGTGTTACTTAGCCAATAAGTTGTCAATCTAGGATTTTATCCTAGGTTTTCAAACTTTGGATTCAGTCAAAAGCTTAGCTGGTAAGTACAAGTTTTTTTCCACGAGAGAACAAATTATTTTGAACATTTTTTCATGGAGATTTAGATGGACTAGTACATTACTGCAGATTGCAAATTCACAGGATCCAAATTAATGATGTTACTATTGTATCAGTGACTTGTACATAAGAAATTATAGTTCTTTAAAAGCTCCTGGTCCCTACAAATTTTTATTGAGAGAACTTTTCACTTGCTCAGGGTTATGAGGTTCCTATTTATTTATACAAGCAAAGTAGAATTTTACAGCTAGATCTCTTTTGACGATTATGTTAGAAGGAAGAACAGCCCCTGGACTCAATTAATTCCCCTTGATCCCCTGTGGGCAGATAGAAATTCCATTCCCGCATTGGGCTGCTCATTCATTCCCCAGACATCTGAGTGTTTGAAGCACTGCTCTCCCGTGGATATCTTTCATTCTCTCATCTCCCATGACCCTATCAAGCCAAGAAGTGAGGAGATTGGTAGGGCCCCTGTCACCAAGGCAGCAACTGAGGGGACAGGAGATTGACCTGCTCAGAAATTGTCAATGCAGCTTGAATCTCTCTAGGACTTCGACTTCTGTGACTGACGCCTGTCCACAGGTTCCCATTAATACTAAGCCCTGTCCAGAGGACTGACAACTGAAGACCGTGGTCTCAGATGCTGATGTGCATGAGGCAGTTGTTGGAACTACTTCCCAAGGCATCTTAGTTTCATTGCAAACATTACTTTAAAAAAGACCCATATCTGTATTCTGAGTCTTTTTTTTTTTTTTTAACTGAAGTAAGGCTTCCCTGGTGGCTCAGACAGTAAAGAATCTGCTTGCAATGCAAGAGACCCTGGTTTGATCCCTGGGTCTGGGAGATCACCTGAGAAAGGAATGGCTACTCACTCCAGTATTCTTGCTTGAAGAATCCCATGGACAGAGGAGCCTGACAGGCTACAGTCCATGAGGTCACAAAGAGTCAGACGCAACTGAGTGACGAATACTTTGCATAATTTACAAACTTGTATTAGTTTCAAGTGTATAGCTGAGTGATTCAGTTATACTTATACTTTTTTAGATTATTTTCCCTTGCTGCTGCTGCTGCTAAGTTGCTTCAGTCGTGTCCGACTCTGTGCGACCCTGTGGACTACAGCCTACCAGGCTTCTCCGTCCATGGGATTCTCCAGGCAAGAACACTGGAGTGGGTTGTCATTTCCTTCTCCAATGCATGAAAGTGGAAAGTGAAAGTGAAGTCGCTCAGTCATGTCCGACTCTTAGCGACCCCATGGACTGCAGCCTACCAGGCTCCTCCATCCATGGGATTTTCCCTTATAAGTTATTATAAGATATTGCATATAATTCCCAGTGCAATAAATGTACAGTAGATTTTTTACCTATTTTATATATAATAGTGTGTTATCTCTTAATCTCAAACTTCTAGTTCATCTCTCCCACCCCCTACCCTGCCACTATCCCCATAAGATTGTTTTCCATGTCTATTTCTGTTTCATAAATAAATTCATTTGTGTCATTATTTTTAGAATCCATATATCAGTTCAGTTCAGTCACTCAGTCATGTCCCACATGAACCACAGCACGCCAGGGCTCCCTGTCCATCACCAACTCCCAGAGTTTACCCAAACCCATGTCCATTAAGTCAGTGATGCCATCCAACCATCTTATCCTCTGTCGTCCCCTTCTCCTTCTGCCCTCAATCTTTCCCAGCATCAGGGTCTTTTCCAATGAGTCAGCTCTTCGCATCAGGTGCCCAAAGTATTGGAGTTTCAGCTTCAACATCAGTCCTTCCAATGAACACCCAGGGCTGATCTCCTTTAGGATGGACTGGTTGGATCTCCTTGCAGTCCAAGGGATTCTCAAGAGTTTTCTCCAACACCACAGTTCAAAAGCATCAGTTCTTCGGTGCTCAGCTTTCTCTATAGTCCAACTCTCACATCCATACATGACCACAGGAAAAACCACAGCCTTGACTAGACAGACCTTTGTTGACAAAGTAATGTCTCTGCTTTTGAAGATGCTCTCTAGGTTGGTCATAATTTTCCTTCCAAGGAGTAAGCATCTTTTAATTTCATGGCTGCAATCACCATCTGCAGTGATTTTGGAGCCCAGAAAAATAAAGTCTGACACTGTTTCCACTGTTTCCCCATCTATTTCCCATGAAGTGATGGGACCGGATGCCATGATCTTCGTTTTCTGAATGTTGAGCTTTAAGCAACCTTTTCACTCTCCTCTTTCACTTTCATCAAGAGGCTCTTTAGTTCTTCTTTACTTTCTGCCATAAGGGTGGTGTCATCTGCATATCTGAGGTTATTGATAAGTGATATCATATGATATTTTCTTTCTCTGTCTCCTTTCACTTAATATGATAATCTCTAGGTCCGTCGATGTTGCTGCAAATGGCATAATTCCATTCCTTTTTATGCCGTGGAGTCTTGAATCACCTCCACATCTTTCCCCACTTCTGTGTCTACCTGTGCAGCCCATGTGCAGAAGGCAGGCCTGCTCGATGCCCCCAGAGGGTCTTTGGGTCTGCTCCTTGGGTCCCTTGAAAGCATTAGTTCTTAATCTTGGCTGCACCAGAACCACCGGGGGAGCTGCACAAAATACTAATACCTACTGGCCCTCCCCCAGATTCTCACTTACATGCAGTCTGCCCATCAGGACTTCTAGAAGTTTCCCAGGGGTGCCAAGAGGCAGCCAGGATCTAAACCTTCTCTGACGCAAAGACTTACGATTTTGGAGGCTCCAGCTCCACATAAAGGAACAGTTAAACTTTTATTGATGTGAAAGCATTCGTCACTCAGTCATGCTCAACTCTTTGTGACCCCGTGGACTGTAGTCCACTAGGCTCCTGTATCCCTGGAATTCTCCAGGCAACAAATGGGTTGCCATGCCTTTCTCCAGGGGATCTTCCCTACCTAGGTATTAAACCTAGGTCTCCACATTGCAAACAGATTCTTTACTGTCTGAACCACTAGGGAAGAGGTATCTATACTTCCAGCTCTCCAGATGGTCACCGATTTTCATAGCTCTCTAGAGCTTAGGAGGCTTCCCTGGTGGCTCAGATGGTAAATTGTCTGCCTATAATGCAGGAGACCCAGGTTTGATCCAGTGGAAACAGTGGCAGATTTTATTTTCTTGGGCTCCAAAATTACTGTTGATGGTAACTGCAGCCATGAAATTAAAAGACATGTACTCCTTGAAAAAAAAGCTATGACAAACCTAGGCAGCATATTAAAAATCAGAGACATCACTTTGCTGACAAAGACGTGTCTAGTCAAAGCTTTGGCTTTTCCAGTAGTCATGTACAGATGTGAGAACTGACCCATAAAAAAGGCTGAGTGCTGAAGAATTGATGCTTTTGAACTGTGGTGCTGGAGAAGACATTTGAGAGTTCCTTGGACTGCAAGGAGATCAAACAAGTCAATCCTAAAGGAAATCAGTCCTGAATATTCATTGGAAGGGCAGATGCTGAAGCTGAAGCTCCACTATGATGGCCACTTGATGCGAAGAGCCGACTCATTAGAACAGACCCTGATGCTGGGCAAAATTGAGGGCAGGAGGAGAAGGGGATGACAGAGGATAAGATGGTTGGATGGCATCACCAACTCAATGGACATGAGTCTGAGCAAACTCCGGGAGATGGTGAAGGACAGGAAAGCCTGGTGTGCTGCAGTCCATGGGGCTGCAAAGAATCCAATATGACTTAGCAGCCGAACAACACCAGCAACTGAAGCTTAGGCTACTTCAAGTTTTCCTGTGTAATGTGGATTTTGTGGTGATACACTCACACAAACATTCCAAACTAATTTTAAAATAATGAAAACTCCTCAACTGAGTTCAAAGAATAGCTATTTAACACGTGTATACCCGTGGCAGATTCATGTTAATGTACGGCAAAACCAATACAGTACTGTAAGTAATTAGCCTCCAATTAAGTAAATTTATATTTAAAAAAACCCATAATAGTCGTCTTCTTGACCCACAAGACAGATTATCAGGGTGGATGTTTTCAAATATACATATAATACAGAGGCTGTCTGAAAATGAAGTATTCATTGCATGCATACCAAAGAGTTTTAAGTCTTTTGAATAGATTTTCAAGAGCTGTCTGTCTATGTTTGGTTTGTAAGGCTGCTGTAACAAATGATCACAGACTTAGAGGTTTTAGAAAACATAAATTTATTCTCTTACAGTTCTGTCAGTCGGAAGTCTGAATGGGTCTCATTGGGCTCAAATCAAGGTATCAGCAGGGCTGCGTGCCTTTCCAGAGGTTTCAGGGGGAAATCCATTTCTGGCTTTTTCTAGCTCCTAGATCAGATCAGATCAGTCACTCAGTCGTGTCCAACTCTTTTCGACCCCATGAATCGCAGCACGCCAGGCCTACCTGTCCATCACCAACTCCCAGAGTTCACTCACTCAAGTCCATCAGGTCAGTGATGCCATCCAGCCATCTCATCCTCTGTCATCCCCTTCTCCTCCTGCCTCCAATCCCTCCCAGCATCAGAGTCTTTTCCAATGAGTCAACTCTTTGCATGAGGTGGCCAAAGTACTAGAGTTTCAGCTTTAGCATCATTCCTTCCAAAGAAATCCCAGGGCTGATCTCCTTTAGGATGGACTGGTTGGATCTCCTTGTAGTCCAAGGGACTCTCAAGAGTCTTCTCCAACACCACAGTTCAAAAACATCAATTCATCGGCGCTCAGCTTTCTTCACAGTCCAACTCTCACATCCATACATGACCACTGGAAAAACCATAGCCTTGACTAGACGGACCTTTGTTAGCAAAGTAATGTCTCTGCTTTTGAATATGCTATCTAGGTTGGTCATAACTTTCCTTCCAAGGAGTAAGCATCTTTTAATTTCATGGCTGCAATCACCATCTGCAGTGATTTTGGAGCCCAAAAAAATAAAGTCTGACACTGTTTCCACTGTTTCCCCATCTATTTCCCATGAAGTGATGGGACCAGATGCCATGATCTTCGTTTTCTGAATGTTGAGCTTTAAGCAACTTTTTCACTCTCCACTTTCACCTTCATCAAGAGGCTTTTTAGTTCCTCTTCACTTTCTGCCATAAGGGTGGTGTCATCTGCATATCTGAGGTTATTGATATTTTTCCCAGCAATCTTGATTCCAGCTTGTGTTTCTTCCAGTCCAGCATTTCTCATGATGTACTCTGCACAGAAGTTAAATGAACAGGGTGACAATATACAGACTTTGATGTACTCCTTTTCCTATTTGGAACCAGTCTGTTGTTCCATGTCCAGTTCTAACTGTTGCTTCCTGACCTGCATACAAATTTCTCAAGAGGCAGGTCAGGTGGTCTGGTATTCCCATCTCTTTCAGAATTTTCCACAGTTTATTGTGATCCACACAGTCAAAGGCTTTGGCATAGTCAATAAAGCAGAAATATATCTTTTTCTGGAACTCTCTTGCTTTTTCCATGATCCAGCGGATGTTGGCAATTTGATCTCTGGTTCCTCTGCCTTTTCTAAAACCAGCTTGAACATCTGGAAGTTCACAGTCACGTATTGCTGAAGCCTGGCTTGGAGAATTTTAAGCATTACTTTACTAGCGTGTGAGATGAGTGCAATTGTGCAGTAGTTTGAGCATTCTTTGGCATTGCCTTTCTTTGGGACTGGAATGAAAACTGACCTTTTCCAGTCCTGTGGCCACTGCTGAGTTTTCCAAATTTGCTGGCATATTGAGGGCAGCACTTTCACAGCATCACCTTTCAGGATTTGGAATAGCTCAACTGGAATTCCATCACCTCCACTAGATTTGTTCGTAGTGATGTTTTCTAAGGCCCGCTTAGAAATGAGGTCGCTTGACTTCACATTCCAGAATGTCTAGCTCTAGGTCAGTGATCACACCATCATGATTATCTGGGTCGTGAAGATCTTTTTTGTACAGTTCTTCTGTGTATTCTTGCCATCTCTTCTTAATATCTTCTGCTTCTGTTAGATCCATACCATTTCTGTCCTTTATCGAGCCCATCTTTGCATGAAATGTTCCTTTGGTATCTCTGATTTTCTTGAAGAGATCTCTAGTCTTTCCCATTCTGTTGTTTTCCTCTATTTCTTTGCATTGATCACTGAAGAAGGCTTTCTTATCTCTCCTTGCTATTCTTTGGAACTCTGCATTCAGATGTTTATATTTTTCCTTTTCTCCTTTGCTTTTCACTTCGCTTCTTTTCACAGCTATTTGTAAGGCCTCCCCAGACAGCCATTTTGCTTTTTTGCATTTCTTTTCCATTGGGATGGTCTTGATCCCTGTCTCCTGTACAGTGTCACGAACCTCATTCCATAGCTCATCAGGCACTCTATCTATCAGATCTAGGCCCTTAAATCTATCTCTCACTTCCACTGTATAATCATAAGGGATTTGATTTAGGTCATACCTGAATGGTCTAGTGGTTTTCCCTACTTTTCTAGAGGCAGCCACATTCCACGGCTCATGGCCCCTTCCTCCATCCTATCTCTAGCAATGGCAGTTGGAGTCTTTCTCCAGATGCTGTCTCTCTACTCCTAACTCTTCTGTGTCCCCATTCAGGAACTCTGTGTTTACACCAGGTCCCCCATATGATCCAGGACTATCTCTTTATTTAAACAACAACCTATTAGTAACCTTCGTTCAATCTGTAACCTTAATTTCCCTTTAATGTGTAACATAATCTAGTCACAGTTTCTGAAGATTAAGACCTGGACACCTTTAAGGGGCCATTACCCCCATCTTATGTCCAAATGAATTGATGACAAATTATTCCTAGGGCACAAACGCTGCTTGAAAATCTGTCTTCACTGAAGAGGAAAACTAGAGAAAAGCTCATCACCAAAGGGGACCATATGTCATCTGAATCATTCAGGAGTAGTGATGGTCACCCTGATGTCTGACCTCTAGCTTAATGCCATCTGGTCATGGTGGAAGCAGTCTTTACCCGTGTTGCAGATGTGAAAAAGAAGCATGATTTTTTGTGTGTTTTATGGACCACTGTAAATGGCAACCCACTCCAGTGTTCCTGCCTGGAGAATCCCAGGGATGGGGGAGCCTGGTGGGCTGCCGTCTATGGGGTTGCACAGAGTTGGACATGACTGAAGCAACTTAGCAGCAGCAGCAGCAGCAGTAAAGACCCCAGCTTGAAACCATTTTTTTCCTGATCCAGCCTTTGCGCTCACCTGTGTATGTAGGGGCACCCCCCCCAACATGGGTATCTTTTTCCTTTCGTCTCTGAGGGTCTCTTTCTGTGTGCATCTATGTGTTTTATACAGAATATTTGTCTCATTTTCCCTCTCAGTCAATCATCTTTCTCTTTCTCTATTCCTTCATTTTCCTTCTCTTCCTCATTCTTTTCTGCCTCTCTTCATCTTTCTTTCCTTTTAAAGAAAATATTTATTGGCTGCCTTGACACACAGGATCTTCACTGCATCTTGTCGGGCAGATCTATGTTGGGGCACGGGGACTGTCTAGTTGTGGCACGGGTTTAGTTGCCCCACAGTACATGGGATCCTAGTTCCCCGACCAGGGATCAAACCTCTGTCTTCTGCATTGGAAGGTGGAGTTGGATTCTTAACCACTGGACCCCCAGGAAGTCCCTCCATCTTTCTGATTTCCATCTACCCTCACTTTCCTCCTCTTTCTGTCTCCTTCTCTTAACTAGCTTCAACATTAAGCCAATGTATGTATGTATTACTTTTGCTAAAATCAAAGAGAATTCTCTGTCCTATGTTGTTTACCAAAAAAAAGATGACATTGCATGTATTCCCCTCTCTCAAAATAAAACCCATTATTAAATTGTTTTCTATGATGTAGCCCACAAGTGATTTTTTTTTTCTCCTGGTAGCTCAAGGACCCTCCCTAGGAGAAACATGTTATAAGTCAAGAGAGGGCATTTGGAACTGGAGCACAGAGGGTTCTTTTCACCTCATCCTCCAAAGTCTTATTGTCAATGACACAACAAGCCAGTTTAGGGAACTGAGGGAAAGGCCTTCTGGTGGACCTTTGCATCTGGTTTTGTATTCTTAACCTCTCTTTGCTTTTCAGAGCCTGGTGTGTCCAAGGCAGGTGTGCACCAGACCCTGATGTAGGTGTTCAGGGCCACACCCTGAAGGCACTTAGGGATTTGAAAGCCTCCAGAACCTTCCATGGTCTTGCTTGACATCAGCCTCCTCCCACTCCAAGGATGGGCAGGACCACAGCTCTAGGGAATTTGAGGGGACGATGCCCACTCAACTGCAGAGCAATACCTCACCCTGGGAGGCTGCGACTTGAGCCAGGCCCTGGAGGGTCACCTGCACCCCAAAGCCGCAGAGAATGAGTACTCTTGTCCATACCCACTTAGCTGGGTCAGCAAGCAACTGGTGATGCTGTTAGGATTATAGCTCCTCATTCATTAAAAACATCTGCCCAATCCCTCTCCTTTTTTGAGTTAAATATTTATTTACAGTTTTTTCTTTTGGTGTAAGATTTACATGCAAGGAAATGTACAGTCCTTAAATGTACATTTGTGATCATAAGTGTCTGCACCCACCCATGTAACCTAACTGCTTATCAAGATACAGAATCGAACATTATCAAAACCCCATAAATTTCCCTCATTTCCCTTCTCAGCCAATCTTTGCACCCTGGAGCATTTCTCTCATTTATTTTAAATAAACAATGTTATGGGATGTCTAGTATGAAGCTTGGAATTCATTTATACTTTAAAAATATGCAATAAGGGACTCCCTTGGTGGCCCAGGGGCTAAGACTCCAAGTTCCCAATGCAGGGGACCCAGGTTCCAGCCCTGGTCAAGGAACTAGATCTTTCATGCTTCAACTAAAAATACAGCATGCTGCAACCAAGTTAAAGGTCCCTGCTGCTGCCACTAAGGCCCAGCACAGCCAAGTAAGTAAATAAATAAACATTTTAAAAATATGCAATAAAATTTAGTCTATATACCAAATGCAAACTACTGGTTGAATGTCAAATGGGAGCTTGATCAAATGGGGATATATGGGAACTTTTTAAATAGTGCTTTTGATTGTGGCAAGATACAGATGACATAAAATTGACCATCTTAACCACTTGCAGAGTCCCTGGTGGCTCAGAGGGTAAAGAATCTGTCAGCCATGCAGGAGACCTGGGTTGGATCCCTGGGTTGGGAAGATCCCCTGGAGTAGCAAACAGCAAGCCACTACAGTATTCTTGCCTAGAGAATCCCCTGGACAGAGGAGGCTGGTGGGCTACAGTCCATGGGGTCGCAGAAGAGTTGGACACAACCGAGCGACTGAACTGAACTGAACTGAGTGACTAACATTAACCACTTGCAGATGTACAGCTCAGTGGTATTAAATGCATGTATAATGTTGTGCAACCATCACCACCACCCATCTCCATGATTCTTCTCATCTTGTAGAGTCGAAACTCTGTGCACCTTGATCTCTTTTCATCTAAGACAGGAATCCTGAATCACAGTTCTCACTTTTTGCCTTCACCTCGTCTCATTCTCTGTTTTGTTTTTCCTGGGGAAAACAATGTCTGGTCAAATTTGTAGAATTTTTTTTCTTTTCCTTTTACTGCCCTTTTATTTATTTTCTCCTCTTCTTATTTTTCCTCTTCTCACCTCTTTCTTCCCCTGTTTACATTTTTCTTTTTTTTTTCTCCCTCTCTCCCCCTTTGCCATCTGTCTTCCTCTCTACATTTCCCCATCTGCCTTCTCACCTTTCTCATCTCCTTTTCCTTCCATGTCTCTTCCTTTCCTCTCCTCCCCTATTCTCTTGTCTCCTCCCTTTGTTTACACTTTCCTGATAAGAATCCATTAAGATGTTCCAAACAATGCATGGGACCCACTTACTCTGGGATAAACCAAGAGGAAGGCAGAGCCGAGGAGGCTGGGCAGCTAGAGGAGGCGGGGAGAAGGAGGTGTCACCCACAAGTGGTTACAGAGAGAGGAGACTCCCTGCTCAGCCTGGGAGCAAACAGAGGGAAGCTGGGGACACAGGTCTGTGCTCCAAGGCTTGGCATCGAGTTGGGGAGATAAAGATATACTCACATAGAAACAGGGTGAGCCAGGGCAGTACAGGAGGTGCTAATCCAAGGACAGGCAGAGTTCCAAAAGTTGTTTGTAGGTCAGTGGTGTAGAGCCTCATGCGATGTAATGTATTTTCCTGTAAAAACAATGTTCTGAGTGGAAGCTAGGTTGTTTGGCTAGCTTTATGAAAGTCTATATCACCGTCTTTAAGCACAGCACGCAAAACGTTTGTTCAGGTGTACCTGCCTATATAGCGTTGTTTACCTCAGCAGGAAAATCGGTTTCTGGTTCCAACATGTTACCAAAACATTCTGATTTCCTCACCATTACCACAGGCATTCTGAAAGCAGAGGCTGTGGGAAAGAAGCGTTGGGTATTCTGGGCCACCAGTAACTTGCTGGGGGTGGTGGGGTGGGGCTTCCCTGGTGGCTCAGACGGTAAAGAATCTGCCTGCCATGCAGGAGACCTGAGTTTGATCCCTGGGTCGGGAAGATCCCCCGGAGGAGGGAATGGCAACCCACTCCAGTATTCTTGTCTGGAGAATCACAAGGACAGAAGAGCCTGGTGGGCTACAGTCTCAGTCCACGGGGTCACAAGGAGTCGGACACGACTGAGTGACTAACATTTTTACTTTCAGTAACTTGCTGACGTGCTAAGTGTTCTACTTCTGGGCAAGCATTTCTCCATGGTTTGAACTGGCAAAGAAACCTAGATATGGTGGGTTATTCATAAATTAAGCATCATGAAAGCAGAGCCCATTCTCCTGATCTAGGTGCCAGGTGTATAGGGCAGAAAACCAGAGAGGGGGATTGTGGTCAGGGACCCTTCAGGAAGGAGGAAGAAACTGAGCTGGGCTCACAGGACCAGCAGGATAAAGAAGAGAATGAGACACACCAAGACAGCCAGAGAAGAGCCTTGAGCATCAGGAAATGCTACAATGGGCCAGTTTGGGGAAATAAAGCCAAGAGTTCTACATGGAGTGCTGAAGAAAAAAGCTGATAGGATGATAGACGGTGGGTGGTAGGAGTGGGGAATCTGGGGCTAGCCAGTTCACAAAAACCTTGCAAAGAAGTCTAAAAATTTTGAACTTTCCCTCGGAGTCAAAGTATGGGGACAACCCATTAAGGGGTCATGAAATAAAGGCATTGGGGCACCAGCAACATTCATTTTAATAAAGTGGAATCAAATTAAATGAATGGAATAGAATAAAATGGAACAGAATAGAATAGAAGATGCCAGAGAGGTTATCACATATGAAATTCACATTGCATGAACCTTTTTAAAATTTAATTAATTAGACTTCTTCAGGTTTTAGTTGAGGCACTCTCAGAATCTTCCTCGCTTCATTTGGGACCTTTTCAGCGCAGTTCAAGGGCTCACCAGTTGTGGTGCATGAGCTCAGAGTTGTGGCACGTAGGGTTCGTTGTCCCATAGCATGTGGAATCTTAGTTCCCCAACCAGGGATCAAACTAGTATCCCCTGCATTGTAAGACAGATTCTTTACCACTGGGCCACCAGGGAGGTTCCTCATGAATCTTGTCTCGAGTTTTTGTACCTGTTGAATGTATATACGTATGCATGAAAAGTGAAAGTGAAAGTCATTCAGTTGTGTCTGACTCTTTGCAACCCCATGGACTCCATGGAATTCTCCAGGCCAGAACACTGGAGTGGGTATCCTTTCCCTTCTCCAGGGGATGTTCCCAACCCAGGGATCGAACCCAGGTCTCCCTGACCTGGCAGGTGGATTCTTTACCAGCTGAGCCACAAGGGAAGCCCATATGTATTCATACAAATGTGTATGTGCCCACACACGTAGCTGGGGGGTCACATTCTAAAATGCATTTCTTTACTGTGGGCTTTTGAGAAATGACCTGTTGATATAGATGGTTTGAGATGAATCCAGAAATGCTTTGAGGATTGGCTTGGGGGACAGTGTCTGGCAGGGAGTGACTGAGAGGGGAGGCCATCAGAGTCACTGAAGGGGGGAAGCCTGAGATTAGAGTGACGACAGCAGAAGTGGGATGAGCGGCCACCAGCCCCGCTTAGAGGAAGAGGACCCACTTCACAGGGTCTAGATCATCAGAGCCGAGAATTCCACAGCTGCAAGGAATTTAGTAGCCAGTACCCAAGGCAGCATCGGAGTGTCCAGTGCCCAGCCCAGGCACTGCCCCCAAGGCCGCTGTAGTTCCCAAGACAAGGAAGTGTTCTTGTCTGTGCATGTGTATGTATGTGCTTTTCCAAAACCTTTATTTTTGCAAACTCCCACTGTTTCATGTTCCATCATAATTTCCCTTTTGGATTGTTGAACTTAGTTTTAAAAACATTTAAATTTTGAATACCACATTTTAATAATTCATACTTCCACTTTATATCCCTGTGGGCAGGTAAGTGGTAGGTATGACTGTTATTCCAAGAAAACATTCGAGAATTAAATGACCTACCTATATGTGCTGTACACAAAGTACTTGGAATGAACAGAAGCAGAGTGGACTGCCAGTATTATTTCAAGCATCACTTCTCAGCATGGGAACATAGGCGTCTCGGGTGTGAGAGGAGAACGATACTGAAAGAACTAACTGCACCTCTGTCTCTAATAGCAATTCAGGCTTGCACGTACAAGATTGAGCTAGAGAGCCCTGAACCCAAGCAGTGGGCAGGAGACACCAAGAAGCATGGTCTGCCAGGGGCCAAAGGTACCAGCTGGGAGGAGGGTTGGGGAGACAGGGTCCCGGACTAATGGATGACCACGAAAGGGATCTCAACTGCTTATTGCCCAATGGTGTCAGAAATCCTGATCACACTACGTCTCTCTTCCGATGTAAATCAGGATAAGCACACAAACAGAATAGAACAGAATCAGTCACGTCATGGAATGAAATCATCACTCCGAGACGATTATAAAGGAAGACTCCACAGTTCCTGCCAGTAACTTTGACAATCAGTGCTCCAGTTGAAAACTCATGAGATGGTAGACTATCGTGATCTGGTGAGCAATGGTGTACTATGAATCCCACCCCAACGATTATTCACAGTATGATTTTAGGCAAGCTCTTTAACCTTTCCATTTCTTCTTCTGTGGACTATAAGGATTGATATGCACATGCACGCTCAGTCGTATCTGACTCTTCACAACCCTTTGGACTGTAGCCCGCTAGGCTCCTCTGCCCATGGGATTTCCCACGCAAGAATACTGCAGTGGGTTGCCATTTCCTCCTCCAGGGGATCTTTCTGACCCAGGGATTGAACCCAAGTCTCCTGTATCTCCTACATTGCAGGAAGATTTTTTTTTTTACCAGTTGCGCCATCAGGGAAACCATAAGAATTGATGAGATTATTTATAAAACCCTGAGAGCAGTGCCTGGTCCATAGTAAGGCTTCAATACATGTTTGCTTTCAGCTCCATTTTATTTAAACAAAAGCATATATCTCTTGGCAACATATATTACCAAGTGTGACAATAATATTAATAATAATAAACAAAGGACTCAAAATCAGTAAGAAACAGTCTCTCCAATACAAAAGAAGGATAGAAGTCTTCTTGAACAAGCAATTAAAAAAGCCAGAAATCTGAATCATCAATACACACACACCAAAAATAATAAACTTCATCTCTAATAATAAAAATATAGGTTAAACCAGAATGTCTGAAATTAAAAGGACCAAAATGCTGCGTGTTGGCAAGGATGTGGAGCAACTGGAATTCTCATGCATGTCTGGTGGGAAATTAAATTGATATAACCACCTGGAAATCTTTGGATCTACTAAAACTAAATATATGAATGCTGTCTGACTTGACATTTCAGTCTTGGGCATACACTCCAGGGATGTGAGTGCTTAGGTTCAAAAGATATTATAAGAATGTTCACAGCAGAGTCAAAGAAACCAGATCACTAACAATCCATATTGTATGATTCTATAAACTTCTAGAAAGGACAAGGTACAGCTGACCCTTGAACAACTCAGAGTTTAGGGGTGCCAAGCCCCCTACACAGCTGAGTATCATATTAACAATCCGACCTCGGTTATCCAAAGTTCTGCATCCTCAGGTTTAACTAACTGTGGATCATGAAGTACTCTCAGTATGCATTTACTGAAAAAAAATCCTCCTATAAGTGGACCTCCACAGTTCAAACATGTGTAGTTCAAGGGTCAACTATAATAGTAATAAGAGTGGGAAGGCAAGGGAATGCAAAGCATCAGAAGGAAACCTCCAAGGATGGTAGATATGGTCCCCACCTTAACTGTAGAGACGGTTTCATGAGTGTGTTTACGTATTTCAAAATTCATGCATTTTAAATATGTGGTTTATTTTATGTCAATTGTATATTAATAAAATTGTTTTTAAGAAAAAAAAAAAGAATGAGTTTTACTCATTGTAAGTCAAAACTGAAAACAACCAAAATGTACTTCCACGGAGAAATGGATAAGTAAAGTGTGGTTTATTCATATAATAGAACAGACTCAGCAGTGAGAAAAAGCAAGGTACAGGTGCAGAAATTGACATGGGTGAATTTCAGGGACAGAGTAGTTACTTATATTTCAATTTATATGAGAGTCACAAACAGACACACTGTTCTAAAGTGGAAAAGGCAAAATAGTGGTTATCTTCTAGCCAGGGGTGAGGTGGAGGTGAGAGTGATCTGGGAAGGGGCACAGAGGGCCTCCTGGAGTGGTGCAGATGTCTACACCCTGACCTGGACTGTGGAAACACAGACATTTCTATACATAAAAATTCATTGCATTGTCCTCTTAAGATGTGTGCATTTACATGTTACACCTCAATAATAATTATTTATAAACTATTAAAAAATTAAGACACAATGAAATGTCACTGTCTTCTGTAAAATGGCTCAGTGCTACAGTAGTAAAGAACACACCTGCCGATGCAGGAGACGTGGGTTATATCCCTGGATCGAGAAGATCCCTGGAGAGGGCAATGGCAACTCACTTTACTATTCTTGCCAGGATAATCCCATGGACAGAGGAGCCTGGCAGGCTACAGTCCATGGGGTCGCAAAGAGATAGGACTGAGTGACTGAGCACAAACCTGTAAAATAGGAAACTATTTTGCAAATGAATAACACTCAGAGTCACTATCTTATTTAGCACAGAGGGAGAACTTGGTACAACACTTCAGGAGGGCATTTGATCCTACTTATCAAAACACCTTAAAAATACCTTTAACACAACATTGGTACTCACAGAAATTTATCCTAAGGAAATAATCAGAGGGTGTACAAAGACGCTTCTTCAATGACATTTATTACCTCATTGCTTATAACAGGAAAGAATTGGAAGCACCTTAATGTCCAAAAATGGAGAAGTAAATTAACTACATGTATGTGATAGTTACACCCATTTAAAATAATGAAACAGGCTAATTAATGGAGTGGGAAATTCAGCAAATGAAAAGAAAGATCACCAAAAAATGTGCTCATTATTTGCATATACATTATAATACATGTCCATTTTTATTATATATGTTATATATGATATCTACCAAAGGAGACAATTGTTCTCTGTGAATGGCAGGATCATTGCTGTTGTTGTTGTTGCTGTTATTCAGTTGCTAAGTTGTGTCTGACTCTTTGCAACCCCATGGACTGCAGCATGCCAGGCTTCCCTGTCCTTTACTGTCTCCCGGAGTTTGCTCAAAGTCATGTCCATTGAGTCAACGATGTCATCAATCCTCTGTCATCCCCTTCTCTTCTTGCCCTTAATCTTTCCCATCATCAGGGTCTTTTCTAATGAGTCGGCTCTTCACATCAGGTGGCCAAAGTATTGGAGCTTTAGCATCAGTCCTTCCAATGAATATTCAGGGTAGATTTCCTATGGGATTGACTGGTTTGATGTCCTTGCTGTCTAAGGGACTCTCAAGAGCTTCTACCACAATTTGAAAACATCAATTCTTTAGCACTTGGCCTTCTTTATGGTCCAAATCTCACATCAGTCCATGACTACTAGAAATACCATAGCTTTGACCACGTGGATCTTTGTCAGCAAAGTGATGTCTCTAATTTTTAATATACCATCTAGGTTTGCCATAGCGTTTCTTCCAAGGAGCGAGTGTCTTTTAATTCCATGGCTGCAATCACTGTCCTCAGTGATTTTGGAGCCTAAGGAAAAAAGAATCTGTCACTACTTCCACTTTTTCCCATTCTATTTGCCATGAAGTGATGGGACTGGATGCCATGATCTTAGTTTTTTTGAATTTTGAGTTTTAAGCCAGCTTTTCACTCTCCTCTTTCACTTTCATCAAGAGGGTCTTTAGTTCCTCTTTACTTTCTGCCATAAAGGTAGTATCATCCGCATATCTAAGGTTGTTGATATTTCTCCTGGCAATCTTGATTCCACCTTGTGATTCATCCAACCCAGCATTTCTTGTGATGTACTCTGCATATAAGTTAAATAAGCAAGGTGACAATATACAGCCTTGACATACTCCTTTTCCAATTTTGAACCAGTCAGTTGTTCCATGTCCAGTTCTGACTGTTGCTTCTTGACCTACATACAGTTTCTCAGAAGACAAGTAAGGTGGTCTGGTATGCCCATCACTTTAAGATTTTTCCACAGCTTGTTGTGATCCACACAGTCAAAGACTTTAGTGTAGTCAATGAAGCAGAAGTAGATGTTTTTCTATAATTCCCTTGATGTTGGCAAATTGCTTTCTGGTTCCTCTGCCTTTTCTAAATCCAACTTGTACATCTGAAAGTTCTTGGTTCAGGAACTGCTGAAGCCTAGATTAAAAGATTTTGAGCATTATTACCTTGCTAGCATGTGAAATGAATCCAATTGTATGGTAGTTTGAACATTCTTTGCCAATTGCTTTTCTTTGCAATTGGAATGAAAACTCACCTTTCCCAGTCCTGTGGCCACTGCTGAGTTTTCCAAATTTGCTGACCTATTGAGTGCAGCACTTTGACAGCATTACCTTTTTGGATTAGAAATAGCTCAGCGGGAGTTCTATCACCTCCACTAACTTTGTCCATAGTAATGCTTCCTAAGGCCCACTTAACTTCATACTCCAGGATGTCTGGCTCTATGTGAGTGACCACACCATCGTGCTTATCCAGGTCATTTAAGACCTTTAAGGGATGGTGAGCTACATCAATTTTTTTCTTGGTACTTTGCTCTGCTCTCTAAACTTTCTATCAGCAGAAAACTTGATGACCCCTAAAGAAAATATGCTATCTTGTAGGAAATATGTACAGAACTAAGTGAAGGAAATTCTAGAGATTAGTGCTCTTTCCTGCTGAGTTTAATGTTGGATATGAAAAAATGATCCTTCCCACTCCCCACCCCAGTAGGGTTATGGCAAGGGTTTCACACAAAATAATGCATGAAAATATATGACATGAAATACACAACCTGGAGAAGCTACTGGTTTCCTAAGGTCTCACACATGCACACATATACCCACACACCTACACACATATGCTCACCCCCTGCACACACACACACACACACACTGACCCACTAGCCATATACGCCACTGATCTAAGCAGATCAAGGCTCCTGGGAGTTGGAGGTTCAGCCAACAAGACCCAGACACCAAAGTTGCAGAGGCCGTGTCAAGGGCATCACTGTGCTCTCCTGGGAAGAGACAGCTGACAAGGAGGGGCAACTGAACAGGCTAACACACTCTGAGCCTTGACACCACAGCCTTCCTCCAGCACACCCCCAGTCTTAATTACGCTTTGATTAAGCTGATAAGCCAAGAGCCACTTCTGTGATCCTGGTAACCCAAAGGACCTCAAGGCCCACAGGGATGTGTTATGAACTGGCCCTTCTCCTCCGGTGTCCCCGCCCCGCCCCCCAGGTGCCCCTCTGCACGCACAGCACACATGCGTGGAAGACCCGGGTAGGTGAACCGATGCTGCATGCCTCCTGCACTTGCCAAGTAAAGCAGGTCCAGGTCTCGCCCTTGAGGCCGCCGTCATCCAGCCAAGTTAGGGTTCCCCCAAAACTAAGTGAAGCAGCGCCATTCGAGGCCCTGGGCTGCAGTGAAAGGCCACCTGCCCTGCGGAAGAAGACAGGACACCCCCGCTAGGGAAGAAAACACGCTCCCCCCGCGGGGCAGGACCACGCCCTGGAACCGGTGCTTCTTTCCCCTCCAGTCCTGGGCAGTGATTCTGGACTTTTTAGTTTCTTCGGTGGTTTTTCCTTCCCTTCAGTGTAAATGCAAAGGAGGACTATTTACAACATGCACAAGAATTACTTTATTAAGAGCAGCAGAGTGTGTACAGGCCCCACTTTACAGGGATTAATTTTAATTCTGTTCTCACGAAGGCTCCCATCTTAGCTGAGGTCAGAGTTTGGGGATATTTAGTTGCCTTTAGAATTCCGCCTTTTTTTTTTTTTTTTTTGGATTGTGATAAAAGTCACATAATACAAAACATACTATTTTAGCCATAGTTAACTGTACATTTCCGGAGAAGGCAATGGCACCCCACTCCAGTACTCTTGCCTGGAAAATCCCATGGACAGAGGAGCCTGGTAGGCTACAGTCCATGGGGTCGCGAAGAGTCGGACAGGACTGAGCAACTCCACTTTCACTTTTCCCTTTCATGCATTGGAGAAGGAAATGGCAACCCACTCCAGTGTTCTTGCCTAGAGAATCCCAGGGACGGGGAGCCTGGTGGGCTGCCGTCTATGGGTCGCACAGAGTCGGACATGACTGAAGCGACTTAGCAGCAGCGGGAACTGTACATTTCAGTGACACGAAGTACGTTCACACCGTTGTGCAACTCTCAGCATCTCCTTCCTCAACTGAAACTGTCCCCATTAAACACTACGTCCCCATTCCCCCTCCCACCCCTAACCCCCCAGCCCCAGCCTGAAGTATCTACCAATGTACTTCCTGACTCTATGAATTTGACTATTCTAGGCACGTCTTAGAAGTAGGTTTCACCTTTCTAACCACATCAGTGGTCCCATCTAACTGGAAAGGGGAAGTCGGGGCGGGGGGCCATAGCAGGGCTTTCAAAGAAGAGGTTCTGCACGTCGGCCTCACCTCCCACTGGCATCTCTGCTCCTTCCGCTCCTCTGTGCTCCTCCCACGCACATCCTCAACTTCACAGAGCCTTCCCAGAATCTTCCCCTGACTCCCACGAGATAAGGTCGGCCGAGAAAGTTCTTTGTAAACTAAGCATCAGCTCCACGTTCGAGGGGTTCCATCGTTACCTGTGTTTTGGTTGCACCTGTGCAGGTGACGCCCTGGTTCCCCTCCTCTCCCGCCCTCCTCCCCCTGGTAGATGGCCTCAGGCTGAGCTGGTCCTGGCGCCTGGAGGCAGGGCCACAGAGTCACCAGGGCTCCAGCCCAGCAGAGAGTCAGCCAGGAGCCAACACCCCCTGCAGCTTTTCAGCCACCCCTGGGGGCCGCGGACTCCACCAGGGCAGAGTGTGAATAAGCCCTTTTCTGGGACTCCGTGGGCAGCCTGCTGCGTGGCTCTAAGCTCAAGGAAGTGTTTGCAAGTGGCTTCACCCAGGAGGCACTTCCTTGACCCGTAGGGGCTGGGGCAGGTGGTCCTTGTCACCGGAGAAAGTCACCGGAGTGAAGCTGGTAACTTGAAAGAGTTCCCCAGGCTGGAGACAGCAAAACTCGCCACTTACACAGCTTTTTCATCTTCAAAGCCCCAGAACCGCAATTAAGTAATTAATAGGTCTGGTCATGTTCGCCGTGCTCTAAAAATGAGACAAGGGGAGCTCTGGCTTTCCCCTCCAGGAGATGCGCTTTCCTGTCAAGCCCCGAGAAATGCCTGAGAAGGCGACCAGTAATCCAATAACCATCCCCCTCCTCTGGAGACCAGCTTGAAATGGGCTCTTGTGGGTTCAGGGGCTGCCAGGGCCCCGGAAACGCGGCCAGACCGTTGGGGTTTGCTGCCCCCTCGAGGATGCTCTGAGGATAGCGGGCGAGTGGAACACAATTCATCCAGGAAGGGAAGAAAAGTCCAAAACGGCTGTTTTCCTCTGAGAGGGAATATTGGCATGCCCAAGTCTTCTTTAAGATAGGAAAATATTAACCCAGAGCCCAGTGCGTGCTCTCTCTTTTTATTCAAAATCTGGAAGAACTGTGTTGATACTGAGTTAACAAGTTCCATGGGCCAACGTGGAACGAAAGGAGAGGTTTCTTGAACTTACAGATCCTTCACGCATGAGAGGGCCAAGGGATGGTAACTGCCCTCAATATTTATTTTTGATTTGGAAAATTAAAAGCAAGAAGGCTTTGAAGAAGTCAGGAACTGCTTATAATTCTAGGCTTGGTGCCAATGGGATAAACTGTCTGGTGACTTTTTGCACATTTATTAACTCTGTTTGCATCTGATGCCAACTGCCCCAGCATGGCATAAAACCTCAAAGCGCTCAGGAAAGAGCATCATTCCCACATCACTGACAAGATGTAGAGTGCGGGAGCTTTGGAATTGCCACCACCACCCCCCACCCCCTCCCCAGCACGGATCATAACCCAGTCACCTCAGGGGGCTGCTGGCAGCTCAGTCCACTAGAAAACCAGTGACTGGTTTAGTCCTGGAAAAGTCTCCGGTTTCTGTATGTTCTGAAGGCTGTCTAGCTTCTCATCATTCAGGACTCTGGGCTGGTATGTCTAAGGGATTCTTGCCCTAGATAAAAATTTTTAAATAAATAGAAAGTTCCTTTTTGCACAGCAAGGAAATCATTAAAAACAAAAAGACAACCTACCCAATGGGAGAAAATATTTGCAAATGGTGCAACTGACAAGGGCTGGGATGCAGTCTCCAAAATAAAACACCAGCTCATACAACTCATCAACAACATCAAAAAACAACAACCCAATTGAAAAATGGGCAGAAGACCATAATAGACATATCTCCAAAGAAGACATACAGATGGCCAGTTCAGTTCAGTCCAGTCGCTAGGTCAGGTCCGGCTCTTTGCGAGCCCATGGACTGCAACACGCCAGGCTTCCTTGTCCATCACCAACTCCTGGAGCTTGCTCAAACAGATGGCCAGTAGGCACATGAAAAGATGCTCATCACTAATTATTAGAGAAATGCAAATCAGAATGATGTGAGGTATCATCCCACACTGGTCAGACATTAAAAAGTTTACAAGTAACAAATGCCCAAGAGGGTGTGGAACAAAGGGAACCCTCCTACACTGTTGGTGGGAATGTAAGTTGGTGCAGCCACTGTGGAAAACAGTATGAAAGTTCCTCAGAAAGCTAAAAATAGAATTTCTATATGATCCAGCAATCCCACTCCTGGATATATATCCAGACAAAACTATAATTCTGAAATATACATGCAACTCTATGTTCACAGAACACTGTTCACAACAGCCAAGACGTGGACACCACCTAAATGTCCATCAACAGATGAATGGATAAAGAAGATGTGGTATGTATATACAATGGAATACTGCTCAGCCATAAAAAGAACAAAACATCCTCTATCTATCTGTCCAATATCCATCCACTTGCAGCAACATGGATGCAACTAGAGATTATCATGCTAAGTGAAGTAAGTCAGAAAGAGAAAGACAAATACCGTATGATGTCACTTACATGTAGAATCTAAAATATGGCACAGATGAACCTATCTACAAAACAGAAGTGAAAGAGGAGAGTGAAAAAGTGGGCTTAAAGCTCAACATTCAGAAAATGAAGATCATGGCATCTGGTCCCATCACTTCATGGCAAATAGATGGGGAAACAGTGGAAACAGACTTTATTTTTGGGGGCTCCAAAATCACTGCAGATGGTGATTGCAGCCATGAAATTAAAAGATGCTTACTCCTTGGAAGGAAAGTTATGACCAACCTAGATAGCATATTCAAAAGCAGAGACATTACTTTGCCAACAAAGGTCCATCTAGTCAAGGCTATGGTTTTTCCAGTGGTCATGTATGGATGTGAGAGTTGGACTGTGAAGAAGGCTGAGCACTGAAGAATGGATGCTTTTGAACTGTGGTGTTGGAGAAGACTCTTGAGAGTCCCTTGGACTGCAAGGAGATCCAACCAGTCCATTCTGAAGGAGATCAGTCCTGGGTGTTCATTGGAAGGAATGATGCTAAAGCTGAAACTCCAGTACTTTGGCCACCTCATGCGAAGAGTTGACTCATTGGAAAAGACTCTGATGCTGGGAGGGATTGGGGGCAAGAGGAGAAGGGGCCTACAGAGGATGAGATGGCTGGATGGCATCACCGACCCGATGGACGTGAGTTTGAGTGAACTCCGGGAGTTGGTGATGGACAGGGAGGCCTGGCGTGCTGCAATTCATGGGGTTGCAAAGAGTCGGACACGACTGAACGACTGAACGGAACTGAACTGAACAAAACAGAAATATACTCACAGACACAGAGAATAGACTTTTGGTTGCCAAGCGGAAGGGGTGGCGGTGGGGATGGGAAGGGCTAGGAGTTTGGGATTCATAGATGTAAACTTCTATATATAGGATGGATAAACAAGTTCCTGCTGTACAGCACGGGGAACTGTATTCAGTAGCCTGTGATAAACCGTAATGGAAAAGGAAAAATGGAAAGACAAAAACAATTAAAAAAAGCCCCCAACACGTATGCACAACCTTGTGCCCCAAGCTAAACGCTCTTATTCAAGTGCTTGTTTGTTTGTTTTTAATATTTATTTGGCTGCATCAGGTCTTAGTTACAGCCGGCGAGATCTTTTGCTGTAGCTCCAGGGCTTCTCTCTGGTTGCTGCACGCAGGCTCTGGAGTGCAGGCTCAGAAGTTGCTATATGCAGGCTTAGTTGTCCCTAGGCATGTGGAATCTTAGGTCCCCAACCAGGGATTGATCAAGCTCTCGTCTCCTGCTTTGGAAGGCAGATTCTTAATCCCTAGACCAGCAGGGAAATCCCCTCATTCAAATTTTAGATTCACAGAATTTTCAGTGTTCAACCTGGCCTGGTGTCATAGGCAGAGGGAACCATCTATCTGCAGAGGTCATTAAAAGATGAATCCCCAGTCAGCCTACTTTGGGACAGTTTTTGATAGTAGCCCTGGGCTTCCCTGACAGCTCAGTTGGTAAAGAATCTGCCTGCAATGCAGGAGACCCTGGTTCAATTCCTGGTTTGGGAAGATACTCTGGAGAAAGGATAGGCTACCCACTCTTCTATTCTTGGGCTTCCCTGGTGGCTCAGCTGATAAAGAATCTGCCCACAATGCAGGAGACCTGGGTTCGATCCCTGGTTTAGGAAGATCTCCCAGAGAAAGGAAAGGCTACCCACTCCAGTATTCTGGCCTGGAGAATTCCATAAACTGTATACTCCAAGGGGTTGCAAAGAGTCGGACATGACTGAGTGGCTTTCACTTTCACTGCTGACCGAATCCCGCCAGGGGAAGACACCTCTAGGTGGGGGGTTGGCAGGAAAGATGGTTGGGGCAGGGGGATGGCTGGCTGGGGTTCCCCACCTCTGCATTCCCCAGCGCTCTGGTGAGTGAGGTGTCAGGGGGCCGGAGAAGGGCCTTATGGCTAGGGAAGCACAGAGACAATCACGAAGAAGTCCATGACTTCCGGATGGAAAAGACAAAGTCACTCAGTCGTGTCTGACCCTTGGCGACCCTATGGACTATAGCCCACCAGGCTCCTATGTCCATGGGATTCTCCAGGCAGGAATACTGGAGTGGATTGTCATTTCCTTCTCCAGGGGATCTTCCCGGCTCAGGGATCAAACCCGGGTTTTCAGCATTGCAGGCAGATTTTTGACCATCTGAGCCACCAGACTTTTGCCTGCATGGAAAGGGCAACCCCACGCCACAGAGCAAGTCACCAGGGTCTGGAGGTCCCCCCGACTTGGGATGGCTGAGGGGCCACCGGTCAAAAGAAGGCAGCTCCCGCACGGCTGATGACCCAGTGTGTCTGAGAGCAGGCCTTTCCAGCAACACATAGAGTGACCCAAATGCCCTCTGGCAAAGTCCAGTCTTAAGGCCACTGCCCGTCACGGAGCAGGCTGCCCAAAACCACAGGAGGGGGGATAAATACCCAACAGCCCAACCCTGGTGACCCCACCCTGTCTGCAGTTACTCAGAGCTGGCCGGCGAGGTCCAGGGAGCAGACCGGTCAGGCTGAAGTCTATCCAAATTCAATTTTTCAATTGAAAATGGAAACAGGTCAGGCCAAGACAAACCCAGGGTCTGACTTTAGTAACTGCTGTGGCAAAGCCATTGTCATACAGGGAAGGGGAGGGAGGGTCAAAGGTCGGCTTCCACCCACAGCATTTCTTATGGAAACTCACTGACCTGCACAGCTACTCTGTGACATGGTTGCTGTTAAGGTCCTCGTTGTACAGGCCAGGGAAACTGAGGCACAAGAGATTGCCTCTGGTGGGGGGGTGGGGGGTGGGCTGAACCCCTGGGTCTGACCCCAGACCAGCCTCCTGGGGCAGGGAGTTCCCTGCCCCCCGCTGGGGCACCCTCCTCCAGCTGCAGACCCCCAGGGTGGGAGGGGGGGTCGAGTGGGAACTTGGCATCAGAGAGGCCTCAGGTCCCCATGTCTCCTCAGAGATTAAGACGGTCGCAGTCCACAGGCTCTTGGGGGTGAGGCCTCACTCCCAGCGTTCGGGTCCTGAAGACTTGAGGTGGTGTCTTGAGGGCAACTCCTGTCCGTTTCCTCAGGCTCACTTCCAACAGGGAGACATACATTCCCCCATGGCTACCCGACCCCCGACTCACTGCCTGAGGAACCCACCCCTTCCCCAGGAGGGGTCTTGGGGACAGGTCAGCTCTCAGCCTCTGGGCAGAGGCCCCTGTGTGAGATGCTTGATTCCTCTGAGCATTTATTTCATCCTCTGGAGGAGGCCCTCGTGAGTCTGGGTGCCCGTGTGGAATTTTAAAAGACTGTTAGAAAAAAAAAAATACGTAATAACATACATACAGCAAATTATATCTGTTTCCTGTGAGATTTGGGGCTTCCCTGGTGGCTCAGCTGGTAAAGAATCTGCCCACAATGCGGGAGACCTGGGTTTGATCCCTGGGTGGGGAAGACCCCCTGGAGAAGGGAAAGGCAGCCCACTCCAGTATTCTTGCCTGGAGAATCCCATGGACACAGGAATTGCAAGAGTGACACGACTTAGGGACTGAACCAGCACCTGTGAGATTTACCGGCCTCTTCCATCTACAGAATAGCTGTCTGTCTCCTATCTACCTATTATCGTCCATCATTGATCTATCTTTCCATCACTCTGTGTTACCTATTTATTAATCAATCATCTATCATCTCTTTATCATCTATTATTTATCTTTCTATATCTTCTATCATCCATCTACTCAGTCATCTATTCTCTATCCATTTATCTACCTTTTTACCTTTCTTTCCATCAAGCTGTCTAAATTATCTGAAAGTGAAAAGTGAAAGTTGTACTGTCACGTCTGACTCTTGGCGATCCCATGCACTGTAGCCTGCCCGGCTCCTCTGTCCATGGGATCTATATTATCTACCTATCATCTATTTATGTCATCTGTTATCTACCTATTAGCTATCACCTTTCTGTTTCTCTAACATCTGTCTGTCATCCATCTACACACCCACATGCTCACAGTTGCAGGCCTTCAAGCTGCTCTGTGAAATTTTGACTATGAGCTCTCTGGGTCAGAGTCCAGTTTTTGAAAATTACTAGCTATGTGATCTTGGCTAAGTTACTTGACGTCTCTGTGCCTCTTTTTTTGTTGTATGCATCTGTAAAATGGGAAGCATAACAGTGCTTATCTAACTGGATGGTTGTCAGGACGACATTAGCAAATCTTTGTAAGAGGCTAGCTTGACAGCCTGGAGCTTTCTGGGTCTGGCTAAATGGGAGGGAAGGTACCCTGGGTTGTGGCAGGTAGCCTGGTCCTGGGCAGTTTACCATGCCCTAAAGGAGGAAGTGGTAAACCCGAAAGCTTTTAAAGCATTGGTTTTGCAGAGAGCCCTGGCCTGGGCCAGCTGAGCTCAGCTGATTTTTACAGTTTTCCTGGAGGGAGGTAAGACCAAGAGAAAAGTCAGATTTGGCTACCAGAAAACAGAAACAGAATTGAGGTTGACACGCAGTTCTGCAGAAAGATTAAGTCCCGTAAACAGAGAGCATGGGAGGACCAGGGCCTGGGAGCTGTAAAGCCATCCTCAGTTTGGTCAGCTGACCAACATGTCACGTGACCAACAGTGACATGATGCACACCAAGGAGGAGCCCTTGCTGGGCCCCAGGACCCCGACAAGAGCCTCTCCTTGTGACTCACAGTCACTGCCCCAGGCCAGATGATGAGGCCTAAGTCTGGAACATTTCTGGGAACACAGGCAGAAGCCATAACCTCTACAAGTCCTTGAGGATTAGAGGACACCAGGGCCATCCAGCTTCCCCCCACTGCACTAGCCAGCCTCGGACCACTGAGGAGGTCAGAATCCCCTGCAGGGTAGATGGGGGCGTCTGTCCTGGGGTCTGATTTGGGGCTGCCTCTGGGTTTCAGGGAGAGAGTGAGCTTTGGGGAATGTGTCACTCTTGGGGCATTAGAAGGGCACAGCCGGCAGAGACCAGCTGTCCTAAAGCTTGGGCCCAGAGGTGCCCCTGAAAGTCTATGCAGCAGTGTGAAGCAGGTGGATGGATGGACCACTTCTGCCTCTTGGGCACCCACCTTGGTGGCTGATGCTTGTGGTATTTGCTGAATTGTGCTAAAGCTCAAGCTCCAATACTCTGGCCACCTGATGCCAAGAGCCAACTCATTGGAAAAGCCCCTGATGCTGGGAAAGATTGAAGGCAGGAGGAGAAGAGCAGGGCAGAGGATGAGATGGTTGGATGGCATCATTGACTTGATGGACATGAGTCTGCACAAGCTCCGGGAGTTGGTGAAGGACAGGGAAGCCTGGCGTGCTGAAGTCCATGGGATTGCAAAGAGTCAGACATGACTTAGCAACTGAACAACAGCAACAGATCAGACCCAGAGACAACAAGAAGGCCGAACATAGCAGAGAGCTGAGCATCCCCAGTCCCAAGTAGAAGCCTTGCTTGGACACCTATCAGCCTGGAAACTTCAGGCCAGTTTCCTCACTTCCCATCTGCAAAGTAGGGATGACGTTATGAATATCTTCTTCAGAAGTTTCTCACTGGCTTTGTTCTTTTCTGGACAGCCTTGGTGTCAGGACCCTGGATGGACAGACAGTTGTTTGGGGAAGAGGAAGCATCCAGACCCAGAGGCACCCATCGCAGCCTCATGGTCTGCAAGCTGGAGGGTGCACGAGACTCTTCAGCTCAGTGGTTTTCAGCTATTTTGACACACTAATCACCTGAGACACTTCCTGTATTCATTTCCTAGGGCTGTAGTCTCACAGTCACACAAGCTGGGTGGCTCAAATTAGCAGAAATGTGTTTTCTCACAGTCCTGGAGGCCAGACATCAAAGACCAAGGTGTCAGCGGGGTGGGCTCCTCTGGGACTCCATGGGAAATCCTTCCTTGCCTCTTCCCATCTTCCCAGAGAGACTGGCTCTCCTTGGCATCCCTTGGCTTGTGGGAGCATCCGTCCCATCTCTGCCTGTGCATTGCATGGTCTTCTCCCTGCATCTCTCCTTTTTCATGCAGTGATCTTGCCTGTGGGTCTGTGTCCCTTCTCCTTTTCTCATGAGGACATCAGTAACACCAGATTGTGGCCCATGGTACTCCAGCATGACCTGGTCTTAGCCAATTACATGTGCAACAAACCTATTTTATTATGAGATACTGGGGATTAGGATTTGTTATGACCAACCTAGATAGCGTATTCAAAAGCAGAGACATTACTTTGCCAACAAAGGTTCGTCTAGTCAAGGCTATGGTTTTTCCTGTGGTCATGTATGGATGTGAGAGTTGGACTGTGAAGAAGGCTGAGCGCCGAAGAATTGATGCTTTTGAACTGTGGTGTTGGAGAAGACTCTTGAGAGTCCCTTGGACTGCAAAGAGATCCAACCAGTCCATTCTAAAGGAGATCAGCCCTGGGATTTCTTTGGAAGGAATGATGCTAAAGCTGAAACTCCAGTACTTTGGCCACCTCATGCAAAGAGTTGACTCATTGGAAAAGACTCTGATACTGGGAGGGATTGGAGGCAAGAGGAGAAGGGGACGATAGAGGATGAGATGGCTGGATGGCATCACTGACTCACTGGACATGAGTCTGAGTGAACTCCAGGAGTTGGTGATGGACAGGGAGGCCTGGCGTGTATAAAACATATATATATATATATATATATATATATATATATATATGTTTTAAAGAGCACAATTCAACCCACAACCCCTGCCCAGAGAAACAGATTCCTGGTTTTCATCTGTGGGTTTCTTTTTTCTTTTTTTTTTTTTTGAGTTATTGACAAAAGATTCCCATCATTTGTTTTTAGCAAAATGCAGACCCATCCAAACGAGGAAGGCAACAATCAATGAATTTTAGAAATAGCACGTTTTTATTTTCTCTTCCCCAAAGAAGCCAGCGGAGAGTCAGATACATTCTGATTGCAGTATATCTCTGGGGAAGCTGTTAGTCGTTCAGTCGTGTCCGACCCTTTGTGACCCCATGGACTGTAGCCTGCCAGTCTCCCCTGGTCATGGAATTCTCCAAGCAAAAATACTGGAGTGGGTTGCCATTTCCACTCCAAAATACTAAAGTGGTGTCTACTGAACTGGGGCCTTCACATAGCAGGCACATTCTTTACCATCTGAGCTACCAGGGAAAATTCTTTTCAGGAAGGTTCCATATGTAAATCAACACAAGAGAATTTCTGTCTACATGCTAACATGACCTTGTGTAGTTTAAGACACTATGTCTTATCTCGTTTGTGTTTTTAACAAGGTTGCACGCCTCCCCCCCACAACCATTCCCCCCAAAGTGGTTCTGATAGAGCCCCAAGGACCACCCTCTGAGAAATTTTCACCTGTCAGGTTAGACCCACACCGGTCACATCTCTGAGTTCCCTATCAGGTGCTCCTTGATATTTGAGGCCAGAGTCACCTTGAAATGAGCTTCCTCACTGGCTCAGTGGAAAAGAATTCACCTAAGATGCAGAAGGCATGGGAGATGTGGGTTCGATCCCTGAGTCAGGAAGATCCCTGGAGGAGGGCATGGCAACCCACTCCACTATTCTTGCCTGGAGAATCCCACAGATAGAGGAACCTGGCAGGCTACAGTCCACGGGGTCACAAAGAGTCAGACATGACTGAGCATGCACAGGCAATTAACCTTGCAACAACTCTGCAAACTGACTCACTCCCAGGATTTTTAGACAAGATGCAAGGCCCTCACCCATTATTTTACCCAAATAAAATGGCTATTTTGGCTACTTTTACCCAAAGCTGATGTGATAGGTTGAGTCTCATCTGCCACTCCCTCCTTAAAAAGATGTGTTGCAGTCCTAACACCCAGGACCTCAAATGTGAGCGTATTTGGAAGGAGAGTGGCTGCAGATGTAATTAGTGAAGATGAGATCCTACTGAAATAGAGAGGCCCCCAACCTAACATGACTCATGCCCTTATTTTTCACAATACCACGTAAAGAGTCAGAGACAGTAAAAGTCCACGTGAAGATGGAACTTCACAGCATGATGCTGCCTCCAGCCTAGGAACACCCAGGACTACCGACCATCCCCCGAAGCTGGGAGGGAGACTTGGGCCAGATTCTTTCTTATAGCCTTTGTGGGGGAACCAGCCCTCAGGATACCTCAAGGTCAGATGTAAGTTTCCAGAACTGGGAGAGGGAGAATTTCTGTTGTTTTTGACCCTCTGTGTTACTAGGGCAAACTCACATGCTAGTAAAGTAATGCTCAAAATTCTCCAAGCTAGGCTTCAGCAATATGTGAACCATGAACGTCCAGATGTTCAAGCTGGTTTTTAGAAAAGGCAGAGGAACCAGAGAACAAATTGCCAACATCCGCTGGATCATCGAAATAGCAAGAGAGTTCCAGAAAAACATCTATTTCTGCTTTATTGACTATGCCAAAGCCTTTGACTGTGTGGATCACAATAAACTGTGGAAAATTCTGAAAGAGATGGGAATACCAGACCATCTGACCTGCCTCTTGAGAAACCTATATGCAGGTCAGGAAGCAACAGTTAGAACTGGACATGGAACAACAGACTTGTTCCAAATAGGAAAAGGAGTACGTCAAGGCTGTATATTGTCACCCTGCTTATTTAACTTCTGTGCAGAGTACATCATGAGAAATGCTGGGCTGGAAGAAGCACAAGCTGGAATCAAGATTGCTCAGAGAAATATCAGTAACCTCAGATATGCAGATGCCACCACCCTTATGGCAGAAAGTGAAGAGGAACTAAAAAGCCTCTTGATGAAAGTGAAAGAAGAGTGAAAAAGTTGGTTTAAAGCTCAACATTCAGAAAACGAAGATCATGGCATCTGGTCCCATCACTTCATGGCAAATAGATGGGGAAACAGTGGAAACAGTGGCTGACTTTATTTTTTTGGGCTCCAAAATCACTGCAGATGGTGACTACAGCCATGAAATTAAAAAATGCTTACTCCTTGGAAGGAAAGCTATGACCAACCCAGATAGCATATTCAAAAGCAGAGACATTACTTGGCCAACAAAGGTCCATCTAGTCAAGACTATGGTTTTTTCTGTGGTCATGTATGGATGTGAGAGTTGGACTGTGAAGAAAGCTGAGTGCCAAAGAATGGATGCTTTTGAACTGTGGTGTTGAAGAAGACTCTTGAGAGTCCCTTGGACTACAAGGAGATCCAACCAGTCCATTCTAAAGGAGATCAGCCCTGGGATTTCTTTGGAAGGAATGATGCTAAAGCTGAAACTCCAGTACTTTGGCCACCTCATGCAATGAGTTGACTCATTGGAAAAGACTCTGATGCTGGGAGGGATTGAGGGCAGGAAGAGGAGGGGACGACAGAGGATGAGATGGCTGGATGGCATCACTGACTCAATGGACGTGAGTTTGAGTGAACTCCAGGAGTTGGTGATGGACAGGGAGGCCTGGCATGCTGCGATTCATGGGGTTGCAAATAGACGGACCTGACTGAGTGACGAACTGAACTGAACTGAGGGCAGTTAGCTCAGCTGCTCATTTGTGTTGGACTGTGCGATCCCATAGACTGCAGCACCCCAGGTCTTCCTGTCCTTCACTAACTCCCGAAGTTTACTCAAACTCATGACCATTGAGTTGGTGATGCCATCCAAGCATCTCATCCTCTGTTGCCCCCTTCTCCTCCCACCTTCAATCTTTCCCAGCATCAGGGTTTTTTTTCCAAGGAGTCAGTTCTTTGCATCAGGTGGCCAAAGGATTGAAGTTTCAGCTTCAGCATCAGTCCTTCCAATGAATATTCAGGAATGATTTCCTTTAGGATGGACTAGGCCAGCTGGTGACTAATTTATCCGAGATGCCCAAACTCAGACATGGGGCCTGGGGGAAATGCCAGGGCTGGGTGTGGGTGCTGCCTGAGCAGAGGGCAGGGGCCAGTGAGCCCTCAGCTTATCCCTTCCGAAAGCTTGCGGGATGTCGCAGGTGGGGATGAGCCCAGCACTGGGTGTTCTCTCTGGGGAGCAAGCCAGCAGGGCAGGCTCCTCAGGCTGTTCCCCAGGCCCCTTCCAGCACCCAACAGTTGCAACTGATGGTGGCTCAGAGCCAGGCAAGGACCACCAGTCGGGGTTCAAATTCTTGCTGTACCAACTCCTCTGCGTCACTGGGACAAGTCCTTTCCAGTTTCTTCCTCTGTAAGACAAGGATTCCCATAGACCAATGCCCAGGGGTGTGGAGAGGACTAGACAAGAGAGGACACATCAGTTGCAGATGATACTGAGTAAGCAGGTGTCCACAGGGTGGGTCAGTTCCCAAGGCTCCTCCAAGGCTGTGACATGGGATGATAGGCTTATCATCTTCTTGGTGTGGACCCCCAGGGAAGCATCGTGCCCCTCCATCCCCAGAGCAGAATCCCGGAATCCACTTTCACTGTTTGCTCCCTCTCCTAGGGAGTTGCCCTAACGACACTCTGTCATCATAAAGATAATGAATGTGCGGAAAACTCTCAATGAATCACTTCCACAGAAATGACCTTCTGCCGTCGACATAACTACCCTGTGACGTCTGTGTGACTGTGACCTTCGATTTCCAATTAGAAAACTGAGTCTTCTCAGTGACTTGCTGAGATCTCTTGGCAGCTAATTGAAGGACACCAGTGATCATCGTGTTTTGGGAGGCTGGAGGATTAAGAGGGGAGATGAGGCTGGGGGTGGGGGTGGGGAGAGGGCAGTTATGTACGTCTGCAGGTTCCTGCGTGTGGAGATCGGGGCTCCAGGGCCGACAGCCTGCTCCTCTGCCTGGGTCCCCAGCCCAATCCTAAGTAAGTGCAAACTCTGCAACCTCCCCCGAGGTCTGTAGGCTCATGCTGCTGGAAACAGGCTGTTGACACAGGAATGTTGGCGAGAGCCAGGACCTTGCTTGGCCAGTGTACCAGAGGGCACAGCATGTTTTCACGAGATAGCTTGGGGAACCCTTTGTGTCTGGAGATGAAGGATGGCCAACACTATCTTGGCATCTCTCCTGATGTCCATGCTTTACAGCTCTAGAGTGCTCAGAGGCTGTAGGAGTTGTCCTCAAGCCTCATGATGGATATTACCCAGGGATCAGCCAGTTCTGCTCCTACCGGGATGTAGAGAAACTTGGGCCCCAGGCCAAGGAAGGGTTTTGCCTGAAGTCATGCAGAAGGTGAAGGGCAAACCTGGGGGGTGGGCCCAGCTCTCCCAACTCTCATCCTAGATCCAACACTTCCCCACCCCACCCCGAACATCCAGCCCCTGACCAAATGGCAAAGAAGAGTGGCAATGATTTTAGGAGAGGCAGACAGACGAGAAGTTCCTCCTTTGGGACCCATAGTTCCTGCCCGGGATGTTTGCTTTCTTCATTATCTGTAACACAAATATAGCCATTTGGAGTCATGGATTCCAAAGAACTAGGTGCCTCCCATCCCGGGGTTGAGGGAGCTGTGTGCATGCATGGGTAAAAGAGAAAAAGGTGAAAGATGATAAATTCCAGCCACAGAGCCGTGTTTTCTCTGTTTACCCTCCATGCACTGTTGGAGCTGGGCCGTGATCAGCAAACACACAAGGATTCACCTTGCTCTCTCTTCTCTGTTGGGAACAAAATCAAGCAGAATGCAGAGCTGCCAGTAGCTCATGGTCCCAAGATTATTTTTTTTTTCACCTTTCAATCAGAGGTGACCCCCAAATCTTGAAAGGTCTGGATATCACAGCTTAGGGCAGGCCAGACCCCAGGGCACCAGCTCGACATAGGGGCCAGTTCCACATAAGTCAGCCTGGAAAGGTTCTATGCATGCTGCATTCCTGCCTCTAAGGCAGAGCTTCTTTTTTTATTTTTTATTTTTATTTTTATTTTAAGGCAGAGCTTCTTAACCTGCATCCTTGGTGACACTTTCAGGGGTTCATGTGCACTTGAGTGTGTTTGTGCATATTTATGTGTGTGTGTGTGTGTGTGTGTGTGTATTTGTGCATATTTTTGAGGAGAGCCTTTCATGTCCTGGAACCTGAAGAGGGGCTAAGCATCACTTTTCTGAAAGCAGCTCATCCCTCAAAGACCATTACAAACAGGAAGTACCAACTGCATTCTGGTAGCTGAGGGTGGTGGTTTTTGTGGTTTTGTGACAACATGCCAAGGGCCACGTTTATTGGTGATACCCATAACAAGTTTCTCTGTGTCTTCAGTTCAGTCACTCAGTTGTGTCAGATTCTTTGCAACCCCATGGACTGCAGCACCGCAGGCTTCCGTGTCCATCACCAACTCCTGGAGCTTGCTCAAACTCATGACCATCGAGTCAGTGATGCCATCCAACCATCTCATCCTTTGTCGTCCCCTTCTCCTGTCTTCAATCTTTCTCAGTATCAAGGGCTTTTCCAACGTGTCAGTTCTTCATATCAGGTGGCCAAAGTATTGGAGTTTCAGCTTTAGCATCAGTCCTTCCAATGAATATTCGGGATTGATTTCCTTTAGGATTGACTTGTTTGATCCTGCAGTCCAAGGGACTCAAGAGTCTTCTTCAGCACCACAGTTCAAAAGCATTAATTCTTTGGTGCTCAGCTTTCTTTATGGTCCAACTCTCACATCTGTACATGACTACTGGAAAAACCATAGCTTTGACTAGATGGACCTTTGTCGGCAGTCGCTGTGTCTTATAGTATCCCTACAATGGGGTCATACAGGAATTGCTATGGATCCCTGCTTTGCAGGTGAAAGTCCTGACATTCAAAGATTTTGGTGACCTGTCCAAGACTGCTCAGCTGGTAGACTTGCTGGTGGATGTCAAGGACAGCCCTGGGGGATAACAATGAAGGACAAGTTTTCATGGCTGCCACGGTGCTTTCAATGCAGCTGGGCACTTTTTAAATGTCTCTGTTAACCCTCATCCCTTGCTGTTGGAGTGCAGAATTGTCAGCCCATTTTACAGGTGGAAACACTGATTTAGGAAAGTACTCCCGGGTGCTTCTCAGGTGGCACTAGTGGTAAAGAATCCACCCGCCAAGGCAGGAGACTCCAGAGTCACAGGTTTGATCCCTGGGTTATGAAGATTTCCTGGAGGAGGAAATGGCAACCCACTCCAGTATTCTTGCCTGGAAAAATTCCAGGGACAGAGGAGTCTGGAGGGCTACAGACTATAAGCGAATGAGCACACACACAAAGTACTCCACGACTGTCAATGACCAAGGCAGGATTTGACCCTCTGTCATTGACTCCCAAGGCCTTCCTGCAGCTTGGAGAGGACGGGGGAGCGAGGTTGGGGTATTGGATTTGGGGGAGAAGAAGCAGAATGTATTATGGGAAACAGGGGTCAGGGGACTGAGTTGATACACCTACCAGCAGACGCAGGGAGCAAAGGAGTACATGCCTCACAGTTTGTGAGGGTAAAGCCTCCAGTTGGCTCCTGATTCAACACTTACCTAAGGAGCATTCAGCACTGGGAGGAACGTGGCAGGGAGAGGTGCTCTGAGGTGCGGTGTGTTGGGAAGCCATGCAGGAATCCACCTGAGAACGCAAATCCACGTGAGGTTGCTCTTTGCTTGCACTGAATTTATTTCGCTGCATTTGGAATGAAGGTTGGAAGCAAACCGCCCCTTCAGCTGTCCCCCCAACCCCCCAACCCAGGCAATGGAATGTAAACATGGCTTCAGGGCAGGGTCAGAGTGCGCTCCCGGACTCGGAGAAGGAAACAGGAAACAAACGCAACAGGAAGAGATCGTCCTCCACTTCCTTCATCCAAGCACAGAGATGTCCATACCGAGGCTGGGACCTGAGAAAGCCACACGTTCTCAGTGGATTCTCTGACTTCCCAACTAAGGAGAAATAAAACTCTTCAGAGACTGAAACAAGCTGAAAGTCACTTTTCCCAGACACTTTTAAATAATTTTGAGGAACCATCAAAGGTTATGAGCACTGTGATTCTTGTCATTCACTGTCATGTTACCCCAAGGGTTAAACTCGGGGTGCCCCCAGCCATCTCCCCTCACTCTTGTCCAGTCACTCAGTTGTGTCCAACCCCATGACTGCTGCATGCCAGGCTTCCCTGTCCTTCACCATCTCCCAGAGCTTGCTCAAACTCATGTCCATTGAGTCAGTGTTGCCATCTAACCACCTTGTCTTCCGTTGTCCCCTTCTCCTCCTTCCCTCAATCTTCCCCAGCATCAGGGTCTTTTCCAACGAGTAGGCTCTTTGCATCAGGTGGCCAAAGGATTGGAGCTTCAGCTTTAGCATCAGTCCTTCTAGTGAATATTCAGGACTGATTTCCTTTAGGATTGACTGTTTTGATCTCCTTGCAGTCCAAGGGACTTTCAAGAGTCTTCTCCAGCACCACAATTCAAAAGCCTCAGTTCTTCAATGCTCAACTTTCTTTATGGTCCAACTCTCACATCCATACACCACTACTCTACTGGGATGGAGAAGAGCCAAGAGGGGAGCCCTTCATCAGAGCCCTATTCTGCATCCAACAAGGCTTCCTTTCCATAATGAACATTCTCATCACATCTTTAAATAAATTCCTAGAGAGCCGGCTTGGTACTCAGAAAGCAACCGACCAGTGGGAAAAGCAGTTGGTAGCAACAAAGCAGTGATGGGACTGGCTGAACCTCAACACTTAGCTTGTGGGCAGCACACTCAAGCTGGAAAAGGGAGATGTCTGTAGTAAAAATACCCAATCATTTTGGAACAAAGATGGGCTCAGATGACCAGTGGCCCAGGGAAGTGGAGACCTTCCATGGGAATTCTTTCCAGGTAGGGCAAAGGTCTGCATTCTTGGGCAAGACGCTGCCTTCATGGTTCTCACTGGAGATGACAGGCAACAGGGAGGTGCTGAACACATTTCTTTCCTTTAAGGAAGACCAAAACAGAATAGTTGTTCTTTAAATCCTATTTTTTTTTTTAAATGAAGTATAGTTTATTTACAATATGATGTTAGTTTTAGATGTACAACATAGCGATTCAATATTTTTATCAGACTTCCATGGTGGCACTAATGGTAAAGAATCTGCCTGCCAATGCAGGGGACACAAGAGATGCAGGCGATTACCAAAAAATGACTGAATCCCCCTGTCCTATGCAATGTATACTTGTTGCTTATTTCTTTTATACATAGTAGTCTGTATCTCTTAATCTTCATACCCCTATCTTGCCCCTCCCTTCTACCCTCTCCCCACTAGTAACCACTAGTATGTTCTCTATATCTGTGAATCTGCTCATGTTTTTTCATGTACATTTGTTTGTTTTACTTTGTAAATTCCACAGGAAAAGTGTTAACATAGAGTATTTGTCTTTCTCTATCTGACTTATTTCACTAAGCGTAATACTAGGTCCATCCACATTGTTGCAAATGGCAGAATTCCATTTTATTCTGGCTGAGTAATATTCCATTGTATATATTTCTCACATCTTTTTTTTTTTTAATCCATTCATCTGCTGATAGACAATTATGTTGCTTCCATATCCTGGCTACCGTAAATAGTGCTTCTACGAACACTGGGGTACATGTATTTTTTTCAAATTACTGTTTTCATTTTCTTTGGATATATAGCCCACAGTGGAATTGTTAGATCGAATGCTGGTTCTATTTTTAGCTTTTTAAGGAATAAACCCTATTTCCTATACATGTGAATAGATATGCAAATGAAAATTTGAGAATGAGAACCTGTAGAGGTTTGGTGACACTTGGTGGGTAGTAGGGGCTCTAGGCCTCTCCTGTGTTGCCAGGGTGAGTATAAATAAATATAGCCCTACAGAGGGCAGCCTGATGATAGTGAACAGAAGTGTAAATTCACATGCCTTTTTACCCAGCTTCATGTCTTCTGAGAATTTGTGCTGCAGAGACACTTCAGAGATGACATGTGTCCAAGATGAATCACTGCTGCTTCATGGGTGATGGCAAACAACCAGAAACAAATCCAAAAGTTCATCAAGAAAGACTTAGCTAAATAAAGCATGGAACCTTAGAACAACAAATTATGCAGCTATGAAAAGGAACAAGGAAGCTCTCTGTGAACTGATAGGGACAAAGTTCCAGGATATTTCATTAAGTGACCAAAAAACAAGTTAGAGAATGTTGTGTATAGAATAGTACCTTTTGCATGATAAAGGGTGGGGATAAAATATTGGCTTGTATAGGCATATGCATTTTCTAGAAGGATACTTAAAAATCTACAAAGAGGGGCAGGGGGACAAGAGCTTCTGGGGGTTGAGACACAAAAAAGGAAATTATTTTAAACTTTTATATTTGGAATGTCAATGTATAGCATGTTAAATTTTTTTATTAGCAAATTCCCTGTTGGCTCAGTGGTAAAGAATCCACCTGCAATGCAGGAGACCTGAGTTTGACCGCTGGGCCGGCAAGATCCCTTGGAGGACGGCATGGCAACCCACTCCAGTATTCTTGCCTAGAAAATCGCATGGACAGAAGAATCTGGCAGGCTACTGTCCATGGGGTCTCAAAGAGTTGGACTCAACTAGTGACTAAGCACCACGCATCTGTCCTATATGAAAATATCCGAAATGGACAAAGACATAGAAATAGAAAGCAGGTTAGTGGTTTCCAGGGGCTAGGGGAGGGAAAAATGGATAGGACTCCTTTTGGGGTAATGAAGATGTTCCAGAATAGAGGTGATGGTTACACAATGTTGTGAATATATCAATACTTACTATCACTGTAAATTTCATGTGATGTCTATTTCATCACAATAAAAAAGCCTATCTACATTATAGCTACCTTTCCAGTTTCACAGGCCTTCATTTGGGGATCTTTTCTTTGTGCAAAATGGAAGGCTTATTTTATTATTTTTCCCCAAACTTTTAACTTTTTGTTTTGTCTTGGGTTATAGCCGATAAACAATGTTGTGGTAGTTTCAGGTGAACAGCGTACATATATATGTGTGTGTATATGACTCAGCCATACATATGTGTGTATGGGGGTCATTTTTAATTCAAGAAAAATTTCCAAAGTCCCACTTATTCTAGAAAGCTAGAGTGCAAATGTTTGTTTCTGTTCCGGGCAGAGAGCTTTTTTCATGAGTTCTTGAGAGACACAAGCTTGTAAAAACCCTTGTTTCACTAATTCATCAAGAGCATCCAGTTAGTGAAGAGCAGCACTGGGGGAGAGGGAGGTCCAGGGGATAGGGGGTAGGGGCTGGGGAAGGTTAATAAGCAGGTTCCTAAGGGCAAAGGAATGAAGGATGGATATAAAGGTCTACGTGCCACCCGGGGCCCTAAATCACCAGCCACAGGGGCTGCCGGGTGAAGCAAAGGAAAATGTGACTTACCCAGAGTGGAACAGTGCCTGGGCAACCAAAAACACAGGCCTGCAGACAAGACATCTTTATTTATAGAGATGCCGCCATCCACGCCATCCATCTGTCAGAGTGCTGAGTGAGTCCAAGACTGTGTCAGCATCGCTGACTCTCCAAAAAGCTCCATGTGCAACCATGGTTGATTGAGACTCTGCCTCAAGTCATCTGGACAGACAGATGATGATGTAGATAGTAGAATGACAGGTTAGGGATGGAATCAGCTCATTCGACTTGGAATAAGGGAGTTGGATCAGGGGATCCTGAAGCTGCATCCACGTGCATGACCAACCCAGGGAAACCTACTTTCTGGATGTGGTTGGCAAGCGAAAGGGAGGTGCAGAGGCAATTTATAGAGCAGAGTTTTTCCACGTATTCTCTCAGGTTTTTCACTTGCAACCAATCTGTAAGGAAGGGATTCTTTATTGAAATGTTGTTGAATGGATGATCCATACTCTAAGGCTTTAAACGGTGGCTTCCCCTGGGGCTTCCCTGATGGTGCAGTGGTTACAACTCCAGCTATCTTTTTATTTTTTTGTCTGGCTATTGATTGTGAAACCTGACAAACATCTTTCACCATTGTGATTATGTAACTGTTACTCAATACCACTGTATTATGATTGGGCAACAGAAAAATGATAGAATTCTGTATCGCAAAAAAAAAAAACACTTCACCTTCCAATACAAGGGCTGCAGATTTGATATCTGATCAGTGTGGCCAATTAATAAATAAAGTGGTTTCCCAAGGTCCTCCACCTGTCAGAACTCGATTACCAGATCTCAGCTTGAAATCCTTACCATGTTCCCAAATGGGAGACCCTCTCTCAGGAGGATTTGAGTGTCTCGGGGCAGGGGTGTGTGTGATGCAAACTTCACACATTGCTACAGGTTGTTGACGATTTTGTGTTCTCTCTCTGTGACTTAGTTTGCTCACTTGTAAGCTGGAGACAATAAAAATGCTTGCTGCATAAGATAATTGTGAGTCTGAGACCAAATAATGAATTTAAAGCAGCAATGCAATGCTTCTCTGTGTGTGTGCACATGTGCGCTAAGTTGTATCTTACTCTTTGCGACCCCATGAAGCCTATACTAAATTAATGCTAGCCAGTGTTATTTTCTGAAATATCAATGGCTGTAACTGCAACAGATAAATTTGGTTGATAACAAAATTTTCTGATTAATAAAAATTCTGATAACTGGATTTAACATATAGACCACAAATGGATGGTTATCCTTCAAAAATTAAAGCACAAGCTATTCCCTGGTGGTCCAGTGGTTAGGACTTTGTGTTTCCACTGCAGGGGATGTGGGTTCAATCCCTGGTCGGGGAACTAAGATCCTACATGGCACGTGGCGTGGCCTAAAAAAACACGAAAGCACAATAATACATCCTGAAGCAACCAGATGTTTTCTTGGACAATTCAGCAGGTCTTTGGGAATCTAGTGGCCTCGTTATGAATGCCAATTTTATTTTCACGTGGATGAGCAGGTATATAGAGTGATCCAGAGAAGAGAAATGGATCACAGAGGACTTCCAGTTACAATTTGAAAACGCAAACGATCGAAGAAGCCAGTTCCACGTCAGTGCCGCTTCACGCTCGGAAGAAAAGACAGGCCTTGATGAGGCATGAACTCGTGACTCAACCTGTTGTGTCCACTGCTGTTTGCTGGACTCTCTTCCAAGTTCAGAATCAGCCCAAGGCTCTTTAAAAACAAAAACGCAGCTCAGCCCAGGGAGACTGCTCGAGGGATATGTGAGGCTACAGTTGTTTCCCAACACCTGAGTGATGCCAAATTGCTTGAGGCTTGTACTGTGGTGGAGTTGGAAAATATTTCTTGTCCTCCTGGACAGAAAATTTCAGAGTCCATCCCTGAGCCATGGACCTAAGGCCAACCATCCACTGCCCTCTATCGTCGAGGCCAGAACCTCTAAGGTCCTCAAAGGAGTGGAGAAGTTCAGTCTAGAAATTTCCCGGCACAAGCTGTCTCCCTTAATCTGGCCAGCCTCCGGTTATGGTTGTTGTTTCTAGATCTCACCAGGCCCAATTCTGGGCTTCCCTGGTGGCTCAGATGGTAAAGAGTCCACCTGCAATGCAGGAGACTTGGGTTCGATCTCTGAGTCAGGAAGATCCCCTGGAGAAGGGAATAACCACCCATTCCAGTATTGTTACCTGGCAAATTCCATGGACAGGGGAGCCTGGTGGCTACAGTCCATGGGGTTGCAAAGAGTTGAACACGACCAAGCAACTAACACTTTTCACTTTCAGGCCCAATCTGGCATCTGACTAATAATCCTCTCTCCCCACAAACATGCCCAATCTCACTTCTGCAGCCCAATGTGTTTCCAAACTCACACTGCCTTTGATGTCTGCATCATTCAAGGATTTAATAATATTCTTCCTTACATCTCAGTATAAAAGTTTTGTCAATGCCATGTTCCCATCAGCTAATTGAAGGAAGGACCTTTATCCAATGTCTTTCCGATTCACGTGGTGCCGAATATGGGACTGGGTACTCAAGAATGAATATATGAGGATTTCCCTGGTGGTGCAGTGTTTAAGACTCTGGCTTATAATGCAAGGGGCACAAATTCTTGGTCAGGGAACTAAGATCCCATGTGCAGAACAGGGCATCCAGAAAAAAATAAAATGAATGTACAAATGAATAAAATAAAGTGTTATACAAATCACTGTTTACCACAACTTTTCTACAAATAATAAAAAATATTGAATTGACCCCCTAAAGTTTACCTAACCATAGAATAGTGCTTCTCCAGCTTTTTATTGTTCAGCCAGTAAGTCATGTCCAACTCTGCAACTCCATGGACTGCAGCATGCCAGGCATACGTGTCCTTCACTGTCTCCTGGGGTTTGTTCAAACTCATGTCCATTGAGCTGGTGAGGACATCCAACCATCTCATCCTCTGTCACCCCCTTCTCCTCCTGCCTTCAATCTTTCCTGGCACTGGGGTCTTTATCAATGATTCAGTTTGTCACATCAGGTGGCCACAGTATTGGAGCTTCAGCTTCAACATCAGTCCTTCCAATGACTATTCAGGGTTGATTTCCTTTAGGATTGACTGGTTTGATCTCCTTGCAGTCCAAGGGACTCTCAAGAGTCTTCTCCAGCACCACAGTTAAAAAACATCAGAATTCCTTAGAGGACTTATTAAAATACAGACCTCAGATCTTTTAATGCAATAGGTCCAGAGTGGGACCCTAGAGCATGCATTCCTAGCAAGTTCCCAGTGGATGTGGATGCTGCTGGCCTGAGGACCACACTTGAGGAGCAACTTCTTGGTTCTTGGTCCTCAGCTATGAATCAAGAGGTTTGAATATTAATTCCAGCTCTTTCCTAGGTGGCTGAAGGTATGTGGCAAGTAATCTAAACTCTCTGGGATTCCTCACCTGAAATTTTCCCTGTATGATTGTAATGTTACTTTCAGCTTCAATGTTATCTGAGTGCAAAAGGTGTAAATTACCCTTCCTTGTGTCATTGACAATGCTATAATTTTCACAAAATTTTAGTCAATAAAGGCATTAGTCAGAACAATAACTGTTTATCAGATCTTGGACCCACAAGAGTTCAACCCCAAGTGATGCTGGATT